>NC_089531.1:17929010-19129010 GCF_963924715.1 Thunnus thynnus | reverse complement strand
AACAACAGCACTTTTTTTTGTAGTTTTGCTGTCAATCAATGTGACTAGATGTGTAGCATGACTGTTTTCATCACAATAAAAATGTGCAAGATTTTTATCATTTCTGTTGAGAGCTTCTGCTTTTCTATACCATTGGACTTAAAGTTGAATTAAGACTTTTAAGGAAAATGTGGCCTAATTCATGTTAGTATAAGGAGACATGAGAAGCCCAACGAATATTATTATTAAGACAGTAGCAAATGAAGCAAGACCAGTGTCTTATTTGCAAAATGCCCTGATTTTTAATGAATGTCACGGTGTTCAGCTCAGTTGAAAGTACATTTTTGTGTTGTGTTCATATGTGCAGTGCCACAAAATGTACAAAAGTTCAAAGTTTTACCAACTTTTGGATTCAAGAGCAGGATCCAAACCACATGTGCTGCAACAAACACAGGTGACTGTGTAATCTGAACACTAGGTGGAGATGCACACAAAGGTAACTGAGAGGAAGGTTACTGCAAAGTGATTGATAAAAGGAGGAAGTTTTGACTTGTTATACCCACAACTCAACTGAAATATTACTTCAAGTCGTAATTTATTTCATTTAATGGCGTTTAACATGTCTTAACTAATATATGTTGTATTAAACGTCTACTGTAAAAACTGTGGATAACATCCTAATAATCCATTTAAAAATGGAATGAGAGTGTTTGATTAATTCAAGCAGTACTAAGAATATTTTTTTGCCTGGTTTAGACTGGTTAAGATATTGATAATTAGTTTTATATTCGATATAATTTATGTAATGTTTTATGTTTATTTTTCTAAAAACAACAACAAAAAACAAGACTCTTCAGTCACTAATTATAATGCAATGCAAATTATATGTAAGAAATGCTTAAATGATAGTAGGCCTGAAGAGAAACGAAAAATGTCCCAAAATTGTCCTGTTTTATTGATGTCAGTGAGATACAAGCAAGATAAATTATAACACTTAGTGTTCCAACCAAAGATGTTTTAAGATAACCTACAACCATAATGGCAGAATCAATGTATATCAACAAATAACCCCAGATATATAAAAACAAATACTCCATTAATAAAAATGAATTTTCGTAGAATAAATTAGGCACAGACAAATGTCTTCAAATAAACTGTAGAGTAAAAATGTATTTTAAAGAAGGCTAAAATAACATAGATGAGGTAAGGACACAATGTTCATCCGCAGCTGAAGTTCATCATAAAGTGCCAGTTTTAGTTTTTAAGTACACTCCATACAGGCTGGTGATCAAATGCCCACGTGTTGCTTTGTTCGTTTAGTTTTGCAAATTATTCCACCGCACTTTGTCCCTTGGTGCTCTGGACAGTCTCACGCACGTGCAGCCCGGGAGACTGGCTCGGGCTACCTGTGATGCTATTGTCCGTGTCGCTGCTGGTTTTACCGAGTCCCGGTTCCCCGCTGTCCTCTGAGCCCTCCGCGCTGTGCGTCCTCGCGTGCTTGCTCAGGTGATCGGAGCGCATGAACCGTTTGTGGCAAATCGAGCACTCGAAGCGCTTCTCTCCGGTGTGCGTGCGCAAATGCCTCTGGAGCTCGTCGGAGCGCGTGAACCGTTTCCCGCAGAAGAGCCAGTTGCAGACAAACGGCCTCTCCCCGGTGTGCCAGCGCAGGTGAGCCTTCAGGTGGGAAGTCTTACCGTAAACTTTACCACAACCCGGGATGTGGCAGCTGTGCAAGCCCCTCCGCCGCGGGCTCGTGCCCCCCTGGCCAAGGCTCTCCGCTTCCTGGCAGTTGGGGCAGTCGCAGGTGGCTCTACCGGTGTAGCGACGTGAGGAGGAGCGGGAAGATGCCGGCAGAGAAACGACGGGGGCTCCTGTCAGCGCAGGTGCACCGGACGTGGTGGACTCTGAGAAGGAGGCCGGGGCAGGTGGCCTGAAGCCGTCAAACAGGTGTTGCGCGGCGGGGAGCAGATGCTGAGACGCACCAGAGCTGAAGGCGGAGCTGTAGTCAGTGCTGTAGCCGCTCAGAGGAGAGGATAACCCGGTCGGGCTCTGGGTGTCCACCCAGCTGGTACCCATATCCCACCAGGCAGAAGACCCATTACCAACCTCCCCCACAGGCTTGAACCATGACTCATAGGGATGTGAGTGCATCCTTGGGTATATCCCCGCTATGCTTTCCATTGAGGGGGGAAATTTGGTCAGAAACACAGACCGCTGTGTGTGCGCGGGATCGGGAACACTGGTGTCTGATGGCACAGCGGTCTGGTACATCGAAAAATCATTTCCAAAGGGGGAGGTGGCGGTGGTCACCGAGAAAGCGCTGGAGGTCTCTGTCAGCCCGGTCCCGTTACTCCTGGAGGTCCCAGAGGGAACCTCGAGTGAGGTGAGGCAGGTGCCCAAGCTGCTGGTGCCCGGGGCGCTCCGTTTCCATGGGTGAAAACCCCTGACGAGCCCCGGGGCCCCATCGGAAAGAGCAGGGGAGCACGAAGGGCTGGGCTCACCGATTCTGCTGCAGGTGGCGGCCAGCATAGCCAGAGGGGTGCTGCCCAGCCGGGGCTCCTCCTGAGGGGAGCGCACAAACATTTAGGTCAGCGACTCAAGGCCAAATACAATGTGCGTAAAGACGCGCAATAAATCTAGTGCGCTAGTTACGCGCACTGATAAAAACACTTTGGGTCTCAAAGATTAAATTTATGTAAATCAAGAATGCGGCATAGCTCTTCGTTTTACAAATCTTTGACTTAGTTTAATCAGATAAAGCGGGGGAGTCATATGTTTTGTCATGAATGAACAAACAGCTCCAACATTGCAGCAAGTAAACTTTTTCATATTCTGAAAAAATACCAGTTTATCGTAGTTAGAATACATTAGGATGGTTCCTAAAATCAAATGCTCAACTGTCGCTTTTCTTTTCACTTGAGTCAATACTACTCGTTTCCCAACCTGTAACAGCATTCATTAACTCTGTCATGATCACAGGAAGAAACAGTGGAAAGAAAACTCACGATTTAAACCAGGTTTCCTAATACTATTCATGTAAATTAGGCACAACTGTAAGCCAGTAATACCAGTTTATTAGGCCTATAATTATATTATTTTATAAATGTTATCGGTTACAGCAGCACACTAGGAAATTAAAAAGAAGAAAGTATTTGACTACAACTCCGTGCTGCACTTTGAATACCACAGACGCATTAAATAACCACGAATATGTTTTGCAATTTCTCGGAAAAAAAGGTGTTTCGGTAAAATATATGGAAATGTAAACTTACCCCTAGCAGTGTAGCAGCCATGGTCTGTACTGTGATAACTTCGGCTGACTGTGTGTGTGTTTGTGTGTGTGTGCTCGCAGTGTCTCGATGTGATGAGTCTGTGCTCCGTCTCTAACTGCTTTGGTAGTTGTAGCTTCTTCGTGGCTTTGAAGCGCCGCTGGGAGCCTGAGGACCAATCAGAAAGCAGCTCAGAATGTCTCTGAACGTTTGCGCTCGAGGTCGTCGTAAAATTTAAAGGTGAGGTCTCACGAGCGCTCGCTCTAAAACTTCAACAAAGTGGGACGAGAAGAAGTTCAAGACAATAAATCCCGAGCAGTGATGGATAATCGGAAAAGTCGAATAACTGGTCACACCTACCATTAAATAGACCAAAAGCTAATTGACAATTAGCTTTTTTCTTACCTATGACTGCATGTGCTCTTCTCCATTTATTATCACTTATGATTACTCTAGCAGTTTTATATCATTTCTTAAATTTATTTACAAAGGTCTGACACCAGAGGGTCCATGATGGATCAGGAAAAGTGTGCAACTCCATGGGCCTTAGGGACCCCATGGACCCAGTTCATTGTGTGCCCATTGGTGATTTGATTAAATCAATATTTGTGAGGAAACATGCACAGTTTAAGCAAATTAAAGATTCTATTTGAAAAACTCAAAAGCAAAGCCACTCTCCAGCTAGAAGGATACCCTAAGTTTTATTGTGTTTTTAGGGAAAAGGCCAACACCTTTGGTTACTTAAACCAACCCGGCTGGCTGGATGTGTCAGACAGAAAAGTCTCAAATAAAGATTGCTGTTTTTACTGCTATTGTGAAGCCATGCAGTGGGAGAGGCTGATGAATGAGAGGTTGGTCCGGTCCGTCCCATCCTGTCCCTGGGGCGTATCCAGTCAGCCCTGGGGGAGGGAAGGGAGGACACCACCACTGCCTCCACAATTTCATCTCATTCAACCCAAAACAATTGTTGGCTTTCACAGAAACACCTCTTCCTGTGCTTCTCTTACAATCATCTAAATACAAGCTCTCAGAGACTGTATACACTGTGAAGGAAAACCTTTATCACCTGAATGTGTATCTAGATAGGTAGGTCCTATTATTAAGTGAAGGGATGGTTGATCAATATGATGATGCACTCCCTGGAAATAACCCAGAATGATCCTCAGTCTCTTAATATATGAGCATCCGAAGCACAGAGGGAGCATTTCATTTGAATTTCAAATTTAATAAAACAGCAGGATTTAATCAATTTCCCTCATTTGTTTGGTATTAACTGCTTCCCTGCCCTTTCTTCATCTCTCTTGTTTTATGACCAGCCTGAATAAAGTCAGCTGGACACAGACGGAAAAGTTAATCACATTCCTCATCCACTCAAACCCTCCCACACACACCAACACACCGTTTACACAGGGTGATTGATAGTGCGCAAGATTAATTTTGGTGATGCTATGCAAAGACAAACTGTTCACTCCATCAGAAAGCTTGAATCTCACATATATAGTCTATTCTTTAAAATGTTTTTTTTTTTATGTACAAAAACTGGGTAAGCAACTACATTATATTACATTATTATTTGTTATTTTTAGAAAGTGAAAATAGTTGCAATAAATTTTACACCTTGGGGTCAGTTTTTTCCACTTTTGAGAACACGTGCCTTTGCAGGTAGATATAGGTTCTGTAGCAAATATATTGTTAAGTTATGATTTTGTTCCTCACCAGGTTCTTAATAATTATTCACATAATTCATGAATGTTCAGAAACATATAATAGTAATTTAATTTAGTACTTCAGTTGTGCAATAATATCCCAGTGAGGCCTTTGGAGAGGACTGGTAAGTCTCCAGCAAAAGTAGAAATTGTTTTACATTGTTTTTACAAAGGCAAAATGCATGAACTAAATATTTGGTCAAAATTGGGTTAAGACCTGAATTCTACTTTAACTATATATAGATAATTATGTCATAGAAATTGATCATTTCTATAGAAACAGCTTATTTAATTTGTAGTAACTATAAAACCAGGCCACTCTCTGTCACAGACAGATATGTAACCAACTAGACAGCCAAAGCCAGACAGCTGCATCAAATGAAAGCTAACTGGTGAGATAGCCATCAGAAAGCTTTAGCTAAAACTAAAATTTAGTCTGTAAAGTAAAGATGTAGATAAATTGAGTCATGATGGAGAAAGAAAAAGAGTTAAACTAGCTCAGCAGAACTCAACAAATCCCATCTCACCTTTTGACTCCATTTATGTGTGAATTCATGTAATTTGTTGTGGCTGCTACCTTTAAATCACATAATTAAACATATTAAGCTGTAAATTAATTATATATAAATAATAATAATAGAAGGACAACAAACACCTTTGACCTTTAATTCCTAAGCTATATTTCCTTAAACAAACTTGTTAAAACAGGCAGGAAAGTAATAATATGTTTTGTTCATAGATGCTGCATTTGCTCTTGAATTATTTGAACATTATCCAAAGGCAGAGTATCTGCATTTTTAAAATATCATGTCGGTTTTTGGGGGTAAAATAATCTGCCTAAACAGATATAATATAACATATATATATAACAGATATATATCACTGCAACCTTTCTGTCTGTTAGTTAGTTAATTAGGGTTAGGATTAGGGTTAGGGTGGCAATTTTGAGGAAGTTTTTAGAAGTAATTTATGAGAATTTCTTATGGCAAAATCACAATACATATGGTCTATTATGGAACTATTTGTGTCATTTTGCCAGCCCCCTATACTAATACAAACCTCCCAGTGGCCCTGACAAAATCACAGGCTCCCACGCTGGCCCTGCTCTCCCCCACAGCCTCAGGCGTTGCCGAATGCACAGGTGGAGTTTACAGTAGCCCATCTTCCCTCTAACCTGATCGCCATCCTCACGAGCCACCCAAACAGCTGTCCCTCTTTTAGGAGCATTCTTTTCCCACACTGAAAGTGTGTGTGTTTGTATGTGTGTGTGTGTGTGTGAGTGTGCTTTAAAGGCCCCCAATGAAACCCTGCCTGAGCCCCAACCTGTTCCTTTAGCGATGATAATGACCACATTATCACGCGCCATCGAACGTCAACAAAAAAAGATTGTCGTGTGCTTTCCAATTACTTTGTGGGCACTGAGACAGAAAAAACAGAGAGAAAGGAGTGAAAGAAAGATCTGGCACTTTTGGGGGAGAGGGATGGGTGGAGTATTTTATTTCTCCTTGGTGTTTTCCTCATCTCCCCTTTTGTTGGTGGAGTATAGTCACAGTGATCCTCATGCAAGGCAGGGCAGCCATCTTGGTCAGCTGCCCTGCTGAGACAATTAGCGGGAGACTGACGGAGTCAAAAGACAAGCTGCTAAACATGACACAAAAAATATTCGCTACAACTGGGGGGTTAGCCAATCAATTTGTGTAAAAGAAAGAGAGAAAAAAGCAGATTCTGTGCAGCCATGTGGTGCAATTGTGACATTGACGCCGCTCCTTGGTGTGGAGATGTCTCCTTATTTTTGTCACATGCCTTTTTTTTTTTCCTGCAGATGATGATCTTTTTCCTCCTTAGTTTCAGATGTTTGACATTTTTGGGTGACCTATGAATATAAAGTAACACTCCACCCAAAACCTGTCTTTTGAGTATGAATCACTCACTCACTGCAAACCTGAAAGGTGGCTGTAAAACATTAGTATTTTGTACACGGGTGCAGGACAGAGGCTGCGGTCAACTTGAATTCAGTCAGTTACAACGGATTCCAATATTGATCCAGACCTCCCCTGTGGCACAGCTCATCTTTCTGCTGTCTACCAGTATGTTCACTGTGATCCAAACAGGCATATTTCTGTTAAGATATTTTACAGCCATCTTTCAAACACAGTGCTCCATCCTCAAACAGTTCATTTTTGGTAGTTTATCACATTAAGTTTATTCTATTTTTGCACTCATTGTAGGTCAATCTGCATTGTAGGTTCAGCCAAAGGCCTAAATTTTCTTCTGAACGCAACAACGCCTTTTAAAACTGTCTAAATGTTTATTTCACATGTCTGCCTGTGTTATAATACCTGTGTTTTATGATATTACTGTATGTGAATTGTTTTGTGAATGACAGGGAGAGCGCCATTTCCTATGATGTTTAAACCGTACTGAAGGAAACTGAACGGAGAGCACTTCCTTTTCAGTTTAATATACTTGTTTGCTGCATAATGTTTATCAGAATATCTTGTGAAGTGTAGTGAGACTCCCTTCATGTTTAAATCCTTTATTTTTATTTGTTGTTCGTGACATTTGATGATGAATACTGACTGGCTGCTATTTCTTGCTACAGAGGAGTTACAGTAAGTGTCTCACCTCTGACTGAATAACCTGAATTTGTTTTTTGATGTTTGCAAAACTCAACCCTTGACACAAATTGAAGTTGTTTTACAGGAGAGAGAAGAAGTCATCCAGGTGATCCGTGTGCCAGGATGTGCCTGGAGCTGCTCCTCCTTGGCTTCCTGTAATTACTGTGTGGAGAGGGCACGTCCGCCGTCTGTCAGCACAGGGCTGATGGACGACTCTGGCAGCAGAGTCGGTGAAACGTGTCCGGGTTGCTACGATGATAACATCGTATACGTACAAGATCTCCTTTCATAATAGATGATCAATTAATACCAAAACCCCCTTTTGCCAGTCACACATGCGAACACACACACATAATCTTACTATCTTTAACTAACTCTCCGAATTTTGGCGTCTTGCAAGTTCTCTTACTTTCAAATCATCGAATAAGCTTTACTAGCATGTTGGTGTTATATTGTAACAAAAACTAAATTACATCACAAAAAGACAAACATCTTAAACAGTGCAATCCCATAGACGTGTGCAGTGGTGGACTAACAGAAAACAGTAAAGCAAAGTAGAACAAAGGGATGTTTTCACGGGTTTTCTCTTTGCTTGTGGCATGCAAATACATATTTTGCAGCCCAGAGAGCTGTTTCACTGATCTCTCATACAAGCAATATTAACCTCTTTTGTGCAAGTCTCCGTCTCACGCACCCTCATGTAGGGGTCATAAAGGTCATCTTTCATCTGTCTATGCAGCAGAAAGAGGGAATCCTGGCCAATGTAATTACACTGTTGAAGTGCTTCATTCACATTCATGTATACGGTGCATCTACATACTACACAAAACACACTCATTCATGAAATGAGGAGAAGAGAGGAGGAGGAGGAGGATGAATTCATGGGAAGGATGAGTGTGTAGAGGCCTCTGCGGTGTGTTTGTTAGGTACAAGTTTGGGCTGAGGGTGCACTGAAATTGCACTTTATGAGTAGCAGCTCTTTCTTTCTTTGTTCTACACACACACACACACACATACACACACACACACACACACACACAGGTTTGGGTTGATGGATGCATGGGGTTTGTTAAGTCATACATCACAGAGGTCATTTAACCTGCCAACACATCTGCTGTCTCTGCCCTCAGAAGGAGAGGAAGAGGTGGGGAGAGAAGAAAGATTTATAAAGGCAAGGGGGTGAATTATGCAGGGTGAGAGAGAATGAGACTGTGATTAGTAACTGGAGTGGATGAAAAGCTCTCAGTCTGTCTCTCTCTGCCTCACACATACACACACACACACACACACATCCACACACCCACACCCCGAGTGCTGTAAAGTGGTATCTTCTTAACAGGCATCTTCGCCGAAGCTGCTTGCGTTATGAGTTTCTCCGCTTCTCCATCAACTTTCCTCCTGTCTCTGTTAACTACTGACAATAAAGTTGCTGATTTATGCAGAAGAGCCGTTCCATGCGCCAAGACATTAATGAGATGCGTCTGAAGGAGGAGTCTTCATTGATTTCTTCAAACGCTGTTGACGTTTGTGAGGTGGCTTTATCTCAGACGTTTCAAAGGAAGCGCGTGTGTGTGTGTTTGTGTGTGTATTACTGTGTGGTGATTGCAGATCAGTGGCTTTTATCCACTCATGCTGCACCCTAAGTTGCCTCCTAGAGGGTGTGTTATCTTGTCTTCTAATAAAACTGCAGCTGCCATGAGGGTCTCCACTGATGAGGAATATTTTACTTATTCATGAAATAGATGTTAGCTAGAAGCCAGAACATGAATCAGGACTTACTCCTCCAAAGTTAGGAATAAAGTTCTGTATTTGATTGCATCCACAACAATAAAAAAATCTTTGTGCAAGGTGGTGAATGTGACATTATCTTATTTAACAGTAGCTTATGACATTTCATGTATCTGTTGTGCATCTTTTGGCATAAAAAAATAACCCTACTCTTAAAATTTGTGTCAGGTCTGTATTTCTCACATCTTGTCACTGTGACATCCATTCTGTCACTCGCTATCATTATGCCTTCATCAGATGGCTGATAGTGGAGAGATATAATGCGTGAGGGGAGAGAGATGGGGAAACCGGGGGTTGGTCATGGTGCCCCAATTAGTAGACTTTTGTCAATGTTGTATTGTTGTGGTGAGGTAATCCAACGCAGACTTTTCAAATCAATCTGCACATAAACTGCATGTCATGCAAGGATAATGTAACATGATAATGTGACAAATATTAATGCAAACCTGATGTTCAGTGCGATCAATAACTCAACTCAAGGCAGTTTCAAAAGTCTGTTGATTTCATATTCCACAGAAATTAATGCAAACTAATGGTCGCCGAATGAATGATATTTTGGGTCCAGCAGATAAACTTGTGAAATCAACAAAATTTTCATATTAAGGAATTCTAAATTTTCAATGAGGAAGAGGGAGCAGATGTAATTTTCAAAAAGTAGGGAAGTGACTTTTTGGAGAAAAAACACAAATGATGACAGAATTTGGCTTCCCTAAAACAAGTATAATATATATAAATATAAAGATAAAAAGTTAAAACATGAATGTTGTGGTACTTTTTTGGAGGTAGCTATCCAAAGTTATTAGTGAGAAAAATGTCACTTCCACTGACTAAATTACCAATAATTGATAGATACAGACTGATTATAAAATTAGGTAATGATTGTTTCTCTTTTTGAAAATGAACGTACATTTTTCATTTCTTTTACTTGGAAGAAATGGCCCCTTTTTAAACCTGTATGAGTTCTCCTACATGGCTGAACTGAGGAAGTGTTCTGTATTGATTAACTATTTTATCTAGCATGTAGAGACTGTCATAGTAGATGACATGATAAAGATGACCAGATGTGGCATTTAAAGTCTGGTATTATACTCTATTTCTTACAGCTGGCTCTGACACACACACACACACACACACACTCATCACCATTTCTGAACTGCACACACTCCGATGGTGTGATGAGAGGGAGAGAAGATGATGATAAGGAGCAGGGATGAAGACGTAAGAACAGGAATGCTGGTGAGGTGACACGTCACACATGTTTCAGTTTTGCTAAGCTTTTTTTAAGCTTCTGTAAAGATTTTTTTTCCTTGAGTGAAGCTGGTGATGTTCTTCAGCATCAACTGCTGAGGAACACTCAGATAGATCTCACTCTCTCATACACAAACTTGCTCTCTCACTCTCTCTCCTTGATTAAATCTTGCTCCGTGATCTGTTCTCTTCACCAATAACACTGTTCATCCCTCTATCTGCTCTTCACCGACACACACACACACACACACGCACACATACACACACACACTTTTCAGACAAGGAAATTAATTTACTCCTGTTCATTTTTCAAGTTCTGCGTCTTCCCTGTGTTTAATGTGTGGTCGAGTGTGTGTGTGTTCGCAGTGTCCCTTGATTGATGTGTAGAAGCCCAGGAGCATAATCATACACTTCCAGACGTCATTTTTCACTTTCAGTCTTGATGGATGGACTTGATGCATCTGATCACTGCTACCTCAGTGTGGGGGGTCTAGGTCATCTTTGGGGTGTGTGTGTGTGTGTGTGTGTGTGTGTGTGTGTGTGCATGCTCAATGGCTAGTATCTGTCTGTCTGAAGCAAGTAGTGATTGAGTAGACTCCCCCATCCCCACCAGAAGGCCTGTTTTCGGGGTCTCTACTCCTCGCTGTATCTGTAAGACAACCAGCCATGGCAACCAACTGTGTTTGGATTTAAGTGTGTGTTTGTGTGTCTAAGTTTTTTAAAGGGGAAATTCCAGTATTTGTCAATTCATTTACACTTCAAACTGACACTTTAACTCCTGACTGTGAGTGTTTCAACTTCAAGTTCAACCTCAACAATTTGACATTTTGGGAAATATGTTTACTTGCTTTCTTGCTGGGAAAGCAAATAAGCCTATTTGTACACAAATATTAAGCTGGAGCAAGCAGGCAATTAGCTTAGCTTAGCACAAACACTGGAAAAGGGGGGACACAGCTAGCAGGGCTCTCTAAATCCCAAGCAGGTAGCTCTGGGTCTGAAAAGTGAAGTCGATGCGGAAGTGCCTTAAACCTGTATTCTCTCTAATGACCAGCAGGGGGCGACTCCACAGGCTCCAAAAAGAAGTCTATTTGTATAGAAGTCTATGGCAAAATGACCCTACCTCTCACTTGATTTATTACCTCAGTAAACACTTTGCTAATGAGTTTATGGTCTCAGTCTAGTTTCAAATCTTCTTCAATACAGCATGATGTTCATTTTGCAAATTATGGCCCTATTTAGAGTAAAATAGACGATAAAGCAGCATATAGTTTAGGGCATGGCTACCTTGTGATTGACAAGTTGATACCACTGCGGTGCATAAGGTGCTGCAGTTGGACCCTGGGGAGCTCCTCCACATCGCCACACTCTCATCCAAATATGGTCACTTCTGGCTCCAAAAAACCAAGATGGCGACGGTCAAAATGCCAAACTCCAGGGTTCAAAACAGGAATCCACAAACCACTGAGTGATGTCATGGTGGCTATGTCCATTATTTTTATACAGTCTATGTTAAATCCACCTATCAGCGCCTCTTAATAATGAACACTTTGCATCCAGTTTGTTTACTCTGCACAAAAACAGTAATGTAGAAGTTGTGGTTTAACATCCTGGAACTATTTCCAAAACAAATGAGATAAAATATGTTTAATAGTGAGCTTTAGAAGTGCTAGTAGGCAGATTTTTGTTACCTTTTGAAAGAGTTAATCTAGCTATTTCCCCCTGTTTTCAGTCATTATGCTAAGCTAAGCTAATCGCTTATTGGCTGTAGCTTCATAGCCTATTTAGCATCAAAGAATAAAAAATGTTAAGACATTTCAGAAGTTTCAAAAGTTTCCAGTGCAAATTTCCAGTAAAAGAAAGTACACACATTTGCGTCAAAAATTCAAGGCTTTTCCAGTTAGCTACAAGTACTTAGCATTTTTTAAATGTGCACTTTTCAGTGCAACCCCATGCAACAACACCCAGCCAAGCACATACATGTGTATGCAGACAGATACACGCAAACACACACACACACATGCACACTATTCATGCTATGTTCCTGTTTAACTATTGCTCCTCCCACTCATTGCGCTTCACCTCGCCACAATGCCTGCCATAAAATTCAGGGGCTGAGGGAGCAGAAGAAGAGAGGGGGTTAAGAAAAGCACAGAGAGATGGCTCAATGTTAAATTGACTGGAAAAAAGCTGCTTGCTTTTTCATGCTAATTGCCGTGCAACAAATTGTTAATTTATTCCACAAAGAAATGCAAAAACAGCCCCTGTGTGGCTGAAAATGTCTGCAGTTTGTAAGGCAAGCACAACTCGAATAGATCATCTGTATATCTACTCTTATTGTGTTTACAATCACATATTTACACTCTCACCATCTCTGCACACACACACACATAAATCCTGCTCTATGTGGTCGTCAATCAGTCAGGGTGGATGGAGGCGCAAAAAAAAATGAGAGAAAAGAACACAAGTCAATACTCATTCTCTACTCTCCTTCAGTCTCCCTGTTGCTCTCACTCTTCCTCTCTCTCTCTCTCACACACACACACACGCACATTCCTGCACACTTTCTCGGACCAGGTTCAGGTGGTTTTGAGGTGATTTCATGGTTGCCGTTTTATTGATGGTTCCCGTCAAACATGAAACGTTTCTTTTCCCACCTAACCACACACACATGCACCGCCTCTGGGCTGTCATTCAGGACATATACAGACAGCCAGAAACAAGTGGTTGGCGTCAGCTCTACCAGGCCCGCAAGACATGTCAGGTCCTGCACTGAACTACACACAAACACACACATTTACACACTTATCTTGGATCTTTATGGTGTGCTGCACCCTCCACTTAGCGCTGCTGTAAAGGTCTTCCTGAACTCATACAAGAGTACCATCTTCAAAGAGGTCCATGCACGCAAACACACACACACACACACACCGAAGAGCCACGCAAACTTCTAAGCGGACTTAATTATTTCACATTTAGCTTCAAAGAGACTGTTTAAACACATGCTTGCTCACTGTCTGAAAGCACAGCATAGGTCTCATCCTCTTTAATAGTCTTTCAATTCAGCTTAATTCAGCGTCTTTCAGAGTTCAGCTGCATCTGAGTTGTGAAGTTATAACGGTGAAACAACTGAGATAATTGAGGGCACATCTCATTTTTAATACATTTCTCAATAACCGGCCTCTCATAAACAAAGAAGGGAAGGTTTCGGTGTCCTGAACTAGTAAACACATCACCAGGAATCTTGTTACTCTCCCAAAAAAAAGCTGTCTGATGAAAATTAGTTTTTGCAACTTCCATTTTTTTATAATTCCTCTGTGAAAATAGGTGTTTTACTGCCTTGTTTGCCAAAAGCGGAACCAATCATTATATATCTTCAATCATATTTAAAACTTGAGCTTAACTCATGGTTTATGGGGTCACAGTTCAACTCGGAGTTCACTCTCAGTTCAAGGTGTTGCTCCTATCTCTCCTGTAATGATGTTACATCTTCAAGCATCTCATCTCCTGTCTTCAGGAGCTCTGTGCTGTGACCTTTGAACCCCTGGGGTCACACACATAGCTCTTGTGGGTGACCGCAGGTTGACTTTTTCTCTGTCTTAGTGTATCTGTTGTGTCTCCGGTGTCATTTGTGTGTGTGTGTGTATGCAGGGGAGAAGGAGGGAAGGTACCTGACCTGCTCCTATCAACACATGTGCATATGCATATGCACATACATGCACATGCACACAACAGTACAGATAAAAATGGAGGCATGCCTTCAGTATTCTGAGAGCATATAGTAAATATCTGCGGTTGTCGCCAACATTCACATTCTGCGAATTCTGGTCATTCAGGCCCCATGTTTGAAGGTGTCTTCTGAGTCGAGGACTTGTAATTATGTTCAGCTGTCGGTCTCACTGTTGTGAGAACAAAGAGTTGTAGACAGAGCTGTTTACTCTGCAGTAAACAATTTGTTAGTATTTGAAGTCCGTCATGTAGTATTTGCTCACACACTAGTGAAAAGGGACAAAGACACTTAGGGAAGTACCGCACTAGACGAGATGGGAGCGACCTGTCTGACAAAGCCATTACCTCACCATCAGTCATTGCTCGTATGTCAACGATAGAAGACTTTACGCAACGCTGAGTTGGAGTCTTAGTGACATATTAATGTCGTAACTGAAAAAATATGTGAACTGATACGAATTGTAGGGTGAATAAATAAATGTAAAATAAATGTATGTAGAATAAATGTAAAAGTTAAAAATGTATGTCACAGTTATGGCAAACCCAAGTTGATGTATTCAACCAGCAGTTTAAAACCCAAAGAAAGTCTGCTTATTATGATGGAAGACAGCAAATATTCACACCAGCTCACCTACTTAAAACATGATTTTTACGATTAACCGATCATCAAAATTGTTGAGGATTAATTTTCCGTCGTTCAACTAATTGAACAATTATTTCACTCCAATGGATTGCGTTTCTAAGACACACAAAGTAAGTGTTCACAGATCTGTAAGAGCTGTTCCTCTGATATGAAGTGGTATATTTGATATTGTTTTGTAGATGCCCATCAATCTGCAGCAACAGGCAATATATCATATCAAATGTCACTTGTTGTCAAGGTGTTCTTCTGGGTTGAGACAACTTACTGTGTGGTATTGTGCTGATTTTACTTAAAAATAATAATAATAATTATATAATAATAAGCTTTGATTTTAGCTCAAACAGCCCTATAAGAGCATGCTTCGCACAAATCCACTTACTGTCAACAATGGCACATAAACTGAACTCAATCTTAATATTGGCAAATTAGAAATATTATTTCTTTTAAGTACTTTGCCATGTTTACATAATTGTTAGAGCAGCGGTTGCCGACCTGCAACCTCTAAAAATCAGGAAAAACCACTCTTTGGATGAGCTACTGTTGATCCTTAGCAGTGTATTTATACTAGTTCAAGACAATCGCGCCTTCTGCCTTTGTTTAAGAGGACAGGTGTAGACACAAGTTATTAAAAAATGCCTTGAAAATGACGTGTGCGCCCAAGAAAACATTGCTCTGTTTAAGGGGTCACAAGCCAAAAAGATTGGACACCGCTTTCCAAAACAAAAACAAGTGGCACACTCTGCAGTATGTGCGCTAAAAAAGATAAACCATCCAGACATGGGGCGGGGGAATCACCTTGACAGAGGTTTTCTCATTGTGGCTTAGACAGATGTCCCACCCACACCCCGAACTGGCACAATGCCCACTGAGACACACCGGTTGTTTTCCACTTGATCCAGACACCAGGAAGCATCAATCATTCAACTATCATTAAAGTGAGACGCTGCCAACTTTCACAGAGCTTCATGCAGGTCCAGTTCAGTGTAATGTGATGTGTCATGTTTCCAGGAATAAAAAAAAGATCTTTTATCACGCCAGGATACATCTACTCAGGTTTCTGTGTTCATATGTCACAGACACTTAGATGTGTATTAAAGTAGAGAAATTATAAAAGTATTGCTGCATTTACAGCTATAGTGACTCTGTGCATGTATTGTGTTTGTATGTTCCTGTGTGTGTAGCTACATGTGTATCTGTAGTAGGAACAGTAGGAAGTTATCACCTGATCTCTATCTATATATCTGTCTATCTATCTATCTATCTATCTATCCACAGTATGTAGGTCGTTATAGGAGAGTTATGTGAAACATGTCTGTTATCACACACACACACACAAGTGGTATGAACAGCGGAGGTATCTGCCAAAACATTAACTCATGGTAGAACTCATAAATCTCTTTGTCTTTACAGCCTTACCTTTAGGAAAGGGAGACATCCTGACGCCACAGCCGCGTGTGACAAATGCACACCTACGCATACGTGTGTGCAGAAACCTCGGGGATATCATGCAAAAAACAGGACTGCACGCAAGCATGCTCTGACTCACACATGCATACATGCTTGTACGTATATGTGCCATTATAAATTTACATTCCTGCACACCCACACACATGCACAAACACACAGTTGTGTTTCGTAGCCATGGGACATCTGGAAGTGAGGTGGACAATGCAATCACCTCCGAGCTATAAATCAAATCCATCAGAGCTGCCTGAAATGATGCTCTGTCACTCCGAGGGGTTGTCTGTTTTTTTTTTCTCTTTGATTTAGGCAGACATGTAAGTAAAAACAACTCGAATGGGCACATGTTCATATTTTTCTCTGGCTGTATCAGCTAATTCTGGTTCTCCTTGTCTTAAGTATATCAGGATAAGACTTGACTTTTACAGTCAAATCCACTGGAGTTTACATGTGATGGATACAAACTGCCAAAACTGAGAATCACAGAGTTTTAAAAGATAGCAGGCAAACCCTACTGCTTGCTAAAATGTAGTGATACAATTGCTCTGGTGGGATGAAAACATCTAGAAATGCTCGATTCTGGCCTTGCACGTCTCAAAACTTGTTCTGCGCTCACAAATATGTGCAAACTCTTAACTCTTGACTTGCAGATTTGTTGAAACGCTAAAGCTGCAGTTTTGTGCTTGCTCAATAGAGTCTAAATGAAAGAAGGAAGAAGAAATTTCTTGTTTCATTAGTTAGTTCCTCATAGATACTGTTTGTACTTACGTAGATGTACGTAAATGTAAGTTTCTTTTGGACAATGCAGAAACGTCAGTCATAGAAACCGACTATTCACTCATGTACTGTAGTTATGCACAATTTTTAGGCACTTTCATTTTGTGCTACTTAATACTTCACTATATTCAAGAGGGAAATACTGACAGCTATAGTTACTGGTTACTTTACAGATTAAGATTTTACATATGAAAAACTTATGATCAGTTTGATGCATTATTACAGGTTTAATTACCTAACATTAAGTAAGGTAGTGAAAATTGATGTACTACAACATCAAAATGCGGTTTACATGTTAATCTATCAGTAATAATAAGCCATTAATATACAATATATAATAACATGCTGAAAAGGGCCATTCTGCATAACAAGTACTTTTACTTTTGATACTTTATGTACATTTTGGTGCCAATATTTCTAAATTTCTACTTGTCATGGAGTATTTTGGCATTTTTGTGTTGCTGCTTTAACTCAAGTAAAAGATCTGAATACTTCTTCCACCACTGAGAAAGGTGCAGGTATGAGTGTACAGTCTGTGACTAACTATGAAGTGCCACCTGGTATATGGCGCTATCTAGTGGCAAGAGTTGAAACACAAGTATTACAACCATTTTCACTTCCTTCACATTGTGGGAATATCAATTTGTTAGTTATTGCAGATACTGTATTTGGGCTTTTGCTCAAGTTTTTTTTTAAATGGATCTTATAATTGTTGGTTCCCTCAGTGACTTTGCTCAAATAATATGATCACCCAAGGATGACTTTAACTTTAGTGAGGGTTAATGCTGCTAAGAGCAAACTCCTCACAAGAACATATACAGTATTATAGCACTAAATACTGGAAATAAGCTATCGGATGTGTGATACAGTTACCATAGTCCAGACCATAGTCGTCCTTCTACCACACCTCTTTCCATCACCACAACTGTAGGCTACATACTCACACACAGACAACACCCCATCTTCAGACCAGACCTCGTTGCCTAGCAACGCCCTGCGGAGTGGCTCAAGGGGCGGGAACAAGCCACTTGGCTTCCGCAGTAATTACAGTGCATGTGTGTGTACGCATGTTTCTGGGCCACCCCAGGTGTGTGTGTGTTTATCTGTGAAAACATGCAGGCTGCTAGCAGTAGACAGAGAAACCATGTGAGCAGAACGTGCATCAGGTCTGTATTAACAACCATGTTCAACACAGTTATTTCTTTCTAGGCCACTGATGGGGTGAAGTCAATGCTGAAGTCATCAAGACGTGATATCAAATGTCTCAACATAATAACACTAACACTTCAAGTGTGGTAAAAAATATATATACACGTGACCATATTATATATATTTTTTCCAATCAAGATCCATTTTGTAAATTACATTTTACACTGTTGAAACCAAAGTTTGGAGCTCAATTTTCTCATTTTCACATACTGAAACTATCACAAGAAGTGTTTTAAATTTACATCAGTACTAACTGAGTAACTTTTAATATCATCCTGACTTAGTTTAAATGTGGCCGTTTGCATCTTAGTGACACAGTGCCTTGGCTGACAGCCTATGAGTGTAAACATTTCCTTTGTGTGCCAGGGGCATATCCTCGGATGGCCGCCTGCTAATAATGTTTTCTGCTTGGTGTACCAAGGCTGTGACTGCACTTGGCGAAAGTCATTCCTGACTCAGGAAGGGCTTCTCTGAAGGACAAGACAAACCCAGCCAGATAAACCTCTGCCAAGGACCATACGGGCCTACAAGGCTATGATGTAGCTCTGTTTGCTGGGATGAATTTAACATATAATTTCCCTTTGGGAGATGGAAAGTGTTTCACGCCTGACCTTTGTTACAGACTGTTACGCACACAAGAAGCTTCTCTGTGTGATTGCTGATAATGCAACAAATACCTTTGCTCAGTAATCTTATCTGCTGCTGGAATTTTTATAGCCAAATAAATTTATATTGGCAAGTGTACTTTTTAAATTGAAATTTTTTTCAAATTCAAATTTGCTTTATTGGTATGAATGTCATAACAACAATATTACCAAAGCATCAAGAGTCAATGAAACAAAATAACATTAACCTAACATTAAGATTGATATATATTAATTATATATAGTATATCTATGTATTTTTGTATATATATACAGTATATTCTATGTATGTGTGTATGTGTGTGTGTGTGTGTGTGTGTGTGTCTAGGTCATTCACCACCCCTGAGGTTGTGGCATGTTGATACATACTGAGCAGCAAGATGTCTCCTTGTTCTAGGAGTGGTTTTAAATTTTAGAGGTCATTAAGCTTTTTGAAATCTGAATTTTAGACTTGATCTTGTTAAAGTAAATGTTCCTTATGTTATTGAACGTTTAATTCTACGTTTGAACCATAGATATGTAATCATCTGTGAAGCTTAAGACAGGTTGATGTGTCAAGAACCACCATATGGCTGCAAATATCCACTGTTTTCAATTAATCTATCCATGATTTTTTTCATTTAACCATTTAGACTAAACAATATCAGAAAATAGTAGAACATAGTCAAAGTCAAAGTTAAAGCATTTATTGTCATATGCACATTTAAAACAAGTTTCACTGTACAATGAAATTCTTCCTTTGCCTTCCACTCTAAATGTTATTTATCAAAGAAACACTAGGTATAGAAAATGAAAAATATAAAATTAAAAGAAAATAAACAAATAAAATATCAGGAGAGTTAAAAAAAAGAATCAAATATCTGAAGAACACTATGTACAATATACAATGCACAGAGTAGTATGGCCCATCACAACTTCCAAAAGCCCAAGCCCAAGCTTTGGGGGGCATTTTTGCTTTAAAAAAAATGACTCAGATGAATGATCAACTATTGAAATCGTCACTGTTTAATTTTGTTGATCAGCACGATTAATTAAATAATCATTTCAGCTCTAATCCATATCCCAAAACTAATTTTCCTTTTCTGATTTCTTTTAATTGATTTTGTTGTTGTTGTTGTTGTTGAACTACAGTCCAAAAGATATTAAATTCACAATTACATAAAAGACAGAAAAGGCAGCAAATCCTCACATTTAAGAGGCTGGAACCAGCAAATATTTAGCATTTGTAATTGATAAATAACTATAAATAAAAAAGGGAATTGATTATCAAAATTATTGGCAGTTAATTTTCTATATTTTGACTAATCGAATAATTGAGTATCCTAATAATTTCAGACCTCTATCAGTGCGAATTCCCTGAGAGTCCTCAGCAGACCACTCTGTTGTCCTGTTTTTATACCATATAAGCTTCAAACTTAAGATATTGGTGGAATGGGAACTGATGAGGGAAATATTATAATAGAAGCAAAAATAAGACTTTTTATTAAATAGCAATATAGTTACATAATTTTTAATTACTCTCCATTATTAAACTAAATGATTCTATGGTTATGCTACCTTATTTACTTTCCTTTTTTTTTTTAACTACGACTGTTATCTTGTGACACCAGTACACAGACTGGAGTGGAAATAAACACACACACACACACACACACACACACACACACACACACACACACACACACACACACACACACACACACACGCCTCCCTTTCCCGTTCGCCCAACCCCCCACAACACAGAAGTCACCGCCCTTCCCTCTCGCTCTCACACCAACATGACTACCAACCACCGCCGCTCCAACCGACGCGCCAGAGCATCATGGGAAATGTAGTCCGGGTCGCCCAATCCAGTTCGAGAAGGCGAGGCCTCACCAAAATACAACTCCCATCTCGACCCTCGCACGCCGAGCCCCGTCGTCCAATCTGAATATGTGGGAGGAGCGCGTCCGCCCACAAAAGCCACAGCTATCTCCCCGTATCTCCCCCTTAAAAAAATCAATTGTGCACGAAAAAAAAGGGAAAAACGCGTAAAATACAAACACTGGTGACGGTTTGTTTTCGGTGCACGACGGACGGCGACGAGGTGTCCCCGCGTCGTGCGGCGAGAGAAACGGCGGCGACAGGCAGAGCAGAGAAGAGGGTGTTGTCCTGATGCTTAAATGGAAGTGGGTGGGCCTCTACGGTCACACACTGCCAACTTCTCTCTGGATATCATTCTGACAAGCGCTAATTTGCTCGTTTATGGACTGTCTATCCGGTAAAAGAGACATACGACGGGGCTGCGAGGGGGCCGACGGGCCGGGGACGGTCACTGTGTTCTCCGTTATTTCCGTTATTTGGGGTTGCTTGATTGTGCCTGCGCTTGGCACCGCCCTTCCTGGCCGGTGGGTGGTTTCGTGAAACGGGCAGATCCGCCACGGCCCAGCGCCGAACATATAGGCCGTCCTCCGCCTCTGTACCCGGCCGGCCTTCTACCGTGAACTACACCCTCTCCCTCTTGGTATATTAATGCGTTATGAGTGGTAGGTACCCTCCCCCCCTCTCCGTCTCCACCCCTCTTTCCCACTCTCTCTCTCCGTCTGACAGATAGGAGGCTCCAAGCCTCTTTGATATTGATGATGAGGTTACTGGTTTCTCCTCTGTCTTTATTGATCATCTTTGTTTTTGCTATATCTGTCAAATTCTTTATTCACACCACTTGGTTCCTACATGACTGTGCCTTATCTTTGGGACTTTGCACTATTCAGAAGTACAACATGTGATGATGATATTATAACTGGGGCATATTCTAACATTTTGTTCTCCTATCATAGACTCGAAGAAGGAATCATCTGGATCTGAAGGAGGGAAAGCATCTAAAAAGGGGAAGAGCTCTGGATCACAGGTACTAAAATAAATAAGAGTTCATTATAGTTCATTACTTTTTGCTTTGCCTGGAGGCCAAAAATGTACTCCCTCCCTCCCAGCCAGCCAGACACCTCTGGGGGCGTTTCTCTGGTGAATTCCACTTCCTGCTTCTGTGGAGCCCTGCTGAGAAGCCAGCCCAGAGCCTCATGAATAGGTTTATACGGTTGTCACACTTCAACCACTGTACTTTTGAATTGTCTGTTTGAATTACAGTCAAAATGATTTAATTCTACTCATGGGTTTATCTTAAAGACATGCAGTATTGGTATGTGGTTCTGCAGCTGTGGAACTTCTATTTTCAGCTGTTTTTCATAGGATGTATATATGTTAGAGATTATTTTCAGCCAGGCAGTTATTCTTGAGTGCATCTTTTGTTGTTAAATGTGTATGACAGGCGTTGCTGCTATGTTATTTTGCATGCTACTGTATTTGTTACAACATTTAGGCTGTTTCCATGCAGTGTTGAGAGGTGTATAGCATTAAAAATTTGCCTGCGACCTAGTTCCTTTGAAAGGGAGGAGAGAGAGAGAAGGCGGCATTTTCCTCCAGTGTTCTGAGAAAAGAGAAATGTGGTTCTCACACGCCCACCCACTCGCTTCCTGTAATACCGCCCACTTCCACTGACAGCTCTCTCTCTTTCTCTCAGCTTTTTGTTTCTTTTCTCTACACCATAAATTTTACCCCACCCATCACTCATTTTCTCTTCCTTGTTTCAAATTGTTCTTCTTGTATGTAAGTGTGAGTGTGTGTATGATAATACCTGCTGATCCTTTCCCTTTAGTTTTTTTTTACTTGCATGCTGTACTGTCTTGTTTATGTGTGTATATGAGCTTCCTATGTGTGTTTCTGTAACTCTTCTCCCTCCTTTCCTCGTCACTACTGTTTAACCGTCTCTCTCTCTCTTTCCCTCCCTTCTATCCCTTCTCTGCCCTCTTTCCTATCCTGTCTCCTCCAGGATTCCTCTCAGCCCTCTCCGTTGGCTCTGCTAGCGGCCACCTGCAGTAAGATCGGAGGGCAGGGGGGAGTGGAAGGGGCCCAGGCCCAGGCCCAGGCCCAGGCCCAGTCCCAGCAGGTCCAGGTCCAGCCTGGTCAGATCCAGCTGCAGGCCGGTCAACTCCAGGGTCAGATAGTGGTGGACACAGCTGGGGGCCAGGCCTTGGTGCCCCAGCAGCTGGAACTGGTCCCAGCTCAGTTCACGGGGAACGGTTGGCAGATCATTACAGCAGCACCTACTATGGCCAAGGAGAACACCAATCAGCCTGTTGCTGTGACGGTGGCCACCACCTTGGCTAATGACAGCTCACCTGGCGGACGCAAGATGAAGGAGGTGCGAGAGGCAGTGGGTTTGAGACGATATTTTTTGTTTGTTTGTTGGTGTTGTCTGTCAATGTTTCTTCACTAACTGCATCACTGCTCCTTTCCTGTTGGGCAGGTGAAGGCAGTAAGTGGGACCAACAGCAGCGCAGCCAATCAGCAGCAGCAGCAGCAGTTCCAGATAATCCAGGTTCAGAACCTGCCCAATGCTGGGGGCGGGGTCCAGTATCAGGTCATCCCTCACCTGCAGACTGCAGATGGACAGCAGATCCATATTAGCCCAGCTCAGACGGCCTCCATAGGGGCTCTGCCGGAGCATGTTCAGCTCATCCAGACCCCGAGTCCAGGCCAGACCCAGGCCATTCTCCAGCCAGCCAACCAACAGGCCATCCTGACAAGTACAGCCAATCAGACGGTCCCTCTGCAGATCCGCCCTGCTCAGTCTTTCCCACTGCAGCTGCAGACTTTGCAGGGCTCCCAGACTCCTGTTATGACCACAGTACCCATAAACCTTGGTGGCATGACCCTGGCCTTGCCTGTGATCAATAATGTTGGAGGGGGCGGGGCTGTGCAGCTTATCCAATCAGCAGATGGCACCTTCTCTGTTGCCAATGGCAACCAGCTGGTGACAACAGCAGTGTCTGGGGCGGCTCCTGCTGCAGTATCAACTGGCTCGACAGCGGCAGTAGCCGAAGGTGACAGCGTATCTGATGGGACACAAGTGGTTTCTGCTGGATCTGAGGGTGGAACAGCTGACACCCAAGCACAGAGCAGTGAGGCAGACTCACAAAGCCAGAACCAGGCCAACGGACTGCAGAACCAGACAGACACAGCAGGAGCCATTCAGCAGGTGATCGTGGGCCAGGTGGGGCACCAGTTGGTGCAGCAGATCCAGCTGCAGCCACAGGCTCAGAGTCAGGGTCATGCTCAGGGCCAGCAGCAACCTCAGCACATTCAGACCCTTCAGCTGGCCCCAGGACAAACCCTGCAGCCCATCCAGGCCTTCCAGAACCCAGCCCAGGTCCTTATTCGCACTCCCACTCTGTCCCCCTCTGGGCAGATCACCTGGCAGACCCTGCAGCTGCCCGGTGGAGTCTCCCTGCAGGGCGGCCTGGGGACGGCCGTGCCACAGCAGCTGACACTGGCCCCTGTGGCCGGTGGGACGACAGTGGGGAGTGGAGGGCTGGTCTCCTTAAGTGGAGCTCCCCTGACGCTCAGCGCAGCTCAGATCAACCCGGGATCTGGGGTACAGACGGTCAGCATCGCGGGGCTGGGCGGCACCGGGGTTCAGGTGCAGGGTGTGCCCCTAACCATTACTGGTCTACAGGGTAAGAGTGCACTCAGGGCAGCTGTGTGAATGTGACTCATCCATTACTGAACCGTTTATTAATATGAACAACAATGTGGTTAAAGCAATGTGGTTGGACAATGTGAGAATTATTAAGAATGTGAATTTTGAGAAAATATTAAGCTGTAATGATTTTCTCCTGTTGTGTGGCACACTATGTACATTTATCATTCAGTGTTTAACTGTACCAGGATGTCATGCTGGCTCAGTCTGACACTGTACTCAATGCTGTTGTGTATATGTTTTTCAGCTTTCTCTATATACAACTATTGTTCTTGAGTAGTTAACACAGTTTGTCATTTTCAATTACCTTTCAGGTCAAGCACAGGGTCAGGATGGGGTCAAAGTTCAGTCATCTCCTGTGACGGTCACTGTGGGAAACGTGGCATCGGGTTCAGCAATGAGTCCAGATCAGCTGGGCTCCATCCAGAGTTCTTCAGACCAGGAGGGACAGCCCAGCAAGAGGCTTCGTCGTGTTGCCTGCTCTTGTCCGAACTGCAGGGATGGAGAAGGAAGGTATGAATACATTAGAAAGACAGAGCAACATGCACAAGTGCAGCAGGAGAAACTGGGGTTGAACATCTAATGTTAGAGGGAAATCAAACTTCATATCGAAATAAAATATATTTCTAGACAAATTTGAACAAGCATAATCAATTTACTTAAAAACTCTGCACTAGGCAGCAAGTTAATGCAGAAATATATAAACATAGTGCAGTATACAGTAATTCACAAGAAAAATAGCTTTTGGGCATCAAAATGTTTATGTAATTCTATACTGGAGTCTTGTCTCTCTTAACCCACCTATGGTACTAATTTGGCCCCAGAGCTGCTCTGTCACAGTGAGTGATTAAGTGAAAAAGTCAGAGGAATTTGACTTGGTTTGTCCCGTATGGATCTACAGCTATGTGTGCCCAAAGCTCATGATTTATAAACCTTACGATTATCCCAAAATTATTTATCACTGTCGTGTCGTTATGCGACAACTGATTTGACAGATGGACAAAACACAGTGCAGCTTGTGTCCTAAAGTGAGAGATCTGATCTGTCACCACCCAACACTTCATATTGCAATGAGGCACCCAGAACTGACAGTGAGACCAGTCAAATACTGTATATTCAGCTTTGCTAGAATAAACTTTCTTCAGCGTGAGCCCTAAAAAAACACAATTAATTAGCAAAGCTCGTTTAATGTAAATTTATTTTAGCATTCTGCATGAAAATGGCTTATGAGTACCAACAATGTGCTGTTTATAATTCTTTAATGAAAGATCATGATATTTACTACACACACACCAGCACACACCTGACTCTAGTGTATGTTGCAGGAACAGCGGAGACCCCACAAAGAAGAAGCAGCACATCTGCCACATGGAGGGCTGTGGGAAGGTATACGGCAAGACGTCCCACCTGCGGGCCCACCTGCGCTGGCACACTGGTGAGAGGCCGTTTGTGTGTAACTGGATCTTCTGTGGCAAGAGGTTCACCAGGAGCGATGAACTGCAGAGACACCGGAGAACGCACACAGGTAGGAAAAACACATACAGACGCGTAGACTGGCGATGTAGGTCACCCTGGTATTTTCAGTGTAGCCAAAGTCTGATATAGCTTATTCCTCTGCGCCATAGCAGGCCATTGTTGTCCGAAAACTATTAAAAACACATTATTGCACTTTTTCCCTCATTACAATGTACATGGACACTGAGGTAATCCCATATACACTGTCCTACTGCCTTAATTACCGACTAGTGCACCAAATCCGATGCTGAAAATAGTCTCCAACAAATGCAGTGTTTTTGCTAAAAACTACAGTGCCCAGTTTTAGGACATTATTATTTTTTAAAATCAAAGTATATATTATAGTATACATACTGTCTATATATTTATACATTTAAAAAATGTTATCCCCTATAATTAACACCTCCCTTGGTTGTGGATCTCTTCTTCTTTTGTCATTTTCTGTCTCCTTCCCTCTAGGAGAGAAGCGTTTTGAGTGTCCTGAATGCTCCAAGCGCTTCATGCGTAGCGACCACCTCTCGAAGCACATCAAGACCCACCAGAACAAGAAGGGCGGAGCCGCGGTGGCAATCATCACCACTGATGACATGGAGGAAGATGCCCCCGAAGGCCTGGGCGCCTCCCCTCAAATCGTTGCTGTGGCAACCCTCTCACGTGACTCTGACCCCGCCACCCCGACCACCTCTAATCACCTGGAGGAAGAGGAGGAGTTTGAAAAGGCAACGGATTCCTCTTACTTTGCAGAAAGTTGACTTCCTGTTTTTTGGAGGTCTTTGCAGGGACGGCTTTGGGTGGCTGCTTTTTCCTTTCTTTTTAATATTCCATAATTTTAAAAATGTTGTTCTCTCATGAAAAAGGGACTCAAGAGATGAGATCATGAAATGAACAGAAACCTTAAAATATAAACATCACAATCTAAAAAAAAACAAACTAACACATATAATAACTAAAATTTAGCCTAAGCGTGTGAAAGATTAGTTTGGCTTTTATAAATGAATCTATAATAATTCCATGCGCAGTGGGGGAAAGGAATGTAAGAAGTGTCTAGATTAGCACAAGACAGGGCGACCTGCTGAATCTAAAACCATCCAATATCAAGAGACATTTTTCTAATCGCAACAGAATCTATCTCTATGCACAACGTTGTGTTCCTGTTTCATACCTGTCAGACAGAGCTGAGGGTCAATCATGGTACAGGACTGTTGCAGAGCAGTGACAGAGCAGAGGT
Source organism: Thunnus thynnus (assembly GCF_963924715.1). Classification (NCBI taxonomy): domain Eukaryota; kingdom Metazoa; phylum Chordata; class Actinopteri; order Scombriformes; family Scombridae; genus Thunnus; species Thunnus thynnus. The sequence goes on along the minus strand of NC_089531.1, from coordinate 19,101,624 downwards.
AGTCTTGGGATGGTGTGTGTGAGTGTGTTTGTGTATGCGTATATATGAACTATTTGAGTGAGTGTGCATTTGTATTCCCATGCTGTCGTGGAGAGGATCTACCTAATTTGAGTTTTATTCATGGTTCAGGTTTAGTCCTCGGATCAGATTCAGGTGTTGATTCTTTTGTGACCAGTCAACGGATAAACTGTTATTGAAGAAGAGAGGGGATAATTCTTTAAAATAAAAAAAGAGGAGTAGAAAAAAGCACATATAAAAAGATTTATAAATAATGCATTCCTATTGAGGCGCAGTGGCCATTAGAAAAAAAAAAAAAAGGTTTGTATAGAGAAAAACAATCTAGCTTTCTACAACTTTGTTCGTGTGGTGAAAGCAATACTATAATGACAATCCTAGTGAAATCATGTTTACATTGTCAGGGGAAGTTTTCTGTTAATAAAACAAGCCAGTTCGCTCCAAGATTGGGGGGAAAAACATCTGAAAGCAGTGCTGTTGTCTGAACAAACCTGTAACTTTGCAAAAACCTCAGAATGATTTCAACACAGCTGCAGTTTGTTTGTTTTTCATTTTTATATGTTCGATTTCCATCAGATGGTATCTGGTAGATCTAACTATGGTTTGGTTCAGACAGCAGCACGGTCGCTGATGTTGCTTTTTCGATTTCTGTGCTCTGGTGATGACCCCCTCTCCATCCCGCCTCTAACCTGCTACGTTGACCGATGTACCACAATTGCCTTAACACAAGCTGTTGTACAGAGGGAACTACAGGGAGGGAGGTGGGTGGAGAAAGAGGGCAGCTCTCTTGTATTATTAGGGGGTGAAATGGAGAGCAGACCACAGCATAGAGAGGTGAAGTGGGTTAAAGAGACAGGGCTGTAAGAGCTGTGGGTGGGAGTGGGTCGGGCTATTTAGCTATGTGGATATGAGATGTTTTCTGGTGGTGTTGCTCTGTGTTAGTTCAGTGCGTACATTCTTTTTAAATTAAAAAAAATACTTCTATTTTATAGAAAAAAAAGTCCCCTCCCAGTATGTTAACACACAGGACCCCACTGTGTAAAGCTAATTTATTTTCCTTGATTTGTAATATTTGCCTTTTGCTGGACTTGTATTTGTGTGCGTTGATTCTGAGGTTGTGTACAGCATGTTTCAGTTTTTTGCCGTAGTGCTGCTTCTCTCTTCTTTACTCTTTGTGCTTCTGTTTTCTTTTCTACGTCTGGCCGTTGCTGTTCATTTCTTCTTCTTCTTCTTCTTCTTCTCTTTGCGCCATAATGTGTGCTTTTTTTTTTTTTTTTTTTTTTTGGAGAAAATAAATGAAAGAAGAAAGCAAAAAAGTTACAATTGTTTAAAGTTGAAAAGGTTGATACCAAACAAATTTAGATGTTTTTGGTAATATTTTGTGTGACAGCCAACTTTTTTTTCTTTGATATTTTGTAGTGACATCTCATTTGTAAATCTTTTTCTAAAGATGTTCGTTTGTCTCCATGACATTTGATAATGGGTTTTTGCCAGGTTAGCCTCAAAGGCTCCAGTTTATTGATATTTTTAAAACTGGTTTGTACAAACGTGTTATGTCAATAAAAAAAAAGAAGAAAAAGGCCAACTTCAAGAAGAAAAGATGCTTTGCCTGCATAACACTTGACAATAAAGTGATTTAAAACGGTCTTATCTTTCCTTCTGATGCTCTGGTATTTATGTGTTTTGAGAAGCTGTTTTACATCGAGACAAGATATTTCACCCAGTCTCACCTCTGTAATGGCGTGTCATGTCACTCTGTGGCTGCACATCACTCTTTTCCACTAAAACAGAGAGCGAGCCTCACAGGGGTACTTTCAGCCCAGCATCATGCTCATCCTCTCCTCTACCTCGAAGGTATCAACGAGCACCAAAGCCTGATAGAAAATGTGATCACAAACACAACAGAGCCCCTAATGATCTTTCATCTCTACACATGGTAAACTTTGACCTCAACACACATAGTTACTATAATTCCTCCGGCCCTATATTGCTGAGTAATTGCTCAGCTGTGTTGTGACAGCAGTGATGGTGGAGTATCAGTGCTCTTTGGAAAACAATTACCGCTACAAGTTCCCAGTTTCTGCTGTTGATGAACTCCAAATAGATGCTGCGTGTATTGAATCTGTGACCATTTAGACAAGAGGACTATCCTGCTGATAGTCACCTGCTTTGACAGTTATTTGTATTTTGATTGTACATAATAAACAAAATCTGCCGAGTGTAACTCACCTACGATCAAAGTGTGACTTCAGGGAGTTCATCGCCAGGTCACTCTGACAGTCAGTTAACAAAAAGCATCACGTAGTAGGCAGCTCAGACATACCTTTGACATGTCACTCCTTTGAAGCACTTCAAAAACACCTAAATCTACACCCTCAGGTGTTTTTGTAGAGTTTTGAAGCTAAAATGGAGTTTAATGTTGTGAACTCTCAAAGTATCAGAGCAAGGACCGTTTTTGGATGTTTTGACATCATTATTTTTGTCACTTTGGATGTTAAATTGATACATCGGGTGAGATTTGGACCAAGAAAATGAGGGCAAATAAAATCAACACAAAAATGTAAACAACTTAATACCTGGAGGAATACAGTGTTCACCATCAGACAAAAACCTTTTCCTCTTAATTCAAACTATATAAGGGTTTTTTCAGGATCTGTATCATCACATTAATCTTGAGTGCGCACTGCAAGACTGATGAACACATCACACAGACAAGATAAGAGTGATTAGATAAAAGCTTCACCAGACAGTTGTAATCTACCTTTTTCTTTCTTACACACACGCTGCATGCCAACGATGCCTCATGAAGATCCAGTGACCTCAGGTTGATCTCTGACTGTGATGTGACCCCTGCCCTCCAGCTCAGGTACCTGGCCATTACATGAAATCAGCTGACTGAGTCCCTCGCTGCCTCAGGAGCCAACAGTTGACCTGGACCTGACCCCACTAACCTGGGGAAATGACACCAGATCCACAGCGCGCACACACACACCCACACCCACACACACACACACACACTCCTACTCAGCCTCGCCCGCAGCACCCCTTCAGCCAACATTGATGCTCTGAATGTACAATGATTTTCCTCCTTAAAAGACACTGTAGTGCACTGCGGACACCTGTAAAAAGCTGAAACAAGCATCAAACAGATGAAAGACTGCATGAACATATAAAAAAACATGGCAAACAATTTAGATACTGACATTCTTTATTAGAATTTACAGTGGACTGACAGGAATGCCGTGAAGTTACTAAGTTCTAGAAAAGTAGTTGGTATACAAGGTTTGTTTTGCATCCGTAACACAGAAAATAACCACTTAGATTTGTTCTAATGAACACCAAAAGTTAAAATATGCCAAAGAAAATATACAACTCAAAATTAAGCACCGGCCTTATAACAATAAAGAACATCTCTGCATCTTATGCAGAATTAAAATCAGGATATATAAAACATATTAACAGTGTATGTGCTTAAGGTGACATGAAAAAAAGAAAAGTTCCTCTAGTTAGATAAAAGGTTGCTCTAAACCTAAGAATGTGCATTAAAATGAGTTCTACAGTACTGTGCAGCACAAAAGCCTGCCCCAGGTACCAGCTGTATGAGTAGGTTCTCCTCTCTGGACTCTCACTGCAGCTCCTTCTGAATGCTGCCATGAAGAAAAAACAATGCATAAGTTCTCAGTAGGGTTGAACCTAATTATCATCTTCATTATCAATTAATCTGTTCATATTTTTCTGACGAATTGAAAAACTCTTTTTTTCTATAAAATGTAAGAGAATAGTAAAAAATGCACATCACTATTTCCCAAAGTCCGAGCTAACGTCTTACCCAGTGTCTAGACTGCAAGCGTAGTATGAGCGGCATGTTTAGCAGCAGCAGCAGCAGCGAGTGCTCTGTCTGTGTGTCTACACAGGAGGTGTTCAGGTACAGTGTTGAACATAGGTCACACACGTTTTGGAAGTGTTCAGAGTCCAATACACAATGACTGTAGTTATGTGCATAAAACAGAAGAAAACAGACTTGAAGCTGAAACGCAGCTTGGTCGCTTGCCTGCATGGAGCCGGTTCAGACAGCTGCATAGATTAAAATGAAAGTATCTGTTGCATGAGACGTGCGAGTAAAAAACACGTCTGATACGCTTGTGGTCTACACACGGGTTTAAAATTGCTCGTTTTGTCCAAGATGACTGTCCAAAACTTAAAGATAATCAATTTACATTTATATAAAAAAGAGAAAAGCAGAAAATCCTCTCACTTGAGAAACTGGAACATGCACATATTTGGCATTTTTGCTTGATAAATTACTTAACTGATTCATTTTTGGTTAAATTGAAAATTCATTTTCTGATTTGTCGATCAACTAATTGTTTCGGCACTACTCTTCAGACACTGAGCTTCAAAGATTTAAGTATCCAGATAAGGGCCTTTTGTTTTAGAAATGGAAAACTTCTCACTAATCAGTCCATCACTCCAACACATGATCATCTCTAGAGTGTAACTACAGCAGGCTGAACCCTGTTCTCCTAGTGCAAGAAAGAGTCTGTTAAGAGTTATCAAAACTAATTATTGGAAATTCTCCTAATTCCATACTTAATTAAACACATTTTCCAACAACGTGAGTGTGCATATGTGTGGCATTAACCCGTACAGGGAAAAGGGGGTGACATTACCTCTCCAGATACTCGTGAACATTGTCATGGCCGTTGTAGCGGGCCAATCCCACCAAGATGCCGGTAGCACAACGGCCCTCCTTTTTTCGACACAGACTGCAGTTACACATGTCTCGGCAGATGGGACATGACCATGTCTGCAAAGAAAACACACAAATGAATCCAGTTTCTTTGTGCGTTCAGATATGTTGGTTCTTATCATTTCTGTTGACTATTGTGTTCTGTTTATTCCCCCCCCCCCAAAACACCAGAACCTAGAAATATTCACCAAATCACAATTACAGTTCAAATCATGTTTTTCCTCCCTGACACACACATATCAGGCTGTATCAGCATAACAAAGTATGTATTTATATTTAACTCTTACTAACTGTCTTTTTCACCATGCTAGCAGCATGGGGTAAGAGAAGACACTGTCAGTCCACCTCTTTGGTTCAGACTGAAATATCTCAGTCCCTGGTGATCCCTGGCTGCTCCTCTAGCACCAACATGGTTGACTTGTGTGGTTCATAGTGAAAAATGTTGTTCAAACTATCAGATGGATTGCCATGAAATTTGCTACAGATTTTCAAGTTCCCTTGAGGATCAATTCTAATCACTTCAGTGATCTTTTCCTACAATGTAAACAGTAAGTCATAGTTTTCATTTATTCAGTCTAGTTGATGGATTCTCACCATATTAGTTTCCAGACAATGTATTCCAATGACTTTGGTAATCCCCTGACTTTTACTCTAGTGCCACCATGAGGTTGACATTTTGGGTTCAGAGTGAAATGTCTGGACAGCTACTGGACATTCATGTCCCCCTCAGGATGAAGCCGAATGGCTTTGTTGAGCCCTTCGGGTTTCCTCTAGTGCCATCTTGAGGTTGAAATATTGTTTTTTTTGTTGGAACTCAAGAACTATTAGATGGATCCTGTGAAATTTGGTAAAAACACTTGTCCCCAAAGAATGCATTTTACATTCATCCCCTAACATTTCATCTGTATATGACCAAAATCAGGTCAACATTTCTGTTTGTCCAATACTTTTTAACTAAATACCAACCAAACTAATGGCAAAATCAGCCCCAGTTGTACTTTGTGTTTAGTGCTAGTGCAAATGTTGCCATACTAACGCGCTAAACTAAGTTGGTATACTTGCTAAACAGACTGTAGAAAGTAAGTCTTGTTATAAACAAGTCATATTTTTCCTTTCCAGTCTTGTGTTTGTAAAGTGAGCAAATAACAAAAAGCACTCCACACATTCCAGTATTATTTTGTTGTGTGAAATCAAGATGAGTACACATTTTTGAGGAAAATTATCTTGTGTCTCTCGTGTCAGTTATAAAATAAAGCAGAAAAACAATCTAAATGTTGTATGCACTTGCAAAAAAGACAACTTACTGAGGCTTTCATTAAAACTTTGAAGTTTGTTAATATTGTCTTTGACCCCCTTTGACCCCCATTCTGAATGAAGAATTCTTACTTTTCCCGTTAGATATTATTTGCTTTTAATTGTCCATTCTGTAGCGCTGTGGCTTTTTGTATGAAGTGACAAGTTCCAAAAATAAATGAATAAATGAAGATAAACTAAATGTCTTTTTAATTTGTTTCTAACAGTTACTTGCAATATTCAGGTTTGACAAACTGTTTTTCTTTCTTTTCTGGTGTCTTTTCAGTCCCCGTATTCACCTGACCAACCCACAGTGAGAGAAACAGAAAATTAAATGTTGAACACGTGTGTATTAGTACTGACCGGGTCAAGCAGCACTGTGCGTACATCCTCTCCGTAGCGGTTCTTCAGGCACGGTCCACAGAACTGACCTTTGCCCCCCACACAGAAACCGCTGCGACACACTGTCTTGGTGTCCAGAGTTTTCTGTCTGCACTGGTGACACGAGCTTCCCTGAAAGAAAAACACACACAAACACACACACTCAGTGAAGAAAAGCGCTACCCCCAGCAAACCTGATTATATATTATAGTACTGACAACATTGAATGGACCAAGGCCTGTTGTGACTCACATTCTCTTTGTCCCAGATCTTGTCTTTGCTGCGGTACGCTATGTTGTCCAGATCTTCTTTGGTGATCTCGTCGACTGATCTCACTTCATACTGGCTCCTCCTGGAACTACGGCTCCTCCTCTTTTTCCGCTTGTCACCAACATGTTCCTCGTCCACCTGTCCAATCACATCAGACAGACTTTAGGTACAACTGAGAAAGCATTAACAGGACATTGCTATGTAGCCAATATATTTTTAATACAAAGTTTTATACATAAAACTATAATTGTGCTTTCTTCCTGAGTAGAATTTGTTTATTGAGATTAATTTGTAGAAAGTTGATTTGATATCTTATCTGGTGACTGAAATTGTGTATTTTGAGTAAACAAACTTCTTCACTACAGATGTTAAACCTGCTACAAGAGATTTTTTTGGCCACTTGGGGGCAGCAAAAACAAGATATAAACTCAACATTGACATATTATCATCTTATAAAAGGTGACATGGTGAACTTGTTAGCAAACAGTTGCCTATCCAGCAGGTACGGAGCAACATATGCGAGAATTTGGAGTCATCAGATAGTGTACAGTGGATTTTAGAGCTTTTAGTGCTGCCTGCTGCTGCTGCTGGGAAAAATAATGATGAGAGCGCTGAAAGTGAACCAAAACAGTAAAGTTGTGGGCCGTAAAACCAAAACAATTATCTGAAAGATGCTGAAAAGCTCTGTGTAGCTGATGGGAACAGCAGTCGGGTGATAAATCTCTTATTCGTCATTACAAGCAATCCCATTTCACAACCAAGTAGTCATGTGATCCATTGTTAAGATAAAATATTGATTTTTAGCCTCTTTTCAAGTTCTCACAAAATACAACATCTGGATGAAAAGAAAATCATTGTCAATGTGTGTAAGATAAAATCGGATATGATTCAGAAACATAAAAACACCAAATGTGAACATTTGATTGACAATTTATCAATATACTATCAAAGCACTACCCTGGTACTGCAGTGTATATTCTATTAACAGCATAGTTGATACATCATGAAGAAATTCTCGACAATAACCTCTTATATCAAGCAAGTTCCCCTTTCCTACAGTATAAACTTCATTGCATTATATATACATGAGAGCTGTATAGTACTGCGTGGCAGCACACCGCTTAAAGCGTATGCACATGTGTTGCACAGCGTACCTCCACCAGTCTCCTGATGTCTACAGTCCTGGGGCTTCTGTGGGTGATTGGCTCGCTCTTTTCCTCCACTGCAAAGTTCTCTGGAGGGCGGGCCTTACGGGACGGGTTCCTCCTCTCTGAACCCCTCTCTGGTTCAAATTTGCGTTTCCGTGCGGTTGCTTTCTCTGAAATGCGCTTCTTCTTCTGCATAGATAAGATGAAGACAGATAAGAACAGTAAAAAAAAAAAAAGAAAGAAAAAAGTCTCTGTAGAAAACACACAATCTGATCAATCTGTTTAATCAGTTTATTTAATTAAGTGTACTTTGTACCAACCAGTTACGGTAGCAAAATATATCAGACTGGAACTCAAAAAAGGTTATCTGACCTGCATCCACAGCCCTCTTCTCAACCAGTTTTTAACATGGGTCTTATCAACACTTGAACACATGAAAAGGTAAATATTTGTTAGTATAACACTTACAAGAATACTAATGACCCATTAAGTTAATACCTGCAACTTCTAACAATTCAAGTCATACATTTAGCTCTCCTTGATCACAGACATGCCTGAACATAGTTGTTAAGTTGCTGCTGAGTAAAAAGAAGAAACATAGTCTGCACCATAACCAGAATGATTAGTGTAAACAAAACAGCTTGATTAAGTAACCAAAATGAAACAGAATAAAAGTATTTGGTAAACAACTACAACAAAGTTATTCATCACCGGTAAATGAATGGCTAATCTCCTGCCTGAGGACATGTTTAATATTGCATGTTATATGTTAACGAGAAACCGGTCTTGTGTGTGTACTCACTTGAGGAGTGGTGGGCAGAGTCAGGTCAGCCATGGTGCTCAGATCAGCAAACAGCTTAGCCAGCTGAAAGACAACAACAGAGGAGACTAATGACATCGACAAGGGAGGGACTGAATGATGTAGATGTAAACTTTAGATTCATATTGTTATGGACATGGAACTGAGAGAGTGAGCTCAGATTGTCAGTGCAGCTCAAAGAAAGTGTATTTAGCACCACACCACAGGTTGTTAGGGTTCATTACCATGGCCTTGTTTTCCTGGATGTTCTTGTCTCGTTTCCTTAGGCTCTGAGACAGGACATCCTCTTTGTTTTCCTCCTGCTCCTCCTCTTCTTCCTCATCCTGCTGCTTCATCCTCTGCCTGGTTCTCTGTGAAGGAGGGGTTTCTTTGACTGGCTTTTTGACATTTTTCTTTTGTGGTTCCTGTTTGGGGGTAGACAGTCTTTTGATGGGAAACCTGAGGAGCAAGATTGAAATAAGATCATTGTTCAATCATTGGAGAATCAACACTATTAACACAATTGTCATGAAATTGTCATGTGTTTACTAAGGTCCTTCTATAACTGGGCAAATACACTGGCACAAAGCAATAAGCTGAATCTATGCCCAATTAACCTTTTTTTTTTTTTTTTTTTATCACAAATGTTAGTGTAACCTAACACTGCTTTCTCTATGTTAACAGACCTAAACAGTATCCTGGCATAAATGCTAAGTGCTGCTCAAACTGGGATTATATTTATGCATAATTGTATTGCAACATACGGAGCAGACTTGTACACAAGTCCAGGTGTTTGAACATGCAGAGACACAACTGATCAGATGTTATCATCGTTAATTTCAATAAAGCTGGCAAAATATTGTTTATATGTTTTCTAATGCACCTCAGGGCTACTAAAAGACTCCTTCTCTTTTGCGGGGGGGCCTCCTCGCCATCGGAATAGAAGCCTGTGTCCACATCGCTATCCTCTTCTGACTCCACCATCTGGAGAAGAACAGAGAAAAAAAAGCATGCAGGCTGGAGCTTCAGCTGCATTATTGCACCGCATTGGCATCCAACAATACAGCCAATATTGAATTTTTCATACCTTGGTCTTCAGCCTCTTGTTAAAGCATCCCCTGTCCTCTTCCTCCTCACCATCGCTGAAACCTTCAAACTCCTCTTCACTGTCTGACTGGCTGAACAGATGAGCCAGCTCAGCAGTTATAAACTTGGACTTGAAACATGGAGCCTGCAGGCAGACATTGTGGTCAAATGTTATCATCACAACCCAGAACTAGAAATCTGAATTCAGCTGATAAATATTTTCCTAGGAATGTGTAAATTACAAGAAAATCTCCAGAGTAGAGCTGCACTTTCAAGGCCATTCATTGGTCAGATCACACAAGGGCTACTATAACAAAAAAAAAAAAAAAGACACTGGACCATTTCAATTTCCACACTCTACACCAGAGGGAGCACCATTCCATCAGTGAACATCCTTGGTAAGGAAGTGAAAGCTGTGGAAACAATGAATTTAGTTCAGCTTTGTTTGAGACCGCCTGTCTTGAGTTTACCTGGATAGGTACCAAATCAAATATAAGGCAATCCTTATTGCTTCAGGTCTGCGCAACTTCTTGGGGGCAGGGCGATTAGACTAAGGAAAAAGTGAAGTAGAAAAAGTGACATTTAACTGACACTTCCATATTGTTTGGGGTCCCACAGAGCCAAATGCATGTGTGAAAATAGTAACAGCAACTGCAAAAATCAACCAATTGTTTTTGTTTTTGGGGGGATGCAGAGGGCAAAAACAAACCAGGATTGGCCATAAAAACATGTAATTACAAAACATTAAATGGGCTAGCTCCAACCTATCTCTCTGATCATTTACAACCACACATCCCATCAGGGTCAATCAAGGGTCAATCTTGGGACAAGCAACTAGTCAGTTGCTTGTCCCAAGATCAAGGTTGAAGCACAGGCGAGATCGTGCCTTTGCAGTTGTAGCCCTCAAACTCTGGAAGGAGTTGCCTCTGCATGTAAGGCTGGCCCCTATACTTCCTGTTTTAAAATCCCATGTTACAACACATCTTTATTCCTTGGCTTTTGAGTCAGTATGAGGGTTGACTTTCTTTTATTATGGTCTTATTGCTTTATTATTTTATTGTCTTTTTGTCTAAACTGGTCTTTGTGTTTTATTGTGTTGTTTTATGGTTTTTGCTATTTCGATTGTACTGCACGTTGGTCCACTTTTGTTGATTTAAATGTGCTTTATAAATAAATATGACTTGACTTTTTTTTTTTTTTAAATGCAAAAAATGATCTGGTTCCAACTTTGTATTTGTGAATATTTTCTGGCTCCTTTAACGTGAAGTTAGACCTCAATGACAGTAATATCATATCTTTGGGTTGGTGGACTGTTAATTGACACAAAAGAAAACATTTAGGTTGCATCTTTGGCTGATCGAAATTGTTCACCATTTTCTGAGCTATTATAGACCCAATGACTAATCGATAGTGAAAATAATCGTTGCAGCCCTAGTCTGATCCATGCATTGATTGATGTCTCAGGTCCAACTTGCTGATATCAGCTGAACCCTTTTCTCCAGCCTCAGGAATGTTGACCTCTGACCTCCCCGGAGATAGGGCGACATAGGTTGGGCCCACCTCTCCAGCTCCTTTGACAAAACACTGAGGCCACCACACTCCTTTCACATTGGGCATTAGCTGACAGTTCAGACATTTATCCAAAATGTAAACGGTCACCTGAACATTAACGTGAAGCCGATCACGTGTAAGCTAGCTAACTGTTATCCAGTTCAAAACAAAGACAGATGACAAGTTATGAAAATAGTGTTCGGTATATAACATTATGACAGGATGTGTAGGTTACCGAACTTAATTAATTACAGCTAGTACAGTCGCTTATGCCGTTAAAAAGTTATTACAACGTATCTCTACAACTGAGCAGATTCAGGTCGGCCAAGCCAACAACGTTAGCTGTTAACAATAGTGCTCGTTTTGACTCATTGTGTTTTTTTCCATTTTAAAAAACCCGACGAGGGAAAGAGAGCTACATTTGAAGACAATGCTCTGTCGCTTACCTTTGATCTGAGTGTCATTTTTATATCCGTTTTACTGCAAAATCTCCGTCCAACGGAAAGTTTTGTCGTGTAAAATGAAAACCCAAATGAGTGGAGGTGGATTTAAAAATTAGCCGCTACAGAAGTCCGATGATTGCAAAAAATAGGGGTGTTGTCGCTGCTGGGCTTATGGCTACACTTGTGGTTATTCCACTAATTTTAATTTTGAGAGTCGATTTACGATTTTATGAAGTCAATATTTATATGAAAGCCTACGCTCATTTACATTGTTTTGGTGAAGGTGTTTTTCTTTGTGTTTAGGAGTGGTCTCTCTTCTGGGTCTCCCCTCCCCACACTCATAATGGTGCAGTCCGTTCTTTCGCGCGAAAAGGGTATGTGGGCGTGGCTATCCAGTCCAGACAGAAAGGCTGCCAGCATCATGTTTGTCTTGTATGCTGTACCAATGCCCTTGATTATCAGTGCCATGATTGTATTAAGGAGAATTAACAGTATCAACATTTTAAGCAGACTTTCAGGCATAAGATTCCTTAGGGATTTCTGCAGGTGAAATTTAAGAAATTAGTTCTCAAACTGTTGCTTCAACAGCAGGAATAACTCATGTCAGGCAAAGGAGTATCCAACAAAATTATTCACTTTATTATTTTGTCATTATCTATACATTATTTATAATGCTTTCTTTTAAAACTGTTGTTTTCTGAATAATATAATAAAAGAACAACTTTGGTGGTTATTCTAATGGACTCTGAATCTGTCAATAAAATTGATGATGATAATGATGATGATAATGATGATTATAGATATAGCCTAATAATAGTAGCAGTGTTCAATTGGTACATTTCCAGTAAGGCTACTCAGTTGCAAGAAATGCTAATGCAATATTTACTTGTGCTTTAATTGAGCTTTTATTTATATGAGTATAGGCTACATATTACCCCAATAATTAGTACCAAACTACACAATAATTTCAAAATTCTAGGAAATTAATTACGGACCCATAAAGTAAAACATACCAAATTATTTTTGGATGGATGTACTCTCTGTTTTTTCAACATGTGTTGACAATTGTATTTGAAATTTGCATTCAACGCTAGTGCAAAAACAAAATTCACAGTTTCATCACGACAAGACTTCCCCAACATTAGTGGCCTATAAAGATCTGCATGGGATCATTATTTACACGTTAAGTATGGGCACCCCTGATTAAGACCTTCATTCCCACAGTATTTTTAAAATGAACAAGAATAGGCCTTGATGGCACTCAGTGCCATCGAGACCTACAGTCTAGAGTCAGGCCTACAGTCTGCAGCTTACAGGCCTACCAAGATGTCACTTATATAACAGCCTATACTTAACAAGGCCGTAGCTACCATAGATCTTTTTTACTGAAGATATTTTTACATGTCACAGGTGTGACATAATAAATGATGGCTGAATTACATTTAGCTGCTTCAGTTTCAGGGTCTTGGTAGTGTGCATACTAACTCACTGTCACACTGTCATGGCATGGATCAGAACCATTGTTAATGTTTTTAGTAACAATTGTGCTTTTCCTATATGACAAATCAAAATGTCTGAAGACCTCCATATCCTCACTAGAGCTGGCTTATTGAGGATATGGAGGTCATGTCCCCGGCATTTTTTTTCAGGGGATTTGGGGATTCACACAGCACATAGCATGGAGTGTTTCTTGTCACAGCTCATGCCAGCTGGAATCATCCGAGTTAAGACAGAGGCAGCTGTTCACACATTACATTGCTCAATTAAGTGAAGCATTTCAGGGGAATACAATATCAACTTTGTAAAACTGTTGTCCAGGGTGTGATCAAGCTGTATCAGAATTACAGGGAAGGATCATGTGCACTTTGCTCTCATCACTGATTCATTGAATTCCCAATATCTCTTAAGCCAAATGAAATTGTTAGACAGCAATCTTTTTAGAAAGGTGTATCCATATTTTTTTTTACCTTTTTATCTAACCAACCCCTCAGATAATGTGTTAATCATAGGTTTATCATGTATTTATTGGAGGTATTCAGAGGTATAAAATCACACAGACAAGTTTCATGCCTGTTGTCAGGTGTTTGTGAGTTGTGTTTGCATAAACATCCATATGAACCTACATACATACATACATACATCTTAGTGTCCTTTTCATTTATAAAAATGAAGGCTTGATAAAAATGACTTTCTGTACACATAAACTTGCAGAAATATATCTTTATTGTTGAGAACCAATGCATTTCAACAGAGCAACAGGTGGAAAGTCATTGGTTGAATTGGACATAACCATCTCAGATCCTAAGGACAAACTGTGCGAGATACAAAAGGGAATGTCTCAGAACAAGGAGTGTCATTCCATTTCAGCTGACTGCCCAAGTTGTTGTGCACACAGTTTCCTGAATTGTTTGGCTGGTCTTTGTCCCAATTGACAAAGTGGACTGAGGATCCATCAGACCACATCCATCTTCCTTCTTTGTGGATGTCACTGAGTCCGATCCAGGTGGGTTCCACAGCGGGGTCAAAGTTCTTGATCAGGGATTTGACAAAATTGTTTTCACTCAGACTGTGGATAGACACCAGGTTGGCACTCTCTGACACACAGTGGAACTCTGCATCAGCCCAGGTCATACGTGTGGCAATGTACTTGTAGCAGCGGCCGTTGAAGCTGTACTAAGACATGGGACAGTCGCCCTGCTGTAGCTTCACTTCAAGGTCACCTGAAGGAGACATGGTGACCAGAGCCAGACCAAACAAGAAGAGGAACAAGAGCATGACAGTGTCTCTGTGTCACAGGAGCAGAGCTGATATGCACCAGTGAGTGGGATGGAGATCCTGGAGGAGACAAGTGACAGTCTGTTTTCTTTTATATGCTGTGGAGTGGGTGTCTGCACTGTTGTTGTAATAGTATTGGCCAAGTGTACTTGACAAACATATTCAGTTGCACACCGCCACACAGTATCTGAAAATAAGCCAAAAAAAGACCAGCACACCTGGAGATGTCACATATAACCTACAACTTATTCAAATAATATATAAGGTCTAATCCATTCATTCTCCTTCCATCCCAATAAAGACCCTGTGAGGTAAAAACAGATTGGTGTTGTTTAAAACAAAACTAAGTTAAGGAATGAATATATCTTTTCTCATTGCACTACCAAAAAGTGCCAAGAAGAATTTTTATTTTTTATTTATTCTATTTATCTATTTTTTGAGTTTTTAATGCTCGACAAGGACTTAGCTGATCATAACACTAAAGTGTTCACCTTTGAATTTTGCCTTGTGATGAAGTAAAGATGCTCTTGGCACTAAAATGATTTGGGAAAAACCTCAGAGATCTAATATAAACTAACTCACAACAGTGTGATTTTACCTTCAGAACCGAGTAAATATTGAGTTTTGAATACATAAAAAGATATTTACATGTATTTTAGGTAGTGTACTTGTGATTACATCATAAGAGCTGTTACACCTGTGCTGTTCCCATATTTATCTGATACAGAATATAAATATCTGGGACAGCCAATCACTTTGAATTTACGCAAACCAGCAGGTGAAGAAATAAAACACGTGGCTTATGTGAGAAATGGACGTTGATGGCCAACAGTTATATAACTCAAGTTTTAGTTTTCAGTTGTAGAAAAGTTGATATTAGCAAAATGAAATGGAGAAAATTTAAGTTTTTATATTGCTTTAAATATCTCAGTGTCATAATGAATTAAAATGGCTCAGTGTAATTGCCATTGAGGAGCTGTATAAGCAGACCTCCACAGATATGTTTGCTCATGTTAGTAAATGTAAAACTCTCGATTTACTTGTAGATGTCAGATTAAATGTTTTAGGTTACGCCCTACAGTTATGTTGAGTGTATGTGAAGAGTGGCAGTTTAAAATATACACATATATACTGGATAAGCTACACATTACTTAAGTATACCCCAAAAGTTAAAATGACAATCTGTATTAATAAGGTCTATGGAGAGTTGGGAAGATACTTTGTGTTGCAGTTAAAAAGAGAATTACTGTCCTCTGGAGGAGGCTGCTTAAAGGTAACAAAACTCCCTATTATTGATGAATCAGAATATAAAATTCATGTGATGTTCCTTCATTTCATCAACAAGCAAAGAGTATGAAAATCTAGAACAGACATTTAAAAGCACTTTAACTACAACAATCATTTAAATCTACACAAACTTGCAAGAGGAAAAATCTGTGGATTGAAATGTCTTTATTCCATAAATCAAAAAGTTGTGTGAATATTCCTTTCGACCATTCACTGGAGTTACATGTGTGAATGTTCAATATTCATGAAAATAAAAGAAATTGAGAGTTTGTCCGCAAACTGAAATTTGCAAACTCACACAGATTTTTTTATTGTACCACTGGAGTCGAACATGTGAACATCCAACAATGGTGAAAGTAAGAGTTAGAGAAATAACTTCTGTACACACACGTAAAATCGTATATGTTTATTTTTTGTGTTCCAGACTGTGGATAGACACCAGATTGGCCTCTCTGACACACAGTGGAGCTCTGCATCAGCCCAAGTCTTATCTGTCATTATGAATGTCCAACACTGGTGAAAATGAAGGTTAGATAAATGACTTTTCTTCATGAACATTTGTAACTTTTTTTGTTGAGGCCCATTGCATTTTAACAGAACAAGAACAAGAGGAAATTCACCAGGTTGCCCATAGCAACCATGTCAGTTGCTAAGGACAGACTATGCGAGAAGCACAAACAGACGGATAGGTGTAATAACATTTGGCATCATTCCATTTCAGATCAGTACCATGGTTGTTGTGAACACAGTCTTCAATTCTATTATTATTGTTTGGCTCTCCTGGAAACCAAAAGTCAAAGTTAACTGCACATCCATCAGACCACATCCATCTGTCTTCTTTGTGGACATCACTGAGTCCAATCCAGGTGGGTTCCTTAGTATGGTCAAAGTTCTTGATCAGGGATGTGACAAAATTCTGTTCTTCCAGACTGTGGATAGACACCAGGTTGGCCTTCTCTGACACACAGTGGAGCTCTGCATCAGCCCAGGTCATATGTGTGGAGACATACTTGTAGCAGCGGCCCTGGAAGCTGTACCAGAACATGGGACAGTTCCCACGCTGTAGCTTCATTTCATGGTCACCTGAAGGAGACTCGGCACCCAGACCAAGACCAAACAAGAAGAGGAACAAGAGCATGTTGGTAATTTCTTGATTGGAGCTGATCTGCACTGTGAGGTGTGATCAAGAATCGTGCAGAGACAGGGGAAAGGCTGTTCTCTTTTAAATGCTTTAGAGAGGGTGTCTGCACTGCTGGCATTATATGATTGGTCAAGAGCACTTGCCAAACATTTTCTCCCACACAGTAACACACAGAAGCTGAGCATAACCCAAGAAAAGACCATCAATTCACCATGAGATTTCATATCAACACTATAATTAGTTAGTTAGTTTTGTCTTAAAATAATATTCATATTTACATATGAACATTAAAAGTGTTTTTTTTCTTGCTGTAATCATTCCTCCTGTTCATACTGGCCGTTAGAAGAGTCATTCCTCATGTGCTTCAATGTAAGTGATGGACAGCCCTCAGTTTGTGCAAATACGTATTTGAAGGTTATAAGAAGCTTATATTCAAATTAGTAAAATCGAGTGGATATCTTCCAAAGTTATCAACTTTTTACTGCAAATGTTCCTCTTTTTATTACTATCCTCTCACTGCCATTCAACAGAAGAATGAGAAAGACTGTCTGGGGAAACAAAGAGGAATTTTGTACTAAAACACTTTAACTTTGGAAGATATCCATTTAATTTAACTAGTGTGGATGACTTAAGCCTCACATTAAATTCAGATGAACTCTGAAATATATTTTTTCACAAAACAAGGACATTGAATTGTGTCCACTTACATTGAAAAGGCATTTGGAGGATCTTCTAATGGTCAGTATGAACAGGAGGAATGATTACAGTGTTTCAATGTTCATATGGGCACCTGACTGGAGTTTTAAGACCAACTTGAAAAATTGTGAAGCTATCCTCTAATATGCCAGACTAAATGAAGATTTTATCCTTTCTCCATGCCCTGCCAAGAAGTTCCAGAAGAATGTTTCTTTTCTGTGAATATCTGAAGGAAAATGTTGATGATAGAAAGGGATCAGTGTCTATCTTTGAAAGAGAGTTTTACTGCACAGACAAGCACTAAACTGCTCATAACAATGAATTTCTGTATCAAAGTGAGCCTTCACCTTGAGATCATCTTTAACTTTTGTCTTGTAAAGAACCAAAGATGCTTTTACCACTAAAATGCTTTGGGAAAAATTGTGGTTCTCCCCTGAACATTTCACTCATTGTTATTTTACCTTTAGGTTGAAATGATGTTGAACACGTGTTGCATACATGACTTTATTGCACTTTACCTCCCTCCCACAGAGTATTTGTACTCGGTGTTCGTGTGATCAAAACAGCTGTTACCAAATTTATCTACTACACAGAGTCTATGAAGTGGTGGAGCAGACTTTGAAAAACACTTTAATAATCTAAACTTACACAAACAAGCAAGTAAAAAACTGTTATTTCACTGTTAGTTCTCTTAATTATATGTTTTTGTTTTGCACAATGAGTGGAAGTTATCTGTGTGACTGTCAAGTGTCAGAGAAAATTTGAGTTGATAAAATAACTTGTGTACATACTTCCCCCACATTAGTGGCCTATAAATATCTGCATGGGATCATTATTTACGTGTTAAGTGTGGACACCCCTGATTAAGACTTAAATTCACACAACATTTTTAAAATAAACAAGAATAGGCCTCAATGGCACTCTTGGCACTCTTAAAGTCTACAGGCTTACCAAGATGTCAGTTATATAACAGTCTGTACTTAACAAAGCCGTAGCTACCATAGATCTTTTTTACTGCAGACATTTTTACATATTACAGGTGGGACATAATAAATTATGACTGAATGACATTTAGCTGGCTCAGTTTCAGGGTCTTGGTAGTGTGCATGCTAACTCATTGTCACACTGTCATGGCTAACTGGAACACTTGAATCGAACAGAGCCATCATTAATATTACCAGTAACATCTGTGCTTTTCCCAAATGACAAATCAAAATGTCTGAGGACCTCCATATCCTCAATAAACCTGGCTTTTTGAAGATATAGAGGTCATGTCCTTTGCATTTTTCCAGGGGATTTGGGGGTTTAGGGAACTTGGGATGAGTTAATATATTTCATTTTTTTATCATTGCTTTTTTAAGTATTTAAAATTTCTCTACCAGAATTTTATTCCTGCGATAGTGAGAGCTTTGTTACAACAATATACAGACAATAAAGCTGAAGCTGAATAAATAAAATGTTTTTTTTATTATTCACATCATTAAAAAATGTGTGTCCCTCATTTCTCCATCATCCGTCACCGTTGTTTAGTTGGCAGAAGCCTGCTGAGTAAAAGAATGATAGGGGTTAACAGCATCAGCAAACCTTATCGCTGCCAGGTGTCAACCATCAGTGACCCTACCTCCCTTTCACATACACACACACACACACACACAAACGCAGCACATGGCATGGAGTGCTTCTTGTCACAGCTCATGCCAGCTGGAATCAGCTGAGTTGAGACAGAGGCAGCTGTTCACACATTACATTGCTTGATTAATTGAAGCATGTCAGGGGAATATAATTATATAATTTCAACTTTGTAATACTGTTGTCCAGGGTGTGATCAAGCTGCATCAGAATTACAGGGTAGGATCATGTGCACTTTGCTCTCATCGCTGATTGAGTTAATTCCCAATACCTATTAAGCCAAATTAAATTGTTAGACAGACAAATTTTTAGAAAGGTGTATCTTCATATTTTTTTTTCACATTTTTGTCTGAACCACATAGTTAATCATGTATTCTTTGGCGATTCAGAGGTGTAAAACCATGCAGACAAGTTTCATTCTCTGCTTTTTCTATTCCCCCTTTTGTTTGACCCTCTCGTCTTCTCCCAGTAACTGACTCACCCAGATTCTATGTGACACACTGGTCTGTTTTATGTTTTCAGAGAAATGATCCCTTCACCAGAGTATTTTGTGACATTCAGAGCAGATTAAGGGGCAGAGATGTGGTTTCTCCCTTTGTCAGTTAAATGAGAGCAGCTTTCAGTTGACTGTTGTCAGGTGTTTGTGAGTTGTGTTTGCGTAAACATCCATATGAACATACATACATCTTAGTGTCCTTTTCATTCTTAAAAATTAAGGTTTGATCAAAATGACTTTCTGTACACACATAAACTTGCACAAATATATATTTATTGTTGAGAACCAATGCATTTCAACAGAGCAACAGGTGGAAAGTCATTGGTTGAAACAGACATAACCATCTCAGATCCTAAGGACAAACTGTGTGAGATATACAGACAAAAGGGTATGTCTCAGCACACTGAAAGTCATTCCATTTCAGCTGACTGCCAAAGTTATTGTGCACACAGTGTTGATTTCCTGAATTGTTTGGCTGTCCTTTGTCCCAATTGACAAAGTGGACTGCGGATCCATCAGACCACATCCATCTTCCTTCTTTATGGATGTCACTGAGTCCGATCCAGGTGGGTCCCACAGCAGGGTCAAAGTTCTTGATCAGGGATTTGACAAAATTGTTTTCACTCAGACTGTGGATAGACACCAGGTTGGCACTCTCTGACACACAGTGGAACTCTGCATCAGCCCAGGTCATACGTGTGGCAATGTACTTGTAGCAGCGGCCATTGAAGCTGTACCAAGACATGGGACAGTCGCCGCGCTGTAGCTTCACTTCACGGTCACCTGAAGGAGACTCAGTGGCCAGAGCCAGACCAAACAAGAAGAGGAACAAGAGCATGATGGTGTCTCTGTGTCACAGGAGAAGAGCTGATATGCACCAGTGAGTGGGATGGAGATCCGGGAGGAGACAAGTAACAGTCTGTTTTCTTTTATATGCTGTGGAGTGGGTGTCTGCACTATTGGTGTAATATTATTGGCCAAGTGTACTTGGCAAACATTGTCAGTTGCACACCGCCACACAGTATCTGAACATGAGCCAAAAAAGACCAGCACACCTGGAGATGTCACACAAAACCTACAACTTATTCAAATAATATATAAGGTCTAATCCATTCATTCTCCTTCCACCCCAATAAAGTGAGGTAAAAACAAATTGGTGTTGTTTACCTTTGAATGTTGCCTTGTGATGAAGTAAAGATGCTCTTGGCACTAAAATGATTTGGGAAAAAGCCCAAAGCCTCAGTTAGAACAGATATAAAAAGTGTATTAAGCCCTGACTGCTACCTGTGTTAAATAGATCAAATATAAACTAACTCACAACAGTTTGATTTTACCATCAGAACCGAGTAAATATTGAGTTTTGAATACATAAAGAGATATTCACGTGTATTTTAGGTAGTGTACTTGTTATTGCATCATAACAGTTGTTACACCTGTGCTGTTCCCATATTTATCTAAAACAGAATATAAATAGCTGGGACAGCCAAGCACTTTGAATTTATGCAAACCAGCAGGTGAAGAAATAAAACACATGTGACTTCTGTGAGAAATGGATGTTGATGGTCAACAGTTATATAACTCAAGTTTTAGTTTTTGGTTGTAGAAAAGATGAAATTAGCAAGATTCATGAGATAGATAAAATTTAGAGATTCACTATTGCTGTAAATATCTCAGTGTCATAATGAATTAAAATGACTCATTATAATTGCCATTGAGGAGCTGTATAAGCAGACCTCCACAGATATGTTTGCTCATGTTACTAAATGTAAAACTCTCGATTTACTTGTAAATGTCAGATTAAATGTTTTAGGTAGGTTCGGCCCAACAGTTATGTTGTGTGTATGTGAAGAGTGGCAGTTTAAAATATACACATATATACTGGAAAAGCTACACATTTCTTAAGTATACCTCAAAAGTTAAAATGACAATCTGTATTAATAAGGTCTATGGAGAGTTGGGAAGATACTTTGTGTTGCAGTTAAAAAGAGAATTATTGGCCTCTGGAGGAGGCTGCTTAAAGGTAACAAAACTCCCTATTATTGATGAATCAGAATATAAAATTCATGTGATGTTCCTTCATTTAATCAACAAGCAAAGAGTATGAAAATCTAGAATACACATGTAAAAGCACTTTAACTAAAACAATCATTTAAATCTACACAAATGTGCAAGAAGAAAAATCTATGGATTGAAATGTCTTTACGCCATTATTGTCAAAAGTAAATGCTTTTTGTTGTAATTTTATAAATAATACATTTTGTATAGTCAAACTGGGACAAAAAGGACAATTTTGAGACTATCAAAAAGTTATCTGAATATTTCTTTTGACCAATCATTGGAGTTACATGTGTGAATGTTCAATATTCATGAAAATAAAAGAAATTGAGAGTTTGTCTGCACACTGAAATTTGCAGACTCCCAAAGATTTTTTTATTGAATTACAGGAGTTGACTACATGAATATCCAACAATGGTGAAAGTAAGAGTTGGAGCAATAACTTCTGTTCATACACTTTAAATTGTATATTTGTATATTTTTTGTGTTCCAGACTGTGGATAGACACCAGGTTGGCCTCTCTGACACACAGTGGAGCTCTGCATCAGCCCAGGTCTTATGTGTGGTAATGTATCTGTAGCAGCAGCCGTGAGTGGCAGTTTAAAATATATACATATGTACTGGAAAAGCTACACCTTTCTTAAATATACCCCAAACGTTAAAATGACAATCTGTATTAATAAGGTCTATGGAGAGTTAGGAAGATACTTCAAGATACTTTTTTTTTTTTAAACCACCCCTCAGATAATGTGTTAAACATAGTTTATCATGTATTTATTGGTGATTCAGAGGTGTAAAACCATGCAGACAAGTTGCATTCTCTGCTTTTTCTATTTCCCCTTTTGTTTGACCCTCTTGTCTTCTCCCAGTAACTGACTCACCCAGATTCTATGTGACACACTGGTCTGTTTGATGTTTTTCCAAAAAATGATCCCTTCAAAGTATTTTGTGATATTCAGAACAGATTAAGGGGCAGAGATGTGGTTTCTCCCTATGTCAGTTAAATGAGAGCAGCTTTCAGTTGACTGTTGTCAGGTGTTTGTGAGCTGTGTTTGCATAAACATCCACATGAACATACATACATCTTAGTGTTCTTTTCATTCATAAAAATGAAGGCTTGATAAAAAATTACTTTCTGTACACATAAACTTGCAGAAATATATTTTTATTGTTGAGAACCAATGCATTTCAACAGAGCAACAGGTGGAAAGTCATTGGTTGAATCGGACATAACCATCTCAGATCCTAAGGACAAACTGTGCGAGATACACAGACAAAAGGGAATGTCTCAGAACAAGGAGTGTCATTCCATTTCAGCTGACTGCCCAAGTTGTTGTGCACACAGTTTCCTGAATTGTTTGGCTGGTCTTTGTCCCAAAAGACAAAGTGGACTGCAGATCCATCAGACCACATCCATCTTCCTTCTTTGTGGATGTCACTGAGTCCGATCCAGGTGGGTGAGACAGCAGGGTCAAAGTTCTTGATCAGGGATTTGACAAAATTGTTCTCACTCAGACTGTGGATAGACACCAGGTTGGCACTCTCTGACACACAGTGGAACTCTGCATCAGCCCAGGTCATACGTGTGGCAATGTACTTGTAGCAGCGGCCGTTGAAGCTGTACCAGAACATGGGACAGTCGCCCTGCTGTAGCTTCACTTCACGGTCACCTGAAGGAGATGCGGTGGCCAGAGCCAGACCAAACAAGAAAAGGAACAAGAGCATGATAGTGTCTCTGTGTCACAGGAGCAGAGCTGATATGCACCAGTGAGTGGGATGGAGATCCTGGAGGAGACAAGTAACAGTCTGTTTTCTTTTATATGCTGTGGAGTGGGTGTCTGCACTGTTGGTGTAATATTATTGGCCAAGTGTACTTGACAAACATTGTCAGTTGCACACCGCCACACAGTATCTGAACATGAGCCAAAAAAGACCAGCACACCTGGAGACGTCACACATGTTATGGATATTCCATAACTGACCAGGACAACAGAATGTCAAGCTGTACTCTTCTGTTCTCTCAAACAGAAGATAACACATGTTGTTTAATAAACCAGGAGCCTCACAGGCGAACCAAGGCCAGAATGCAGGTCATCATCAGACGCAACAAGACAAACCAAAGATACAGATTTAGGTCATAGGTTTATGATTCGGAACTGACGAACTAGTTTCTATGATTGGCTTAAAGGCTGGTCTTGGACTGTGAGGGTCAGACGAGTTTGGGGACACCGTACGAACAGGAGGTGTCCCTTGAGTCGCTCTCCCTTGCAAGGTTCTTCATTAAAGTTTTCCCAGAATCATCATACGAAGTTTGGTTTGGTCTTCTCTTCTTCAAACTGACAACTGCCAGTGCATCAGCTCCGAAAATCCACAACAATTTGGCGTCACGAACAGGATTTCAACACAACAAAGACGTGGTAAGTGCATAATTTTATTTTATTATTGTGCCTTACCATGTCTGCGTTTGACGAAATCACAAAGAAACTGTGCATCACTTTCACTTTAAAGGTGGTCACAAAGTGAACAAAAAAAAAAAAGCAAAAAGCTGATGGTTAAAGAATCTAAACACATGAAAATGTGTTGAAACTGTGCAGTGATAAGCAGGTGCAAAGCATGTGGTTGTGAAGAGGTAAAAAAAGGCAGAGTTGAGTGAGTCTTAACTCCTGCAGTGCCACAAAAGTGGCTGGGATTTCTGGGCTAGCTTCGGGCTACGTCCGGCACAGGGGGACCCACCTGAGGTTTAAACTATAGAAAAGACGTTTTCGGGGTAGGATTTGGCCTATTTCGTTTAAGCCAAGATCGGGGATCATCCACTCTGTGTCCTGTGAGAAATGTTTTCAGACTTGGGATTCTAAGTCCTAGAGTCGGGCGCCGGTAAAAAAATTTTTCAAACAATAAACAGTGTACACAAGACGAAGAGTTGCTTCGTCGGTTTGGCTTCAGATCACTGCTATTGCACCAGGAAGAGAGGTGTAAAAAAAAAGAACTTCGGTGATGCTGGGAAAGTTTTGATGTGTCTGTTTTGTGTTTGATGTGTCTGTTTTGTGTTTGATGTGTTTGTTTGTGTGATGTTTTTAATGTAAATGTGTTAAAATGGGCAACAACACGTCTAAAGCAGTGAGTAGAACACAATCTACTACAAAATTAATTCATTCACCAAAACACAAGAGAAAGAACAAATCTGTTTCAGTAGGAAACAAACGCACCAATTCAGAAGTAAAAGGTCAATCTGCCATTGATAAGCTTCCCGAAGCAAACCCCCACACACTCACAGATGCACAATATAGAGCGATGTTTTCTCCACAATCTCCGGCGGGAGTTGTTGGTAGATTGAAAGGATGGACTTTTGTGTTTCTATTTTCTTCCCTTATGAATCAGTGGACAGATGGCGAATGGCCATACGAAGGAGCGTTTGATAGAGATAAGCTTCAGATTGCTGAGTACAATGTTAACCCAGATTTTGGAAATCCATCTTGGGATAGTGCGTATATGAAAGATTGTGTAAATGTGTGGTTAACTGTTGCTCGTCAGAGGTGTGGAGTGAGTCTGGATGAAAAAAGAGTTGATCGTTTTTCTGATGAGTTCAGAGCAGCAGTGGAGAACTGTGTTAAATGTGTGACAGCATGTCACTTGCCTATGTTGGAAGCAGAGTTGCAAACCAGAGCTACAGAAATGATGAAAATTAAATAGAGGCATGGTGAGAATGTGAAGGCCATTTCCAAAGCTATCATATACGGTTGGGCAAAACGGCAAACTGATGCTCCCTCTCCACAAACTTTGTTGACCATTGTATCCAAAGCTGGAGTGCCTTTGCAAGAGTCACACACAAACAAAACAATGATTTCAATTTTTCCACAACTTTCACCTTCAAACCCCTTTTCAGCTGCTAACATGACTGATCAAACCATTTCACAACAAGCAAAGACTGACGATGAATTTCTCTTACTAGCCGCAGCTGTTGAGGGACAAAGACTACAGACTGAAGTAGAAAATAGAGAAGAGCAGATAGCAGCTAGAGAAAGGGAAAGAGACAGTCAGGCTGCTAGAGAAAGGGAAAGAGTTAAACAGGAAAAGAAAGATAGAGCCGACGAAGAAAAAGCTAGGAAAGCTGCAGAAAAAGAAAAGAAAGCTAATTTGTCATTCAAACAGGTAAAAAGCCAGAAAAGAAAGGAAAAGAAAAGACATTTAGCTGCCGTTGCTGAAGAAACAGAGATAGACACTCAGGACAGCTCAGGAGAAAGTGAGGTAGAACTTGAGTTACAAGGAGCCAGAGGTAAGGGGGAGGAGTCTGACACAGACCATAGTGACGACACAGAACCTGCAGTCAGGCCAAAGATGACACAGAGACGAGGTACAACTAGAATGACACATTCACATCTGGAAAGACATACAAGATCGAAAACTAACATTTTAGAGCCCCCTCTAAACATTACATCCACCTCAATAAATGCTCCAAAAATCATGGTTGGCAACACAGCTGTCTGCAAACCATGGACTCCTGCTGAGATAGTTGGAATGACACAAAATGCCCCCAATCCGACCACAAACCCAGATGAATACTGGGGATGGTTAAGATATGTATGCTCTGTGTATAACTGTCTGATACCTGATGTTGAACAATTACTTGCTGGCTCATACAGAACGGAGTGGGATTTGTGCAAAGGTGAATTTCTTTTCCCTGCTCGGACAGAGGATGGCCAGTGGCCTCCTCATAGAACCATGATTGACTGGTTAAATGAAGAAGCAAAAACAGCAATAAGAAAATGTGCACGACAGCGCACTGACTTTAATAAAGTAATTCACTGTGTCCAAGATGCATATGAAACTGTACCTGAGTTTGTTAACAGATTTACACGTACTTGGGATAGCAATGCAGGAATAGGACGAGAAGGAAATGAATATTTTGTTGTTACAACCTTTGTGCAAAATCTAAAACCAAATGTTGCAGCTGCATACAAATTGTCTGTCACCGATTGGCAAACCAAAGACTGGAAAGCAACGGTAAACAAAATGATGGCGCTAGATAGGTGTGAAGTTTTTGCTGAAGACAAATCTGCCTCCTTCCCAAAACAAATGTTACAGCATGCGCGACAGGGGGGTGGACAACAGCATTTCAAAAACAATAACAAGCGAAAACCGGGAAAGTGTCACAAATGTGGGAAAGCGGGACATTGGGCTAATGAGTGTAGAAGTGGTCGTCGTCAGAACAAGCAAAATTACCCATTCCAGGATCACCAAACAAGGAATTTCCAACAAACAGCCCCCCTTGCTTTACCACAACAACAACAACAACCACTACCACCTCCTCCACATGTTGATAATGTGAATCATGGACAATATTACAATCAAGCATAGGGAGGCCATAGAGGGGCAGGATCAGAAAAAACATTTCCCATTCAAGCAGCTGTAATTCGACTTTCAAAAGATCCTTCAGAAGATCCAATAATGCCTGTTGAAGTAAATGGTAGTAGAGTTGACATTATGGTAGATAGTGGGGCCACAATTTCCACTGTTAAAGCTGATGAGCATGTATGTACACCAACACCTAATTTTGTCACCACCGTGGGTGTTTCCGGCGTTCCTGTTGTTGAGCCACTATCACAGAGAGCTAAAATAACTGTTGAAGGTTCAGATGTGCAACATTCTTTCCTGATTTCTGAGAAAAGTCCAATTAATCTCATGGGACGAGATTTACTTTGCAAGCTACATGCCACCATTCAATGCACACCTGATGGATTGTTTTTAAGCCTACCTGATGTGAAGGCTGCTCATGCATTTCAGTTTTTGAAAACTATTGCTGATTGTTTGTATTGTTGGTCATTGACTGATTTTAACATGGCTTCCAGTTTCACAGTATCTAGCATTCAAAAAATTGCTCAAATTTCACCAGCATGTGCAACACAGATGTCTGCCATGAGGCCTGTACTACAGTGTCACTGTACAGCAGCATTTAACCCCCCAGAGGTGTACAAACAATTAGCTGATGTGTTTTTGAATACACAAGAGGGGTTGGAGTGTGAACAATGTTTGTTTGTTGGTCCACAGGGATGTGCAATTCCAATTCGGTTATCTGACGCACAGCGCAAATTGGTTAATGATAAAGATTCATTTCCATACATCACTGTAGCTGTCTCTCCTGGCTGTGACCCACAACAGCTTGAAAGCATGGTGGCACAGTGCCAGGCATTGAGAGGAGCTGCGCAGACTCCTCAAACTCAAACAATAACACACTTGGGCCTTGAGCTGTACATGTTATCTTTAACTGAGCACATCCAGCTACCTCAGAGTAGGTTTGTTTTGCAACAACCACCCCTCCCCACACAGTATGGGCCTCCATCAGAGCTTTCAGAGGTTCCATCTATTTTATGGGCTAAACATAAAAACCATGTGGGTTTTGTGAATTCGGCTCCACCTCACGAAGTCACACTCAAACCTGGTGCTAAACTACCAATGGTCAGGCAATACAATTTGCCACACAAGTCAATTGCTGGTATTGAAGGTGTAATTCAGTCTTTACTGGATCAAGGTGTGTTGGTTCAAACAACGAGCCCATGTAACACACCCATTTTACCCATTCCAAAAGCAAACCGCCCAGATGAATGGCGTTTTGTACAAGATTTGCAAGCTATTAATAGCATTGTAGTGCCAACAGCTCCAATTGTGCCAGACACAAATTCGATTTTAGCTTCACTACCATCCAACTCAACACACTACACAGTCATTGATTTGAGTTCAGCTTTTTTCTCAATCCCGTTGCATCCAGATAGCCAGTATCTGTTTGCATTCACATTCAAAGGAAAACAGTACACCTGGCAGCGTTTGCCTCAGGGTTTTGTCGAGAGTCCTACAGTTTACGCAGCAGCAGTGAAACGGGACTTGGATGACCTCCACTTTCCAGGGGGCTCCACTCTCCTACAGTATGCAGATGACCTCCTGATAGCTTCACCATCACAGGAAGCTTGTCGAACGGACTCCATCTTGCTCCTACAGAGACTAGCTGAGTGTGGTCATAGAGCATCACTTGCCAAACTGCAATTTTGTCGGTCTGAGGTGACATACTTGGGTCATGTTTTGAAAAATGGACAGCGCCTGTTGTCACCGGAGAGGTTGAAACTGCTGGTTAACATGCCTCCTCCCACAACCAAGAAACAAATGCTCTCGTTCTTGGGGATGGCGAATTATTGCAGACATTGGATCTTTGAGTATGCTGCTATGGACTCTGTTTTGCGAAACGCCACACTGCAATCAGCTCCTCCCAAGGTGCAGTGGACTGAGGACATGAACAAAGCTTTTCAGGACCTGAAACATGCTCTCACCTTGGCTCCGGCATTGGGGCTGCCGGACTATCATCAGCCGTTCCATCTGCATGTACATGAACGAGATGGCTTTGCTACAGGCATTCTCGTGCAAAAACATGGGTCTCATTACCGTCCAGTTGCGTACTACTCCTCTCGACTAACCCCTGTGGTTCTTGGCATACCAGGTTGCTTAAGAGCGGTGGCCGCCGTTGCCATCATGATTGAGAAATCTTCTCCAATTGTACTGGCTCATGACTGTGTTGTGCACGTTCCACATGCAGTACTTCACATCTTGAACACATCTGCTACCCAACACATGACAGCTGCACGTCGTTCAGGCTATGAAGCAATCATTCTTCATAGTCCACACATCACTTTAAAACGCTCACCTCCATTGAATCCAGCTACTCTCCTTCCATTGATTGACACAGATGATGAGCATGATTGCATCACAACTATTGACCTGTGTACATCCCCAAGGCCAGACTTGTTGCAGACACCAATACCCAATTCTGATTTGATTTTTTACACTGATGGTTCAGCTAGCAGACCATCTGATAGCACACATCTAGCTGGCTATGCAGTAGTTAACGATTGGGGGGTAGTAGAGGCAAAAGCACTGCCTCCAGGTACCTCTGCTCAAGCAGCAGAACTGTATGCTCTAACTAGAGCGTGTATTCTTGCTTCTGGTAAGGTGGCTACTATTTACACTGACTCAAGATATGCATTTGGCGCTGCTCATGATTTTGGCCAGTTATGGAAGATGAGAGGTTTTGTGTCATCTTCTGGAAAACCACTACAGCATCACACTTTGGTTAATGACCTGTTAGATGCTATTTTGCGCCCATCTCAGCTTGCAATCATCAAATGTGCTGCTCACACGAATGGAACTGATCCTGTTTCACGAGGAAATGCAATGGCTGACACTGCAGCCAAACAAGCGGCACTTTCCTCTCCCTCTTTGGTACTTCAATGTGCCTCCACACAACCTACCAATCCAATTCCAGTTCCTTCCGCTAATGATGTCGTGACAATGCAAAATCACGCTGATGACAGGGAGCGAAGTCTTTGGTTGCGTAAAGGTTGTAAAGTTGACGCGGAGTCTGGCTTGTGGCTCCACCCTGATGGTCGACCGGTTTGCCCTCGAGCTCTCCTTCATGTACTGGCACGTGTGACGCATGGTCCAGCGCATGTTGGAAGAGGGGTGATGAATGATGTTATTCGCTCACAGTGGTTTGCTCCAGGCATTACTCAAGTTTCACAAACAC
Source organism: Thunnus thynnus (assembly GCF_963924715.1). Taxonomy (NCBI): domain Eukaryota; kingdom Metazoa; phylum Chordata; class Actinopteri; order Scombriformes; family Scombridae; genus Thunnus; species Thunnus thynnus. The sequence goes on along the minus strand of NC_089531.1, from coordinate 19,071,243 downwards.
TTGTGGATAGTTGTATGATATGTCAACAGACCAGAAAAAAGAATAGCACAGTGAAACATGACCACTTAGAACCCCCATCAGGTCCTTTTGTAAATATGCAAATAGATTTTGTACATATGCCAAGCTCACAAGGCTTCAAATACTTGCTAGTCATAACCGACAGGTTCTCGAAGTGGGTAGAAGCTTTTGCAACGAAAAAAGAAGATGCAAGAACAGTTGTAAAGTGTCTGCTAAAAGAGGTAATCCCTAGGTACGGAGTGCCGCAGGGAATAGATAGGGACAGAGGTCCAGCTTTTGTGTCAAAAATCACTCAGGGACTGTCAGAAATCTTAGGATTTAAGTGGCAGTTACATGTTCCTTATCATCCACAGAGTTCAGGTCAAGTTGAGAGAATGAATGCAACTATCAAAGACAGATTGACCAAAACAGTCCTAGCCACAGGCCTGAAATGGCCTGATGCACTGCCGATTGTGCTGTACTCCATTCGGAGTGCACCAAGTGCAACTACAGGACTGAGTCCTCACGAGGTGCTGATGGGAAGACCAATGTCCACAGGGACAAGTCCCCCACTGACACCACACAAAGCTACTCTGCTTTGGACGGATGAGTTCATGACTGAGTATGTGAAAAGACTAACAGAGATTTTGAGAAAGTATCATTTACAGGTGGCTGACAGACTCCCCAAACCATCGGAAGAACCAATTCATTCCTTTCGAGAAGGTGACCTGGTATTAATCAAATCTCTGGAAAAAGTGTCTTTGTCTCCTAGGTGGAAAGGTCCATACCAGGTGCTGCTGACTACTAGGACGGCCCTGAAGGTCGAAGGCAGAGCAGAATGGATCCACGCCACAAGTAGGTTCGGGCAGGGGACAGATCAAGTCGGTCCAAATGAGAGAGAGACAGGAGTCTCTCTGATTCCAGGCGAAGGAGAGCGGAAAGGCTTTCCTTCTCATGACACAGTCGGTGCCATGAACCCAGTGCCCCATGGACAGGGGCGCCCTTTGCAGAATGATCCAGAAAATGCAGACCAAGAGCCAGATCTTGGACATACGGACAAATCAATGAGCCCATTGGGACTCTACAACACTATGGCGGTGGTCTACATATGATAAAACACTGTTTGAGACGAAGCAGAGTTCATCCACGTCGACGAAGAGGATCACTCCAGGAGGATGGATTCCACATCACCATGCATCGTATGTGCTAGTAACCTCTCCATGGTGATGGCCCTCTACTGTACGCAAAGTGCATGGGTTGAAGACTTCACTTTGTGATTGATTTGTTTTATTGTTATGATGTAATCAAATGTTTGTATGACTCCCCTTTAAGTTGCTAGGATTTCATCTAGTAAGAGGCAGGAAGTGTCTTGTCTTAGGTTGTTTGCGCATGTGACTGGTGACCTCTGTCAATGACCTCCTTTAACGCTTTGGTGTTCTAGGAGATCTTCTTTGAGGATTTGCCTCACTACTGCCCCTGGTGGTTGGAAGACAGAACTCATGGGTCACATGACAGTTGTTTTAAAGGGGTACATAAGAGGGGTTTTTTTTATCTAATTTACTGATTGTTTGCTTTTATTGTTATTGCATTATGTGTTTAAATGATTATGTGTTTTGATGATTTTACTTTTGATTTTGTTCAATGCAATTGTTGATTCTTGTATTACTTTTGTGTGAGAATTGTTATCTGTTGTGCGGATGTTGTTTCTACTCTGTTTGTGCCCTTACAGTCCACCAGTCCAGTCATAAATTGGTAATTTGTATTGATCTTTTGATCAATAAGAGGGGATTGTTATGGATATTCCATAACTGACCAGGACAACAGAATGTCAAGCTGTACTCTTCTGTTCTCTCAAACAGAAGATAACACATGTTGTTTAATAAACCAGGAGCCTCACAGGCGAACCAAGGCCAGAATGCAGGTCATCATCAGACGCAACAAGACAAACCAAAGATACAGATTTAGGTCATAGGTTTATGATTCGGAACTGACGAACTAGTTTCTATGATTGGCTTAAAGGCTGGTCTTGGACTGTGAGGGTCAGACGAGTTTGGGGACACCGTACGAACAGGAGGTGTCCCTTGAGTCGCTCTCCCTTGCAAGGTTCTTCATTAAAGTTTTCCCAGAATCATCATACGAAGTTTGGTTTGGTCTTCTCTTCTTCAAACTGACAACTGCCAGTGCATCAGCTCCGAAAATCCACAACAACACAAAACCTACAACTTATTCAAATAATATATAAGGTCTAATCCATTCACTCTCCTTCCACCCCAATAAGGACCCTGTGAGGTAAATACAGATTGGTGTTGTTTAAAACAAAACTGAGTCAAGGAATGAATATATCTTTTCTCCATGCACTACCAAAAAGTGCCAAGAAGAATGTTTATTTTCTGTGATCATTTGAGGGAAGTGTTGGTCATAAAAAGCGATCACAGTCTGTCTTTGAAAGAGTTTTTAATGCTTGACAAGGACTTAGCTGATCTTAACACTAAATTGTTCACCTTTGAATGTTGCCTTGTGATGAAGTAAAGATGCTCTTGGCACTAAAATGATTTGGGAAAAAGCCCAGAGCCTCAGTTAGAACAGATATAAAAAGTGTATTAAGCCCTGACTGCTGCCTGTGTTAAATAGATCTAATATAAACTAACTCAAGACAGTGTGATTTTACCATCAGAACCAAGTAAATATTGAGTTTTGAATACATAAAAATATATTTACATGTATTTTAGGTAGTGTACTTGTGATTGCATCATAACAGTTGTTACACCTGTGCTGTTCCCATATTTATCTAAAACAGAATATAAATAGCTGGGACAGCCAAGTACTTTGAATTTACGCAAACCAGCAGGTGAAGAAATAAAACAAATGTGACTTCTGCGAGAAATGGACATTGATGGTCAACATTTATACAACTCAAGTTTTAGTTTTCGGTTGTAGAAAAGTTGATATTTGCAAAATAAAGTTATTATGAAATGGAGAAAAATTAGAGATTCACTATTGCTTTAAATATCTCAAAGTCATAATGAATTAAAATGGCTCATTGTAATTGCCATTGAGGAGCTGTATAAGCAGACCTCCACAGATATGTTTGCTCATGTTAGTAAATGTAAAACTCTGGATTTACTGGTAGATGTCAGATTAAATGTTTTAGGTAGGTTCGGCCCAACAGTTATGTTGTGTGTATGTGAAGAGTGGCAGTTTAAAATATACACATATATACTGGAAAAGCTACACATTTCTTAAGTATACCCCAAACAGCGTCGGAAATTGGCGGGGGGCAAGGGCAAAAATGCCCCAAGAAATCTCAGACTGCCCCTAAAAACCGTGATCGTTGCAGTTAAAAAGAGAATTATTGGCCTCTGGGGGAGCCTGCTTGAAGGTAACAAAACTCCCTATTATTGATGAATCAGAATATGAAATTCATGTGCTGTTCCTTCATTTAATCAACAAGCAAAGAGTATGAAAATCTAGAACAGACATGTAAAAGCACTTTAACTAAAACAATCATTTCAATCTACACAAATGTGCAAGAGGTTGTTGTAATTCTATAAAAAAAATACATTTTGTATAGTCCAACTGGGACAAAAAAGAAAAATTTGAGACTACTGAAAAGCTGAGTGAATATTTCTTTTGGCAAAAATCAGAAAAAAGATCTGCACACTGTACTAATAACTCCTAGCAAATTTAATTGAGCAACATTTCGACCTACCAGAGACTTCGTCAGGTTTTGTTAAATCACCATCACAGAGCAAGACAAACAATATATAGGCACAAACACATTCAGCACTTAGGTGATTGTGAGCTGCATGATTGAGAGTCAATCTGCTCCCAAGCTGAACCAATCAGGGCAGAGCTGGACACTGCCTGATACTTCCACATGTGGAAAAGAAAAAAACCTCTGTAGCATTTTCCCCAGTATTAACTACCCTGAGATACAGCGCCCTGGGTTCTTTAACTTAAACGACATCCTAATACTAATCACTTGTATCACCTCTTTTTTAATATGTCCAATATTACCATATAGACAAGATAACACTTCCAAACATTCCAGCTGAAATGGAAGTAGACTAAAGTGACTGTCTAACTGTAACGCTTGACCCCTTCCCTTTGAAACCTTGGCTCCTAACTGTTCCTACAAAGAGGAAATTTATATGAAATTATATAATTTATTCACCAAAATTTAAAGATGTTGGGCCTCAAACCACAAGGTCACACAGAGAAGGCCTACATGTAACCTGTGAAGCCTGACCACGAGGTGCTTTTTCCTGTTTCCAACGAGACAAAGGAATAGCGCCAAAATGCTGCTTATAGACAATGGGAGTCCATTGCAAACTCCATTTCCAGGGATGCTTTGCGATTTTCATACCTCTGCAAGGAACAGTCAACATACAGTCCCTCATTGGCAGAGATGCTCCTGCAGGGCAGAGCATCCTGATGACACAGCCATGACATCACCGCCCCTTTAAAAACTGAGCACACCCTGAAAAACACGCCTTTCCCATGTCACTGAGCTAGGGGTAACTTCTGTTCCTCTGTGAGTCAGCTTGACTAAAGGGGGTACCCCACGCACGTGTTTTTCCCCTCACCAAAGTCTTTCCCCTCGCCGGACGAGACGAGACTTTGCCCGTGTTCACCCGAACACATTCCCGGATCCAAGAGAGACCGCTGCTGCAACCAGCGTCCTCAAATTCCCTCGAGAAGAAAGAGACGGAGTTTCTTCAGGAAGACGTGGAACTTCTCTGCCCTGCTCTTCTTCACTGAGTCGACTCTGCTGTTCTCCGCCACGCCGCTGAGAGCCAGCTTGCCGGAGAGTCGCCACAGCGCGAGAACGGCCACCGTCTGCATCCGAACCAAGGACAGAGCTGAACAGAGCCGGACAGAACCGGACAAAGATGGACTTCACACACACCCTGCCCACTTTCTTAAGGGACCAAGTAAGAGGCATGAGTCTGGGCAGAGGCAGTGTTAGATGTGTGTTCTTTTCAGCATCAGTGCTGTTGTTTAGCATTTAGCTTTTTAGCTTTATTGCTACTGTTTATTTGTTGTGTGAGTTGACGGACCGCCGAGTCCATTTTTCCTGCTTACTCTTAAGAGTATTTTAAGATTGCTGCCTGTTTAGTTGTGTTCACCACCCTAGACTGTTTTGTGTTTGTCCCGCTCGGGACTACTGCTGTATTTGTGCCACCGTGAGTGAGTAAGTAAGTTGCTTGGTCGATCAGAAACCAGACAACGTGCATTACAGACTGCCATCCATACGCATGCTGTCTGTGGACAAAGGAACTGCTTCTCTTCCCCTCACGATCGCTTTCCCTCCTCCCTCTCTTGCGACTAACAAACACAGACACACATGCGTGCACACACACACACAAACCAGCACCTACATCTTTCTGCACATCTGATGGTCAGATAACGTCAGACAAAGCTTTGCTTTGTCTTTCCTTATCCTCCATCAGACATGTGTGTTTTTCACGGAATTGGGTGAGTGCAAGACGCCGACCACCAGGCGGCGCCATCTTGCTATTGTCTAACCAAGACACCGCCGTATTTCCGCCATTCGGTTCTCACGTGACATGACTTCCTCCCATAGTCACGTCCGCGTCGCAGACCGATGACGTCATCACGTCAGGCCAAGTCGCCATCTTGGCACACACACACACACACACACACACTCACATATACACACACACGCACACATGCACTCCCCTGCATGTGTTCAACCCTGTACATAGCTGTTTGTGTTTTGCTTGGTAGAATTAGATTTTAGAAGTTTAGTAGTTTATTGAATGAAGCATTTGTTAACTTTGTTGACCTTGCTAAGTTTAATAAATACTGTTATATCTTTAAAGAGAAGTTCTTTTGTCACTAGTGTGTCTAACATCTTGTTAAAAGTGGCTGATTGAAGGAGTCAGAGCTCGAATTCAACCCTTCTTTGTTCACTTGAGAATATTAATATCCCTATAAGACTACCTTGTTTGGTTATTGGTCCCGGTTTCCAGGTGATGCCCTGTATTTGTTAGTACATGTTAATAATTCTATTAATTTTATAATTAATCAATTATTACTGATAATTGTTAATCATTGTTAATAACCAACTGTGCTCCTCAAGGATCCAACAGTTGGTGTCTGAATTATTGATTGATATTAATAATCTTTTGATTTCATAATTCATAATTATCATAGATAATTATGAATTATTGCTAATAACCAAACACACTCCTGCCCGTCCCAACAAAGAGAATAAAACAAAAGCACGTTTGGTGTTCTCTTAGGGTGAGTTAACCTGCTCTGCACCACAATATCCACGGCATCTAGCAGTTCTAACTGTGCAGAAAATAATCTGTACTTTTAAGCTGATATGAACTATCCAACAGCTATTACCTCAATTAACACCCAGATTGCATGAATAAACAACACTTCAAGTTAGGGATGCATGATATTATCAGCATGTCATCGGTATCAGCCGATAAAAGCTTTAAAATTAAATATCGGCATCGGCCATTTCTGCCGATTATGAGAGGCTGATTTGTTGCCATCTCCTCTGCCCCCTGACTGTACTTCCCTCCACGGACTGTTTCACCCTGATGGCTCCACTTCACTCAAGCTGCCCCGACTTGAGTGAAGTAGAGCCTGCGCGGGGAAGCACCATCAGTGAGAAACAGTCCGTAGAGGAGCTGCTATGATCGGCTGCACGGAGAGGAAACACCTCGACTGACAGGATGTACCACTCTGTTTGGAAAAAAAAAATTTTTGATTTATAAATGCAGTTGGCAACCAGCGTATTAGGTGCATTACCGCTACCTTCTGCTCCGGAGTGTGGACCAGAGATTAAATCCTACACATTTAATCCTGTCTGTCTAGTAAACTCAAAGAAAACTCTACTGCTCCATCCACGTGTCAGGTTCATTAAAGTTTTAACGCTGAGCTCCTGAACTCCAGTCCTCCTAAGTTCTTCCTTCATATATTGTCTTTCTTGATCATACTTAGTACAATCTCTGCTTGCATGCATAATAGCCTCCTCAGCCAGCTGGAAAAAAATCGGCAATCGGCCACGATGAGTTGGAAATATCGGCATATTGGATATCGGCAAAAAATCCAATATCGTGCATCCCTACTTCAAGTTTCTCTTGTGGGTTACTCACCCACGCCGGACAGTTAAACCGTCTCTTTACTGTGATGGCCGACCCCAGACCAAACTCCGTACCAGGCAAGGTGAAGGGAAGTCCGCATTCCGTCCCAGCAGCGATGAAGAAGGAAAGTCCCAGTGAAAAAAGAAGAAAGAAACGGTAGGTTTCTCTCTAAAGCCAAAGGTGCCCAGTCTGATGCTGAGAGCGGGCTTCAGAGTCCATACATAAAACGCTAGCATAACATTAGCGTGCATGCTAACTAATAACTAAGCAGCAGGAGCAGCCTACAGCGTTAAAATGAGACACAATGCCAAAGGCGAAAACTCCTAGCCATTTAACCAACTCCTTACAAATGAGTTAGGCTGTTACTGGACTCACTTAATCTGACGGTTAACTAACTTTTGTAGCTATTCGCCACAGCACCCGAACACACACACTGACTCTCGTCTCAAAGAAGCTCACACTCCCGTTGCTCTGCGTGATAGACCCGCCCCTTAACCAATCGTAATTTTAGAAACGTCATGTATCTCTATACAGACTAATCCGAGGCAGGAAAACACTCTAAAAAAAATACACTCACTAAAAATAAACAAGATAGTCTGTCATACCTCACGTTGAGATATATGTTGTAAACAACCTAGGAAAAGATTGATGCTCAAATGACAGGGCCTAATATTGTAGCAATGGTATGGTTTCTACTTCTATGCCCATTTTAACTGGGAATTTACCCAGGGGTTGCACCTCTAAGAAAAGGGCAAAAACAACTTGAAACAACATCAATATTATACAGGCACATATAAAATAGAACACTTCAAAAGTTAAATCAAATATAGATCTTAAATCACATGAGTAATCCAAAAAGTTACCATAAAAACTATTATATAGAAAAATACATAGAAAAATAGAAAAACTACTGTATTACTACTAATATTCCTTTTGACCAATCACTGGAGTTACATGTGTGAATATTCATTATCTCTCTATATAAAGCAAGGAATCTCTGTCTGTATGTATGTGGGTTTGTCCTTCGCGTATCTCAAGAGCTGTTCATCCGATCTACTTCATACCCGGCAGGTGGATTAATGTCAATGTGTGAAGTTGTTTGGATGAGTGGTTCTTGAGAAATATATTAAAAAAATATCTCATAAATCACATTGATAATGTTGATTTGCTTCTATTTCTGCCTGTGGAGTCAACGAGCGGAAATACAGACCATGCCACCCTGCCATTGCAACCCACATTGTGGTCAGAGGTGGGATTACATCCATAATGTAAATGATTTAAGAATGTTTAAGAGACTTAAGCCCCACTATTGATCTGTGTAATGTTCCTGTGAATGAAACTTGGCATATACTTTCAAGACTTAGTGCTGGATGTCTCAGGCACATTCAGAAATATATAAAATACCTCATAAACAACATTGCTTGTACAACGTTGATTTGCTTCTTCTTCTGCCCAACGAACAGAAATACTGACAGCAACCACATTGTGGTCAGAGATGGGATTACATCCGTGGTGATAAGAACTACCATAGAGAATGAATTGAAGTTTAGAGAGTCACGCTCTATTCCCCTCACACCTGAGAACTTCGTATGTATGTTCAAGACATAGTGCAGGATGTCTCAGGCATGTTTTGAACAGGCTCTACAGTTCATCCGATCAACTTCAGTTCAATTCAAAATTGTAGTCTCCAGATATCCTGAGTGTCAGGCGTTTAGGGAGCATCAATAAATTGTAGAGTCTACTGATAGTCTGCATGAGAGGCATTTAGGGAAGCAGCACAAATCTCTAGGTATTGAGAAAGGACTGTTCTGAACAGGCACATTTTGAATGGGCATTGCCCTAGTTCAGGAAAATAAAGGAAATTGAGAGTTTGTCCGCACACTGAAATTTGCAGACTCCCAAAGATTTTTTTATTGAACCATTGGAGTTGACTATGCGAATGTCTAACAATTCTGAAAGTAAGAGTTAGAAAAATAACTTCTGTACACACACGTAAAATTGTATATTTGTATATTTTTTGTGTTCCAGATTGTGAATGTTCAATATTCATGAAAATAAAAGAAATTGAGAGTTTGTCTGCACACTGAAATTTGCAGACTCCCAAAGATTTTTTTATTGAATTACAGGAGTTGACTACATGAATATCCAACAATGGTGAAAGTAAGAGTTGGAGAAATAACTTCTGTTCATACACTTTAAATTGTATATTTGTATATTTTTTGTGATCCAGACTGTGGATAGACACCAGGTTGGCCCTCGCTGACACACAGTGGAGCTCTGCATCAGCCCAGGTCTTATGTGTGTTAATGTACCTGTAGATGCGGCTGTTAGTGGCAGTTTAAAATATACTAGAAAAGCTACACCTTTCTTAAATATACCCCAAAAGTTAAAATGACAATCTGTATTAATATGGTCTATGGAGAAATGGACTATGGAGTTTTTGTTTAAACCACCCCTCAGATAATGTGTTAATCATAGGTTTGTCATGTATTTATTGGCGATTCCGAGGTGTAAAACCATGCAGACAAGATTCATTCTCTGCTTTTTCTATTTCCCCCTTTTGTTTGACCCTCTCGTCTTCTCCCAGTAACTGACTCACCCAGATTCTATGTGACACACTGGTCTATTTTATGTTTTTCAGAGAAATGATCCCTTCACCAGAGTATTTTGTGACATTCAGAGCAGATGAAGGGGCAGAGATGTGGTTTCTCCCTTTGTCAGTTAAATGAGAGCAGCTTTCAGTTGACTGTTGTCAGGTGTTAGATGTTTGCATAAACATCCACATGAACATACATACAGGAGAGAGAAAGAGAGAGAGAGAGAAGCAGTGGTCGAGCAAGCTAGAGAGTGGATGAGGAAAGCGAGCAGTGGTAATGAGAAAGCAGATGAAAGAGAGGAATAAAACGTTATTTTCTGATTGTTTCACGGTGGTTACAAATAAACACACCCACACCTTTAAACAACCCTGCGGAGGTGTGCTGCAATGCCTGATAATGGTGTCGTAGCCGCTAAATACACATCATATGTGTACTATGGGAGTAAGGTAAAAAGAAAATAGAATTACTGTAGTTTAAAATGTTTTTTCCATATGTTTTCATGTATGAAAATACCCAAAATGAACACTGTGAACGAACTATTCGTTACTTTAAGTGAATTATTTAAACAGCATTTGTATAGGAATGATTCTGTCCCGAGCATTTTGATCCATATAAGCGATTGATCACTGTAAACGTGAGCACTATAATCAGTTTCCACTGTACTTATCTAATTTAACTACTAAAATATGATTGTCTATGAGGTTAATAAATCAAAAGTTAAACACTTGGGTGATTTTAAAATACAAATACATGGTTACCAAACATTCATCAACTCTTAATATAAGGGAATTTAACTCTTGTCAATAGAGGGCAGCATTGTTACATGTAGTATAAAGTTAATAAAAGTTAATAAGATCAAGATTTAATATTGGTGGATAGTAAAACAACTATGAATGTTGTACCATTTTTCTTATATTTACATGAAAAATAACATGATATAACTTGCATAATGATAAGACATTTAATTTACATGAATTTCAAGTTCAAGTAAAAGATTAGTTGTCCTCCTACACACTTTATCCCACTTCCACAGAGTATTTGTACTCAATGTTCTTGTGATCAAAACAGCTGTTACCAAATTTATCTAATACACAGAGGCTAGTGGTGGAGCAGACTTTGAGAAACACTTTAATAATCTAAACTTACACAAACAAGCAAGTAAATAACAGCAAATTATTTCACTGCAAATTCTCTTAATAATATATTTTTGTTTTGCACAATGAGTGGAAGTTAACTGTGCGATTGTCAAGTGTCAAAATTTGGGTTGATAAAATAACTTGTGTACATACTTCCCCCACATTAGTGGCCTATAAATATCTGCATGGGATCATTATTTAAAGGTTAAGTGTGGACACCCCTGATTAAGACTTTCATTCACACAACTTTTTTAAAATAAACAAGAATAGGTCTCAATGGCTCTCTTGGTAAAGTCTACAGGCCTACCAAGATGTCAGTTATATAACAGTCTGTAATTAACAAGGCCGTAACTATCATAGATCTTTTTATTGAAGATATTTTGACATGTCACAGGTGTGATGTAATAAATGATGACTGAATTACATTTAACTGGTTCAGTTTTAGGATCTTGTAGTGTGCATGCTAGCTCACTGTCACACTGTCACGGCTTACTGGAACACTTGAATGAACAGAGCTATCATTAATATTACCAGTAACATCTGTGCTTTTCTCAAATAACAAATCAAAATATCTGAGGACCTCCATATCCTCAATAGACCTGGCTTTTTGGGGATATGGAAGTCATGTCCTCTGCATTTTTTTCCAGGGGATTTGGGGGGTTAAGGAACCTGGGGTGAGTTAATACATTTAATTTTTTATATAATTATTTTTTAAATATTTAATATTTCCCATTCCTGAATTTTATTCCTGCAACAGTGAGAGCTTTGGAACAACATTAAGATCTTCATATTGGAAAACTAAAAAATATACAGACAATATAGCTGAAACTGAATAAATAAAATGTTTGTTTTTATTCAGATCATAAAAAAATATGTGCATATTTTTTCTGGGTGAGGGGGACTGTCCTCAGTAATTCTAAAAGTCTGACATTTCTCTCATTTCTTCATCATCCTTCACTGTTGTTTAGTTGGCAGAAGCCTGCTGAGTAAAATACTCCTCAGGATGACTACAATATGATAGGGGTTAGCAGCATCAGCAAACCTTATCACTGCCGGGTGTCAACCATCAATGACCCTACCTCCCTTTCACACACACACACACACACACACACACACACACACACACACACACACACACACACACAAACACAGCACATGGCATGGAGTGCTTCTTGTCACAGCTCATGCCAACTGGAATCAGCTGAGTTGAGACAGAGGCAGCTGTTCACACATTACATTGCTTGATTAATTGAAGCATGTCAGGGGAATACAATTATATAATTTCAACTTTGTAATACTGTTGTCCAGGGTGTGATCAAGCTGCATCAAAATTACAGGGAAGGATCATGTGCATTTTGCTCTCATCGCTGACTGAGTGAATTCCCAATAACTCTTAAGCCAAATGAAATTTATTGGCGATTCAGAGGTGTAAAATCTTGCAGACAAGTTTCATGTTCTGCTTTTTCTATTTCCCCTTTTGTTTGACCCTCTTGTCTGAATAATAACAAACATCTTAGTGTCCTTTTCATTCATAAAAATGAAGGTTTGATAAAAATTACTTTCTGTACACACATAAACTTGCACAAATATATATTTATTGTTGAGAACCAATGCATTTCAACAGAGCAACAGGTGGAAAGTCATTGGTTGAATCAGACATAACCATCTCAGATCCTAAGGAAAAACTGTGTGAGACGCACATACAAAAGGGGATGTCAGAGAACAATCAGCATCATTCCATCTCAGCTCATTGGCATAGCAGGTGCCACAGTGTTCATTTCCTTGATAGTTGTCTGGCTGTCCTTCATGCCAAAAGGTAAAGTCGACTGCGGATCCATCAGACCACATCCATCTTCCTTCTATATGGATGTCACTGAGTCCGATCCAGGTGGCTTCCTCAGAGGGGTCAAAGTTCCTGATCAGGGATGCGACAAAATTGTGTTCTTCCAGACTGTGGATAGACACCAGGTTGGCACTCTCTGACACACAGTGGAACTCTGCATGAGCCCAGGTCATACGTGTGGAGACATACTTGTAGCAGCGGCCGTTGAAGCTGTACCAAGACATGGGACAGTCGCCCTGCTGTAGCTTCACTTCACGGTCACCTGAAGGAGATGCGGTGGCCAGAGCCAGACCAAACAAGAAGAGGAACAAGAGCATGATGGTGTCTCTGTGTCATAGGAGCAGAGCTGATATGCGCCAGTGAGTGGGATGGAGATCCTGGAGGAGACAAGTGACAGTCTGTTTTCTTTTATATGCTGTGGAGTGGGTGTCTGCACTGTTGGTGTACTATTATTGGCCAAGTGCACTTGGCAAACATTGTCAGTTGCACACTGCCACACAGTATCTGAACATGAGCCAAAAAAGACCAGCACACCTGGAGATGTCACATAAAACCTACAACTTATTCAAATAATATATAAGGTCTAATCCATTCACTCTCCTTCCACCCCAATAAAGACCTTGTGAGGTAAAAACAGATTGGTGTTGTTTAAAACAAAACTAAGTTAAGGAATGAATGTATCTTTTCTCCACACACTACCAAAAAGTGCCAAGAAGAATTTTTATTTTCTGTGATCATCTGAGGGAAGTATTGGTCATAAAAAGTGATCACAGTCTGTCTTGAAAGAGTTTTTAATGCCTGACAAGGACTAAGCTGATCATAACACTAAAGTTGTGTATAATAGTGCTTTTTCACTTTGAGATCAACCTTTGAATTTTGCCTTGTGATAAAGTAAAGATGCTCTTGGCACTAAAATGATTTGGGGAAAAAGACCAGAGCCTCAGTTAGAAAAGATATAAAAAGTGTATTAAGCCCTGGCTGCTGCCTGTGTTAAATAGATCTAATATAAACTAACTCAAGACAGTGTGATTTTACCATCAGAACCGAGTAAATATTGAGTTTTGAATACATAAAAAGATATTCACGTGTATTTCAGGTAGTGTACTTGTGATTACATCATAAGAGCTGTTACACCTGTGCTGTTCCCATATTCATCTAAAACAGAATATTAATAGCTGGGACAGCCAAGCACTTTGAATTTATGCAAACCAACAGGAGAAGAAATAAAAAAACATGTGACTTCTGTGAGAAATGGATGTTAATGGTCAACAGTTATATAACTCAAGTTTTAGTTTTTGGTTGTAGAAAAGATGATATTAGCAAAAAGTTTTCATGAGATAGATAAAATTTAGAGATTCAATATTGCTTTAAATATCTCAGTGTCATAATGAATTAAAATGGCTCATTATAATTGCCATTGAGGAGCTGTATAAGTAGACCTCCACAGATATGTTTGCTCATGTTAGTAAATGTAAAACTCTGTTGTGTGTATGTGAAGAGTGGCAGTTTAAAATATACACATATATACTGGATAAGCTACACATTTCTTAAGTATACCTCAAAAGTTAAAATGACAATCTGTATTAATAAGGTCTATGGAGAGTTGGGAAGATACTTTGTGTTGCAGTTAAAAAGAGAATTATTGGCCTCTGGAGGAGGCTGCTTAAAGGTAACAAAACTCCCTATTATTGATGAATCAGAATATAAAATTCATGTGCTGCTACTTCATTTAATCAACAAGCAAAGAGTATGAAAATCTAGAATAGACATGTAAAAGCACTTTAACTAAAACAATCATTTAAATCTACACAAATGTGCAAGAAGAAAAATCTATGGATTGAAATGTCTTTATGCCATTGTCAAAAGTAAATGCTTTTTGTTGTAATTTTATAAATAATACATTTTGTATAGTCAAACTGGGACAAAAAGGACAATTTTGAGACTATCAAAAAGTTATGTGAATATTTCTTTTGACCAATCATTGGAGTTACATGTGTGAATGTTCAATATTCATGAAAATAAAGGAAATTGAGAGTTTGTCCACAAACTGAAATTTGCAAACTTACACAGATTTTTTTATTGAACCACTGAAGTTGAATATGTGAATATCCAACAATGGTGGAAGTGAGAGTTAGAGAAATAACTTCTGTACACACATGTAAAATTGTATATATATGTTTATTTTTTGTGTTCCAGACTGTGGATAGACAGCAGGTTGGACTCTCTGACACACAGTGGAGCTCTGCATCAGCCCAGGTCATACCAGTTGCTAAGGACAGTCTATGCGAGAAGCACAAACAGACGGAAGGGTATCAGAACATGGGAGATCATTCCATGTCCGATCAATACGATGGTTGGTGTGAACACAGTCTTCATTTCCTCCAGCATTGTCTGGCTGTCCTGCATCCCAAAAGACAAATTTCACTGCACATCCATCAGACCACATCCAACTGCCTTCTTTGGGGATGTCATCGAGTCCGATCCAGGTGAATCCTTCAGCAGTGTCAAAATTCATAATCAGGGATCTAACAAACTGCTCTTCTTCCATACTATGGATAGACACCAGGTTGGCCCTCTCTGACACACAGTGGAGCTCTGCATCAGCCCAGGTCATATGTGTGGCGACATACTTGTAGCAGCGGCCGCGGAAGCTGTACCAGGATGCGGGACAGTTACCACGCTGTAGCTTCACTTCATGGTCACCTGAAGGAGACTCGGCACCCAGAGCCAGACCAAACAAGAAGAGGAACAAGAGCATGTTGGTAATTTCTTGATTGGAGCTGATCTGCACCATGAGGTGTGATCAAGAATCGTGCAGAGACAGGGGAAAGGCTGTTCTCTTTTAAATGCTTTAGAGAGGGTGTCTGCACTGCTGGCATTATATGATTGGTCAAGAGCACTTGCCAAATATTTTCACCCACACAGTAACACACAGAAGCTGAACATAACCCAAGAAAAGACCATCAATTCACCATGAGATTTCATATCAACACTATAATTAGTTAGTTGTGTCTTAAAATAATATTCATATTTACATATGAACATTAAAAGTGTTTTTTCTTGCTGTAATCATTCCTCCTGTTCATACTGGCCGTTAGAAGAGTCATTCCTCATGTGCTTCAATGTAAGTGATGGACAGCCCTCAGTTTGTGCAAATACGTATTTGAAGGTTATCAGAAGCTTATATCCAAATTAGTAAAATCGAGTGGATATCTTCCAAAGTTATCAACTTTTTACTGCAAATGTTCCTCTTTTTATTACTATCCTCTCACTGCCATTCAACAGAGAAACACTGTCTGTGGAAACAAAGAGGAATTTTGTACTAAAACACTTTAACTTTGGAAGATATCCACTTAATTCAACTAATATGGAAGACCCTAGCCTCACATTAAATTCAGATGAACTCTGAAATATATTTTTTCACAAAACAAGGACATTGAATTGTGTCCACTTACATTGAAAATGCATTTGGAGGATCTTCTAATTGTCAATATGAACAGCAGGAATGATTACAGTGTTTCAATGTTCATATGGGCACCTGACTGGAGTTTTAAGACCAACTTGAAAAGTTGTGAAGCTATCCTCTAATATGCAGACTAAATGAAGGTTTTATCCTTTCTCCATGCTCTGCCAAGAAGTTCCAGAAGAATTTTTCTTTTCTGTGAACATCTGAATGAAAATGTTGATAAAAGGGATCAGTGTCTGTCTTTGAAAGAGAGTTTTAATGCACAGACAAGCACTAAACTGCTCATAACACTTAATTTCTGTATGAAAGTGAGCCTTCACCTTCAGATCATCTTTAACTTTTGTCTTGTAATGAATCAAAGATGCTTTTACAAGTAAAATGCTTTGAAAAAAATTGTGGTTCTCCCCTGAACATTTCACTCATTGTGATTTTACCTTTGAGTTGAAATGATGTTGAACACGTGTTGCATACATGACTTTAGTACACTTTACCCCCCTCCCACAGAGTATTTGTACTCGGTGTTCTTGTGATCAAAACAGCTGTTACCAAATTTATCTACTACACAGAGTCTATGAAGTGGTGGAGCAGACTTTGAAAAACACTTTAATAATCTAAACTTACACAAACAAGCAAGTAAAAAACTGCAAATTATTTCACTGTTAATTCTCCTAATAATATGTTTTTGTTTTGCACAATGAGTGGAAGTTACCTGTGTGACTGTCAAGTGTCAGAGAAAATTTGGGTTGATAAAATAACTTGTGTACATACTTCTCCCACATTAGTGGCCTATAAATATCTGCATGGGATCATTATTTACATTATTTAAGTGTGAACACCCCTGATTAAGACTTAAATTCACAACATGTTTAAAATAAACAAGAATCGGTCTTGATGTCTCTCTTGGTAAAATCTACAGGCTTACCAAGATGTCAGTTATATAACAGTCTGTACTTAACAAGGCCGTAGCTACCATAGATCTTTTTTACTGAAGATATTTTTTACATGTCACAGGTGTGATGTAATAAATTATGACTGAATGACATTTAGCTGGTTAAGTTTCAGGGTCTTGTAGTGTGCATGCAGGCTCACTGTCACACTGTCACGGCTTACTGGAACACTTGAATCAAGCAGAGCCATCATTTATGTTATTAGTAACATCTGTGCTTTTCCCAAAGGACAAATCAAAATGTCTGAGGACCTCCATATCCTCAATAAACCTGGTTTTTGAGAATATGGAGGTCATGTCCTTTGCGGTTTTTTCCAGGGGATTTGTGGGTTTTGAGAACCTGGGGTGAGTTAATATTTTTCATTTTTGTATTATTATTTTTTAAGTATTTAGTATTTCCCTACCAGAATTCATTCCTGTAATAGTGAGAGCTTTGGAGCAACATGAATATCTTCATTTTGGAAAACAACAATATACAGACAATATAGCCAAAACTGAATAAATAAAATTTTTTTTTTTTTCATTCAGATCATTAAAAATGTGTGAACATTTTTTCTGGGTGAGTGGGATTGTCGTCAGTAATTCTAAATGTCTGACACTTCCCTCATTTCTTCATCATCCATCACCGTTGTTTAGTTGGCAGAAGCCTGCTGAGTAAAAGACTCATCAGGATGACTACAATATGATAGGGGTTAGCAGCATCAGAAAACCTTATTGCTGCTGGGTGTCAATCATCAGTGAAACTACCTCTCTTTCACACACACACACACACACACACACACACACACACACACACACACACACACACACACACACACACACACACACACACACACACATACACACACACACATGCACATAATAGGGAGTGTTTCTTGTTATAGCTTATGCCAACTGGAAAGAGAGCGAGGCAGCTGTTCATATATTATGTTGCTCAGTGCTTTTCCACACACTACCAAAAAGTTCCAAGAAGAATGTTTATTTTTCTGTGATCATCTGAGGGAAGTATTGGTCATAAAAAGTGACCACAGTCTGTTTTTTGAAAGAGTTTTTAATGCCTGACAAGGACTAAGCTGATCATAACATTAAAGTTCTGTATAATAGTGCTTTTTCATATTGAGATCAACCTTTGAATTTTGCCTTGTGATGAAGTAAAGATGCTCTTGGCACTAAAATGATTTGGGAAAAAGCCCAGAGCCTCAATTGGAACAGATATAAAAAGTGTATTAAGCCCTGACTGCTGCCTGTGTTAAATAGATCTAATATAAACTAACTCACAACAGTGTGATTTTACCATCAGAACCAAGTAAATATTGAGTTTTGAATACATAAAAAGATATTTACATGTATTTTAGGCAGTGTACTTGTGATTACATCATAAGAGCTGTTACACCTGTGCTGTTCCCATATTTATCTAAAACAGAATATAAATTGCTGGGACAGTCAAGCACTTAGATAATTTGAATTTACACAAACCAGTAGGTGAAGAAATAAAACATGTGGCTTCTGTGAGAAATGGACGTTGATGGTCGACAGTTATATAACTCAAGTTTTAGTTTTTGGTTGTAGAAAAGCTGATATTAGCAAACTAAAGTTTGTATGAAATGGAGAAAAATTAGAGATTCACCCCGCACTGTAGCGTCATTTCATGGTCACCTAAAGGAGACTCGGCACCCAGAGCCAGACCAACCAAGAAGAGGAATGAGAGTATTTATTTTCTGTGATCATCTGAGGGAAGTATTGGTCATAAAAAGCGATCACAAAGAGTTTTTAATGCCTCACAAGGACTAAGCTGATCATAACACTAAAGCATTCACCTTTGAACATCAACTACCAATTAGTTAGTTGTGTCTTAAAATAATATACATATTTAATTCAACTAATATGGAAGACTTTAGCCTCACATTAAATTCAGAGGAACTCTGAAATATGTTTTTTCATAAAATGAGGACGGTGAATTTTGTCCACTTACATTGAAAATGCATTTGGAGGATCTTCTAATTGTCAGTATGAACAGGAGGAATGATTACAGTGTTTCAATATTCATATGGGCACCTGACTGGAGTTTAAAGACCAACTAGAAAAATTGTGAAGCTATCCTCTAATATGCTGACTAAATGAAGGTTTTTATCCTTTCTCCATGCTCTGCCAAGAAGTTCCAGAAGAATTTTTCTTTTCTGTGAACATCTGAATGAAAATGATGGTGATAAAAAGGGATCAGTGTCTATCTTTGAAAGAGAGTTTTAATGCACAGACAAGCACTAAACTGCTCATAACACTGAATTTCTGTATCAAAGTGAGCCTTCATCTTGAGATCATCTTTAACTTTTGTCTTGTAATGAATCAAAGATGCTTTTACAAGTAAAATGCTTTGGAAAATTGTGGTTCTCACTTGAACATTTCACTCATTGTGATTTTACCTTTGAGTTGAAATGATGTTGAACACGTGTTGCATACATGACTTTATTACACTTTATCTCCCTCCCACAGAGTATTTGTACTCGGTGTTCTTGTGATCAAAACAGCTGTTACCAAATTTATCTACTACACAGAGTCGATGAAGTGGTGGAGCAGACTTTGAAAAACACTTTAATAATCTAAACAAGCAAGTGAAAAACTGCAAATTATTTCACTGTTAATTCTCCTAATAATATGTTTTTGTTTTGCACAATGAGTGGAAGTTACCTGTGTGACTGTCAAGTGTCAACAAGCACTAAACTGCTCATAACACTGAATTTCTGTATGAAAGTGGGCCTTCATCTTGACATCCTCTTTAACTTTTGTCTTGTAATGAATCAAAGATGCTTTTACAAGTAAAATGCTTTGGAAAAAATTGTGGTTCTCACTTGAACATTTCAATCATTGTGATTTTACCTTTGAGTTGAAATGATGTTGAACACGTGTTGCATACACATTTGACTTTATTGCACTTTACCCCCCTCCCACAGAGTATTTGTACTCGGTGTTCTTGTGATTGAAACAGCTGTTACCAAATTTATCTACTACACAGAGTCTATGAAGTGGTGGAGCAGACTTTGAAAAACACTTTAATAATCTAAACTTACACAAACAAGCAAGTGAAAAACAGTGAATTATTTCACTGTTAATTCTCCTAATATTGTTTTGTTTTGCACAATGAATGGAAGTTACCTGTGTGACTGTCAAATGTCAGAGAAAATTTGGGTTGATAAAATAACTTGTGTACATACTTCCCCCACATTAGTGGCCTATAAATATCTGCATGGGATCATTATTTACATTTTAAGTGTGGACCCCTGATTAAGACTTAAATTCACACAACATTTTTAAAATAAACAAGAAGAGGTCTTGATGGCTCTCTTGGTAAAGTCTACAGGCCTACCAAGATGTCAGTTATATAACAGTCTGTACTTAACAAGGCTGTAACTACCATAGATCTTTTTAACATATGTGAACATCCAACAATGGTGAAAGTAAGAGTTAGAGAAATAACTTCTGTACACACATGTAAAATTGTATATATGTTTATTTTTTGTGTTCCAGACTGTGGATAGACACCAGATTGGCCTCTCTGACACACAGTGGAGCTCTGCATCAGCCCAGGTCTTATCTGTAGCGACAAACTTTTATGAATGTCCAACACTGGTGAAAATGAAGGTTTGATAAATGACTTTTCTTCATAAACATTTGTAACTTTTTTGTTGAGGCCCATTGCATTTTAACAGAACAACAAGTGGAAATTCACCAGGTTGTCCATAGCAACCATATCACTTGCTAAGGACAGTCTATGCGAGAAGCACAAACAGACGGAAAGGTTTTAGAACATGGGCAATCATTCCATTTCAGATCAGTATCATAGTTGTTGTGAACACAGTCTTCATTTCCTCCTCCGTTGCTTGGCTCTCCTGAATTCCAAAAGACAAAGTTCACTGCACATCCATCAGACCACATCCATCCTCCTTCCTTCTGGGTGTCACTGAGTCCGATCCAAGTGAATCCCTCAGCATGGTCAAAGTTCTTAATCAGGGATTTGACAAAATTCTGTTCTTCCAGACTGTGGATAGACACCAGGTTGGCCTTCTCTGACACACAGTGGAGCTCTGCATCAGCCCAGGTCATATGTGTGGCGACATACTTGTAGCAGCGGCCGTTGAAGCTGTACCAGAACATGGGACAGTTACCACTCTGTAGCTTCATTTCATGGTCACCTGAAGGAGTCTCAGCACCGAGAGCCATACCAAACAAGAAGAGGAACAAGAGCATGATGGTGTCTCTCTGTCACAGGAGCAGGATGAGAGGTTGATCTGTTAGTTGGAGCTGATCTGCACCGTTAAATGTTATCAAGAATCTTGCAGAGACAGGTGAAAGGCTGCTTTCTTTTATCTGCTTCAGAGAGGCTGTCTGCACTGATGGTGTGATATTTTGTAATGTTTGGCTAATTATCAACCAGGACTCTGAAATGAAAACAATGAAATCAAAGAGAAGTAATAACTGCTTTTCTATTGATCACTATTGATTTACAGTTGTTAAACTTTGGCACTTTCAGGAGAGCTCTGCTGTTTGTTTTTCTATATAATTCTATTTTTATTGCATCCAAAAAGTGCTTAACAATATTATTACAGTATCAGTCAAAACCATTTAATCCTTTTATTGTGGCACTGAGCTTTTCTATTGGAACAACTTCAAGTAGAAGGTTATTATATTATATTATTATATATATGATATACAGTTATATAGTACTCATTTTCTCGCTAAGTGAAGGAGTTTGTTCCACTTATATCTACCTGAGTCCAAGGTTCTTTGGCAGCCCTAATAAAAACTGTCCTAGATCTTTACATACATTCTGCATTAAAATGTTACTATTCTCTTTGGTTACATGACCAGAGCTCAGCTATTTTTAATTTAATTTCAAAAGCAAGAAATGTACGTTCCACCTGTCAGTTTACTTTTAATAAACAAAGGGGATCTACTTGGATTGGCTTTGTTTATATGATAGAATAAAATAGGAGGCTCAAATGCATTCTTCTTAAACATATTCATCATAAAAATTATGAAGGTCCTTTTCCCTTCAGGTTAATACATTCACTTTTATTACATTTATTTTAGAAAAATCGATGTAGTAAAATGTTGCTTTTGAAAAGGAATGCCGTCTGAAAAATGTATAGGTCCATGTTATATAAAGTACAAGCAATAACTGCTAATTATTGACTTACAGTTGTTGAACTTTGGCACTTTCAGGAAAGCTCTTGTTATTTTTTATATATAATCATATCCTCATTGCAACATAACAATGCTCAACAACATGATTACAGTAACTATCAATTATATAACAGAGAAGGGATGATGGAAAATGGGTGGAGGATGAGAACACATTATACATATATTTATACTATATCTCATACTTACTATTGTGTACAGGCAAATCCACTTCTGCTGTCTATTACATAGAAATGCAGGAATCCAGTGTGCCTTTTGTCATTTGTCATTTGGTCACTAAGGCCACTGGGACTATTGATTGATCAGAGGGTGCCAGAGATCCATAAAGTTGTTGTCATAACACCGGGATGTCATTGTGTTTCAGTGTAATTTAGATCTAAATTGCAAAAGGAAAAATTTGTGGACTGAAATGTCTTCATGCCATTATTGTTAAAAGTGAATGACTTTTTTTTTGCAATTCTATCAATAATACATTTTTGTGTGGGGAAAAAGTTGTGTGAATATTCCTCTTGAACAATCACTGGAGTTACATATTTGAATGTAAAATATTCATGAAAATAGAGGGAATCAGAGAAGTTGTCTAAACAAATTGGCTAATTCCCTTTTTTTCAATCGATGGAGTTACCTATGTGAAGGGCCATCATCAGTGAAAAACATTTTTAACTTTTTTGTGGAGGCCCATTGCATTACAACAGAGCAATAGTTGTAAATTCATCAGGTTGTCCATAGCAAACCCGAACAGACAGATGTCATTGCTGTAAACACAGTTTTCATCTCATCCAGCGTTGTTTTCCTGCTTTCCAAAAGATAAAGCTGCACATCTGTCAGACCACATCCGTCCTCCTTCCTTCTGGATTTCACTGAGTCCGATCCAAGTGAGTCCCTCAGCATGGTCGAAGTTCTTGATCAGTGATTTGACAAAAGTATTTCCACCCAGACTGTGGATAGACACCAGGTTGGCCTTCTCTGACACACAGTGGAGCTCTGCATCAGCCCAAGTCATACATGTGGTGATGTACTTGTAGAAGCTGCCGTTCAAGCTTTACCAAGACATGGGACAGTTGCCAAACAGACCAAAGAAGAAGAGGAACAAGAGCAGGATGGTGTCTCTCTGTCACAGTAGCAGGATGAGGTGTTGATGTGTTAAATGGAGCTGATCTGCACTGTTGGATGCTATCAAGGATCTTGTAGAGACAGCTGAAATGCTTTCTTTTATCTGTTTCGGAGAGGCTGTTGGATTGATATCAGTGGTCAAATGCATTGAGAAACACAATTAGTTGTACACTACTACACAGTGTCTGAACATAACCTAAAGAAAAGATCACCAGCTGTCATAAAACCTATAATTTATTCATTTCCAATAAAGTTGTGACATAGTAAAACACAGCTTTAGAAAAGACGTGGCTTCAGTTGTCAGAAGGTTAAAGGGACACGAGGGGAGATGTATTGCTTTGTGCTTGACATCTTTTCTCATTTACAACAGATAAATACTAACAACATACCAAATATGGGCATATATTTACACATTAACAATATTACGTTAGTACAAAACCTTCAACATGTCCTCTCTTGCATTGTGAACTTTGTGTTTTCTGTTTTATCATGCAAACAGGTTTTAAACAATATTGCTTTGAAGAAAACATAACTTTAAACAGTCATGACATGGACCAATAAAAACACTAAATACACCCTCATGTTGGTTTCCTCTCCATTGCAGCACTTGACACCAGAGGAGAGAGATAAGCGTCATCACACTGACTTGCTCTCCTGCTGCCCTCAAGTGGCCACAACACATAACAACAAGTACTTTTACATTCCAGCATTACATCTTCCTGAAGTATGCACTTCCACATTGTTGAACCTCTGAACATGGCACATAAACTGACACATTGTCACCTCAGAAATACATAAATAAACTTGTGACGGTCTCCTGGCTTGTGCTTACACTTTGTTTCTGTGATGCAGCAGGTACCTGGAGGGCAGGGAGCTGATCATGATTGACATAAAGGCTGGTATGGATTTGAAGGGTTAGTAATAAACAAAAAGATGTCTTCTGCATACAGCTCAATCTTATACATAAAAGATCTTATTTGGAATCCTAATATAAAGCTGTGACTCCTAATGGTCTCAGCTAGCAGCTACATGGCCAGACTGTGGATAGACACCAGGTTGGCACTCTCTGACACACAGTGGAACTCTGCATCAGCCCAGGTCATACATGTACAGCCTCGGCACCCAGAGCCAGACCAAACAAGAAGAGGAACAAGAGCAAGTTGGTGTCTCTCTGTCACAGGAGCATGATGGGAGGTTGATCTGTTGGTTGGAGCTGATCTGTACCATTAAATGTTATCAAGAATCATGCAGAGACTGGTGAAAGGCTGCTTTCTTTTATCTGCTTCAGAGAGGTTGTCTGCACTCATGGTGTGATATCATTGGTTAAAAGCACTTGGCAAACACATACAGTTTTACTCACCCACACAGTATGTAAACATATTGAAGTTCTGTTTAAAAGTGGGTCTTCATCAGAGCTCTACAGTACATCTATGCTGCATGACTCAATGTAACATTTGTGATTGCTTTATTATTGATGACTATTGATTTACATTTGTTGAACTTTGGCATTTTCGGTAGATCTCTACTGATTGTTTTCTATATAATTATATTTTTATTGCATCAAAAACATGCTCAACAACATTATTACAGTATCAGTCAGAATCCTTTAATCATTTTATTGTGGCACTGAGCTTTTCTATTAGAACAACCTAAAGTAGAAGTTTATTATATTTTATTATATATGATATTATTATATATTATACAGTTATATAGTACACATTTTCTTGCTAAGGAAATGAGTTTATTCTACTTATATCTACCTGAGTTCAAGGTTCTTTGGCAGCCCTAATAAAAACAGTCAGATTTTTACATATATTCTGCATTATAATGTTACTATTCTCTTTGGTTTCATGACCAGAGCTCAGTTATTTTTAATTTAATTTCAAAAGCAAGAAATGTACGTTCCACCTGTCAATTTACTTTTAATAAACAAAGGGGATCTAATAGGATCGGTTTTGAAAGAAGGGAATACGAGGCCCAAATATATTCTTCCCAAAAATATTCATCTTAAAAATTATGAAGGTCCTTTTCCCTTCACAGATTTTCGGTATTATGTTCATTACTGCTCTGTTAACTATTGTAAAAATATGAAATAAAACCTTTGTTCAGTCTGAAATGAATTGTAAATTACTCTATTTGTCCAAGAAAGGCCATATCCTTTATTACTGCTCTTTTAGCTATGTTGCACATTTCATATCAAAACTATAAATAGTTAATTGTGTCTTAAAATAATATTCATATTTACATATGAACATTGAAAGTGGTTTTTTCTTGCTGTAATCATTCCTCCTGTTCATACTGGCCGTTAGAAGATACATTCTTAATGTGCTTCAATGTAAGTGATGGACAGCCCTCAGTTTGTGCAAATATGTATTTGAAGTTTATCAGAAGCTCATATCCAAATCAGTGAAATCAAGTAGATACCTTCCAAAGTTATCAACTTTTTACTGCAAATGTTCCTCTTTTTATTACTATCCTCTCACTGCCATTCAACATAGAAACACTGTCTGGGGAAAAAAAGAGGAATTTTGTACTAAAACACTTTAACTTTGGAAGATATCCACTTAATTCAACTAATATGGAAGACTTTAGCCTCACATTAAATTCAGATGAACTCTGAAATATATTTTTTCACAAAACAAGGACATTGAATTGTGTCCACTTACATTGAAAAGGCATTTGGAGGATCTTCTAATGGTCAGTATGAACAGGAGGAATGATTACAGTGTTTCAATGTTCATATGGGCACCTGACTGGAGTTTTAAGACCAACTAGAAAAGTTGTGAAGCTATCCTCTAATATGCTGACTAAATGAAGGTTTTATCCTTTCTCCATGCTCTGCCAAGAAGTTCCAGAAGAATTTTTCTTTTCTATGAATATCTGAATGAAAATGTTGATGATAGAAAGGGATCAGTGTCTATCTTTGAAAGAGAGTTTTACTGCACAGACAAGCACTAAACTGCTCATAACACTGAATTTCTGTATGAAAGTGAGCCTTCACCTTCAGATCATCTTTAACTTTTGTCTTGTAATGAATCAAAGATGCTTTTACCACTAAAATGCTTTGGAAAAAATTGTGGTTCTCCCCTGAACATTTCACTCATTGTGATTTTACCTTTGAGTTGAAATGATGTTGAACACGTGTTGCATACATGACTTTAGTACACTTTACCCCCCTCCCACAGAGTATTTGTACTCGGTGTTCTTGTGATCAAAACAGCTGTTACCAAATTTATCTACTACACAGAGTCTATGAAGTGGTGGAGCAGACTTTGAAAAACACTTTAATAATCTAAACTTACACAAACAAGCAAGTGAAAAATAGTAAATCATTTCACTGTTAATTCTCTTATTTATATGTTTTTGTTTTACACAATGAGTGGAAGTTATCTGTGTGACTGTCAAGTGTCAGAGAAAATTTGGGTTGATAAAATAACTTGTGTACATATTTCCCCCACATTAGTGGCCTATAAATATCTGCATGGGATCATTAATTACATGTTAAGTGTGAACACCCCTGATTAAGACTTAAATTCACACAATATTTTTAAAATAAACAAGAAGAGGTCTTGATGTCTCTCTTGGTAAAGTCTACAGGCTTACCAAGATGTCAGTTATATAACAGTCTGTACTTAACAAGGCCGTAGCTACCATAGATCTTTTTTACTGAAGATATTTTTTACATGTCACAGGTGTGATGTAATAAATTATGACTTAATTACATTTAACTGGTTCAGTTTCAGGGTCTTGTAGTGTGCATGCAGGCTCACTGTCACACTGTCACGGCTTACTGGAACACTTGAATCAAACAGAGCCATCATTAATGTTATTAGTAACATCTGTGTTTTTCCCAAAGGACAAATCAAAATGTCTGAGGACCTCCATGTCCTCAATAGACCTGGTTTTTTGAGGATACAGAGGTCATGTCCTCTGCAGTTTTTTTAAGCTAATATTTCATTTTTCGTGACATTATGTTTTAAGTATTTAATATTTCCCTGCCAGAATTTTATTCCTGCGATAGTGAGAGTTTGGAACAACATTAAAATCTTCATATTGGAGAACAAAAATATACAGACAATATAGTTAAAACTGAATACATAAAATGTTTTTTTTTCTTTTTTAAATAGAGATCATTAAAAATTATGTGCACATTTTTTCTGGGCAAACATTTTCAGTTGCCAACATAAGCCAGAAATGACCAGCTCACCTAGAAATGTCAAATGAAAGCTACAAGTTATTCAAATAATACATCAGGTCTAATCCATTCACTCTCCTTCCACCCCAATAAAGATGTGAGGTAAAAACTGATTGGTGTTGTTTTAAACAAAACTAAGTTAAGGAATGAATACATCTTTTCTCCATGCACTACCAAAAAGTGCCAAGAAGAATGTTTATTTTTTTGTGATCATCTGAGGGAAGTATTGGTCATAAAAAGTGATCACAGTCTGTCTTTGAAAGAGTTTTTAATGCCTGACAAGGACTAAGCTGATCATAACATTAAAGTGGTCACCTTTGAATTTTGCCTTGTGATGAAGTAAAGATGCTCTTGGTGCTAAAATGATTTGGGAAAAAGCCCAGAGCCTCAGTTAGAACAGATATAAAAAAGTGTATTAAGCCCTGACTGCTACCTGTGTTAAATAGGTCTAATATAAACTAACTGAAGACAGTTTGATTTTACCATCAGAACCGAGTAAATATTCAGTTTTGAATACATAAAAAGATATTCACGTGTATTTCAGGTAGTGTACTTGTGATTACATCATAACAGCTGTTACACCTGTGCTGTTCCCATATTCATCTAAGACCTAATATAAATAGCTAGGACAGCCAAACACTTTGATAATTAAAATTTATGCAAACCAGCAGGTGAAGAAAAAAAAACACGTGTGACTTCTGTGAGAAATGGATGTTGATGGTCAACAGTTATATAACTCAAGTTTTTGTTTTCGGTTGTAGAAAAGCTGATATTAGCAAAATAATGTTTGTATGAAATAGATAAAATTTAGAGATTCAATATTGCTGTAAATATCTCAGTGTCATAATGAATTAAAATAACTCATCATAATTGCCATTGAGGAGCTGTATAAGCAGACCTCCACAGATATGTTTGCTCATGTTAGTAAATGTAAAACTCTGGATTTACTGGTAGATGTCAGATTAAATGTTTTAGGTAGTTTAGGCCAAACAGTTATGTTGTGTGTATGTGAAGAGTGGCAGTTTAAAATATACACATATATACTGGAAAAGCTACACATTTATTAAGTATACCTTAAAAGTTAAAATGACAATCTGTATTAATAAGGTCTATGGAGAGTTGGGAAGATACTTTGTGTCGCAGTTAAAAAGAGAATTATTGGCCTCTGGAGGAGGCTGCTTAAAGGTAACAAAACTCCCTATTATTGATGAATCAGAATATAAAATTCATGTGCTGCTACTTCATTTAATCAACAAGCAGAGTATGAAAATCTAGAATAGACATGTAAAAGCACTTTAACTAAAACAATCATTTAAATCTACACAAACTTGCAAGAGGAAAAATCTGTGGATTGAAATGTCTTTATTGCATTATTGTTAAAAGTAAATGCCTTTTATTGTAATTCTATAAACATATTTTATAGTCAAATTGGGACAAAAAAGAAAATTTTGAGACTATCAAAAATTGCGTGAATATTCTTTTCGACCAATCACTGTAGTTACATGTGTGAATGTTCAATATTCATAAAAATAAAGGAAATTGAGAGTTTGTCCACAAACCGAAATTTGCAAACTCACAGATTTTTTTATTGAACCACTGGAGTCGAATATGTGAACATCCAACAATTGTGAAAGTAAGAGTTAGAGAAATAACTTCTGTACACACACGTAATATTGTATATATATGTTTTTTTTTTTTGTGTTCCAGACTGTGGATAGACAGCAGGTTGGCCTCTCTGACACACAGTGGAGCTCTGCATCAGCCCAGGTCTTATCTGTGGCAACGAACTTTTATGAATGTCCAACACTGGTGAAAATGAAGGTTTGATAAATGACTTTTCTTCATAAACATTTGTAACTTTTTTGTTGAGGCCCATTGCATTTTAACAGAACAACAGGTGGAAATTCACCAGGTTGTCCATAGCAACCATATCACTTGCTAAGGACAGTCTATGCGAGAAGCACAAACAGACGGAAAGGTGAGAGAACATGAGTGATCATTCCATTTCAGATCAGTACCATAGTTGTTGTGAACACAGTCTTCTTTTCCTCCTTCGTTGTTTGGCTCTCCTGAACTCCAAAAGGCAAAGTTCACTGCAGATCCATCAGACCACATCCATCCTCCTTCCTTCTGGGTGTCACTGAGTCCGATCCAAGTGTATCCCTCAGCATGGTCAAAGTTCTTAATCAAGGATTTGACAAAATTGTGTTCTTCCAGACTGTGGATAGACACCAGGTTGGCACTCTCTGACACACAGTGGAGCTCTGCATCAGCCCAGGTCATATGTGTGGAGACATACTTGTAGCAGCGGCCCTGGAAGCTGTACCAGAACATGGGACAGTTCCCACGCTGTAGCTTCATTTCATGGTCACCTGAAGGAGACTCGGCACCCAGAGCCAGACCAAACAAGAAGAGGAACAAGAGCATGTTGGTAATTTCTTGATTGGAGCTGATCTGCACTGTGAGGTGTGATCAAGAATCGTGCAGAGACAGGGGAAAGGCTGTTCTCTTTTAAATGCTTTAGAGAGGGTGTCTGCACTGCTGGCATTATATGATTGGTCAAGAGCACTTGCCAAATATTTTCACCCACACAGTAACACACAGAAGCTGAGCATAACCCAAGAAAAGACCATCAATTCACCATGAGATTTCATATCAACACTATAATTAGTTAGTTGTGTCTTAAAATAATATTCATATTTACATATGAACATTAAAAGTGTTTTTTCTTGCTGTAATCATTCCTCCTGTTCATACTGGCCGTTAGAAGAGTCATTCCTCATGTGCTTCAATGTAAGTGATGGACAGCCCTCAGTTTGTGCAAATACGTATTTGAAGGTTATCAGAAGCTTATATCCAAATTAGTAAAATCGAATGGATATCTTCCAAAGTTATCAACTTTTTACTGCAAATGTTCCTCTTTTTATTACTATCCTCTCACTGCCATTCAACAGAGAAACACTGTCTGGGGAAACGAAGAGGAATTTTGTACTAAAACACTTTAACTTTGGAAGATATCCACTTAATTCAACTAATATGGAAGACTTTAGCCTCACATTAAATTCAGATGAACTCTGAAATATATTTTTTCACAAAACAAGGACATTGAATTGTGTCCACTTACATTGAAAATGCATTTGGAGGATCTTCTAATTGTCAATATGAACAGCAGGAATGATTACAGTGTTTCAATGTTCATATGGGCACCTGACTGGAGTTTTAAGACCAACTTGAAAAGTTGTGAAGCTATCCTCTAATATGCAGACTAAATGAAGGTTTTTATCCTTTCTCCATGCTCTGCCAAGAAGTTCCAGAAGAATTTTTCTTTTCTGTGAACATCTGAATGAAAATGTTGATAAAAGGGATCAGTGTCTGTCTTTGAAAGAGAGTTTTAATGCACAGACAAGCACTAAACTGCTCATAACACTGAATTTCTGTATGAAAGTGAGCCTTCACCTTCAGATCATCTTTAACTTTTGTCTTGTAATGAATCAAAGATGCTTTTACAAGTAAAATGCTTTGAAAAAAATTGTGGTTCTCACTTGAACATTTCACTCATTGTGATTTTACCTTTGAGTTGAAATGATGTTGAACACATGTTGCATACACATTTGACTTTATTACACTTTACCCCCCTCCCACAGAGTATTTGTACTTGGTGTTCTTGTGATCAAAACAGCTGTTACCAAATTTATCTACTACACAGAGTCTATGAAGTGGTGGAGCAGACTTTGAAAAACACTTTAATAATCTAAACTTACACAAACAAGCAAGTGAAAAACTGCAAATTATTTCACTGTTAATTCTCCTAATAATATGTTTTTGTTTTGCACAATGAGTGGAAGTTACCTGTGTGACTGTCAAGTGTCAGAGAAAATTTGGGTTGATAAAATAACTTGTGTACATACTTCTCCCACATTAGTGGCCTATAAATATCTGCATGGGATCATTATTTACAGGTTAAGTGTGAACACCCCTGATTAAGACTTAAATTCACAACATGTTTAAAATAAACAAGAATCGGTCTTGATGTCTCTCTTGGTAAAGTCTACAGGCTTACCAAGATGTCAGTTATATAACAGTCTGTACTTAACAAGGCCGTAGCTACCATAGATCTTTTTTACTGAAGATATTTTTTACATGTCACAGGTGTGATGTAATAAATTATGACTGAATGACATTTAGCTGGTTAAGTTTCAGGGTCTTGTAGTGTGCATGCAGGCTCACTGTCACACTGTCACGGCTTACTGGAACACTTGAATCAAGCAGAGCCATCATTTATGTTATTAGTAACATCTGTGCTTTTCCCAAAGGACAAATCAAAATGTCTGAGGACCTCCATATCCTCAATAGACCTGGTTTTTGAGAATATGGAGGTCATGTCCTTTGCGGTTTTTTCCAGGGGATTTGTGGGTTTTGAGAACCTGGGGTGAGTTAATATTTTTCATTTTTGTATTATTATTTTTTAAGTATTTAGTATTTCCCTACCAGAATTCATTCCTGTAATAGTGAGAGCTTTGGAGCAACATGAATATCTTCATTTTGGAAAACAACAATATACAGACAATATAGCCAAAACTGAATAAATAAAATGTTTTTTTTTTTCATTCAGGTCATTAAAAATGTGTGAACATTTTTTCTGGGTGAGTGGGATTGTCGTCAGTAATTCTAAATGTCTGACACTTCCCTCATTTCTTCATCATCCATCACCGTTGTTTAGTTGGCAGAAGCCTGCTGAGTAAAAGACTCATCAGGATGACTACAATATGATAGGGGTTAGCAGCATCAGAAAACCTTATTGCTGCTGGGTGTCAATCATCAGTGAAACTACCTCTCTTTCACACACACACACACACACACACACATGCACATAATAGGGAGTGTTTCTTGTTATAGCTTATGCCAACTGGAAAGAGAGCGAGGCAGCTGTTCATATATTATGTTGCTCAGTGCTTTTCCACACACCACCAAAAAGTGCCAAGAAGAATGTTTATTTTTCTGTGATCATCTGAGGGAAGTATTGGTCATAAAAAGTGACCACAGTCTATTTTTTGAAAGAGTTTTTAATGCCTGACAAGGACTAAGCTGATCATAACATTAAAGTTCTGTATAATAGTGCTTTTTCATATTGAGATCAACCTTTGAATTTTGCCTTGTGATGAAGTAAAGATGCTCTTGGCACTAAAATGATTTGGGAAAAAGCCCAGAGCCTCAATTAGAACAGATATAAAAAGTGTATTAAGCCCTGACTGCTGCCTGTGTTAAATAGATCTAATATAAACTAACTCACAACAGTGTGATTTTACCATCAGAACCAAGTAAATATTGAGTTTTGAATACATAAAAAGATATTTACATGTATTTTAGGCAGTGTACTTGTGATTACATCATAAGAGCTGTTACACCTGTGCTGTTCCCATATTTATCTAAAACAGAATATAAATTGCTGGGACAGTCAAGCACTTAGATAATTTGAATTTACACAAACCAGTAGGTGAAGAAATAAAACATGTGGCTTCTGTGAGAAATGGACGTTGATGGTCGACAGTTATATAACTCAAGTTTTAGTTTTTGGTTGTAGAAAAGCTGATATTAGCAAACTAAAGTTTGTATGAAATGGAGAAAAATTAGAGATTCACCCCGCACTGTAGCGTCATTTCATGGTCACCTAAAGGAGACTCGGCACCCAGAGCCAGACCAACCAAGAAGAGGAATGAGAGTATTTATTTTCTGTGATCATCTGAGGGAAGTATTGGTCATAAAAAGCGATCACAAAGAGTTTTTAATGCCTCACAAGGACTAAGCTGATCATAACACTAAAGCATTCACCTTTGAACATCAACTACCAATTAGTTAGTTGTGTCTTAAAATAATATACATATTTAATTCAACTAATATGGAAGACTTTAGCCTCACATTAAATTCAGAGGAACTCTGAAATATGTTTTTTCATAAAATGAGGACGGTGAATTTTGTCCACTTACATTGAAAATGCATTTGGAGGATCTTCTAATTGTCAGTATGAACAGGAGGAATGATTACAGTGTTTCAATATTCATATGGGCACCTGACTGGAGTTTAAAGACCAACTAGAAAAATTGTGAAGCTATCCTCTAATATGCTGACTAAATGAAGGTTTTATCCTTTCTCCATGCTCTGCCAAGAAGTTCCAGAAGAATTTTTCTTTTCTGTGAACATCTGAATGAAAATGTTGGTGATAAAAAGGGATCAGTGTCTGTCTTTGAAAGAGAGTTTTAATGCACAGACAAGCATTAAACTGCTCATAACACTGAATTTCTGTATGAAAGTGAGCCTTCACCTTTAGATCATCTTTAATTTTTGTCTTGTAATGAATCAAAGATGCTTTTACAAGTAAAATGCTTTGAAAAAAATTGTGGTTCTCACTTGAACATTTCACTCATTGTGATTTTACCTTTAGGCTGAAATGATGTTGAACATGTGTTGCATGCATGACTTTATTACACTTTATCTCCCTCCCACAGAGTATTTGTACTCGGTGTTCGTGTGATCAAAACAGCTGTTACCAAATTTATCTACTACACAGAGTCTATGAAGTGGTGGAGCAGACTTTGAAAAACACTTTAATAATCTAAACAAGCAAGTGGAAAAACTGCAAATTATTTCACTGTTAATTCTCCTAATAATATGTTTTTGTTTTGCACAATGAGTGGAAGTTACCTGTGTGACTGTCAAGTGTCAGAGAAAATTTGGGTTGATAAAATAACTTGTGTACATACTTCTCCCACATTAGTGGCCTATAAATATCTGCATGGGATCATTATTTACAGGTTAAGTGTGAACACCCCTGATTAAGATCTTCATTCACAACATGTTTAAAATAAACAAGAATCGGTCTTGATGTCTCTCTTGGTAAAATCTACAGGCTTACCAAGATGTCAGTTATATAACAGTCTGTACTTAACAAGGCCGTAGCTACCATAGATCTTTTTAACTGAAGATATTTTTTACATGTCACAGGTGTGATGTAATAAATTATGACTGAATGACATTTAGCTGGTTAAGTTTCAGGGTCTTGTAGTGTGCATGCAGGCTCACTGTCACACTGTCACGGCTTACTGGAACACTTGAATCAAGCAACATCTGAATGAAAATGTTGGTGATAAAAAGGGATCAGTGTCTGTCTTTGAAAGAGAGTTTTAATGCACAGACAAGCACTAAACTGCTCATAACACTGAATTTCTGTATGAAAGTGGGCCTTCATCTTTACATCCTCTTTAACTTTTGCTTGTAATGAATCAAAGATGCTTTTACAAGTAAAATGCTTTGGAAAATTGTGGTTCTCACTTGAACATTTCACTCATTGTGATTTTACCTTTGAGTTGAAATGATGTTGAAAACGTGTTGCATACATGACTTTATTACACTTTACCCCCCTCCCACAGAGTATTTGTACTCGGTGTTCTTGTGATCAAAACAGCTGTTACCAAATTTATCTACTACACAGAGTCTATGAAGTGGTGGAGCAGACTTTGAAAAACACTTTAATAATCTAAATTTACACAAACAAGCAAGTGAAAAACAGTGAATTATTTCACTGTTAATTCTCCTAATATTGTTTTGTTTTGCACAATGAGTGGAAGTTACCTGTGTGACTGTCAAATGTCAGAGAAAATTTGGGTTGATAAAATAACTTGTGTACATACTTCCCCCACATTAGTGGCCTATAAATATCTGCATGGGATCATTATTTACATTTTAAGTGTGGACCCCTGATTAAGACTTTCATTCACACAACATTTTTAAAATAAACAAGAAGAGGTCTTGATGGCTCTCTTGGTAAAGTCTACAGGCCTACCAAGATGTCAATTATATAACAGTCTGTACTTAACAAGGCCGTAACTACCATATATCTTTTTAACATATGTGAACATCCAACAATGGTGAAAGTAAGAGTTAGAGAAATAACTTCTGTACACACATGTAAAATTGTATATATGTTTATTTTTTGTGTTTCAGACTGTGGATAGACAGCAGGTTGGCCTCTCTGACACACAGTGGAGCTCTGCATCAGCCCAGGTCTTATCTGTAGCGACAAACTTTTATGAATGTCCAACACTGGTGAAAATGAAGGTTTGATAAATGACTTTTCTTCATAAACATTTGTAACTTTTTTGTTGAGGCCCATTGCATTTTAACAGAACAACAGGTGGAAATTCACCAGGTCGTCCATAGCAACCATGTCAGTTGCTAAGGACAGAGTATGCGAGAAGCACAAACAGACGGAAGGGTATCAGAACATTTGCCATCATTCCATTTTAGACCAGTATCATAGTTGTTGAGAACACAGTCTTCATTTCCTCCTGAGTTGTTTGGCTCTCCTGAATTCCAAAAGTCAAAGTCCACTGCACATCCATCAGACCACATCCATCCTCCTTCCTTCTGGGTGTCACTGAGTCCGATCCAAGTGAGTCCCTCAGCATGGTCAAAGTTCTTAATCAGGGATTTGACGAACTTCTGTTCTTCCAGACTGTGGATAGACACCAGGTTGGCCTTCTCTGACACACAGTGGAGCTCTGCATCAGCCCAGGTCATATGTGTGGAGACATACTTGTAGCAGCGGCCATTGAAGCTGAACCAGAAGATGGGACAGTTACCACGCTGTAGCTTCAATTGATGGTCACCTGAAGGAGTCTCAGCACCGAGAGCCAGACCAAACAAGAAGAGGAACAAGAGCATGATGGTGTCTCTCTGTCACAGGAGCAGGATGAGAGGTTGATCTGTTAGTTGGAGCTGATCTGCACCGTTAAATGTTATCAAGAATCTTGCAGAGACAGGTAAAAGGCTGCTTTCTTTTATATGCTTCAGAGAGGCTGTCTGCACTGATGGTGTGATATTTTGTAATGTTTGGCTAATAATCAACCAGGACTCTGAAATGAAAACAAGGAAATCAAAGAGAAGCAATAACTGCTTTACTATTGATCACTATTGATTTACAGTTGTTAAACTTTGGCACTTTCAGGAGAGCTCTGCTGTTTGTTTTTCTATATAATTCTATTTTTGCATCCAAAAAGTGCTTAACAATATTATTACAGTATCAGTCAAAACCATTTAATCCTTTTATTGTGGCACTGAGCTTTTCTATTGGAACAACTTCAAGTAGAAGGTTATTACATTATATTATTGTGTGAAGTGAAGGAGTTTGTTCCGCTTATATCTACCTGAGTCCAAAGTTCTTTGGCAGCCCTAATAAAAACTGTCCTAGATCTTTACATATATTCTGCATTAAAATGTTACTATTCTCTTTGGTTACATGACCAGAGCTCAGCTATTTTTAATTTAATTTCAAAAGCAAGAAATGTGCGTTCCACCTGTCAATTTACTTTTAATAAACAAATCATAAAAATTATGAAGGTCCCATCACAGGTTTTCCGTATTATGTTCTTTACTGCTCTGTTACCTATTACAAAAATATGAAATAAAACCTTTGTTCAGTGTGAAGTTAATTATGAACTTCTCTATTTGTCCAAGAAGGGCCACATCCCGTGATAATTTGAGGTGGTGAGCTCGAAAATGAGCAAAAACATCTTTTTGAGGAATTCCAAAAGTAGAATTTTGAACTTGTGTAAAACACATAATATAATAATCAAGCAATCCATATTAATCATGAGTTATACAGGAGAAAGTATCATTTCTACCCATGACTTATTCATATCCTGCTGGACCCCGATAGAGTTCACAAGTGTAAAGTTGACTGATCAACACGACTCAAGAGGATCTTCTCTTTAATTTAGATAGCAGTTAGCCCACTTATAGATGAGTCTACTATGACAGTCTCAATTATAACATTTGGAAATCTGTCTTTGCAGCTGTAAGGTTTTCATTCTTAATCTGGGTTTTTTTTCTTGCTATATGAACGTTGAGAAATCTTTTTCAAAATCTTTTTCAAAATCTTTTGCTGTCTTCTTTGTGATATATATAAGTGTCATCTGCACAAGAGTCTTCGGGTTAATACATTCACTTTTATTACATTTATTTTAGAAAAATTGACATAGTAAAATGTTGCTTTTGAAAAGACGTGCCATCTGAAAAATGTATAGGTCCATGTTATATAAAGTACAATATAAAAATGAGCATCACCAATTGGCACAAAAATATCATAGTCTAATGAAAAATGTGAATAAGGAGTGTTTGGTTAAAAATCATCCAGGAAATGAAAATAAGGAAACCAAAGAGAAGCAATAACTGCTACTTATTGACTTACAGTTGTTGAACTTTGGCACTTTCAGGAAAGCTCTTGTTATTTTTTATATATAATCATATCTTCATTGCATCATAACAATGCTCAACAACATGATTACAGTAACTATCAATTATATAACAGAGAAGGGATGATGGAAAATGGGTGGAGGATGATAACACATTATACATATATTTATGCAATATCTCATACTTACTATTGTGCACAGGCAAATCCACTTCTGCTGTCCATTACATAGAAATGCAGGAATCCAGTGTGCCTTTTGTCATTTGTCATTTGGTCACTAAGGTCACTGGGACTATTGATTGATCAGAGGGTGCCAGAGATCCATAAAGTTGTTGTCATTAAACCGGGATGTCATTGTGTTTCAGTGTAATTTAGATCTAAATTGCAAAAGGAAAAATTTGTGGACTGAAATGTCTTCATGCCATTATTGTTAAAAGTGAATGACTTTTTTTTTTTGCAATTCTATCAATAATACATTTTTGTGTGGGGAAAAAGTTGTGTGAATATTCCTCTTGAACAATCACTGGAGTTACATATTTGAATGTAAAATATTCATGAAAATAGAGGGAATCAGAGAAGTTGTCTAAACAAATTGGCTAATTCCCTTTTTTTCAATCGATGGAGTTACCTATGTGAAGGGCCATCATCAGTGAAAAACATTTTTAACTTTTTTGTGGAGGCCCATTGCATTACAACAGAGCAATAGTTGTAAATTCATCAGGTTGTCCATAGCAAACCCGAACAGACAGATGTCATTGCTGTAAACACAGTTTTCATCTCATCCAGCGTTGTTTTCCTGCTTTCCAAAAGATAAAGCTGCACATCTGTCAGACCACATCTGTCCTCCTTCCTTCTGGATTTCACTGAGTCTGATCCAAGTGAGTCCCTCAGCATGGTCGAAGTTCTTGATCAGTGATTTGACAAAAGTATTTCCACCCAGACTGTGGATAGACACCAGGTTGGCCTTCTCTGACACACAGTGGAGCTCTGCATCAGCCCAAGTCATACATGTGGTGATGTACTTGTAGAAGCTGCCGTTCAAGCTTTACCAAGACATGGGACAGTTGCCAAACAGACCAAAGAAGAAGAGGAACAAGAGCATGATGGTGTCTCTCTGTCACAGGAGCAGGATGAGGTGCTGATGTGTTAAATGGAGCTGATCTGCACTGTTGGATGCTATCAAGGATCTTGTAGAGACAGCTGAAATGCTTTCTTTTATCTCTGTCGGAGAGGCTGTTGGAGTGATATCATTGGTCAAATGCATTGAGAAACACAATTAGTTGTACACTACCACACAGTGTCTGAACATAACCTAAAGAAAAGATCACCAGCTGTCATAAAACCTATAATTTATTCATTTCCGATAAAGTTGTGACATAGTAAAACACAGCTTTAAAAAAGACGTGGCTTCAGTTGTCAGAAGGTTAAAGGGACACGAGGGGAGACGTATTGCTTTGTGCTTGACATCTTTTCTCATTTACAACAGATAAATACTAACAACATACCAAATATGGGCATATATTTACACATTAACAATATTACGTTAGTACAAAACCTTCAACATGTCCTCTCTTGCATTGTGAACTTTGTGTTTTCTGTTTTATCATGCAAACAGGTTTTAAACAACATTGCTTTGAAGAAAACATAACTTAAACAGTCATAACATGGACCAATAAAAACCCAAAAACACCCTCATGTTGATTTCCTCTCCATTGCAGCACTTGACACCAGAGGAGAGAGATAAGCGTCATCACACTGACTTGCTCTCCTGCTGCCCTCAAGTGGCCACAACACATAACAACAAGTACTTTTACATTCCAGCATTACATCTTCCTGAAGTATGCACTTCCACATTGTTGAACCTCTGAACATGGCACATAAACTGACACATTGTCACCTCAGAAATACATAAATAAACTTGTGACGGTCCCCTGGCTTGTGCTTGCACTTTGTTTCTGTGATGCAGCAGGTACCTGGAGGGCGGTGAGCTGATCATGATTGACATAAAAGCTGGTATGGATTTGAAGGGTTAGTAATAAACAAAAAGATGTCTTCTGCATACAGCTCAATCTTATACATAAAAGATCTTATTTGGAATCCTAATATAAAGCTGTGACTCCTAATGGTCTCAGCTAGCAGCTACATGGCCAGACTGTGGATAGACACCAGGTTGGCACTCTCTGACACACAGTGGAACTCTGCATCAGCCCAGGTAATACATGTACAGACTCGGCACCCAGAGCCAGACCAAACAAGAAGAGGAACAAGAGCATGTTGGTGTCTCTCTGTCACAGGAGCAGGATGAGAGGTTGATCTGTTGGTTGGAGCTGATCTGTACCATTAAATGTTATCAAGAATCATGCAGAGACTGGTGAAAGGCTGCTTTCTTTTATCTGCTTCAGAGAGGTTGTCTGCACTCATGGTGTGATATCATTGGTTAAAAGCACTTGGCAAACACAAACAGTTTTACTCACCCACACAGTATGTAAACATATTGAAGTTCTGTTTAAAAGTGGGTCTTCATCAGAGCTCTACAGTACATCTATGCTGCATGACTCAATGTAACATTTGTGATTGCTTTATTATTGATGACTATTGATTTACATTTGTTGAACTTTGGCATTTTCGGTAGATCTCTACTGATTGTTTTCTATGTAATTATATTTTTATTGCATCAAAAACATGCTCAACAACATTATTACAGTATCAGTCAGAATCCTTTAATCATTTTATTGTGGCACTGAGCTTTTCTATTAGAACAACCTAAAGTAGAAGTTTATTATATTTTATTATATATGATATTATTATATATTATACAGTTATATAGTACACATTTTCTTGCTAAGGAAATGAGTTTATTCTACTTATATCTACCTGAGTTCAAGGTTCTTTGGCAGCCCTAATAAAAACGGTCAGATTTTTACATATATTCTGCATTAAAATGTTACTATTCTCTTTGGTTACATGACCAGAGCTCAGTTATTTTTAATTTAATTTCAAAAGCAAGAAATGTACGTTCCACCTGTCAATTTACTTTTAATAAACAAAGGGGATCTAATAGGATCGGTTTTGAAAGAAGGGAATACGAGGCCCAAATATATTCTTCCCAAAAATGTTCAT
Organism: Thunnus thynnus; assembly: GCF_963924715.1. NCBI lineage: Eukaryota > Metazoa > Chordata > Actinopteri > Scombriformes > Scombridae > Thunnus > Thunnus thynnus. The sequence continues at coordinate 19,030,261 of NC_089531.1, read as the reverse complement.
CTTAAAAATTATGAAGGTCCTTTTCCCTTCACAGATTTTCGGTATTATGTTCATTACTGCTCTGTTAACTATTGTAAAAATATGAAATAAAACCTTTGTTCAGTCTGAAATGAATTTGTCCAAGAAAGGCCATATCCTTTATTACTGCTCTTTTAGCTATGTTGCACATTTCATATCAAAACTATAAATAGTTAATTGTGTCTTAAAATAATATTCATATTTACATATGAACATTGAAAGCATTTTTCCTTGCTGTAATCATTCCTCCTGTTCATACTGGCCGTTAGAAGATTCATTCTTAATGTGCTTCAATGTAAGTGATGGACAGCCCTCAGTTTGTGCAAATATGTATTTGAAGTTTATCAGAAGCTCATGTCCAAACACCTTCCAAAGTTATCAACTTTTTACTGCAAATGTTGTAAAGGGATCAGTGTCTATCTTTGAAAGAGAATTTTAATACACAGACAAGGACTAAACTGCTCATAACCCTGAATTTCTGTATGAAAGTGAGCCTTCACCTTCAGATCATCTTTAACTTTTGTCTTGTAATGAATCAAAGATGCTTTTACAAGTAAAATGCTTTCGAAAAAATTGTGGTTCTCACTTGAACATTTCACTCATTGTGATTTTACCTTTGAGTTGAAATGTTGTTGAACACGTGTTGCATACACATTTGACTTTATTGCACTTTACCCCCCTCCCACAGAGTATTTGTACTCGGTGTTCTTGTGATCAAAACAGCTGTTACCAAATTTATCTACTACACAGAGTCTATGAAGTGGTGGAGCAGACTTTGAAAAACACTTTAATAATCTAAACTTACACAAACAAGCAAGTGAAAAATAGTAAATCATTTCACTGTTAATTCTCTTATTTTAATATTATTGTTTTACACAATGAGTGGAAGTTACCTGTGTGACTGTCAAGTGTCAGAGAAAATTTGGGTTGATAAAATAACTTGTGTACATACTTCCCCCACATTAGTGGCCTATAAATATCTGCATGGGATCATTAATTACATGTTAAGTGTGGACACCCCTGATTAAGACTTTCATTCACACAACATTTTTAAAATAAACAAGAATCGGTCTTGATGTCTCTCTTGGTAAAGTCTACAGGCTTACCAAGATGTCAGTTATATAACAGTCTCTACTTAACAAGGCCGTAACTACCATAGATCTTTTTTACTGAAGATATTTTTTACATGTCACAGGTGTGATATAATAAATTATGACTGAATTACATTTAACTGGTTCAGTTTCAGGGTCTTGTAGTGTGCATGCAGGCTCACTGTCACACTGTCACGGCTTACTGGAACACTTGAATCAAACAGAGCCATCATTAATGTTATTAGTAACATCTGTGCTTTTCCCAAAGGACAAATCAAAATGTCTGAGGACCTCCATATCCTCAATAGACCTGGTTTTTTGAGGATATGGAGGTCATGTCCTCTGCAGTTTTTTTTAAGCTAATATTTCATTTTTCGTGACATTATATTATATATATACTGGAATTTTATTCCTGCGATAGTGAGAGTTTGGAACAACATTAAAATCTTAATATTGGAGAACAAAAATATACAGACAATATAGTTAAAACTGAATACATAAAATGTTTTTTTTTTCTTTTTTAAATAGAGATCATTAAAAATTGTGTACACATTTTTTCTGGGCAAACATTTTCAGTTGCCAACATAAGCCAGAAATGACCAGCTCACCTAGAAATGTCAAATGAAAGCTACAACTTATTCAAATAATACATGAGGTCTAATCCATTCACTCTCCTTCCACCCCAATAAAGATGTGAGGTAAAAACTGATTGGTGTTGTTTTAAACAAAACTAAGTTAAGGAATGAATACATCTTTTCTTCGTGCACTACCAAAAAGTGCCAAGAAGAATGTTTATTTTTTTGTGATCATCTATTGGTCATAAAAAGTGATCACAGTCTGTCTTTGAAAGAGTTTTTAATGCCTGACAAGGACTTAGCTTATCATAACATTAAAGTGTTCACCTTTGAATTTTGCCTTGTGATGAAGTAAAGATGCTCTTGGCACTAAAATGATTTGGGAAAAAGCCCAGAGCCTCAGTTAGAACAGATATAAAAAGTGTATTAAGCCCTGGCTGCTGCCTGTGTTAAATAGATCTAATATAAACTAACTGAAGACAGTTTGATTTTACCATCAGAACCAAGTAAATATTGAGTTTTGAATACATAAAAAGATATTTACATGTATTTTAGGCAGTGTACTTGTGATTACATCATAAGAGCTGTTACACCTGTGCTGTTCCCATATTCATCTAAGACCTAATATAAATAGCTAGGACAGCCAAACACTTTGATAATTAAAATTTATGCAAACCAGCAGGTGAAGAAATAAAACATGTGACTTCTGTGAGAAATGGATGTTGATGGTCAACAGTTATATAACTCAAGTTTTTGTTTTCGGTTGTAGAAAAGATGATATTAGCAAAATGTTTTCATGAGATAGATAAAATTTAGAGATTCACTATTGCTTTAAATATCTCAGTGTCATAATGAATTAAAATGGCTCATTATAATTGCCATTGAGGAGCTGTATAAGCAGACCTCCACAGATATGTTTGCTCATGTTAGTAAATGTAAAACTCTGGATTTACTTGCAGATGTCAGATTAAATGTTGTAGGTAGTTTAGGCCAAACAGTTATGTTGTGTGTATGTGAAGAGTGGCAGTTTAAAATATACACATATATACTGGAAAAGCTATACATTTATTAAGTATACCTTAAAAGTTAAAATGACAATCTGTATTAATAAGGTCTATGGAGAGTTGGGAAGATACTTTGTGTTGCAGTTAAAGAGAATTATTGTCCTCTGGAGGAAGCTGCTTTAAGGTAACAAAACTCCCTATTATTGATGAATCAGAATATAAAATTCATGTGCTGCTACTTCATTTAATCAACAAGCAGAGTATGAAAATCTAGAATAGACATGTAAAAGCTCTTTAACTAAAACAATCATTTAAATCTAAACAAATGTGCAAGAAGAAAAATCTATGGATTGAAATGTCTTTATTGCATTATTGTTAATAGTAAATGCTTTTATTGTAATTCTATAAACATATTTTACAGTCAAATTGGGACAAAAAAGAAAATTTTGAGACTATCAAAAAATTGCGTGAATATTCTTTTTGACCAATCACTGTAGTTACATGTGTGAATGTTCAATATTCATAAAAATAAAGGAAATTGTGAGTATGTCCACAAACCGAAATTTGCAAACTCACACAGATTTTTTTATTGAACCACTGGAGTCGAATATGTGAACATCCAACAATTGTGAAAGTAAGAGTTAGAGAAATAACTTCTGTACACACACGTAATATTGTATATATATGTTTATTTTTTGTGTTCCAGACTGTGGATAGACAGCAGGTTGGCCTCTCTGACACAGTGGAGCTCTGCATCAGCCCAAGTCATACCATTTGCTAAGAACAGCCTATGCGAGAAGCACAAACAGACGGAAAGGTTTTAGAACATGAGTGATCATTCCATTTCAGATCAGTACCATAGTTGTTGTGAGCACAGTCTTCTTTTCCTCCATAGTTGCTTGGCTCTCCTGAATTCCAAAAGGCAAAGTTCACTGCAGATCCATCAGACCACATCCATCCTCCTTCCTTCTGGGTGTCACTGAGTCCGATCCAAGTGAATCCCTCAGCAGTGTCAAAGTTCTTGATCAGGGATTTGACAAAATTGTGTTCGTCCAGACTGTGGATTGACACCAGGTTGGCATTCTCTGACACACAGTGGAGCTCTGCATCAGCCCAGGTCATATGTGTGGAGACATACTTGTAGCAGCGGCCCTGGAAGCTGTACCAGAACATGGGACAGTTACCACGCTGTAGCTTCATTTCATGGTCACCTGAAGGAGACTCGGCACCCAGAGCCAGACCAAACAAGAAGAGGAACAAGAGCATGTTGGTAATTTCTTGATTGGAGCTGATCTGCACTGTGAGGTGTGATCAAGAATCGTGCAGAGACAGGGGAAAGGCTGTTCTCTTTTAAATGCTTTAGAGAGGGTGTCTGCACTGCTGGCATTATATGATTGGTCAAGAGCACTTGCCAAATATTTTCACCCACACAGTAACACACAGAAGCTGAACATAACCCAAGAAAAGACCATCGATTCACCATGAGATTTCATATCAACACTATAATTAGTTAGTTGTGTCTTAAAATAATATTCATATTTACATATGAACATTGAAAGTGTTTTTTTCCTTGCTGTAATCATTCCTCCTGTTCATACTGGCCGTTAGAAGAGTCATTCCTCATGTGCTTCAATGTAAGTGATGGACAGCCCTCAGTTTGTGCAAATACGTATTTGAAGGTTATCAGAAGCTTATATTCAAATTAGTAAAATCAAGTGGATATCTTCCACCTTTTTACTGCAAATGTTCCTCTTTTTATTACTATCCTCTCACTGCCATTCAACAGAGAAACACTGTCTGTGGAAACAAAGAGGAATTTTGTACTAAAACACTTTAACTTTGGAAGATATTCACTTAATTTAACAAGTGTGGATGACTTAAGCCTCACATTAAATTCAGATAAACTCTGAAATATATTTTTTCATAAAACAAGGACATTGAATTGTGTCCACTTACATTGAAAATGCATTTGGAGGATCTTCTAATGGTCAGTGTGAATAGCAGGAATGATTACAGTGTTTCAATGTCCATATGGGCACCTGACTGGAGTTTTAAGACCAACTTGAAAAGTTGTGAAGCTATCCTCTAATATGCAGACTAAATGAAGGTTTTTGTCCTTTCTCCATGCTCTGCCAAGAAGTTCCAGAAGAATTTTTCTTTTCTGTGAACATCTGAATGAAAATGTTGGTTTTTACTGCACAGACAAGGACTAAACTGCTCATAAAACTGAATTTCTGTATGAAAGTGAGCCTTCACTTTTAGATCATCTTTAATTTATGTCTTGTAATGAATCAAAGATGCTTTTACAAGTAAAATGCTTTGGAAAATTGTGGTTCTCACTTGAACATTTCACTCATTGTGATTTTACCTTTGAGTTGAAATGATGTTGAACATGTGTCGCATACACATTTGACTTTAATACACTTTACCCCCCTCCCACAGAGTATTTGTACTCGGTGTTCTTGTGATTGAAACAGCTGTTACCAAATTTATCTACTACACAGAGTCGATGAAGTGATGGAGCAGACTTTGAAAAACACTTTAATAATCTAAACTTACACAAACAAGCAAGTGAAAAACAGTACATTATTTCACTGTTAATTCTCCTAATAATATGTTTTTGTTTTGCACAATCAGTGGAAGTTATCTGTGTGACTGTCAAATGTCAGAGAAAATTTGGGTTGATAAAATAACTTGTGTACATATTTCCCCCACATTAGTGGCCTATAAATATCTGCATGGGATCATTATTTACGTGTTAAGTGTGGACACCCCTGATTAAGATCTTCATTCACAACATGTTTAAAATAAACAAGAATCGGTCTTGATGTCTCTCTTGGTAAAGTCTACAGGCTTACCAAGATGTCAGTTTGATAACAGTATAACAGTCTGTACTTAACAAGGCCGTAGCTACCATAGATCATTTTTTCTTGAAGATATTTTTACAGGTGAGATATAATAAATAATGGCTGAATTACATTTAGCTGGTTAAGTTTCAGGGTCTTGTAGTGTGCATGCAGGCTCACTGTCACACTGTCACGGCTTACTGGAACACTTGAATCAAACAGAGCCATCATTAATATTATTAGTAACATCTGTGCTTTTCCAATATGACAAATCAAAATGTCTGAGGACCTCCATATCCTCAATAGACCTGGTTTTTTGAGGATATGGAGGTCATGTCCTCTGCAGTTTTTTACAGGGGATTTGTGGGTTTTGGGAACCTGGGGTGAGTTAATATTTTTCATTTTTTGAACACTTATTTTTTAAGTATTTAATATTTCCCTGCCAGAATTTTATTGCTGCAATAGTGAGAGCTTTGCAACAACATTAAGATCTTCATATTGGAAAACAAAAATATACAGACAATAGAGCTGAAACTGAATAAATGAAATGTTTTTTTAAATTCAGATCATTAAGATATGTCTGAACATTTTTTCTGGGTGAGGGTGATTGTCGTCAGTAATTCTAAAAGTCTGACACTTCCTTCATTATCCGTCACCGTTGTTTAGTTGGCAGAAGCCTGCTGAGTAAAAGACTCCTCAGGATGACTACAAAATGATAGGGGTTAGCAGCATCAGCAAACCTTATCACTGCTGGGTGTCAACCATCAGTGACCCTACCTCCCTTTCACACACACACACACACACACACACACACACACAAATGCAGCACATGGCATGGAGTGCTTCTTGTCACAACTCATGCCAACTGGCATCAGTTGAGTTGAGACAGAGGCAACTGTTCACACATTACATTGCTTGATTAATTGAAACATGTCGGGGGAATATAATTATATAATTTCAACTTTGTAATACTGTTGTCCAGGGTGTGATCAAGCTGCATCAGAATTACAGGGTAGGATCATGTGCACTTTGTTCTCATTGCTGACTGAGTGAATTCCCATTAACTCTTAAGCCAAATGAAATTGTTAGACAGCAAACTTTTTAGAAAGGTGTATCTTTATATTTTTTTTCACATTTTTATCTGAATCACCCCTTTTTATCCTTTCTCCATGCTCTGCCAAGAAGTTCCAGAAGATTTTTTTTTTCTGTGAATATCTGAAGGATAATGTGGGTGATAGAAAGGGATCAGTGTCTGTCTTTGAAAGAGTTTTAATGCACAGACAAGCACTAAACTGCTCATAACACTGAATTTCTGTATGAAAGTGAGCCTTCACCTTGAGATCATCTTTAATTTTTGTCTTGTAATGAATCAAAGATGCTTTTACAAGTAAAATGCTTTGGAAAATTGTGGTTCTCACTTGAACATTTCACTCATTGTGATTTTACCTTTGAGTTGAAATGATGTTGAACATGTGTTGCATACATGACTTTATTGCACTTTACCCCCCTCCCACAGAGTATTTGTACTCAGTGTTTGTGTGATTGAAACAGCTGTTCCCAAATTTATCTACTACACAGAGAATATGAAGTGGTGGAGCAGACTTTGAAAAACACTTTAATAATCTAAACAAGCAAGTGAAAAACAGTGAATTATTTCACTGTTAATCCTCATAATATTGTTTTGTTTTGCACAATGAGTGGAAGTTACCTGTGTGACTGTCAAATGTCAGAGAAAATTTGGGTTGATAAAATAACTTGTGTACATACTTCCCCCACATTAGTGGCCTATAAATATCTGCATGGGATCATTATTTACGTGTTAAGTGTGGACCCCTGATTAAGACTTAAATTCACACAACATTTTTAAAATAAACAAGAAGAGGTCTTGATGTCTCTCTTGGTAAAGTCTACAGGCTTACCAAGATGTCAGTTATATAACAGTCTGTACTTAACAAGGCCGTAACTACCATAGGTCTTTTTAACATATGTGAAAATACAACAATGGTGAAAATATGAGTTAGAGAAATAACTTCTGTACACACACGTAAAATTGTATATATGTTTATTTTTTGTGTTCCAGACTGGAAGACTAGACACCAGATTGGCCTCTCTGACACACAGTGGAGCTCTGCATCAGCCCAGGTCTTATCTGTAGCGACAAACTTTTATGAATGTCCAACACTGGTGAAAATGAAGGTTTGATAAATGACTTTTCTTCATAAACATTTGTAACTTTTTTGTTGAGGCCCATTGCATTTTAACAGAACAACAGTTGGAAATACATCAGGTTGTCCATAGCAACCATATCACTTGCTAAGGACAGTCTATGCGAGAAGCACAAACAGACGGAAAGGTTTTAGAACATGTGCCATCATTCCATTTTCGACCAGTACCATAGTTGTTGTGAACACAGTCTTCATTTCCTCCTCCGTTGCTTGGCTCTCTTGAATTCCAAAAGGCAAAGTTCACTGCAGATCCATCAGACCACATCCATCCTCCTTCCTTCTGGGTGTCACTGAGTCCGATCCAAGTGAATCCCTCAGCATGGTCAAAGTTCTTAATCAGGGATTTGACGAACTTCTGTTCTTCCAGACTGTGGATAGACACCAGGTTGGCCTTCTGTGACACACAGTGGAGCTCTGCATCAGCCCAGGTCATACGTGTGGAGACATACTTGTAGCAGCGGCCGTTGAAGCTGTACCAGAACATGGGACAGTTACCACGCTGTAGCTTCAATTGATGGTCACCTGAAGGAGTCTCAGCACCGAGAGCCAGACCAAACAAGAAGAGGAATAAAAGCATGATGGTGTCTCTCTGTCACAGGAGCAGGATGAGAGGTTGATCTGTTAGTTGGAGCTGATCTGCACCGTTAAATGTTATCAAGAATCTTGCAGAGACAGGTGAAAGGCTGCTTTCTTTTATCTGCTTCAGAGAGGCTGTCTGCACTGATGGTGTGATATTTTGTAATGTTTGGCTAATAATCAACCAGGACTCTGAAATGAAAACAAGGAAATCAAAGAGAAGCAATAACTGCTTTACTATTGATCACTATTGATTTACAGTTGTTAAACTTTGGCACTTTCAGGAGAGCTCTGCTGTTTGTTTTTCTATATAATTCTATTTTTATTGCATCCAAAAAGTGCTTAACAATATTATTACAGTATCAGACAAAACCATTTAATCCTTTTATTGTGGCACTGAGCTTTTCTATTGGAACAACTTCAAGTAGAAGGTTATTATATTATATTATTATATGATATACAGTTATATAGTACACATTTTCTCGCTAAGTGAAGGAGTTTGTTCCGTTTATATCTAACTGAGTCCAAGGTTCTTTGGCAGCCCTAATAAAAACTGTCCTAGATCTTTACATACATTCTGCATTAAAATGTTACTATTCTCTTTGGTTACATGACCAGAGCTCAGCTATTTTTAATTTAATTTCAAAAGCAAGAAATGTACGTTCCACCTGTCAATTTACTTTTAATAAACAAAGGGGATCTACTTGGATTGGCTTTGTTTATATGATAGAATAAAATAGGAGGCTCAAATGCATTCTTCTTAAACATATTCATCATAAAAATTATGAAGGTCCCTTCACAGGTTTTCAGTATTATGTTCATTACTGCTCTGTTACCTATTACAAAAATATGAAATAAAACCTTTGTTCAGTGTGAAGTTAATTATGAACTTCTCTATTTGTCCAAGAAGGGCCACATCCTGTGATAATTTGAGGTGGTGAGCTCGAAAATTAGCAAAAACATCTTTTTGAGGAATTCCAAAAGTAGAATTTTGAACTCATGTAAAACACATAATGTAATAATCAAGCAATCCATATTAATCCTGAGTTATACAGGAGAAAGTATCATTTCTACCCATGATTTATTCATATCCTGCTGGACCCCGATAGAGTTCACAAGTGTAAAGTTGACTGATCAACACGACTCAAGAGGATCTTCTCTTAAATTTAGATAGCAGTTAGCCCACTTATAGATGAGTCTACTATGACAGTCTCAGTTATAACATTTGGAAATCTGTCTTTGCAGCTGTAAGGTTTTCATTCTTAATCTGGCTTTTTTTTTCTTGCTATATGAACGTTGAGAAATCTTTTTCAAAATCTTTTTCAGAATATTTTGCTGTCTTCTTTGTGATATATATAAGTGTCATCTGCATAAGAGTCCTCAGGTTGATACATTCACTTTTATTACATTTATTTTAGAAAAACTGACATAGTAAGTATCATAGTCTAATGAAAAATGTGAATAAGGAGTGTTTGGTTCAAAATCATCAAGGAAATAAAAATAAGGAAACCAAAGACAAGCAATAACTGCTAATTATTGACTTACAGTTGTTGAACTTTGGCACTTTCAGGAAAGCTCTTGATATTTTTTATATATAATCATATCCTCATTGCAACATAACAATGCTCAACAACATGATTACAGTAACTATCAATTATATAACAGAGAAGGGATGATGGAAAATGGGTGGAGGATGAGAACACATTATACACATATTTATACAATATCTCATACTTACTATTGTGTACAGGCAAATCCACTTCTGCTGTCTATTACATGGAAATGCAGGAATCCAGTGTGCCTTTTGTCATTTGGTCTAAGTCACTAAGGCCACTGGGACTATTGATTGATCAGAGGGTGCCAGAGATCCATAAAGTTGTTGTCATAAAACCAGGATGTCATTGTGTTTCAGTGTAATTTAGATCTAAATTGCAAAAGGGAAAATTTGTGGACTGAAATGTCTTCATGCCATTATTGTTAAAAGTGAATGACTTTTTTTTTGCAATTCTATCAATAATACATTTTTGTGTGGAGAAAAAGTTGTGTGAATATTCCTCTTGAACAATCACTGGAGTTACATATTTGAATGTAAAATATTCATGAAAATAGAGGGAATCAGAGAAGTTGTCTGCACAAATTGGCTAATTCCCTTTTTTTCAATCGATGGAGTTACCTATGTGAAGGGCCATCATCAGTGAAAAACATTTTTAACTTTTTTGTGGAGGCCCATTGCATTACAACAGAGCAATAGTTGTAAATTCATCAGGTTGTCCATAGCAAACCCGAACAGACAGATGTCATTGCTGTAAAAACACTTTTCATCTCATCCAGCGTTGTTTTCCTGCTTTCCAAAAGATAAAGCTGCACATCTGTCAGACCACATCCGTCCTCCTTCCTTCTGGATTTCACTGAGTCCGATCCAAGTGAGTCCCTCAGCATGGTCGAAGTTCTTGATCAGTGATTTGACAAAATCATTTTCACCCAGACTGTGGATAGACACCAGGTTGGCCTTCTCTGACACACAGTGGAGCTCTGCATCAGCCCAAGTCATACATGTGGTGATGTACTTGTAGAAGCTGCCGTTGAAGCTTTACCAAGACATGGGACAGTTGCCAAACAGACCAAAGAAGAAGAGGAACAAGAGCAGGATGGTGTCTCTCTGTCACAGTAGCAGGATGAGGTGTTGATGTGTTAAATGGAGCTGATCTGCACTGTTGGATGCTATCAAGGATCTTGTAGAGACAGCTGAAATACTTTCTTTTATCTCTGTCGGAGAGGCTGTTGGAGTGATATCATTGGTCAAATGCATTGAGAAACACAATCAGTTGTACACTACCACACAGTGTCTGAACATAACCTAAAGAAAAGATCACCAGCTGTCATAAAACCTATAATTTATTCATTTCCGATAAAGTTGTGACATAGTAAAACACAGCTTTAGAAAAGACGTGGCTTCAGTTGTCAGAAGGTTAAAGGGACACGAGGGCAGACGTATTGCTTTGTGCTTGACATCTTTTCTCATTTACAACAGATAAATACTAACAACATACCAAACATGGGCATATATTTACACATTAACAATATTACGTTAGTACAAAACCTTCAACATGTCCTCTCTTGCCTTGTGAACTTTGTGTTTTCTGTTTTATCATGCAAACAGGTTTTAAACAACATTGCTTTGAAGAAAACATAACTTTAAACAGTCATAACATGGACCAATAAAAGCACTAAATACACCCTCATGTTAGTTTCCTCTCCATTACAGCACTTGACACCAGAGGAGAGAGATAAGCATCATCACACTGACTTGCTCTCCTGCTGCCCTCAAGTGGCCACAACACTTAACAACAAGTACTTTTACATTCCAGCATTACATCTTCCTGAAGTATGCACTTCCACATTGTTGAACCTCTGAACATGGCACATAAACTGACACATTGTCACCTCAGAAATACATAAATAAACTTGTGACGGTCCCCTGGCTTGTGCTTGCACTTTGTTTCTGTGATGCAGCAGGTACCTGGAGGGCAGGGAGCTGATCATGATTGACATAAAGGCTGGTATGGATTTGAAGGGTTAGTAATAAACAAAAAGATGTCTTCTGCATACAGCTCAATCTTATACATAAAAGATCTTATTTGGAATCCTAATATAAAGCTGTGACTCCTAATGGTCTCAGCTAGCAGCTACATGGCCACACTGTGGATAGACACCAGGTTGGCACTCTCTGACACACAGTGGAACTCTGCATCAGCCCAGGTAATACATGTACAGACTCGGCACCCAGAGCCAGACCAAACAAGAAGAGGAACAAGAGCATGTTGGTGTCTCTCTGTCACAGGAGCAGGATGAGAGGTTGATCTGTTGGTTTGAGCTGATCTGTACCATTAATTATTATCAAGAATCTTGCAGAGACTGGTGAAAGGCTGCTTTCTTTTATCTGCTTCAGAGAGGTTGTCTGCACTGATGGTGTGATATCATTGGTTAAAAGCACTTGGCAAACACAAACAGTTTTACTCACCCACACAGTATGTAAACATATTGAAGTTCTGTTTAAAAGTGGGTCTTCATCAGAGCTCTACAGTACATCTATGCTGCATGACTCAGTGTAACATTTGTGATTGCTTTATTATTGATGACTATTGATTTACATTTGTTGAATTTTGGCATTTTCGGTAGATCTCTACTGATTGTTTTCTATATAATTATATTTTTATTGCATCAAAAACATGCTCAACAAAATTATTACAGTATCAGTCAGAATCCTTTAATCATTTTATTGTGGCACTGAGCTTTTCTATTAGAACAACCTAAAGTAGAAGTTTATTATATTTTATTATATATGATATTATTATATAATATACAGTTATATAGTACATATTTTCTTGCTAAGGAAATGAGTTTATTCTACTTATATCTACCTGAGTTCAAGGTTCTTTGGCAGCCCTAATAAAAACAGTCAGATTTTTACATATAAATTCTGCATTAAAATGTTACTATTCTCTTTGGTTACATGACCAGAGCTCAGCTATTTTTAATTTAATTTCAAAAGCAAGAAATGTACGTTCCACCTGTAAGTTTACTTTTAATAAACAAAGGGGATCTAATAGGATCGGTTTTGAAAGAAGGGAATACGAGGCCCAAATATATTCTTCCCAAAAATATTCATCTTAAAAATTATGAAGGTCCTTTTCCCTTCACAGATTTTCAGCATTATGTTCATTACTGCTCTGTTAACTATTGTAAAAATATGAAATAAAACCTTTGTTCAGTGTGAAATGAATTGTAAATTACTCTATTTGTCCAAGAAAGGCCATATCCTTTATTACTGCTCTTTTAGCTATGTTGCACATTTCATATCAAAACTATAAATAGTTAATTGTGTCTTGAAATAATATTCATATTTACATATGACATTGAAAGTGGTTTTCTTGCTGTAATCATTCCTCCTGTTCATACTGGCTGTTAGACGAGTCATTCTTAATGTGCTTCAATGTAAGTGATGGACAGCCCTCAGTTTGTGCAAATATGTATTTGAAGGTTATCAGAAGCTTATATCCAAATCAATGAAATCAAGTAGATACCTTCCAAAGTTACCACCTTTTTACTGCAAATGCTCCTCTTTTATTACTATCCTCTCACTGCCATTCAACAGAGAAAGACTGTCCGGGGAAACAAAGAGGAATTTTGTACTAAAACACTTTAACCTTGGAAGATATCCACTTAATTCAACTAATGCGGATGATGTAAGCCTCACATTAAATTCAAATAAACTCTGAAATATGTTTTTTCATAAAACAAGGACGGTGAATTTTGTCCTTTTACATTGAAAATGCATTTGGAGGATCTTCTAATGGTCAGTGTGAGAAGCAGGAATGATTACAGTGTTTCAATGTTCATATGGGCACCTGACTGGAGTTTAAAGACCAACTTGAAAAATTGTGAAGGTATCCTCTAATATGCAGACTAAATGAAGGTTTTTATCCTTTCTCCATGCTCTGCCAAGAAGTTCCAGAAGAATTTTTCGATTTTGTAAACATCTGAATGAAAATGTTGATGATAAAAAGGGATCAGTGTCTATCTTTGAAAGAGAGTTTTACTGCACAGACAAGCACTAAACTGCTCATAACACTGAATTTCTGTATGAAAGTGAGCCTTCAACTTGAGATCATCTTTAACTTTTGTCTTGTAATGAATCAAAGATGCTTTTACCACTAAAATGCTTTGGAAAAAATTGTGGTTCTCACTTGAACATTTCACTAACTGTTTGACCTAACCTATTATTATATTAGTTATTATATTACTATATTATTATATAGTTATATTATTTTAACTTTAGGCTGAAATGATGTTGAACACGTGTTGCATACATGACTTTATTGCACTTTACCCCCCTCCCACAGAGTATTTGTACTCCGTGTTCTTGTGATTAAAACAGCTGTTACCAAATTTATCTACTACACAGAGTCTATGAAGTGGTGGAGCAGACTTTGAAAAACACTTTAATAATCTAAACTTACACAAACAAGCAAGTGAAAAATAATAAATCATTTCACTGTTAATTCTCTTATTTATATGTTTTTGTTTTACACAATGAGTGGAAGTTACCTGTGTGACTGTCAAGTGTCAGAGAAAATTTGGGTTGATAAAATAACTTGTGTACATACTTCCCCCACATTAGTGGCCTATAAATATCTGCATGGGATCATTAATTACATGTTAAGTGTGGACACCCCTGATTAAGACTTAAATTCACAACATGCTTAAAATAAACAAGAAGAGGTCTTGATGTCTCTCTTGGTAAAGTCTACAGGTCTACCAAGATGTCAGTTATATAACAGTCTGTACTTAACAAGGCCGTAGCTACCATAGATCTTTTTTACTGAAGATATTTTTTACATGTCACAGGTGTGATGTAATAAATTATGACTGAATTACATTTAACTGGTTCAGTTTCAGGGTGAAGAGTGGCAGTTTAAAATATACACATATATACTGGAAAAGCTACACATTTATTAAATATACCTCAAAAGTTAAAATGACAATCTGTATTAATAAGGTCTATGGAGAGTTGGGAAGATACTTTGTGTTGCAGTTAAAAAGAGAATTATTGGCCTCTGGAGGAGGCTGCTTCAAGGTAACAAAACTCCCTATTATTGATGAATATAAAATTCATGTGCTGTTCCTTCATTTAATCAACAAGCAAAGAGTATGAAAATCTAGAGCAGACATGTAAAAGCACTTTAACTAAAACAATCATTTAAATCTAAACAAATGTGCAAGAAGAAAAATCTGTGGATTGAAATGTCTGTATTGCATTATTGTTAAAAGTAAATTTTTTTTGTTGTAATTCTCCAAACAAAACATTTTTATAATCAAACTGGGACAAAAAAGAAAAATTTGAGACTATCAGAAAGTTATGTGAATATTCTTTTTGACCAATCATTGGAGTTACATGTGTGAATGTTCAATATTCATGAAAATAAAGGAAATTGAGAGTTTGTCCACAAACTGAAATTTGCAAACTCACACAGATTTTTTATTGAACCACTGGAGTCGAATATGTGAACATCCAACAATGGTGAAAGTGAGAGTTAGAGAAATAACTTCTGTACACACACGTAATATTGTATATATGTTTATTTTTTGTATTCCAGACTGTGGATAGACACCAGGTTGGCCTCTCTGACACACAGTGGAGCTCTGCATCAGCCCAAGTCAAACGCGTGGAGACATACTTGTAGCAACGGTCGTTGAAGCTGTACCAGAACATGGGACAGTTACCATGCTGTAGCTTCATCTCATGGTCACTTGAAGGAGACTTGGCACCCAGAGCCAGACCAAACAAGAAGAGGAACAAGAGCATGTTGTCAAGTCAGGACAAGAGTGTTGGTAATTTCTTGGTTGGAGCTGATCTGCACTGTGGGGTGTGATCAAGAATCGTGCAGAGACAGGGGAAAGGCTGTTCTCTTTTAAATGCTTTAGAGAGGGTGTCTGCACTACTGGCATTATATGATTGGTCAAGAGCACTTGCCAAACGTTTTTAACCACACAGTAAGACACAGAATCTAAACATAACCCAAGAAAAGACCATCGATTCACCATGAGATTTCACATCAACACTATAATTAGTTAGTTTTGTCTTAAAATAATATTCATATTTACATATGAACATTGAAAGTGGTTTTCTTGCTGTAATCATTCCTCCTGTTCATACTGGCTGTTAGAAGAGTCATTCTTAATGTGCTTCAATGTAAGTGATGGACAGCCCTCAGTTTGTGCAAATACGTATTTGAAGGTTATAAGAAGCTTATATTCAAATTAGTAAAATGGAGTGGATATCTTCCAAAGTTACCACCTTTTTACTGCAAATGTTCCTCTTTTTATTACTATCCTCTCACTGCCATTCAACAGAGAAACACGTTCTGGGGAAACGAAGAGGAATTTTGTACTAAAACACTTTAACATTGGAAAACAAGGATGGCGAATTTTGTCCTTTTACATTGAAAATGCATTTGGAGGATCTTCTAATGGTCAGTGTGAACAGGAGGAATGATTACAGTGTTTCAATGTTCATATGGGCACCTGACTGGAGTTTAAAGACTGACTTGAAAAACTGTGAAGCTATCCTTAAATATGCAGACTAAATGAAGGTTTTTGTCCTTTCTCCATGCTCTGCCAAGAAGTTCCAGAAGAATTCTTCTTTTCTGTGAACATCTGAATGAAAATGTTGGTGACAGAAAGGGATCAGTGTCTAACTTTGAAAGAGAGTTTTAATGCACAGACAAGCACTAAACTGCTCATAACACTGAATTTCTGTATCAAAGTGAGCCTTCACCTTGAGATCATCTTTAATTTTTGTCTTGTAATGAATCAAAGATGCTTTTACAAGTAAAATGCTTTGGAAAATTGTGGTTCTCACTTGAACATTTCACTCATTGTGATCTTACCTTTAGGTTGAAATGATGTTGAACACGTGTTGCATACATGACTTTATTACACTTTACCCCCCTCCCACAGAGTATTTGTACTCGGTGTTCTTGTGATTGAAACAGCTGTTACCAAATTTATCTACTACACAGAGAATATGAAGTGGTGGAGCAGACTTTGAAAAACACTTATATAATCTAAACAAGCAAGTGAAAAACAGTGAATTATTTCACTGTTAATTATCCTAATATCGTTTTGTTTTGCACAATGAGTGGAAGTTACCTGTGTGACTGTCAAATGTCAGAGAAAATTTGGGTTGATAAAATAACTTGTGTACATACTTCCCCCACATTAGTGGCCTATAAATATCTGCATGGGATCATTATTTACGTGTAAAGTGTGGACATCCCTGATTAAGACTTAAATTCACACAACATTTTTAAAATAAACAAGAATCGGTCTTGATGGCTCTCTTGGTAAAGTCTACAGGCTTACCAAGATGTCAGTTATATAACAGTCTGTACTTAACAAGGCCGTAACTACCATAGGTCTTTTTAACATATGTGAAAATACAACAATGGTGAAAATATGAGTTAGAGAAATAACTTCTGTACACACACGTAAAATTGTATATATGTTTATTTTTTGTGTTTCAGACTGTGGATAGACACCAGATTGGCCTCTCTGACACACAGTGGAGCTCTGCATCAGCCCAGGTCTTATCTGTAGCGACAAACTTTTATGAATGTCCAACACTGGTGAAAATGAAGGTTTGATAAATGACTTTTCTTCATAAACATTTGTAACTTTTTTGTTGAGGCCCATTGCATTTTAACAGAACAACAGTTGGAAATACATCAGGTTGTCCATAGCAACCATGTCACTTGCTAAGGACAGTCTATGCGAGAAGCACAAACAGACGGAAAGGTTTTAGAACATGGGACATCATTCCATTTTCGACCAGTACCATAGTTGTTGTGAACACAGTCTTCATGTCCTTTATAGTTGTTTGGCTCTCCTGAATTCCAAAAGACAAAGTGCACTGCAGATCCATCAGACCACATCCATCCTCCTTCCTTCTGGGTGTCACTGAGTCCGATCCAAGTGAATCCCTCAGCATGGTCAAAGTTCTTAATCAGGGATTTGACGAACTTCTGTTCTTCCAGACTGTGGATAGACACCAGGTTGGCCTTCTCTGACACACAGTGGAGCTCTGCATCAGCCCAGGTCAAATGTGTGGAGACATACTTGTAGCAGCGGCCGTTGAAGCTGTACCAGAACATGGGACAGTTACCACGCTGTAGCTTCAATTGATGGTCACCTGAGGGAGTCTCAGCACCGAGAGCCAGACCAAACAAGAAGAGGAATAAAAGCATGATGGTGTCTCTCTGTCACAGGAGCAGGATGAGAGGTTGATCTGTTAGTTGGAGCTGATCTGCACCGTTAAATGTTATCAAGAATCTTGCAGAGACAGGTGAAAGGCTGCTTTCTTTTATCTGCTTCAGAGAGGCTGTCTGCACTGATGGTGTGATATTTTGTAATGTTTGGCTAATAATCAACCAGGACTCTGAAATGAAAACAAGGAAATCAAAGAGAAGCAATAACTGCTTTACTATTGATCACTATTGATTTACAGTTGTTAAACTTTGGCACTTTCAGGAGAGCTCTGCTGTTTGTTTTTCTATATAATTCTATTTTTATTGCATCCAAAAAGTGCTTAACAACAGTATTACAGTATCAGTCAAAACCATTTAATCCTTTTATTGTGGCACTGACCTTTTCTATTGGAACAACTTCAAGTAGAAGGTTATTATATTATATTATTATATGATATACAATTATATAGTACTCATTTTCTCGCTAAGTGAAGGAGTTTGTTCCGCTTATATCTAACTGAGTCCAAGGTTCTTTGGCAGCCCTAATAAAAACTGTCCTAGATCTTTACATACATTCTGCATTAAAATGTTACTATTCTCTTTGGTTACATGACCAGAGCTCAGCTATTTTTAATTTAATTTCAAAAGCAAGAAATGTACGTTCCACCTGTCAGTTTACTTTTAATAAACAAAGGGGATCTACTTGGATTGGCTTTGTTTATATGATAGAATAAAATAGGAGGCTCAAATGCATTCTTCTTAAACATATTCATCATAAAAATTATGAAGGTCCCTTCACAGGTTTTCAGTATTATGTTCATTACTGCTCTGTTACCTATTACAAAAATATGAAATAAAACCTTTGTTCAGTGTGAAGTTAATTATGAACTTCTCTATTTGTCCAAGAAGGGCCACATCCCGTGATAATTTGAGGTGGTGAGCTCGAAAATTAGCAAAAACATCTTTTTGAGGAATTCCAAAAGTAGAATTTTGAACTCATGTAAAACACATAATGTAATAATCAAGCAATCCATATTAATCATGAGTTATACAGGAGAAAGTATCATTTCTACCCATGATTTATTCATATCCTGCTGGACCCCGATAGAGTTCACAAGTGTAAAGTTGACTGATCAACACGACTCAAGAGGATCTTCTCTTTAATTTAGATAGCAGTTAGCCCACTTATAGATGAGCCCACTTATAGATGAGTCTACTATGACAGTCTCAGTTATAACATTTGGAAATCTGTCTTTGCAGCTGTAAGGTTTTCATTCTTAATCTGGCTTTTTTTTTCTTGCTATATGAACGTTGAGAAATCTTTTTCAAAATCTTTTTCAGAATATTTTGCTGTCTTCTTTGTGATATATATAAGTGTCATCTGCATAAGAGTCCTCAGGTTGATACATTCACTTTTATTACATTTATTTTAGAAAAATTGACATAGTAAGTATCATAGTCTAATGAAAAAATGTGAATAAGGAGTGTTTGGTTCAAAATCATCCAGGAAATGAAAATAAGGAAACCAAAGACAAGCAATAACTGCTAATTATTGACTTACAGTTGTTGAACTTTGGCACTTTCAGGAAAGCTCTTGTTATTTTTTATATATAATCATATCTTCACTGCACCATAACAATGCTCAACAACATGATTACAGTAACTATCAATTATATAACAGAGAAGGGATGATGGAAAATGGGTGGAGGATGAGAACACATTATACATATATTTATACAATATCTCATAGTTACTATTGTGCACAGGCAAATCCACTTCTGCTGTCCATTACATAGAAATGCAGGAATCCAGTGTGCCTTTTGTCATTTGTCATTTGGTCACTAAGGCCACTGGGACTATTGATTGATCAGAGGGTGCCAGAGATCCATAAAGTTGTTGTCATAAAACCAGGATGTCATTGTGTTTCAGTGTAATTTAGATCTAAATTGCAAAAGGGAAAATTTGTGGACTGAAATGTCTTCATGCCATTATTGTTAAAAGTGAATGACTTTTTTTTTGCAATTCTATCAATAATACATTTTTGTGTGGGGAAAAAGTTGTGTGAATATTCCTCTTGAACAATCACTGGAGTTACATATTTGAATGTAAAATATTCATGAAAATAGAGGGAATCAGAGAAGTTGTCTAAACAAATTGGCTAATTCCCTTTTTTTCAATCAGTGGAGTTACCTATGTGAAGGGCCATCATCAGTGAAAAACATTTTTAACTTTTTTGTGGAGGCCCATTGCATTACAACAGAGCAATAGTTGTAAATTCATCAGGTTGTCCATAGCAAACCCGAACAGACAGATGTCATTGCTGTAAAAACACTTTTCATCTCATCCAGCGTTGTTTTCCTGCTTTCCAAAAGATAAAGCTGACTGCACATCTGTCAGACCACATCCGTCCTCCTTCCTTCTGGATTTCACTGAGTCCGATCCAAGTGAGTCCCTCAGCATGGTCAAAGTTCTTGATCAGTGATTTGACAAAAGTATTTCCACCCAGACTGTGGATAGACACCAGGTTGGCCTTCTCTGACACACAGTGGAGCTCTGCATCAGCCCAAGTCATACATGTGGTGATGTACTTGTAGAAGCCGTTGAAGCTTTACCAAGACATGGGACAGTTGCCAAACAGACCAAAGAAGAAGAGGACAAAGAGCAGGATGGTGTCTCTCTGTCACAGGAGCAGGATGAGGTGTTGATATGTTAAATGGAGCTGATCTGCATGGTGGATGCTATCAGGGATCTTGTAGAGACAGCTGAAATGCTTTCTTTTATCTCTGTCGGAGAGGCTGTTGGAGTGATATCATTGGTCAAATGCATTGAGAAACACAATTAGTTGTACACTACCACACAGTGTCTGAACATAACCTAAAGAAAAGATCACCAGCTGTCATAAAACCTATAATTTATTCATTTCCAATAAAGTTGTGACATAGTAAAACACAGCTTTAGAAAAGACGTGGCTTCAGTTGTCAGAAGGTTAAAGGGACACGAGGGCAGACGTATTGCTTTGTGCTTGACATCTTTTCTCATTTACAACAGATAAATACTAACAACATACCAAATATGGGCATATATTTACACATTAACAATATTACGTATGTACAAAACCTTCAACATGTCCTCTCTTGCATTGTGAACTTTGTGTTTTCTGTTTTATCATGCAAACAGGTTTTAAACAACATTGCTTTGAAGAAAACATAACTTAAACAGTCATGACATGGACCAATAAAAACACTAAATACACCCTCATGTTGGTTTCCTCTCCATTGCAGCACTTGACACCAGAGGAGAGAGATAAGCGTCATCACACTGACTTGCTCTCCTGCTGCCCTCAAGTGGCCACAACACATAACGACAAGTACTTTTACATTCCAGCATTGCATCTTCCTGAAGTATGTACTTCCACATTGTTGAACCTCTGAACATGGCACATAAACTGACACATTGTCACCTCAGAAATACATAAATAAACTTGTGCCGGTCTCCTGGCTTGTGCTTGCACTTTGTTTCTGTGATGCAGCAGGTACCTGGAGGGCGGTGAGCTGATCATGATTGACATAAAGGCTGGTATGGATTTGAAGAGTTAGTAATAAACAAAAAGATGTCTTCTGCATACAGCTCAATCTTATACATAAAAGATCTTATTTGGAATCCTAATATAAAGCTGTGACTCCTAATGGTCTCAGCTAGCAGCTACATGGCCAGACTGTGGATAGACACCAGGTTGGCACTCTCTGACACACAGTGGAACTCTGCATCAGCCCAGGTAATACATGTACAGACTCGGCACCCAGAGCCAGACCAAACAAGAAGAGGAACAAGAGCATGTTGGTGTCTCTCTGTCACAGGAGCATGATGGGAGGTTGATCTGTTGGTTGGAGCTGATCTGTACCATTAAATGTTATCAAGAATCATGCAGAGACTGGTGAAAGGATGCTTTCTTTTATCTGCTTCAGAGAGGTTGTCTGCACTGATGGTGTGATATCATTGGTTAAAAGCACTTGGCAAACACAAACAGTTTTACTCACCCACACAGTATGTAAACATATTGAAGTTCTGTTTAAAAGTGGGTCTTCATTAGAGCTCTACAGTACATCTATGCTGCATGACTCAATGTAACATTTGTGATTGCTTTATTATTGATGACTATTGATTTACATTTGTTGAACTTTGGCATTTTCGGTAGATCTCTACTGATTGTTTTCTATATAATTATATTTTTATTGCATCAAAAACATGCTCAACAACATTATTACAGTATCAGTCAGAATCCTTTAATCATTTTATTGTGGCACTGAGCTTTTCTATTAGAACAACCTAAAGTAGAAGTTTATTATATTTTATTATATATGATATTATTATATATTATACAGTTATATAGTACACATTTTCTTGCTAAGGAAATGAGTTTATTCTACTTATATCTACCTGAGTTCAAGGTTCTTTGGCAGCCCTAATAAAAACGGTCAGATTTTTACATATATTCTGCATTAAAATGTTACTATTCTCTTTGGTTACATGACCAGAGCTCAGCTATTTTTAATTTAATTTCAAAAGCAAGAAATGTACGTTCCACCTGTCAGTTTACTTTTAATAAACAAAGGGGATCTAATAGGATCGGTTTTGAAAGAAGGGAATATGAGGCCCAAATATATTCTTCCCAAAAATATTCATCTTAAAAATTATGAAGGTCCTTTTCCCTTCACAGATTTTCAGTATTATGTTCATTACTGCTCTGAAAGGCCATATCCTTTATTACTGCTCTTTTAGCTATGTTGCACATTTCATATCAAAACTATAAATAGTTAATTGTGTCTTAAATAATATTCATATTTACATATGAACATTGAAAGCATTTTTCCTTGCTGTAATCATTCCTCCTGTTCATACTGGCCGTTAGAAGATTCATTCTTAATGTGCTTCAATGTAAGTGATGGACAGCCCTCAGTTTGTGCAAATATGTATTTGAAGTTTATCAGAAGCTCATATCGAAATCAGTGAAATCAAGTAGATACCTTCCAAAGTTATCAACTTTTTACTGCAAATGTTCCTCTTTTTATTACTATCCTCTCACTGCCATTCAACAGAGAAACACTGTCCGGGGAAACAAAGGGGAATTTTGTACTAAAACACTTTAACTTTGGAAGATATCCACTTAATTCAACTAATATGGAAGACTTTAGCCTCACATTAAATTCAGAGGAACTCTGAAATATGTTTTTTCATAAAATGAGGACGGTGAATTTTGTCCACTTACATTGAAAATGCATTTGGAGGATCTTCTAATGGTCAGTGTGAACAGGAGGAATGATTACAGTGTTTCAATGTTCATATGGGCACCTGACTGGAGTTTAAAGACCAACTAGAAAAATTGTGAAGCTATCCTCTAATATGCTGACTAAATGAAGGTTTTTGTCCTTTCTCCATGCTCTGCCAAGAAGTTCCAGAAGAATTTTTCTTTTTTGTGAACATCTGAAGGAAAATGTTGGTGATAGAAAGGGATCAGTGTCTATCTTTGAAAGAGAGTTTTAATGCACAGACAAGCACTAAACTGCTCATAACACTGAATTTCTGTATGAAAGTGAGCCTTCACCTTTAGATCATCTTTAACTTTTGTCTTGTAATGAATCAAAGATGCTTTTACAAACAAAATGCTTTGGAAAAAAATTGTGGTTCTCACTTGAACATTTCACTCATTGTTATTTTACCTTTGAGTTGAAATGATGTTGAACACGTGTTGCATACATGACTTTATTACACTTTACCCCCCTCCCACAGAGTATTTGTACTCAGTGTTTGTGTGATTGAAACAGCTGTTACCAAATTTATCTACTACACAGAGAATATGAAGTGGTGGAGCAGACTTTGAAAAACACTTTAATAATCTAAACAAGCAAGTGAAAAACAGTGAATTATTTCACTGTTAATCCTCATAATATTGTTTTGTTTTGCACAATGAGTGGAAGTTATCTGTGTGACTGTCAAGTGTCAGAGAAAATTGGGTTGATAAAATAACTTGTGTACATACTTCCCCCACATTAGTGGCCTATAAATATCTGCATGGGATCATTAATTACATGTTAAGTGTGGACACCCCTGATTAAGACTTAAATTCACAACATGCTTAAAATAAACAAGAATAGGTCTTGATGTCTCTCTTGGTAAAGTCTACAGGTCTACCAAGATGTCAGTTATATAACAGTCTATACTTAACAAGGCCGTAGCTACCATAGATCATTTTTTCTTTAAGATATTTTTACAGGTGTGACATAATAAATTATGACTGAATTACATTTAGCTGGTTCAGTTTCAGGGTCTTGTAGTGTGCATGCAGGCTCACTGTCACACTGTCACGGCTTACTGGAACACTTGAATCAAACAGAGCCATCATTAATGTTATTAGTAACATCTGTGCTTTTCCCAAAGGACAAATCAAAATGTCTGAGGACCTCCATATCCTCAATAGTCCTGGTTTTTGAGAATATGGAGGTCATGTCCTCTGCATTTTTTTCCAGGGGATTTGGGGGTTTAAGGAACCTGAGGTGAGTTAATATATTTCATTTTTTGTATAATTATTTTTTAAGTATTTAATACTTCCCTACCAGAATTTTATTGCCACAATAGTGAGAGATTTGGAATAACATTAACTTCATATTGTAAAACGAAAAAAATATACAGACAATATAGCTAAAACTGAATAAATAAAATGTTTTTTTTTCATTCAGATCATTAAAAATGTGTGAACATTTTTTCTGGGTGAGGGGGATTGTCGTCAGTAATTCTAAAAGTCTGACACTTCTCTCATTTCTTCATCATCCGTCACCGTTGTTTAGTTGGCAGAAGCCTGCTGAGTAAAAGACTCGTCAGGATGACTACAATATGATAGGGGTTAGCAGCATCAGCAAACCTTATCGCTTCTGGGTGTCAACCAGAAGTTGCATCAGAATTACAGGGAAGGATCATGTGCACTTTGCTCTCTTTGCTGATTGAGTGAACTCTTAAGCCAAATTAAATTGTTAGACAGAAAATTTTTTAGAAAGGTGTATCTATTATTTTACTCACCTTTTTATCTAACCAACCCTCAGAGAATGTGCTAAACATAGTTTATTAAGTATTTATTGGTGATTCAGAGGTGTAAAACCATGCAGACAAGTTTCATTCTCTGTTTTTTCTATTTCCCCCTTTTGTTTGACCCTCTTGTCTTCTCCCAGTAACTGACTCACCCAGATTCTATGTGACACACTGGTCTGTTTGATGTTTTTCAAAAAAATGATCCCTTCAAAGTATTTTGTGACATTCAGAGCAGATGAAGGGGCAGAGATGTGGTTTCTCCCGTTGTCAGTTAAATGAGAGCAGCTTTCAGTTGACTGTTGTCAGGTGTTTATGAGTTGTGTTTGCGTAAACATCCACATGAACATACATACATCTTAGTGTCCTTTTCATTCATAAAAATGTTTGATAAAAGTGACTCTCTGTACACACATAAACTTGCAGAAATATATCTTTATTGTTGAGAACCAATGCATTTCAACAGAGCAACAGGTGGAAAGTCATTGGTTGAATTGGACATAACCATCTCAGTTGCTAAGGACAGACACGAGATGCACAGACAAAAGGCAAAGTCTCAGAACAAGGACCATCATTCCATTTCAGATTACCGTTATAGTTTTTGCGTGCACAGTGTTCCTTTCCATGATAGTTGTTTGGCTGTCCATTGTCCCAAAAAGCAAAGTCCAATGCAGATCCATCAGACCATATCCATCTTCCTTCTTTATGGATGTCACTGAATCCGATCCAGGTGGATCCCTGAGCAGGGTCAAAGTTCTTGATCAGGGATGTGACGAACCTCTCTTCTTCCAGACAGTGGATAGACACCAGGGTGGCACTCTCTGACACACAATGGAAGTCTGCATCAGCCCAGGTCATATGTGATGCGACATACTTGTAGCAGCGGCCATTGAAGCTGAACCAGAACATGGGACAATTACCACGCTGTAGCTTCAATTGATGGTCACCTGAAGGAGTCTCAGCACCCAGAGCCAGACCAAACAAGAAGAGGAACAAGAGCATGTTGGTAATTTGTTTATTGGAGCTGATCTGCACTGTGGGGTGTGATCAAGAATATTGCAGAGACAGGGGAAAGGCTGTTCTCTTTTAAATGCTTTAGAGAGGGTGTCTGCACTGCTGGCATTATATGATTGGTCAAGAGCACTTGCCAAACATTTTCACCCACACAGTAACACACAGAATCTGAACATAACCCAAGAAAAGACCATCAATTCACCATGAGATTTCATATCAACACTATAATTAGTTAGTTAGTTTTGTCTTAAAATAATATTCATATTTACATATGAACAGTGAAAATGTTTTTTTTGCTGTAATTATTCCTCCTGTTCATACTGGCCATTAGAAGAGTCATTCTTAATGTGCTTCAATGTAAGTGATGGACAGCCCTCAGTTTGTGCAAAAATCTATTTGCAGGTTATAAGAAGCTTATATTCAAATTAGTAAAATCAAGTGGATATCTTCCACCTTTTTACTGCAAATGTTCCTCTTTTTATTACTATCCTCTCACTGCCATTCAACAGAGAAAGACTGTCTGGGGAAACAAAGAGGAATTTTGTACTAAAACACTTTAACTTTGGAAGATATCCACTTAATTCAACTAGTGTGGACGACTTAAGCCTCACATTAAATTCAGATGAACTCTGAAATATGTTTTTTCATAAACAATGAATTTTGTCCACTTACTTTGAAAATGCATTTGGAGGATCTTCTAATGGTCAGTGTGAAAAGCAGGAATGATTACAGTGTTTCAATGTCCATATGGGCACCTGACTGGAGTTTTAAGACCGACTTGAAAAATTGTGAAGCTATCCTCTAATATGCTGACTAAATGAAGGTTTTTGTCCTTTCTCCATGCTCTGCCAAGAAGTTCCAGAAGAATTTTTCTTTTCTGTGAATATCTGAATGAAAATGTTGGTGATAAAAGGGATCAGTGTCTGTCTTTGAAAGAGAGTTTTAATGCACAGACAAGCACTAAACTGCTCATAACACTGAATTTCTGTATGAAAGTGAGCCTTCATCTTGACATCCTCTTTAACTTTTGTCTTGTAATGAATCAAAGATGCTTTTACAAGTAAAATGCTTTGGAAAATTGTGGTTCTCACTTGAACATTTCATTCATTGTGATTTTACCTTTGAGTTGAAATGATGTTGAACAAGTGTTGCATACATGACTTTATTACACTTTACCCCCCTCCCACAGAGTATTTGTACTCAGTGTTTGTGTGATTGAAACAGCTGTTCCCAAATTTATCTACTACACAGAGAATATGAAGTGGTGGAGCAGACTTTGAAAAACACTTTAATAATCTAAAAAAGCAGGTGAATAGAGATCATTAAAAATTGTGTGCACATTTTTTCTGGGCAAACATTTTCAGTTGCCAACATAAGCCAGAAATGACCAGCTCACCTAGAAATGTCAAATGAAAGCTACAAGTTATTCAAATAATACATCAGGTCTAATCCATTCACTCTCCTTCCACCCCAATAAAGATGTGAGGTAAAAACTGATTGGTGTTGTTTTAAACAAGCACCAGTGAGTGGGATGGAGATCCTGGAGGAGACAAGTGACAGTCTGTTTTCTTTTACATGCTGTGGAGTGGGTGTCTGCACTGTTGGTGTAATATTATTGGCCAAGTGCACTTGGCAAACATTGTCAGTTGCACACTGCCACACAGTATCTGAACATGAGCCAAAAAAGACCAGCACACCTGGAGATGTCACACAAAACCTACAACTTATTCAAATAATATATAAGGTCTAATTCATTCACTCTCCTTCCACCCCAATAAAGACCCTGTGAGGTAAAAACAGATTGGTGTTGTTTAAAACAAAACTAAGTTAAGGAATGAATACATCTTTTCTCCATGCACTACCAAAAAGTGCCAAGAAGAATGTTTATTTTTTTGTGATCATCTGAGGGAAGTATTGGTCATAAAAAGTGATCACAGTCTGTCTTTTGAAAGAGTTTTTAATGTCTGACAAGGACTAAGCTGATCATAACATTAAAGTGTTCACCTTTGAATTTTGCCTTGTGATGAAGTAAAGATGCTCTTGGCACTAAAATGATTTGGGAAAAAGCCCAAAGCCTCAGTTAGAACAGATATAAAAAGTGTATTAAGCCCTGACTGCTACCTGTGTTAAATAGATCTAATATAAACTAACTGAAGACAGTTTGATTTTACCATCAGAACCAAGTAAATATTGAGTTTTGAATACATAAAAAGATATTCACATGTATTTCAGGTAGTGTACTTGTGATTACATCATAACAGCTGTTACACCTATGCTGTTCCCATATTCATCTAAGACCTAATATAAATAGCTGGGACAGCCAAGCACTTTGATAATTAAAATTTATGCAAACCAGCAGGTGAAGAAAAAAAACACGTGTGACTTCTGTGAGAAATGGACATTGATGTTTTAGTCTTCTGTTGTAGAAAAGCTGATATTAGCAAAATAAAGTTTGTATGAAATGGAGAAAATTTAGAGATTCACTATTGCTGTAAATATCTCAGTGTCATAATGAATTAAAATGGACAACCAAGCATTTTGAATATTAAAATTTATGCAAACCAGCAGGTGAAGAATAGTTATATAACAGTCTGTAATTAACAAGGCCGTAACTATCATAGATCTTTTTTACTTGAAGATATTTTTACAGGTGAGATATAATAAATAATAGCATTTAGCTAGTTACGTTTCAGGGTCTTGTAGTGTGCATGCAGGCTCACTGTCACACTGTCACGGCTTACTGGAACACTTGAATCAAACAAAGCCATCATTACTGTTATTAGTAACATCTGTGCTTTTCTAATATGACAAATCAAAATGTCTGAGGACCTCCATATCCTCAATAGACCTGGCTTTTTGGGGATATGGAGGTCATGTCCTCTGCATTTTTTTCCAGGGGATTTGGGGGGTTAAGGAACCTGGGGTGAGTTAATACATTTAATTTTTTGTATAATTATTTTTTAAATATTTAATATTTCCCATTCCTGAATTTTATTCCTGCAACAGTGAGAGCTTTGGAAAAACATTAAGATCTTCATATTGGAAAACTAAAAAATATACAGACAATATAGCTGAAACTGAATAAATGAAATTTTTGTTTTTATTCAGATCATTAAAAAATATGTGCATATTTTTTCTGGATGAGGGGGACTGTCCTCAGTAATTCTAAAAGTCTGACACTTCTCTCATTTCTTCATCATCCCTCACCGTTGTTTAGTTGGCAGAAGCCTGCTGAGTAAGAGAATGATAGGGGTTAACAGCATCAGGAAACCTTATCGCTGCCATGTGTCAACCATCAGTGACCCTACCTCCCTTTCACACACACACACACACAAACGCAGCACATGGCATGGAGTGTTTCTTGTCACAGCTCATGCCAACTGGAATCAGCTGAGTTGAGACAGAGGCAGCTGTTCACACATTACATTGCTTGATTAATTGAAGCATGTCAGGGGAATATAATTATATAATTTCAACTTTGTAATACTGTTGTCCAGGGTGTGACCAAGCTGCATCAGAATTACAGGGAAGGATCATGTGCACTTTGCTCTCATCGCTGATTGAGTTAATTCCCAATACCTATTAAGCCAAATTAAATTGTTAGACAGCAAACTTTTTAGAAAGGTGTATCTTTATATATTTTTTTCACATTTTTATCTGAACCACCCCTCAGATAATGTGTTAAACATAGTTTATCATGTATTTATTGGTGATTCAGAGGTGTAAAACCATGCAGACAAGTTTCATTCTCTGCTTTTTCTATTTCCCCCTTTTGTTTGACCCTCTTGTCTTCTCCCAGTAACTGACTCACCCAGATTCTATGTGACACACTGGTCTGTTTTATGTTTTTCAGAGAAATGATCCCTTCAAAGTATTTTGTGATATTCAGAACAGATGAAGGGGCAGAGATGTGGTTTCTCCCTTTGTCAGTTAAATGAGAGCAGCTTTCAGTTGACTGTTGTCAGGTGTTTGTGAGTTGTGTTTGCGTAAACATCCACATGAACATACATACATCTTAGTGTCCTTTTCATTCTTAAAAATTAAGGTTTGATAAAAATGACTTTCTGTACACACATAAACCTGCACAAATATATCTTTATTGTTGAGAACCAATGCATTTTAACAGAGCAACAGGTGGAAAGTCATTGGTTGAATCAGACATAACCATCTCAGTTGCTAAGGACAGAGAATTTGAGATGCACAAACAGAAGCATACATTTCTGAACATATATCATCATTCCATTTTAAATCAATATCATAGTTGTTGTATACACAGTCTTCATTTCCACCTGCGTTGTTTGGCTCTGTTGCACCCCACAAGACAAAGTCCACTGGGCATCCATCGGACCACATCCATCCGCCTTCCTTCTGGGTGTCACTGAGTCCGATCCAGGTGAATTTCTGAGTGTGGTCAAAGTTCTTGATCAGAGTTTTGACAAAATCGTGTTCTTCCAGACTGTGGATAGACACCAGATTGGCCCTCTGTGACACACAGTGGAGCTCTGCATCAGCCCAGGTCATATGTGTGGCGACATACTTGTAGCAGCGGCCGTTGAAGCTGTACCAGAACATGGGACAGTTACCACGCTGTAGCTTCATTTCACGGTCACCTGAAGGAGACTCGGCACCCAGAGCCAGACCAAACAAGAAAAGGAACAAGAGCATGATGGTGTCTCTGTGTCACAGGAGCAGAGCTGATATGCGCCAGTGAGTGGGATGGAGATCCTGGAGAAGACAAGTAACAGTCTGTTTTCTTTTACATGCTGTGGAGTGGGTGTCTGCACTGTTGGTGTAATATTATTGGCCAAGTGCACTTGGCAAACATTGTCAGTTGCACACTGCCACACAGTATCTGAACATGAGCCAAAAAAGACCAGCACACCTGGAGACGTCACACAAAACCTACAACTTATTCAAATAATATATAAGGTCTAATCCATTCACTCTCCTTCCACCCCAATAAAGACCCTGTGAGGTAAAAACAGATTGGTGTTGTTTAAAACAAAACTAAGTTAAGGAATGAATATATCTTTTCTCCATGCACTACCAAAAAGTGCCAAGAAGAATGTTCATTTTCTGTGATCATCTGAGGGAAGTATTGGTCATAAAAAGTGGTCACAGTCTGTCTTTTGAAAGAGTTTTTAATGTCTGACAAGGACTAAGCTGATCATAACATTAAAGTTCTGTATAATAGTGCTTTTTCATATTGAGATCAACCTTTGAATTTTGCCTTGTGATGAAGTAAAGATGCTCTTGGCACTAAAATGATTTGGGAAAAAGCCCAGAGCCTCAGTTAGAACAGATATAAAAAGTGTATTAAGCCCTGACTGCTACCTGTGTTAAATAGATCTAATATAAACTAACTCACAACAGTGTGATTTTACCATCAGAACCCAGTAAATATTGAGTTTTGAATACATAAAAAGATATTTACATGTATTTTAGGTAGTGTACTTGTGATTACATCATAAGAGCTGTTACACCTGTGCTGTTCCCATATTTATCTAAAACAGAATATTAATAGCTGGGACAGCCAAGCACTTTGAATTTATGCAAACCAACAGGAGAATAAATAAAAAACATGTGACTTCTGTGAGAAATGGATGTTAATGGTCAACAGTTATATAACTCAAGTTTTTGTTTTCGGTTGTAGAAAAGATGATATTAGCAAAAAGTTTTCATGAGATAGATAAAATTTAGAGATTCAATATTGCTTTAAATATCTCAGTGTCATAATGAATTAAAATGGCTCATTATAATTGCCATTGAGGAGCTGTATAAGCATACCTCCACAGATATGTTTGCTCATGTTAGTAAATGTAAAACTCTGGATTTACTTGTAGATGTCAGATTAAATGTTTTAGGTAGGTTAGGCCAAACAGTTATGTTGTGTGTATGTGAAGAGTGGCAGTTTAAAATATACACATACTGGAAAAGCTACACATTTCTTAAGTATACCTCAAAAGTTAAAATGACAATCTGTATTAATAAGGTCTATGGAGAGTTGGGAAGATACTTTGTGTTGCAGTTAAAAAGAGAATTATTGTCCTCTGGAGGAGGCTGCTTAAAGGTAACAAAACTCCCTATTATTGATGAATCAGAATATAAAATTCATGTGCTGCTACTTCATTTCATCAACAAGCAAAGAGTATGAAAATCTAGAATAGACATGTAAAAGCATTTTAACTAAAACAATCATTTAAATCTACACAAATGTGCAAGAAGAAAAATCTATGGATTGAAATGTCTTTATGCCATTGTCAAAAGTAAATGCTTTTTGTTGTAATTTTATAAATAATACATTTTGTATAGTCAAACTGGGACAAAAAGGACAATTTTGAGACTATCAAAAAGTTATGTGAATATTTCTTTTGACCAATCATTGGAGTTACATGTGTGAATGTTCAATATTCATGAAAATAAAGGAAATTGAGAGATTGTCCACAAACTGAAATTTGCAAACTTACACAGATTTTTTTATTGAACCACTGGAGTTGACTATGTGAATATCCAACAATGGTGGAAGTGAGAGTTAGAGAAATAACTTCTGTACACACACGTAATATTGTATATATGTTTATTTTTTGTGTTCCAGACTGTGGATAGACACCAGGTTGGCCTCTCTGACACACAGTGGAGCTCTACATCAGCCCAAGTCATACCAGTTGCTAAGGACAGTCTATGCGAGAAGCACAAACAGACGGAAGGGTGTGAGAACATGGGAGATCATTCCATGTCCGATCAATACGATGGTTGGTGTGAACACAGTCTTCATTTCCTCCAGAATTGTCTGGCTGTCCTTCATCCCAAAAGACAAATTTCACTGCACATCCATCAGACCACATCCAACTGCCTTCTTTGGGGATGTCATCGAGTCCGATCCAGGTGAATCCTTCAGCAGTGTCAAAATTCATAATCAGGGATCTAACAAACTGCTCTTCTTCCATACTATGGATAGACACCAGGTTGGCCCTCTCTGACACACAGTGGAGCTCTGCATCAGCCCAGGTCATATGTGTGGAGACATACTTGTAGCAGCGGCCGTTGAAGCTGAACCAGAACATGGGACAGTTCCCACGCTGTAGCTTCATTTCATGGTCACCTGAAGGAGACTCGGCACCCAGAGCCAGACCAAACAAGAAAAGGAACAAGAGCATGTTGGTAATTTCTTGATTGGAGCTGATCTGCACTGTGAGGTGTGATCAAGAATCGTGCAGAGACAGGGGAAAGGCTGTTCTCTTTTAAATGCTTTAGAGAGGGTGTCTGCACTGCTGGCATTATATGATTGGTCAAGAGCACTTGCCAAATATTTTCACCCACACAGAAACACACAGAAGCTGAGCATAACCCAAGAAAAGACCATCAATTCACCATGAGATTTCATATCAACACTATAATTAGTTAGTTAGTTTTGTCTTAAAATAATATTCATATTTACATATGAACATTGAAAGTGTTTTTTCTTGCTGTAATCATTCCTCCTGTTCATACTGGCCATTAGAAGAGTCATTCCTCATGTGCTTCAATGTAAGTGATGGACAGCCCTCAGTTTGTGCAAAAATCTATTTGCAGGTTATAAGAAGCTTATATTCAAATTAGTAAAATCAAGTGGATATCTTCCACCTTTTTACTGCAAATGTTCCTCTTTTTATTACTATCCTCTCACTGCCATTCAACAGAGAAAGACTGTCCGGGGAAACAAAGAGGAATTTTGTACTAAAACACTTTAACTTTGGAAGATATCCACTTAATTCAACTAATGTGGATGATGTAAGCATCACATTAAATTCAGATAAACTCTGAAATATATTTTTTCATAAAACAAGGATGGCAAATTTTGTCCTTTTACATTGAAAATGCATTTGGAGGATCTTCTAATGGTCAGCGTGAACAGCAGGAATGATTACAGTGTTTCAATGTCCATATAGGCACCTGACTGGAGTTTTAAGACCGACTTGAAAAGTTGTGAAGCTATCCTTAAATATGCAGACTAAATGAAGGTTTTTGTCCTTTCTCCATGCTCTGCCAAGAAGTTCCAGAAGAATTCTTCTTTTCTGTGAACATCTGAATGAAAATGTTGGTGACAGAAAGGGATCAGTGTCTGTCTTTGAAAGAGAGTTTTAATGCACAGACAAGCACTAAACTGCTCATAACACTGAATTTCTGTATGAAAGTGAGCCTTCACCTTGAGATCATCTTTAACTTTTGTCTTGTAATGAATCAAAGATGCTTTTACAAACAAAATGCTTTGGAAAATTGTGGTTCTCACTTGAACATTTCACTCATTGTGATTTTACCTTTGAGTTGAAATGATGTTGAACATGTGTCGCATACATATGTTGACTTTATTGCACTTTACCCCCCTCCCACAGAGTATTTGTACTCGGTGTTCTTGTGATCAAAACAGCTGTTACCAAATTTATCTACTACACAGAGTCTATGAAGTGGTGGAGCAGACTTTGAAAAACACTTTAATAATCTAAATTTACACATACAAGCAAGTGAAAAACAGTACATTATTTCACTGTTAATTCTCTTAATATGTTTTTTTTTTTTTTTTGCTTAATCAGTGGAAGTTAACTGTGTGACTGTCAAGTGTCAGAGAAAATTTGGGTTGATAAAATAACTTGTGTACATACTTCCCCCACATTAGTGGCCTATAAATATCTGCATGGGATCATTATTTACAGGTTAAGTGTGGACACCCCTGAGCAGCATCAGCAAACCTTATCGCTGCCGGGTGTCAACCATCAGTGACCCTATCTCCCTTTCACACACACACACACACATGCACACAGACGCACACACACACACACTCACACACACACATGCACACAGACGCACACACACACACACACACACACACACACACACACACACACACACATGCACACAGACTAATCCATTCACTCTCCTTCCACCCCAATAAAGATGTGAGGTAAAAACAGATTGGTGTTGTTTTAAACAAAACTAAGTTAAGGAATGAATATATCTTTTCTCCATGCACTACCAAAAAGTGCCAAGAAGAATGTTTATTTTCTGTGATCATCTGAGGGAAGTATTGGTCATAAAAAGTGGTCACAGTCTGTCTCTCAAAGAGTTTTTAATGCCTGACAAGGACTAAGCTGATCATAACATTAAAGTTCTGTATAATAGTGCTTTTTCACATTGAAATCAACCTTTGGATTTTGCCTCGTGATGAAGTAAAGATGCTCTTGGCACTAAAATGATTTGGGGAAAAAGCCCAGAGCCTCAATTAGAACAGATATAAAAAGTGTATTAAGTCCTGACTGCTACCTGTGTTAAATAGATCTCATATAAACTAACTGAAGACAGTTTGATTTTACCATCAGAACCCAGTAAATATTGAGTTTTGAATACATAAAAAGATATTTACATGTATTTCAGGTAGTGTACTTGTGATTACATCATAAGAGCTGTTACACCTGTGCTGTTCCCATATTCATCTAAAACAGGATATAAATAGCTAGGACAACCAAGCACTTTGAATATTAAAATTTATGCAAACCAGCAGGTGAAGAAATAAAACGTGTGACTTCTGTGAGAAATGGACATTGATGGTCAACAGTTATATAACTCAAGTTTTAGTTTTTGGTTGTAGAAAAGATGATATTAGCAAAATAATGTTTGTATGAAATAGAGAAAATTTAGAGATTCACTATTGCTGTAAATATCTCAGTGTCATAATGAATTAAAATGGCTCATTATAATTGCCATTGAGGAGCTGTATAAGCAGACCTCCACAGATATGTTTGCTCATGTTAGTAAATGTAAAACTCTGGATTTACTTGTAGATTAAATGTTTTAGGTAGTTTAGGCCAAACAGTTATGTTGTGTGTATGTGAAGAGTGGCAGTTTAAAATATACACATATATACTGGAAAAGCTACACATTTATTAAGTATACCTTAAAAGTTAAAATGACAATCTGTATTAATAAGGTATATGGAGAGTTGGGACGATACTTTGTGTTGCAGTTAAAAAGAGAATTATTGGCCTCTGGAGGAGGCTGCTTTAAGGTAACAAAACTCCCTATTATTGATGAATCAGAATATAAAATTCATGTGCTGCTACTTCATTTCATCAACAAGCAAAGAGTATGAAAATCTAGAACAGACATGTAAAAGCACTTTAACTAAAACAATCATTTAAATCTAAACAAATGTGCAAGAAGAAAAATCTATGAATTGAAATGTCTTTATTGCATTATTGTTAAAAGTAAATGCTTTTATTGTAATTCTATAAACATATTTTACAGTCAAATTGGGACAAAAAAGAAAATTTTGAGACTATCAAAAAGTTGTGTGAATATTCTTTTTGACCAATCACTGTAGTTACATCTGTGAATGTTCAATATTCATGAAAATAAAAGAAATTGAGAGTTTGTCCGCAAACTGAAATTTGCAAACTCACACAGATTTTTTTTATTGAACCACTGGAGTCGAATATGTGAACATCCAACAATGGTGGAAGTGAGAGTTAGAGAAATAACTTCTGTACACACACGTAAAATTGTATATATGTTTATTTTTTGTGTTTCAGACTGTGGATAGACAGCAGGTTGGCCTCTCTGACACACAGTGGAGCTCTGCATCAGCCCAGGTCTTATCTGTGGCGATGAAATTTTATGAATGTCCAACACTGGTGAAAATGAAGGTTTGATAAATGACTTTTCTTCATAAACATTTGTAACTTTTTTGTTGAGGCCCATTGCATTTTAACAGAACAACAGGTGGAAATTCACCAGCATGTTAGTTGCTAAGGACAGAGTATGCGAGAAGCACAAACAGACGGATAGGTGAGAGAACATGGGCGATCATTCCATTTCAGATCAGTACCGAAGTTGTTGTGAACACAGTTTTCATTTCCTTTTTCGTTGTTTGGCTCTCCTGAATTCCAAAAGTCAAAGTCCACTGCACATCCATCAGACCACATCCATCCTCCTTCCTTCTGGGTGTCACTGAGCCCGAGCCAAGTGAGTCCCTCAGCAGTGTCAAAGTTCTTGATCAGGGATTGGACAAACATCTCTTCTTCCAGACTGTGGATAGACACCAGGTTGGCCTTCTCTGACACACAGTGGAGCTCTGCATCAGCCCAGGTCTTAGGTGTGGCGACATACTTGTAGCAGCGGCCGTTGAAGCTGAACCAGAACATGGGACAGTTACCACGCTGTAGCTTCACTTCATGGTCACCTGAAGGAGACTCGGCACCCAGAGCCAGACCAAACAAGAAGAGGAGCAAGAGCATGTTGGTAATTTCTTGGTTGGAGCTGATCTGCACTGTGAGGTGTGATCAAGAATCGTGCAGAGACAGGGGAAAGGCTGTTCTCTTTTAAATGCTTTAGAGAGGGTGTCTGCACTGCTGGCATTACATGATTGGTCAAGAGCACTTGCCAAACATTTTCATCCACACAGTAACACACAGAATCTGAACATAAACCAAGAAAAGACCATCAATTCACCATGAGATTTCATATCAACACTATAATTAGTTAGTTAGTTTTGTCTTAAAATAATATTCATATTTACATATGAACATCGAAAGTGTTCCCCTAACCCTTAACTTTGGAAGATATCCACTTAATTTAACTAGTGTGGATGATGTAAGCCTCACATTAAATTCAGATAAACTCTGAAATATATTTTTTCATAAAACAAGGACGGCGAATTTTGTCCTTTTACATTGAAAATGCATTTGGAGGATCTTCTAATGGTCAGTGTGAACAGCAGGAATGATTACAGTGTTTCAATGTCCATATGGGCACCTGGCTGTAGTTTTAAGACCGACTTGAAAAATTGTGACGCTATCCTCTAATATGCAGACTAAATGAAGATTTTATCCTTTCTCCATGCTCTGCCAAGAAGTTCCAGAAGAATTTTTCTTTTCCGTGAACATCTGAATGAAAATGTTGGTGATAGAAAGGGATCAGTGTCTATCTAGTTTTACTGCACAGACAAGCACTAAACTGCTCATAACACTGAACTTCTGTATGAAAGTGAGCCTTCACCTTGAGATCATCTTTAATTTTTGTCTTGTAATGAATCAAAGATGCTTTTACAAGTAAAATGCTTTGGAAAATTCTGGTTCTCACTTGAACATTTCACTCATTGTGATCTTACCTTTGAGTTGAAATGATGTTGAACACGTGTTGCATACACATTTGACTTTATTACACATTACCCCCCTCCCACAGAGTATTTGTACTCGGTGTTCTTGTGATCAGAACAGCTGTTACCAAATTTATCTACTACACAGAGTCTATGAAGTGGTGGAGCAGACTTTGAAAAACAATAATCTAAACTTACACAAACAAGCAAGTGAAAAACTGCAAATTATTTCACTGTTAATTCTCTTAATAATATGTTTTTGTTTTCCACAATGAGTGGAAGTTATCTGTGTGACTGTCAAATGTCAGAGAAAATTTGGGTTGATAAAATAACTTGTGTACATACTTCCCCCACATTAGTGGCCTATAAATATCTGCATGGGATCATTATTTACGTGTTAAGTGTGGACACCCCTGATTAAGATCTTCATTCACAACATGTTTAAAATAAACAAGAATCGGTCTTGATGTCTCTCTTGGTAAAGTCTACAGGCTTACCAAGATGTCAGTTATATAACAGTCTGTACTTAACAAGGCCGTAGCTACCATAGATCATTTTTTCTTGAAGATATTTTTACAGGTGAGATATAACAAATTATGGCTGAATTACATTTAGCTGGTTCAGTTTTAGGGTCTTGTAGTGTGCATGCTAACTCACTGTCACACTGTCACGGCTTACTGGAACACTTGAATCAAACAGAGCCATCATTAATATTATTAGTAACATCTGTGCTTTTCCAATATGACAAATCAAAATGTCTGAGGACCTCCATATCCTCAATAGACCTGGCTTTTTGAGGATATGGAGGTCATGTCCTCTGCAGTTTTTTACAGGGGATTTGTGGGTTTTGGGAACCTGGGGTGAGTTAATATTTTTCATTTTTTGAACACTTATTTTTTAAGTATTTAATATTTCCCTGCCAGAATTTTATTGCTGCAATAGTGAGAGCTTTGCAACAACATTAAGGAAAACAAAAATATACAGACAATAGAGCTGAAACTGAATAAATGATTTTTTTTTTTTAAATTCAGATCATTAAGATATGTCTGAACATTTTTTCTGGGTGAGGGGGACTGTCCTCAGTAATTCTAAAAGTCTGACACTTCCTTCATTATCCGTCACCGTTGTTTAGTTGGCAGAAGCCTGCTGAGTAAAAGACTCATCAGGATGACTACAATATGATAGGGGTTAGCAGCATCAGCAAACCTTATCACTGCTGGGTGTCAATCATCAGTGACCCTACATGCCTTTCACACACACACACACACACACACACAAATGCAGCACATGGCATGGAGTGCTTCTTGTCACAGCTCATGCCAACTGGCATCAGCTGAGTTGAGACAGAGGCAACTGTTCACACATTACATTGCTTGATTAATTGAAACATGTCGGGGGAATATAATTATATAATTTCAACTTTGTAATACTGTTGTCCAGGGTGTGATCAAGCTGCATCAGAATTACAGGGAAGGATCATGTGCACTTTGCTCTCATCGCTGACTGAGTGAATTCCCATTAACTCTTAAGCCAAATGAAATTGTTAGACAGGAAACTTTTTAGAAAGGTGTATCTATATATTTTTTTTTCACATTTTTATCTGAATCACCCCTTTTTATCCTTTCTCCATGCTCTGCCAAGAAGTTCCAGAGGATTTTTTCTTTTCTGTGAATATCTGAAGGAAAATGTTGGTGATAAAAGGGATCAGTGTCTGTCTTATAAAGAGTTTTAATGCACAGACAAGGACTAAACTGCTCATAACACTGAATTTCTGTATGAAAGTGAGCCTTCATCTTGAGATCATCTTTAATTTTTGTCTTGTAATGAATCAAAGATGCTTTTACAAGTAAAATGCTTTGGAAAATTCTGGTTCTCACTTGAATATTTCACTCATTGTGATTTTACCTTTGAGTTGAAACGATGTTGAACACGTGTTGCATACATGACTTTATTGCACTTTACCCCCCTCCCACAGAGTATTTGTACTCGGTGTTTGTGTGATTGAAACAGCTGTTACCAAATTTATCTACTACACAGAGTCTATGAAGTGGTGGAGCAGACTTAGAAAAACACTTTAATAATCTAAACAAGCAAGTGAAAAACAGTGAATTATTTCACTGTTAATTCTCCTAATATTGTTTTGTTTTGCACAATGAGTGGAAGTTACCTGTGTGACTGTCAAATGTCAGAGAAAATTTGGGTTGATAAAATAACTTGTGTACATACTTCCCCCACATTAGTGGCCTATAAATATCTGCATGGGATCATTATTTACGTGTAAAGTGTGGACCCCTGATTAAGACTTAAATTCACACAACATTTTTAAAATAAACAAGAAGAGGTCTTGATGGCTCTCTTGGTAAAGTCTACAGGCCTACCAAGATGTCAATTATATAACAGTCTGTACTTAACAAGGCCGTAGCTACCATAGATCTTTTTAGCATATGAACATCCAACAATGGTGAAAGTAAGAGTTAGAGAAATAACTTCTGTACACACAAGTAAAATTGTATATATGTTTATTTTTTGTGTTCCAGACTGTGGATAGACACCAGATTGGCCTCTCTGACACACAGTGGAGCTCTGCATCAGCCCAGGTCTTATCTGTAGCGACAAACTTTTATGAATGTCCAACACTGGTGAAAATGAAGGTTTGATAAATGACTTCTTCATAAACATTTGTAACTTTTTTGTTGAGGCCCATTGCATTTTAACAGAACAACAGTTGGAAATTCACCAGGTTGTCCATAGCAACCATATCACTTGCTAAGGACAGCCTATGCGAGAAGCACAAACAGACGGATAGGTATTAGAACATGGGACATCATTCCATTTTAGACCAGTACCGAAGTTGTTGTGAACACAGTCTTCATTTCCTCCTCCGTTGCTTGGCTCTCCTGAATTCCAAAAGGCAAAGTTCACTGCAGATCCATCAGACCACATCCATCTTCCTTCCTTCTGGGTGTCACTGAGTCCGATCCAAGTGAATCCCTCAGCATGGTCAAAGTTCTTAATCAGGGATATGATGAACTTCTGTTCTTCCAGACTGTGGATAGACACCAGGTTGGCACTCTCTGACACACAGTGGAGCTCTGCATCAGCCCAGGTCATACGCGTGGAGACATACTTGTAGCAGCGGTCGTTGAAGCTGTACCAGAACATGGGACAGTTACCACGCTGTAGCTTCATCTCATGGTCACCTGAAGGAGACTCGGCACCCAGAGCCAGACCAAACAAGAAGAGGAACAAGAGCATGTTGTCAAGTCAGGACAAGAGTGTTGGTAATTTCTTGGTTGGAACTGATCTGCACTGTGAGGTGTGATCAAGAATCGTGTAGAGACAGGGGAAAGGCTGTTCTCTTTTAAATGCTTTAGAGAGGGTGTCTGCACTGCTGGCATTATATGATTGGTCAAGAGCACTTGCCAAACATTTTCATCCACACAGTAACACACAGAAGCTGAACATAACCCAAGAAAAGACCATCGATTCACCATGAGATTTCATATCAACACTATAATTAGTTAGTTTTGTCTTAAAATAATATTCATATTTACATATGAACATTAAAAGTGTTTTTTCTTGCTGTAATCATTCCTCCTGTTCATACTGTCCGTTAGAAGAGTCATTCCTCATGTGCTTCAATGTAAGTGATGGACAGCCCTCAGTTTGTGCAAATATGTATTTGAAGGTTATCAGAAGCTTATATTCAAATTAATAAAATCAAGTAGAAACCTTCCAAAGTTATCAACTTTTTACTGCAAATGTTCCTCTTTTTATTACTATCCTCTCACTGCCATTCAACAGAGAAAGACTGTCTGTGGAAACAAAGAGGAATTTTGTACTAAAACACTTTAACTTTGGAAGATATCCACTTAATTCAACTAGTGTGGACGACTTAAGCCTCACATTAAATTCAGATGAACTCTGAAATATATTTTTCATAAACAATGAATTTTGTCCACTTACATTGAAAATGCATTTGGAGGATCTTCTAATGGTCAGTGTGAACAGGAGGAATGATTACAGTGTTTCAATATTCATATAGCCAGAAATGACCAG
Organism: Thunnus thynnus; assembly: GCF_963924715.1. Taxonomy (NCBI): domain Eukaryota; kingdom Metazoa; phylum Chordata; class Actinopteri; order Scombriformes; family Scombridae; genus Thunnus; species Thunnus thynnus. The sequence goes on along the minus strand of NC_089531.1, from coordinate 18,987,843 downwards.
CTCACCTAGAAATGTTAAATGAAAGCTACAACTTATTCAAATAATACATCAGGTCTAATTCATTCACTCTCCTTCCACCCCAATAAAGATGTGAGGTAAAAACTGATTGGTGTTGTTTTAAACTAAAGTGAGTTAAGGAATGAATACATCTTTTCTCCATGCACTACCAAAAAGTGCCAAGAAGAATGTTTATTGTTTTGTGATCATCTGAGGGAAGTATTGGTCATAAAAGTGATCACAGTCTGTTTTTTGAAAGAGTTTTTAATGCCTGACAAGGACTAAGCTGATCATAACATTAAAGTTCTGTATAATAGTGCTTTTTCATATTGAGATCAAGCTTTGAATTTTGCCTTGTGATGAAGTAAAGATGCTCTTGGCACTAAAATGATTTGGGAAAAAGCCCAGAGCCTCAATTAGAACAGATATAAAAAATGTATTAAGCCCTGACTGCTGCCTGTGTTAAATAGATCTAATATAAACTAACTCAAGACAGTGTGATTTTACCATCAGAACCAAGTAAATATTGAGTTTTGAATACATAAAAAGATATTTACATGTATTTCAGGTAGTATACTTGTGATTACATCATAAGAGCTGTTACACCTGTGCTGTTCCCATATTTATCTAAAACAGAATATAAATTGCTGGGACAGTCAAGCACTTAGATAATTTGAATTTACACAAACCAGCAGGTGAAGAAATAAAACATGTGGCTTCTGTGAGAAATGGAAGTTGATGGTCAACAGTTATATAACTCAAGTTTTAGTTTTTGGTTGTAGAAAAGCTGATATTAGCAAACTAAAGTTTGTATGAAAAGGAGAAAAATCAGAGATTCATCCTGCACTGTAGCGTCATTTCATGGTCACCTAAAAGAGACTCGGCACCCAGAGCCAGACCAACCAAGAAGAGGAACGAAAGCATTTATTTTCTGTGATCATCTGAGGGAAGTATTGGTCATAAAAAGCGATCACAAAGAGTTTTTAATGCCTCACAAGGACTAAGCTGATCATAACACTAAAGCATTCACCTTTGAACATCAACTACCAATTAGTTAGTTGTGTCTTAAAATAATATTCATATTTACATATGAACATTGAAAGTGTTTTTCTTGCTGTAATCGTTCCTCCTGTTCATACTGGCCGTTAGAAGAGTCATTCTTAATGGGCTTCAATGTAAGTGATGGACAGCCCTCAGTTTGTGCAAATATGTATTTGCAGGTTATCAGAAGCTTATATTCAAATTAATAAAATCAAGTGGATATCTTCCAAAGTTATCAACTTTTTACTGCAAATGTTCCTCTTTTTATTACTATCCTCTAACTTTGGAAGATATCCACTTAATTCAACTAATATGGAAGACTTTAGCCTCACATTAAATTCAGATGAACTCTGAAATATGTTTTTTCATAAAATGAGGATGGTGAATTTTGTCCACTTACATTGAAAATGCATTTGGAGGATCTTCTAATGGTCAGTATGAACAGGAGGAATGATTACAGTGTTTCAATATTCATATGGGCACCTGACTGGAGTTTAAAGACCAACTAGAAAAATTGTGAAGCTATCCTCTAATATGCTGACTAAATGAAGGTTTTTGTCCTTTCTCCATGCTCTGCCAAGAAGTTCCAGAAGAATTTTTCTTTTCTGTGAACATCTGAATGAAAATGTTGGTGATAAAAAGGGATCAGTGTCTGTCTTTGAAAGAGAGTTTTAATGCACAGACAAGCACTAAACTGCTCATAACACTGAATTTCTGTATGAAAGTGAGCCTTCACCTTGACATCCTCTTTAACTTTTGTCTTGTAATGAATCAAAGATGCTTTTACAAGTAAAATGCTTTGGAAAATTGTGGTTCTCACTTGAACATTTCACTCATTGTGATCTTACCTTTAGGTTGAAATGATGTTGAACACGTGTTGCATACATGACTTTATTACACTTTATCTCCCTCCCACAGAGTATTTGTACTCGGTGTTCTTGTGATCAAAACAGCTGTTACCAAATTTATCTACTACACAGAGTCGATGAAGTGGTGGAGCAGACTTTGAAAAACACTTTAATAATCTAAACAAGCAAGTGAAAACTGAAAAACTGCAAATTATTTCACTGTTAATTCTCTTATTTATATGTTTTTGTTTTACACAATGAGTGGAAGTTACCTGTGTGGCTGTCAAGTGTCAACAAGCACTAAACTGCTCATAACACTGAATTTCTGTATGAAAGTGAGCCTTCATCTTGACATCCTCTTTAACTTTTGTCTTGTAATGAATCAAAGATGCTTTTACAAGTAAAATGCTTTGGAAAATTGTGGTTCTCACTTGAACATTTCATTCATTGTGATTTTACCTTTGAGTTGAAATGATGTTGAACACGTGTTGCATACATGACTTTATTACACTTTACCCCCCTCCCACAGAGTATTTGTACTCGGTGTTTGTGTGATTGAAACAGCTGTTCCCAAATTTATCTACTACACAGAGTCTATGAAGTGGTGGAGCAGACTTTGAAAAACACTTATATAATCTAAATTTACACATACAAGCAAGTGAAAAACAGTACATTATTTCACTGTTAATTCTCTTAATATGTTTTTTTTTTTTTTTTTGCTTAATCAGTGGAAGTTACCTGTGTGACTGTCAAGCGTCAGAGAAAATTTGGGTTGATAAAATAACTTGTGTACATACTTCCCCCACATTAGTGGCCTATAAATATCTGCATGGGATCATTAATTACATGTTAAGTGTGGACACCCCTGATTAAGACTTAAATTCACACAACATGTTTAAAATAAACAAGAATCGGTCTTGATGTCTCTCTTGGTAAAGTCTACAGGCCTACCAAGATGTCAGTTATATAACAGTCTGTACTTAACAAGGCCGTAGCTACCATAGATCTTTTTTACTGAAGATATTTTTTACATGTCACAGGTGTGATATAATAAATTATGACTGAATTACGTTTAGCTGGTTCAGTTTCAGGGTCTTGTAGTGTGCATGCAGGCTCACTGTCACACTGTCACGGCTTACTGGAAGACTTGAATCAAACAGAGCCATCATTAATGTTATTAGTAACATCTGTGCTTTTCCCAAATGAGAAATCAAAATGTCTGAGGACCTCCATATCCTCAATAGACCTGTTTTTTTGAGGATACAGAGGTCATGTCCTCTGCAGTTTTTTTAAGCTAATATTTCATTTTTCGTGACATTATATTTTAAGTATTTAATATTTCCCCACCAGAATTTTATTCCTGCGATAGTGAGAGTTTGGAACAACATTAAAATCTTCATATTGGAAAACAAAAATATACAGACAATATAGTTAAAACTGAATACATAAAATGTTTTTTTTTTCTTTTTTAAATAGAGATCATTAAAAATTGTGTGCACATTTTTTCTGGGCAAACATTTTCAGTTGCCAACATAAGCCAGAAATGACCAGCTCACCTAGAAATGTCAAATGAAAGCTACAACTTATTCAAATAATACATCAGGTCTAATTCATTCACTCTCCTTCCACCCCAATAAAGATGTGAGGTAAAAACTGATTGGTGTTGTTTTAAACTAAAGTGAGTTAAGGAATGAATACATCAGAATATAAAATTCATGTGCTGTTCCTTCATTTAATCAACAAGCAGAGTATGAAAATCTAGAGCAGACATGTAAAAGCTCTTTAACTAAAACAATCATTTAAATCTAAACAAATGTGCAAGAGGAAAAATCTGTGGATTGAAATGTCTTTATTGCATTATTGTTAAAAGTAAATGCTTTTATTGTAATTCTATAAACATATTTTACAGTCAAATTGGGACAAAAAAGAAAATTTTGAGACTATCAAAAAGTTATGTGAATATTCTTTTTGACCAATCATTGGAGTTACATGTGTGAATGTTCAATATTCATGAAAATAAAGGAAATTGAGAGTTTTTCCACAAACTGAAATTTGCAAACTCACACAGATTTTTTTATTGAACCACTGGAGTCAAATATGTGAACATCCAACAATGGTGAAAGTGAGAGTTAGAGAAATAACTTCTGTACACACACGTAAAATTGTATATATGTTTATTTTTTGTGTTCCAGACTGTGGATAGACACCAGATTGGCCTCTCTGACACACAGTGGAGCTCTGCATCAGCCCAGGTCTTAGGTGTGGCGACATACTTGTAGCAGCGGCCGTTGAAGCTGTACCAGAACATGGGACAGTTACCACGCTGTAGCTTCATTTCATGGTCACCTGAAGGAGACTTGGCACCCAGAGCCAGACCAAACAAGAAGAGGAACAAGAGCATGTTGGTAATTTCTTGATTGGAGCTGATCTGCACTGTGAGGTGTGATCAAGAATCGTGCAGAGACAGGGGAAAGGCTGTTCTCTTTTAAATGCTTTAGAGAGGGTGTCTGCACTGCTGGCATTACATGATTGGTCAAGAGCACTTGCCAAACATTTTCACCCACACAGTAACACACAGAATCTGAACATAACCCAAGAAAAGACCATCAATTCACCATGAGATTTCATGTCAACGCTATAATTAGTTAGTTTTGTCTTAAAATAATATTCATATTTACATATGAACAATGAAAATGTTTTTTCTTGCTGTAATCATTCCTCCTGTTCATACTGGCTGTTAGAAGAGTCATTCCTCATGTGCTTCAATGTAAGTGATGGACAGCCCTCAGTTTGTGCAAATATGTATTTGCAGGTTATAAGAAGCTTATATCCAAATTAGTAAAATGGAGTGGATATCTTCCAAAGTTACCACGTTTTTACTGCAAATGTTCCTCTTTTTATTACTATCCTCTCACTGCCATTCAACAGAGAAACACTGTCTGTGGAAACAAAGAGGAATTTTGTACTAAAACACTTTAACTTTGGAAGATATCCACTTAATTCAACTAATGTGGATGATGTAAGCCTCACATTAAATTCAAATAAACTCTGAAATATATTTTTTCATAAAATAAGGATGGCAAATTTTGTCCTTTTACATTGAAAATGCATTTGGAGGATCTTCTAATGGTCAGTGTGAACAGCAGGAAGGATTACAGTGTTTTAATGTCCATATGGGCACCTGACTGGAGTTTTAAGACCGACTTGAAAAATTGTGAAGCTATCCTCTAATATGCAGACTAAATGAAGGTTTTCGTCCTTTCTCCATGCTCTGCCAAGAAGTTCCAGAAGAATTTTTCTTTTCTGTGAACATCTGAATGAAAATGTTGGTGATAAAAGGGATCAGTGTCTGTCTTTGAAAGAGAGTTTTAATGCACAGACAAGCACTAAACTGCTCATAACACTGAATTTCTGTATGAAAGTGGGCCTTCATCTTGACATCCTCTTTAACTTTTGTCTTGTAATGAATCAAAGATGCTTTTACAAGTAAAATGCTTTGGAAAATTGTGGTTCTCACTTGAACATTTCATTCATTGTGATTTTACCTTTGAGTTGAAATGATGTTGAACACGTGTTGCATACATGACTTTATTACACTTTACCCCCCTCCCACAGAGTATTTGTACTCGGTGTTTGTGTGATTGAAACAGCTGTTCCCAAATTTATCTACTACACAGAGAATATGAAGTGGTGGAGCAGATTTTGAAAAACACTTTAATAATCTAAATTTACACATACAAGCAAGTGAAAAACAGTGAATTATTTCACTGTTAATTCTCTTAATATGTTTTTTTTTTTTTTTTGCTTAATCAGTGGAAGTTACCTGTGTGACTGTCAAGCGTCAGAGAAAATTTGGGTTGATAAAATAACTTGTGTACATACTTCCCCCACATTAGTGGCCTATAAATATCTGCATGGGATCATTACTTACAGGTTAAGTGTGGACACCCCTGAGCAGCATCAGCAAACCTTATCGCTGCCGGGTGTCAACCATCAGTGACCCTACCTCCCTTTCACACACACACACACACACACACACACACACACACACACACACACACACACACTCATACACACACACACACACACACACACACGCACACACACGCACACACACACACACACACACACACACACACACACACACACACACACACATACACACACACACATGCACATAATAGGGAGTGTTTCTTGTTATAGCTTATGCCAACTGGAAAGAGAGCGAGGCAGCTGTTCATATATTATGTTGCTCAGTGCTTTTCCACACACTACCAAAAAGTGCCAAGAAGAATGCTTATTTTTTTGTGATCATCTGAGGGAAGTATTGGTCATAAAAAGTGATCACAGTCTGTCTTGAAAGAGTTTCTAATGCTTGACAAGGACTAAGCTGATCATAACATTAAAGTTCTGTATAATAGTGCTTTTTCACATTGAAATCAACCTTTGAATTTTGACTTGTGATGAAGTAAAGATGCTCTTGGCACTAAAATGATTTGGGAAAAAGCCCAGAGCCTCAGTTAGAACAGATATAAAAAGTGTATTAAGCCCTGACTGCTACCTGTGTTAAATAGATCTAATATAAACTAACTCACAACAGTGTGATTTTACCATCAGAACCAAGTAAATATTGAGTTTGAATACATAAAAAGATATTTACGTGTATTTTAGGTAGTGTACTTGTGTTTACATCATAACAGCTGTTAAACCTGTGCTGTTCCCATATTTATCTAAAACAGAATATTAATAGCTGGGACAGTCAAGCACTTAGATAATTTGAATTTACGTAAACCAGCAGGTGAAGAAATAAAACACATGTGACTTCTGTGAGAAATGGACATTGATGGTCAACAGTTATATAACTCAAGTTTTTGTCTTTGGTTGTAGAAAAGCTGATATTATTAAAATAAAGTTTGTATGAAAAAGAGAAAATTTAGAGATTCACTATTGCTTTAAATATCTCAGTCTCATAATGAATTAAAATAACTCATCATAATTGCCATTGAGGAGCTGTATAAGCAGACCTCCACAGATATGTTTGCTCATGTTAGTAAATGTAAAACTCTCGATTTATTTGTAGATGTCAGATTAAATGTTTTAGGTAGGTTCGGCCCAACAGTTATGTTGTGTGTATGTGAAGAGTGGCAGTTTAAAATATACATATATACTGGAAAAGCTACACATTTCTTAAGTATACCTTAAAAGTTAAAATGATAATCTGTATTAATAAGGTCTATGGAGAGTTGGGAAGATACTTTGTGTTGCAGTTAAAAAGAGAATTATTGGCCTCTGGAGGAGGCTGCTTAAAGGTAACAAAACTCCCTATTATTGATGAATCAGAATATAAAATTCATGTGCTGTTCCTTCATTTAATCAACAAGCAAAGAGTATGAAAATCTAGAACAGACATGTAAAAGCACTTTAATTAAAACAATAATTTCAATCTGCACAAATGTGCAAGGGGAAAGATCTGTCTGTCTTTATGCCATTATTGTCAAAAGTAAATGCCTTTTGTTGTAATTCTATAAATAAAATAGTTTTTACAGTCAAACTGGGACAAAAAAGAAAATTTTGAGACTATTAAAAAGTTGTGTGAATATTCTTTTTGAGCAATCACTGGAGTTACATGTGTGAATGTTCAATATTCATGAAAATAAAGGAAATTGAGGGTTTGTTCACAAACTGAAATTTACAAACTCACAAAGATTTTTTTTATTGAACCACTAGAGTTGACTATGTGTGACTATCTCCAACATTGGTTGACATACAGTGGAGCTCTGCATCAGCCCAGGTCTTAGGTGTGGCGATATACTTGCAGCAGCAGCCGTTGAAGCTGTACCAGAACATGAGACAGAATATAGCTTCATTTCATGGTCACCTGAAGGAGACTCGGCACCCAGAGGCAGACCAAACAAGAAGAGGAACAAGAGCATGTTGTCAAGTCAGGAAAAGAGTGTAATGTGTTGGTTGGAGCTGATCTGCACTGTGGGGTGTGATCAAGAATCTTGCAGAGACAGGGGAAAGGCTGTTCTCTTTTAAATGCTTTAGAGAGGGTGTCTGCACTGCTGGCATTATGGTTGGTCAAGAGCACTTGCCAAACATTTTCACCCACACAGTAACACACAGAAGCTGAACATAACCCAAGAAAAGACCATCAATTCACCATGAGATTTCACATCAACACTATAATTAATTAAGAAGGGCGGAAGAATTGTGACCAAAAAACTGGTGTAAAGAATCCAGGTCCAGGCACTCAAAGTAGGTTTGAAAAATAAAAGTTCTTTATTTCAGTGGGCTAGAGACATTAAATAACATACCAACGCGGGTTTGGAGACACAAAGAAACAAACTGTGTAATTATATTTGCAGTCACCACAAGTGTGCAACACTGAGCACCTGCATAATTTTCTTTCTGGTCTCTAGTGACATCACACAATAAATACAATACAGGAAATACAAAACCAAGGCCCTCCAACAGGCTATTATCCTTGCTAAGGATGGGGTAGGCAAAGAAGGATAAAAAAAAAAATGTATCAATGAGCAATGTAAATGTTTGCACTTTGGCACTTTTTGCACTTTATTGTTTGATATATTGTATTTGTAAATTTATTATTGTGAAATTCAATAAAGATCTTTAAAAAGCAAAGACGGATAAAATCCACAATAGGAAACAAACATCAGAATACAACATTTAAGTCAACATTAGTCAATCAAACAAAACCACCATTACAGATGCACTCAAGCAATAACAACATCAATATATAGTATCTTCAATGAGGAAACCAAGTTGAGAACACTTTAGGGACCTTTTAAAAGAAAAAAAAAAAAAAGCTTTTGGGAATATCAACTCCTTAAGAAGACAAAAAAAAAATTACACTAATATAGGACAAAGCTAATGAGTATAAGAAAGATGAAAGGTCAAAGTCTTCGTTTAGACCAGGGTAACTGGTGGCTTTAAGGGCATAGATCCAGTATGCCTCTCTTTGTTTGAGGTGTTTAATTTTGTCCCCACCCCTGGCATCAGAGCTGATAACTTCAATACCTTACACTCTTAGGGTTTAATCACTCCCATGTTGTGCTTCCATGTACTGTTTGGCCATAGGATAATTCATGTTCCCAGTACGAATGGCATACCTATGTTTGGCCACTCTGTCCCTCAGCCTCCTTCTAGTGAGGCCTACATAGAAACAGCCACAAATGCATTCAAGTCAGTACACAACATGGGTAATATTACAATTCATGAAACTGGTGATAGCGTAGGTTTTGTTACTAAACACATTTCTAAAAGTGTCGGATTTCACCATATTCTCACAGTAATTGCAATTACCACAGCAAAAATTGCCAAGTGTCAGGTTCGAGAGCAGGAAGTCAACTCCTGACTAGTTTGTCCTTGATCGTTGGAGCCCTTCTGAATTCTTAATGGGCTTCAATGTAAGTGATGGAGAGCCGTCAATTTGTGCAAATATGTATTTGAAGGTTATCAGAAGCTTATATCCAAATTAATAAAATCAAGTGGATATCTTCCAAAGTTACCACCTTTTTACTGTAAATGTTCCTCTTTTTATTACTATCCTCTCACTGCCATTCAACAGAGAAACACTGTCTGGGGAAACAAAGAGGAATTTTTGTAATTCTATAAATAAAACATTTTGTATAGTCAAAGTGAGACAAAAAAGAAAATGAATTTGCCTGCACACTGAAATTTTTCAAACTCACACAGATTGAACCACTGGAGTTGACTATGTGAACATCCAACAATGGTGAAAGTAAGAGTTAGAGAAATAACTTCTGTACACACAAGTAAAATTGTATATATGTTGAGTTCCAGACTGTGGATAGACAGCAGGTTGGCCTCTCTGACACACAGTGGAGCTCTGCATCAGCCCAGGTCATACCAGTTGCTAAAGACAGTCTATGCGAGAAGCACAAACATACGGAAGGGTATCAGAACATGGGACATCATTCCATTTCAGATTAGTATCACCATTGATCTGAACACAGTCTTCATTTCCTCCTATGTTGTTTGGCTCTCCTGAATTCCAAAAGATAAAGTTGACTGCACATCCATCAGACCACATCCATCTGCCTTCTTTGGGGATGTCATTGAGTCCGATCCAGATTTTTCTCGGAGCAACGTCAAAGTTCTCGATCAGGGATTTGACAAAATTGTGTTCTCCCAGACTGTGGATAGACACCAGGTTGGCCTTCTCTGACACACAGTGGAGCTCTGCATCAGCCCAGGTCATATGTGATGCGACATACTTGTAGCAGCGGCCATTGAAGCTGAACCAGAACATGGGACAATTACCACGCTGTAGCTTCAATTGATGGTCACCTGAAGGACTCTCAGCACCCAGAGCCAGACCAAACAAGAAGAGGAACAAGAGCATGATGGTGTCTCTCTGTCACAGGAGCAGGATGAGAGGTTGATCCGTTAGTTGGAGCTGATCTGCACTGTTAAATGTTATCAAGAATCTTGTAGAGACAGGTGAAAGCCTGCTTTCTTTTATATGCTTCAGAGAGGCAGATTTTGAAATGAAAACAAGGAAACCAAAGAGGAGGAAGGAGGAGAGGAGAGGAGGAGGAAGCAATAACTACTGATTATTGACTTACAGTTGTTGAACTTTGGAATTTTCAGGAGAACTCTCTTGTTTGTTTTTCTCTATAATTATATCTTTATTGCATCATAATAATGCTCAACAACATTATTACAGTATCAGTCAATTATATCAAGGACAACGGATGAAGGAAAATGGGTGGAAGATAAGAACACATGATTATATTTTTATTGCATGAAAAACATGCCCAACAACATTATTACAATATCAGATAAAATCCTTTTATTTTTTTATTGTGGCACTGAGTTTTACATTTGGAATAAATTTAAGTAGAAAGTTTTTATGGGTATATAGTACACGTTTTCTTGCTAAGAAAAGGACTTGTTGTTGTTGTTCTGCTTTTATCTACCTGAGTAGATAAAAGTAGTAGTAGTTGTCTGCACACTGAAATTTGCAAACTCACAAAGATTTTTTTATTGAATGACTGGAGTTGAATATGTGAATATCCAACAATTGTGAAAGTAAGAGTTAGAGAAATAACTTCTGTACACACACGTAAAATTGTATATATGTTTATTTTTTGTGTTTCAGACTGTGGATAGACAGCAGGTTGGCCTTCTCTGACACACAGTGGAGCTCTGCATCAGCCCAGGTCTTATCTGTGGCAACGAACTTTTATGAATGTCCAACACTGGTGAAAATGAAGGTTTGATAAATGACTTTTCTTCATAAACATTTGTAACTTTTTTGTTGAGGCCCATTGCATTTTAACAGAACAACAGGTGGAAATTCACCAGGTTGTCCATAGCAACCATATCACTTGCTAAGGACAGTCTATGCGAGAAGCACAAACAGACGGAAAGGTGAGAGAACATGAGTGATCATTCCATTTCAGATCAGTACCATGGTTGTTGTAAACACAGTCTTCATTTTCTCCTGCGTTGTTTGGCTCTCCTGAATTCCAAAAGTCAAAGTCCACTGCACATCCATCAGACCACATCCATCCTCCTTCCTTCTGGGTGTCACTGAGTCCGATCCAAGTGAATCCCTCAGCATGGTCAAAGTTCTTAATCAGGGATTTGACAAAATTGTGTTCTTCCAGACTGTGGATAGACACCAGGTTGGCCTTCTCTGACACACAGTGGAGCTCTGCATCAGCCCAGGTCATATGTGTGGCGACATACTTGTAGCAGCGGCTGTTGAAGCTGTACCAGAACATGGGACAGTTACCACGCTGTAGCTTCACTTCATGGTCACCTGAAGGAGTCTCAGCACCCAGAGCCAGACCAAACAAGAAGAGGAACAAGAGCATGATGGTGTCTCTCTGTCACAGGAGCAGGATGAGAGGTTGATCCGTTAGTTGGAGCTGATCTGCACCGTTAAATGTTATCAAGAATCTTGCAGAGACAGGTGAAAGGCTGCTTTCTTTTATCTGCTTCAGAGAGGCTGTCTGCACTGATGGTGTGATATTTTGTAATGTTTGACTAATAATCAACCAGGACTCTGAAATGAAAACAAGGAAATCAAAGAGAAGCAATAACTGCTTTACTATTGATCACTATTGATTTACAGTTGTTAAACTTTGGCACTTTCAGGAGAGCTCTGCTGTTTGTTTTTCTATATAATTCTATTTTTATTGCATCCAAAAAGTGCTTAACAATATTATTACAGTATCAGACAAAACCATTTAATCCTTTTATTGTGGCACTGAGCTTTTCTATTGGAACAACTTCAAGTAGAAGGTTATTATATTATATTATTATATAATATACAGTTACATAGTACTCATTTTCTCGCTAAGTGAAGGAGTTTATTCTACTTATGTCTACCTGAGTCCAAGGTTCTTTGGCAGCCCTAATAAAAACTGTCCTAGATCTTTACATACATTCTGCATTAAAATGTTACTATTCTCTTTGGTTACATGACCAGAGCTCAGCTATTTTTAATTTAATTTCAAAAGCAAGAAATGTGCGTTCCACCTGTCAATTTACTTTTAATAAACAAATCATAAAAATTATGAAGGTCCCATCACAGGTTTTCCGTATTATGTTCATTACTGCTCTGTTACTATTTTCTATATAAATATATATTTTTTGCATCAAAAACATGCTCAACAACAGTATTACAGTATCAGTCAAAACCATTTAATCCCTTTATTGTTGCACTGAGCTTTTCTATTAGAACAACTTCAAGTAGAAGATTATTATATATATTATATCTGATATTATTATATATTATACAGTCATATACAGTAGTACACATAGTACACATTTTCTTGCTAAGAAAAGGAGTTAATTCCACTTATATCTGCCTGAGTCCAAGGTTTGTTGGCCCTAATAAAAACTGTCCCAGATCTTTACAAATATTCTGCATTAAAATGTTACTATTCACTTTGGTTCCGCGACCAGAACTCAGCTATTTTTAATTTAATTTCAAAAGCAAGAAATGTACGTTCCACCTGTCAATTTACTTTTAATAAACAAAGGGGATCTATAAGATCTGTTTTGTTTATTAGAAAGAAGGGAATAGGAGGCCTAAATACATTCTTCCCAAACATATTCATCATAACAATTATGAAGGTCCTCTTCCCTTCACAAATTTTTCAGTATTATGTTCATTACTGCTCTGTTACCTATTACAAAAATATGAAATAAAACCTTTGTTCAGTGTGAAGTTAATTATGAACTTCTCTATTCGTCCAAGAAGGGCTACATCCCGTGATAATTTGAGGTGGTGAGCTCGAAAATGAGCAAAAACATCTTTTTGAGGAATTCCAAAAGTAGAATTCTGAACTTGTGTAAAACACATAATGTAATAATCAAGCAATCCATATTAATCATGAGTTATACAGGAGAAAGTATCATTTCTACCCATGACTTTATTCATATCCCGATAGAGTTCACGAGTGTAAAGTTGACTGATCAACACGACTCAAGAGGGTCTTCTCTTTAATTTAGATAGCAGTTAGCCCACTTATAGATGAGTCTACTACGACAGTCTCAGTTATAACATTTGGAAATCTGTCTTTGCAGCTGTAAGGTTTTCATTCTTAATCTGGGTTTTTTTTTCTTGCTATATGAACGTTGAGAAATCTTTTTCAAAATCTTTTTCAGAATATTTTGCTGTCTTCTTTGTGATATATATAAGTGTCATCTGCATAAGTCAAAGTCCACTGCACATCCATCAGACCACATCCATCCTCCTTCCTTCTGGGTGTCACTGAGTCCGATCCAAGTGAATCCCTCAGCATGGTCAAAGTTCTTAATCAGGGATTTGACAAAATCATTTTCACCCAGACTGTGGATAGACACCAGGTTGGCCTTCTCTGACACACAGTGGAGCTCTGCATCAGCCCAAGTCATACATGTGGTGATGTACTTGTAGAAGCTGCCGTTGAAGCTTTACCAAGACATGGGACAGTTGCCAAACAGACCAAAGAAGAAGAGGAACAAGAGCATGATGGTGTCTCTCTGTCACAGGAGCACGATGAGGTGCTGATGTGTTAAATGGAGCTGATCTGCACTGTTGGATGCTATCAAGGATCTTGTAGAGACAGCTGAAATGCTTTCTTTTATCTGTTTCGGAGAGGCTGTTGAATTGATATCATTGGTCAAATGCATTGAGAAACACAATTAGTTGTACACTACTACACAGTGTCTGAACATAACCTAAAGAAAAGATCACCAGCTGTCATAAAACCTATAATTTATTCATTTCCAATAAAGTTGTGACATAGTAAAACACAGCTTTAGAAAAGACGTGGCTTCAGCTGTCAGAAGGTTGAAGGGACACGAGGGGAGACGTATTGCTTTGTGCTTGACATCTTTTCTCATTTACAACAGATAAATACTAACAACATACCAAATATGGGCACATATTTACACATTAACAATATTACATATGTACAAAACCTTCAACATGTCCTCTCTTGCATTGTGAACTTTGTGTTTTCTGTTTTATCATGCAAACAGGTTTTAAACAACATTGCTTTGAAGAAAACATAACTTTAAACAGTCATGACATGGACCAATAAAAACACTAAATACACCCTCATGTTGGTTTCCTCTCCATTACAGCACTTGACACCAGAGGAGAGAGATAAGCGTCATCACACTGACTTGCTCTCCTGCTGCCCTCAAGTGGCCACAACACATAACAACAATTACTTTTACATTCCAGCATTACATCTTCCTGAAGTATGCACTTCCACATTGTTGAACCTCTGAACATGGCACATAAACTGACACATTGCAACCTCAACAACACATAAATAAACTATATAAAACTAAAACTGTTAAATTTAACATTAAACTGCAAAAACAACAAACAAAAAACACTGAATTAATGAGGTTACTGTTTTAATTTCCTTAAGAATGATATTTTACTTGGTAACTCACCTCTGTCTCTGCTACACTGTCCCTGCCATCCCTTTTCTCCTTGCTGTACCCTGTGACTACATGCCGATTCTCCTAAATGAATTATATCGGCAGATGCAAAATAGTCAGATAAAGAAAGCAGACTTTCCTGTACAATTCTGTTCATCCCAGGACAGAGAAATGTGCGCACATTGGATATGGATATGTGACTCATATAATTAAAATTAATACAATTATCTTTACCACAGCCAAATGTGTAACTTAAGATGCACACATAGGTACAGGCACACTAAATGAAAGTTCTGTTAATTCATGTTGAGATTTAACATCTGTTTTCACTCACTTGTGCATCTACTGATTTCTCAATATATCGCAGGTATGCATGTTATATTGTACAGTTATTCAGCATCTATTTCAGTTTTGTAATTAGGACAAGTAAGGCAAATACAGAGAATAAAAAGATCAGTGTAAATAAACCACTAGCATGTAGTTAATATTAAGTGCAATATTGCCTTTAACTTTAAAGACATTCTTTCCCTCTTTGCCAATGCTATGTGATAATGAAATCATCCTAAACAATGCTGACAGTTTGTGGACACTCACTTGTCTTTTAGGCTGTTTAATAAAGAAATACCTTATGTTTGGCCCCTTCCTCTTCCATAGTGACTCACTCATAGTTTCTGAGTTGTTCTGAATGCAAGGCAAGCAGTGATAGAGGATCAGATCATTTATATACTGACAAACAAGAAACATACACATAAAACTAACATTATCATGCCTGCGTGTTAGGGATATAAACAGTTTGGCCCTTTAACTTACTAATTAATACATATATAACATACACACCAGTGGAGGCTGGTCCATAGAGGCAGAGGAGGTTGATCCTCCTCTATTTTTTGAGAGGCAAGAGGGAGATCAAAATATAAAAAAGAATATTTGGTTGAAATGAACCATTACCAAATCTCACTATTATTTATAAAATATTTTTTCTCTCTTCTTTGGAAAAAATCCATTATTGAAATTCTGGTTAAAATGCTTCAACAGTGACACCTGCAGGGCAGGAGGAGAAAGAGCAGTGTGTGTGAAGTGGTGGTGGGGGAGAGTGAGGGAGAGTGGGGGACAGAGGAGGACGGGTGCCTGCTGTCCTCCACAGGGCGGGCTCTCTTACATCAAATTAATGTACTTCTTTTTTTTCATGCTTTTTTTCACATCCTCCCTTACCAATCACAACCAGAATGCAATATTGACATCGAGTTGGTCCAATAATAGTCTCCAGATTTCATCTTCAGTTCTCTCCACTGTAAGGCAGAGTAGCAGCAGTAGATAACGAGCAGTAGATAGCTCCTTGCGTTAGCCAACGCAACAGTTGGCTTGTCGTAGCAGCCTGAAGGACTCTTTATACATCCATGGAAGGACTGTTAAGGACTGTTGTTAAGCTAACGGGAGAATGGATCTGGACTGAGCAGCGCAGCAGCGGCAGGACGCTGGGGAGGCTGGAGAGAGAAGCAACCGGAGAAACAACCAGGAGAGTTAGCTTGTTTGTCATTGTTGCTAATGATATCAGACTGGTTAACCAGCAGCCACAAAGTTCTATTAACTAACAAACAAGATGACCAACAGCTACAAATGGACACTATGACATGAATAATTCATCTCCATGATAGAAAGAAGAAGACGTCAGATAATGTGAGTCAGATACAGCTTCTCTCTCTCTGTCTCTTTGGTCGCTAATTTCATCTCTGATGGTTAAATATTTCTATGTGGCTGTTGTGTGAATTTATCTCCTTAACAAGAATGCAGCAGAGATCATATAATGTGCTGTGGGTAGTTTGCTTGTTGAAGTTACAGTGAGCTGTCGGGACTCACTCATTCATTTGGAATTGATCTAGTTTTTAATTGAGTGGTTGTTCAGTCAGCTGTTGATGTTCTGTGATTAGTGAGGTCTGGCTGCTTGTGAGAATTTCTTCAGTTCGTTTTTAAGCGGAGTCTATACTGAGTAATGAGCTTAAAGTAACTAGAATAATAAGTTAACATGTCAACTTTGTAGACTATATTTTGTATGTCGTGCATATAGATAAGAGTGTGTAAGTCATGTATTTGATACATGCATTAATACTTTCTGATGTGAACTTACACTTTTAGATCTGTAGATTTTTCAGTGTTCAGTCTTTCTAGTATTCAGCACTGATCTGAACCTGTATCAGAGTATAAGCTTTGTGGTACTTTATATATTTCTGTACACTAAGAAAATATATAGGAAACACATGTAAATCATGTGATATGTTGTCTGTTTCTGATGAGAACATACATTTGTTGTAACAATAGAACAATACTATAAATTTGAATTTCGCTTTGTTGGTAAAATGTTACATTCTGAACCACTCCATGGCTAAAATGAGCACTTCTTTGTTTAGAGACAATATGTATATGCTATGTCTTCACCACTCAGGGGTTTTTGTTTTTGAAAGCAAATTCTTTTATTGGCATATAAAATTGCTCCCCACCCCTCCGTTTTCATCAGGTAGAGACAATGATATAGTATGATATGGTTTGATGTAAGATTCCATGTTGGTCTTCCTCCTGTCCTCCCCAATTTTTTGAGTCACCAGCGACCACTGATACACACACATAAACACTGCAACGCTGATAGGAGAATCAATATTAGTGGGTTAAAAGACAGAGACCTCAGGACAACAGCTAACACATGAACAAGGACACATGAATGCTGCCAACAATATTGTTGTGCACGTGTTGTTTGAATAATACAATGTATTGGTGCTCACCTCAAACCCGCATCTTGTCAGTCTGCTTTCTGTCTTTCTCCCTCTTTTGCCTCTGTCTCTTTTTACCAGAACGTGTCTCCTTTTATTTCTTTTGTGGTGCGCCACTAGGTACTAGTACAATCCTGCCTCCACCCGACCGTGTGTAATTAAACACAAGAAAAGTAACTGACAGTGCAGTTTCATGAGCTTGAACCTGTATCGATGGATGACAATTTTTAGGGGGGGCAAATTTCCCTTGTTCGTACACTGGGGAAGAGCTGGAGCAGACTTTGAAAACTGCTTTAATAATCTTAACTTACAGAAAAGCAAGTGAAAAGCAGTGAATTGTTTCACTGCTAATTCTCTTAATAATACGTTTTTGTTTTGCACAATGAGTGGAAGTTACCTTTGTGACTGTCAAGTGTGAAAATTTGGGTTGATAAAATAACTTCTGTACATACTTGTATCTTCTCTGTACAGATGAACAGTGACCAGGTTGAGTTGCACATATTTGCCAAAGAACATGATCAATCATTCCATTTCAACTCTGTGCCAAAGTTGTTGTGAATACAGTCTTCATGGTTTCCAGTGTTGTCTGGCTGTCCTGCAAAGTTGACTGCAGATGCATCAGACCAAATCCATCTTCCTTCTCTCTGGGTTTCAATGTTAAATGGAAAAAACCTTTTGTTGATCAATGAAGCTGTACACTTTTATTAAAGAAACAGAGCCAAAGTTAGACTCTCAACAGTTTGATTTTATTCACAGAGGTGAGTATGTAGCAATTATTTAGTTTTGTGTACATAAATAGAAATACACCTGCTGGATATGTGGAGTATTTATGATGACACAGAATCAACAGTTAAACATGTTCCTTCATTTATCTAACCACAGAAGAGTATGAACAACTAGAACAATGATGCAAAAACATGAATAATTTAAATCTATATTTTGTTCTAATTCTGTCAATGATACATTTTTTGGCATGTTTCAGTGAGGATAAAAGAACATTTTGAGTTTATTAGAAAGATGAGAATTTTTCCTTTTGACCCATGACTGGTTTTAACTGGTGAGTGTCTAAAGTTAATCAAAATGAAGATTTGTGAAATAACTTTTATACACACATAAATAAACATATACATTTGTGTTTCTAATCAGTCATCAGTACAACAGGTGGAAAGTCATCAGGTTGAATCAGAGATAACCTTCTCAGATCCTAGGGATAAAATGGGCGAGATACACAAACAAAAGGGATTGTATCAGAACACTGACGGTCATTCCATTTCAACTGATTGCCAAAGTTTTTGTGGGCACAATTTTCTCGTCCTCGATAGTTGTCTGGCTGTCCTATGTCCCAAAAGACAAAGTTGACTGCTGATCCATCAGACCACATCCATCTTCCTTCTTTGTGGATGTCATTGAGTCCAATCCAGGTATATCCCTGAACAGGATCAAAGTTCCAGATCAGGGATTTGACAAAATTGTTTTGAGCCACACTGTGGATAGACACCAGATTGGCCCTCTGTGACACACAGTGGAGCTCTGCATCAGCCCAGGTCATACGTGTTGCGACATACTTGTAGCAGCGGCCATTGAAGTTGAACCAGTATTTGGGACAGTTACCACGCTGTAGCTTCAATTGATGGTCACCTGAAGGAGTCTCAGCACCCAGAGCCAGACCAAACAAGAAGAGGAACAAGAGCATGATGGTGTCTCTCTGTCACAGGAGCAGGATGAGAGGTTGATCCGTTAGTTGGAGCTGATCTGCACCGTTAAATGTTATCAAGAATCTTGCAGAGACTGGTGAAAGGCTGCTTTCTTTTATCTGCTTCAGAGAGGCTGTCTGCACTGTTGGTGTGATATCATTGGTCAAAAGCACTCAGCAAACACAAGCAGTTTTACCCACCCACACAGTATCTAAACATATTGAAGTTTTGTTTAAAAGTGGGTCTTCATCAGAGCTCTACAGTACATCTGTAGATGCATGACTCAATGTAACATTTGTCACTGATAGATAAATGTATAGATCCAGATTATTTTAAGTACAATATAAAATTATTATTATCAACTGGAACAAAACATGATAGTCTAATGAGAAACATGCATGATGAATGTTTGACTAATAATCAACCAGGACTCTAAAATGAAAACAAGGAAATCAAAGAGATGCAATAACTACTTTATTATTCATCACTATTGATTTACAGTTGTTGAACTTTGGCACTTTCAGGAAAGCTCTGCTGTTTGTTTTTCTATATAAATATATATTTTTTGCATCAAAAAACATGCTCAACAACAGTATTACAGTATCAGTCAAAACCATTTAATCCCTTTATTGTGGCACTGAGCTTTTCTATTAGAACAACTTCAAGTAGAAGATTATTATATATATTATATCTGATATTATTATATATTATACAGTCATATACAGTAGTACACATAGTACACATTTTCTTGCTAAGAAAAGGAGTTAATTCCACTTATATCTACCTGAGTCCAAGGTTTGTTGGCCCTAATAAAAACTGTCCCAGATCTTTACAAATATTCTGCATTAAAATGTTACTATTCTCTTTGGTTCCGCGACCAGAACTCAGCTATTTTTAATTTAATTTCAAAAGCAAGAAATGTACGTTCCACCTGTCAATTTACTTTTAATAAACAAAGGGGATCTATAAGATCTGTTTTGTTTATTAGAAAGAAGGGAATAGGAGGCCTAAATACATTCTTCCCAAACATATTCATCATAACAATTATGAAGGTCCTCTTCCCTTCACAAATTTTTCAGTATTATGTTCATTACTGCTCTGTTACCTATTACAAAAATATGAAATAAAACCTTTGTTCAGTGTGAAGTTAATTACAAACTTCTCTATTTGTCCAAGAAGGGCCACATCCTGTGAGAATTTGAGGTGGTGAGCTCGAAAATGAGCAAAAACATCTTTTTGAGGAATTCCAAAAGTAGAATTTTGAACTTGTGTTAAACACATAACATAGTAATTATGCAATCCATATTATTCATGGGTAGAGTTATACATGAAAAAGTACCATTTATATCCGTGACGTTATTCATATCCTGCTGGACCTCAACAGAGTTCTCAAGTGTTGGGTTGTCACTGATCAACATGACTCAAGAGGATCTCGTCTTTAATTTAGATAGCAGTGAACCCACTTATAGATGAGTCTACTATGACAGCCTAAGTTATTGCTTTTGGAAATCTTGTTTTTTTTCCTTGCCATATAAATGTTGAGACATTTTTTTCAATCTCTTTTGTTGTCTTCTTATGGATATATATCAGTAGCCTATCATCTACATAAGATAGAGTATTCGGGGTAAAATATTCACTTTTATTACATTAATTCTAAAAATAAATTTTGATGTAGTAAAATGTTGCTTTTGAAAAGACGTGCCATCTGAAAAATGTATAGGTCCATAATATATAAAGTACATACATATAGAAATTATTGTTATCAATTGGAACAAAAATATCATAGTCTAATAAACAACACATGCACGAGGAGTGTTTGGTTAAAAATCATCCAGGAAATGAAAACAAGGAAACCAAAGAGAAGCAATAACTGCTAATTATTGACTTACAGTTGTTGAACTTTGGAATTTTCAGGAGAACTCTCTTGTTTGTTTTTCTCTATAATTATATCTTTATTGCATCATAACAATGCTCAACAACAGTATTACAGTATCAGTCAATTATATCAAGGAGAACGGATGAAGGAAAATGGGTGGAAGATAAGAACACGTGATTATGTTTTTATTGCATGAAAAACATGCACAACAACATTATTACAATATCAGATAAAATCCTTTTATCTTTTTATTGTGGCACTGAGTTTTACATTTGGAATAAATTCAAGTAGGAAGTTTTTATGGGTATATAGTACACGTTTTCTTGCTAAGAAAAGGACTTGTTGTTGTTGTTCTGCTTTTATCTACCTGAGTCCAAGCTTCTTTGGTAGGCCTAATAAAAACTGTCCCAGATCTTTACAAATATTCTGCATTAACCTTCATCCTACCAACATATTTAAGGGCTACCGACTGGGGTCCCTGGGGACCCCATGAAAAAACTACTGTAAGACACAACCTTCATAGCAAAATGTGAACTTATTTCTTCTCAAAACATTATTAGTTATGCAATTAATGTCATCTAAAAAAACTGATTATTATTATTTTAGGAAAGTTAGAGTTAATTGTTGTAATTGTTTATAACAAAAATGTATACTTTTAATACAAATTGCAGCTTTTATCCCCCTTCAAAATGATTGACAAAAAAACATTCATTTTCATTACATTTATTCTAAAAATAAATTTTGACTTAGTAAAATGTAAGAGGAAAAATTTGTGGATTGAAATGTCTTCATGCCATTATTGTTAATTATTGTTTTTGCAATTCTATCAGTAATAGATTTTTGTAGAGTCAAATGGGGAAAAAGTTGTGTGAATATTCCTTTTGATCAATCACTGGAGTTACATGTGTGAATGTTCAATATTCATGAAAATAAAGGAAATCAGAGATGTTGTCTGTATAAAAATTGAAAACTCGCATTTTTTGTTTTTCAGCAACCATCTCAGTTCCTAAGGAAAGACTATGCAAGATGCACAAACAGAGGGATAAGTGTCAGAACATGTGCAATCTATCCATTTCACATTACTATCATGTTTGTTGTGAACACAGTTTTCATATTCTCCATGGTTGTTTGGCTCTTCTGCATCCCAAAAGACAAAGTCCACTGCACATGCATCAGACCACATCCATCTGCCTTCTTTGGGGATGTCATTGAGTCCGATCCAGGTTTTTCCCTGAGCAGCGTCAAAGTTCTTGATCAGGGATTTGACAAACTCCTGTTCTTCCAGGCTATGGATAGACACCAGGTTGGCCCTCTCTGACACACAGTAGAGCTCCACATGAGCCCAGGTCATACGTGTGGTGACGTACTTGTAGCAGCAGTGGTTGAAGCCAAACCAGAACATGGGACAGTTACCACGCTGTAGCTTCATTTCATGGTCACCTGAAGGAGACTCAGCACCCAGAGCCAGACCAAACAAGAAGAGGAACAAGAGCATGATGGTGTCTCTCTGTCACAGGAGCACGATGAGGTGCTGATGTGTTAGTTGGAGCTGATCTGCACTGTTAAATGTTATCAAGAATCTTGTAGAGACAGGTGAAAGGCTGCTTTCCTTGATCTGTTTCAGAGAGGCTGTCTGCACTGCTGGCACACTATTAAATGCACTTGGCAAACACTTTCAGTTGTACACTACCACACAATGTCTGAACATAACTGAAACAAAAGATCACCAGCTCAGCAGGAGATGTCACATAAAACCTATAATTTATTCATTTTCGGTAAAATTTCGACATAGTAAAACGCAGCTTTAGAAAAGACATGTGGCTTCAGCTGTCAGAAGGTTGAAGGGACACGAGGGGAGACGTATTGCTTTGTGGTTGACTTTTTTTCTCATTTACAACAGATAAATACTAACAACATACCAAACATGGGCATATATTTACACATTAACAATATTACATTAGTACAAAGCCTTCAACATCAACGTCCTCTCTTGCATTGTGAACTTTGTGTTTTCTGTTTTATCATGCAAACAGGTTTTAAACAACATTGCTTTGAGGAAAACATAACTTTAAACAGTCATGACATGGACCAATAAAAACACTAAATACACCCTCATGTTGGTTTCCTCTCCATTACAGCACTTGACACCAGAGGAGAGAGATAAGCGTCATCACACTAACTTGCTCTCCTGCTGCCCTCAAGTGGCCACAACACATAATGACAAGTACTTTTACATTCCAGCATTACATCTTCCTGAATTATGCACTTCCACATTGTTGAACCTCTGAACATGGCACATAAACTGACATGTCGTCACCCCAGAAATACATAAATAAACTATATATTACAATAAATAATAGCACAATTGTTCTGCTCTTTAAACACATCAAGCAGAGGTGTGTGCATGTGTGCGTCGTGTACAGGTTAATAGTAAAAATGACTTCCACAACATCTTTCTATGGCACTGAATATGAACAGACCATGACTCTAATTTATCTGCACTAGCAGTCGTAAAATCACTGACTTGGTTTCACAAAAAGCATCTTCAAAAAGAAATCCACTCCCAGAATTCATAAATGTTACTCTCATAATCTTGGATGGTTTATCTAAAATTAGTAAATATGAATAACCTTTTGAATTAGCTGAAAAATCCACCTGGGTTACTGTAACAGTCTCAGCAGGACTGGCTCCACATTCAGTGTCAGAGAATCCACAGGAAGTGTTAATTCACAGATAAGGACCAAGCTGCTCACACAACACTTAAGTTCTATTTAAAAGTGTGTCTTCACCTTCAGATCATCTTTGGATTTTGTCTTGTAATGAACCAAAGATGCTTTTGGCACTAAAATCTTTGCAGCTCTGTGCTCTGAAAGGCTTAGTGTTGAAATGATGACGACAACAATGATGAACACTTGTGGCAAAAACATTTCTACTGTATTGCACTTTAACCCCACCCATGCTTTATAACTTTTCAAACAATGCCAGACATGCATCGCTACATACCATTTAGGAATCTCACCATCTACTCAGCAGAAATGTACCATTGAAGTGAATTGTTGTGCATAAACAAACACAGGGCGAGGACAAATTAATACAAACACTAATAACATCTGCCAGATGTGAAAAATGCTGCTGGTTCTGGTTGTCTCGTCTTAATTTGTATGCATCATCACTGGTATATAATTTTTGAGAGATTCCCTTCATCCCATGCTGCACTTCTTCCCTGATGTTAACAGTCAGAGTGATCATTTTATTATCAAAAAGACAAACTGAAGGATCCTCAGTGATTTGAATAGCAAACAGGAAGATTTTATCCATATTTGAAAATTGATCAGATACAGAAAGGATAGGTTTTCCTTGCAAACATGTAGTGGGACAGCTCAAATGATCAGAATCAATGTTCTAGTGATAACTGTAATTAACCAAGTCTTTCTATTTGTAATATGTCAACTTAAACTATATAACTCCTGCCAGACAGTCTTGCAATAGTGCTTCAATTATTCTGTCCAAACCCTGTGTTGTTGACAGTGAAATCTTAGTGCACATAAGACCACTTCTCATCTTTTCAGTCAGTGTCAATGTCAAATCTCCTCATGAACATGATTTTGTTGAATAAAGCTATTTAACAAAGTTCTGTTGTGCAGTGCTATCTTTGTTAACACAATATACTTCTAGGGTTGAAAAATAAAGAAAAAAATAACCCTCTATGATGGGACTGTGTTTCCATAGCAACCCGAGGTGAGTGGGATGCCATCTCTCTCTCTCTCTCACTCACTCACTCACTCACTCACTCACTCACTCACTCACTCACTCACTCACTCACACACACACACACACACACACACACACACACACACACACACACACACACACACACACACACGCACACACACACACGCACACGCACACGCACACGCACACGCACACACCTTGAAGTCAGTCATAAGAATGTCAGAAAGCATCTCTGAGAGGAGTCAGATCTGCATTACATGATCAAGGACCAGATATCATCCCAGGGCTCTTTGAAGGAAATCAAATTATGTTATTAAAAATAAAAAAAAACACACTGATTCCTAAATAAACCAAGAGCTCTACAGTACATCTATGCTGCAGGACTCAATGTAACATTTGGCACTGAAAAAATGTATAGGTCCATATTATATACAATGTAAAATTATATCTTATCACACAAAAACATCACAGTTCAGTGAGAGGAGTGCATGATGAGTGTTTGGCTAAAAGTCAACCAGGACTAACATGAAAACAGGGAAAACAAGGAGAACTGATAACCAGTCACTATTCATTATTGAACTCTGGCACATTCAGGACAGCTCGAGTGTTTTAATCGTCAGTCAGTAAAAACCTCTCACACTTCTTCCTTCACATGCCAGGTCCAAAACACTGTTAATGTTGCACCTTTTTTCACTCGCTGGGGCTGTACATTTTTATTTAAAAGACAGAGCTCCAGTGACAAAAGGTAAAAAGGTGTCATAGGCATGTTGAAATGTTGCACCGGTTGCTGCTTGCGTTATATAATATGCTACCACACGATAACCAAAACAAGCTTTACATTATACACCTAAATAACTATGGCATGTATCTTGGATATACATGCGTCACGAGGCAGATATGTAGATGAAATAAAATGAGACCATTGATGGGGCAGATTATGGCCGTCAGGTTATAAACACCTCTAACTCCTCTATAGATGTTTTTGTGTTTGTAATTGAAATGATGAAGAGGCTATCAAGTCCTTGTTGACCTCCAGTGGGGCGACGAGACTTTGACAGAAATAAAGGAAACATTCCACCTGCTGAACAGGCTCATAAATAACCAAAAGCTCATCACAAGAACAAAAACAAGGGTATATTCAGTCCAATAGATACTGTACAAACTAATTACATCCTCCTCTTCTCTCTTTCTCAGTTTGGCAAATCTCTGCCTTGCTGTGCTGAATCTCTTCCTTTCAGTTCACAGAGTCTGTACAGAGTTTATAAATCCTTTATAAGCACACGTTTAATGTCATAAAGCCTTTAGAGAACACATGTGAACTGCTGTGGCGGAGGCTGAGTTGAGCTCCGTGTTTATGTGGGTTTTGTCAGAAAACATGGCACCTTATTTTCCGCTTGGCACCACTGCTGGTAGTGAGATTTTGTTGCAGTGTGTATGTGTGAGTGTGTGTGCGTGACATTTTTCGTCCTACACAGCACACACACTCAGTGCTAGCGTTTCCCATTGCATTGTGTCCAGTGTCTTTGTGTCTGTGTGTCTGTGTGTATGAGGGCACGCCTGTGTGTGTGCCTGTTCAGGCGCGTGGCTCCAGTTTGTGTGACAATTCGAAAAGCGTCTGCTGATTGTCGATAATGTGCAGGTAGTGAACGCTCGCCCTCACGTCCGCACTGTCGACCCCGATCACCTCGTTGCCTGAGAGACAAACACGAAACACTTAAGTTAGTCACACAGTTTTCCGATTGACTCAAGAACACACATTTGGTACAAGCACAGACTGTATTATGGCCATATAAAGAGAGAAAAAGTCTGGAAATGGTTGCTTAGAAACTGTAAGAGAAACTGAGTGGGAGAGATGACAAACTCAGGTACAGGTGCAGTACACTAACTCAACTGCAGATGGCAGTAGAGTCCTCACAATGAATTGATCCAAACATCAATATTCCATACAACATCAACAGTTTCTCACAAGAAGGATCATTTGCGCCAACTAAATTTACTCAGACTCACCTGGTTGGTCACTTTGGCAGTGGCGAATCATTCGAACCGTGTCTGCGATCATATGCTGTTGGTTTAGGAGAAGACATGTCACATTCAACAGTCAAAATGTTATATATTAAAAGGTACATTTAAATATTTAAAACTTGAAGAATAAAGAACGCCTAATAACTTTGTTCTCTGATTTGAAATGAGACAATGCAGATGTACTGAAGCTATTATTTTCTTTCCTCCATCATCAGTCAGTGTTTTCTACTCCTGACAGATTTACTCCATCTTCACAAATGTGAAATGCGTCTTCAATGGTTAATGCTGATCAGCATCTCATCCTGCTTTGTTAATTTTTCCACTGGCATCATCCAGGAGTGTCTGATCACTTTGCCAAGCTGTGAGGTGGCTGTAAGCTGTGCCAGGTTCCTGCTATTCCTTGGTCTCCAGCAGGGGTCAATAAAAATCATTAAAAGACAGTGTCATAATTTTTCAAGTCTGTCTTAAAGAAAACAGTCATGTGCCCAAATTAACCTTGACATGTGTATTTCTTGCTGCCTTCCTTCTGTCCAAAAATGTATTTCAAAGTTTATTTGAAGTTAATGTGACGCTTAAGCTACCCAAATTAGTCAAATCAAGTCAATATCTTTCAAAGTTACAGTATTTTTAGTGCTAAATGTCCTCTTTTTGTTACTGTCCTTCCACCACAGCTGAAGAGGAAAACACTGTCCATCGAGACACAAAGAGGGACATTTTTACTAAAAAGACTAACTGTGGAAGATATCCACTTTATTTGATGTCAGGTGGCTGAGGCTTCTCTAAATTTTTAAATACATTTTTGCACAGAGGGAGGGCTGTGGATTTCGTCCCCATCACTTACATTAGGAAGGGATCTCTTGATGGTCTGTATGAACAGGAATGATTACAGCGAGCAAAACCTATTTCAG
The DNA here is from genome assembly GCF_963924715.1 of Thunnus thynnus. Lineage (NCBI taxonomy): Eukaryota > Metazoa > Chordata > Actinopteri > Scombriformes > Scombridae > Thunnus > Thunnus thynnus. The sequence continues at coordinate 18,960,021 of NC_089531.1, read as the reverse complement.
TGTTTATAGGGGCACCTGACTGTTGTTTTAAGACGGACTTGAAAAAAAATGTGAACCTATCCTTTAATGTCCCTTTACTCTGGTGGGTTAACGAAGACTAAAATTCTTACAGTCTGATGTATTATTTCATAGTTACACCGATACACATACAGTACACAACACACTCACTATAACGTTCAAAATATAACAAGTCTGATTTTGATACGATAATTACTATGTCTTCATCATCTTAAATTAAAAATGAGAGGGGCAGAGGGGTAAAATTACCAAAATGGCTACTAAGACACTGTAAGACTGACTCCACTCACCAGCTTCTCAAAGTTGACCAGGTTGTCATGAAAGGTCTTGTTTCCCTCATGGATAAAGGTAATATCTAAGAGCAGAGGACAGGCGTTCAGGTGTAATACATTAAGAACAATTAAATATATGTGTGTGTGTGTGTGTGTGTGTGTGTGTGTGCATGTCTGTGTGGGGAGTTAGAAAGGATACCTTTCAGGAGAAGAGGCATGAAAGGGATCTTGGGAGGTTTCATTCTCTTGAAGGCTTCTCTGTAGGCTTTGTGGTTAAGAGATGGATCCTGGAGAAAAACAGAATATAAAGGATGAGAAAAGAGGAGCTGAGGTACTGACAACAATTTAGTCAACATGCAAACGCTTTATACATTTTATATTTAAAACTGGATTACTATCAAATCAGAAGAGGAACATAATATCATGTATCTCTCTCTTCAGTAGGCCTCACCGTGATGAGCTCCAACTCTGAAAAGAGCTTCTTGAACTTCCCCGGACATTTCTGAAAGGAAGGTGGTTTGGTCAGAATTAGATTCAAAATAAAAAGCATGTGTATAAATACAATAAAAGCAATAACAGACACACTTACCTCCCAGGTTTGGTTGAGTCGACTCACAGCTGCTGTGTTGAGACCCATGATGATGGCAAATGCAGAGTTCAAATTCCTTTGAGCTTTGCAACTACAGTCACACAAAAATGTGCAACACTTTAATCACAATGCAGATAAATCTTGAAATTTTATATGTGTATATTTCTGAGGATGTGTGTGTGTGTGTGTTTTCTTACTGAGCTGCAATCTTGATAAACTTCTTGAGCAGCTGCACTCTCTTGTTGAGCGATACACACATGAGCACCTCGGACATGACCCACTGCTGCACCTCGTTACAGCGCTGGAGGAGGACTGAGAGCGCCGCTGTGTGGGCGGTACCAGGAGCACGGCTGAGGGTGTAGTACACCAGCTCCTGCTGCATGTGGATCAGACATTTCAGAAAAATACACCCCAAAATATATACTACTTCTAAGATCTTAGCTACTTTATAAATATTTTCATTATCTATTTACCTCTCCATTATGTTAATTATTTGATTAATCATTTAGTCTGTAAAATGACAGAAAACAGTGAAATTTTTTATATATTGCCTGTTTAGTCTGACCAGCACTCCAAAACCCAAATAAAATCAATTTACAATCACAAAACAGAGAAAAGCAGCAAATTCTCACATGGAACCAGAGAATGTTTGACACTTTTGCTTGATAAATGATTTTCATAATGAATTAAAATTGTCAATTATCTGTGTTGATCGACAAATTGATAAATCAACTGACTCAATTGTTTCATCACTCTTAACATTCTGAACAACGCTGATCAACATTTTTAGTGAAATGTGAGAATCAAGCACAAAACATTGTCTAAATTTCTAAATACTCGGCTCCTCCTGACAGCCGCTTAGCTGCAGAAGACGTTCTGTACTCATGATCCAGCAAATCTTGTGGAGCATTTGCATCTTTAATGCTTATGTTCCAGCAATGTCTGTCATGAATTTATAATAAATTACATCCACATGCTGTGTGTGTAAATTTGTGTGTGTTTACCTCATGGATGGATTTGAAGAGGCTCCAGTCCAAGTGTGTGAGAGCAGCTGCCACGTCCCAGGTGTTGATTCCTAAAAGTCGCACTGGCCTCTTGCTTAGCTCAGCACTGTCTGTTAAGGGAGGCTGCACGCACGCACGCACGCGCACACACACACACACACACACACACACACACACAGAAAAGAAAGTTAGTGCACAGAAGGATAATATATACAGTACATACTGCACATACACACAGGTACTTCTATGTGCAGTAATAAGGCTATCTCTTAGTAAGCTTACCAAAGCAACAATATCTCAACTTAATAATAAACTACAGAGCAATGGTGGGGGATTCAAACATAGTACAACATTTTAAACATTCAAAAGAAACAATACAGAGCCAAATTAAAGCTGCAAGCAGCGTTGAACGGGCCTTCGCGCCCTTGCGCACGTCGGGCCGCGGCGCAGTCAAAGGGCTTCTATCACGGGCATGTAGATGTCTTCAAACCCGGCCTTTTTTCAGACAGTGCAAGAAGGAGATAAACATCACTTCCTTTGTCCATTGTTTTCCCCGCTGCTGGGGCTCCTTTGCTGCAATTTTGTAGGGGGCGCTATTCAGCCAGTTTGCCAGTATCACTCATGGAATATTGTCATGTGGACGTGTTCAGGCCGGGACTCTTATCAACCATGCAAAGTTTGGGGCAGACTCGAGCATTTACACTAAAGTTATAGCAATTTCCTCTGTCATGGCAAAACATGAAAACTCAACGCCACGCCACAGCCACACGCTTCAACGATAGCTAAATTATAACATATTAGGCACATTACCGCCACCCTCCGCTTCGGACTGTAGACCAAATATTAAATCCTACACATCAATCCTGTCTGTCTAATAAACTCAAAAAAAACCCCAAAACTGCTACTCCACCCACTTGGCAGGTTCATTAAAGTTTTAATGCTGAGCTCTGGAACTCTAGTCTTCCTGAGTTCTTCCATCATATATTGTCTTTTTTGATCATACTTAGTACAATCTATGCTTGCATGTGTAATAGTTTCCTCAGCAAAGTGGGAAAAAATATGTGCATATATCGGCAATCGCCAAAAATGATAGTCAAAAAGTAATCGTGTTAAAAAAACGTCAATATTGAGCAAAAATAATTTTGATTATGCTTTTTGCCATAATCAAGCACCCATAAGGAGAACATAAATTTTGATTTATATACACACACACACACAAAGCATTTAAATATGTATGTGATAAATTGTTGTCTTTAATAAACAGTTACTTGAACATTTTTCAGTGTGCTCCTAAATTTCTGTGTGCTCCTAATTTTTTACATTTAGGAACACATGTACTCCTCGACAAAAAAGTAAGCATTGAACACTGCTGTCAGGTGTGAAGAGACAATAAGTAACTGCAGCTGGACACAGTAAAATACTCATATATTTGAATGGAGAGTGTGAGCGAACCGCTAGGTGCTTGGGCCCTAATAAAGGAAAAACTGCAGTACAGAGCTACAAATTTTAGTTTCGATTTTATTTTTCTGCAGCACTTTATCACTTAACTGTCACTCTCACTCCATTGTTTCCCTTCCCCTCATCTCCACTACTGAATTATACATATAAGACTCATAATTATTGTAAAATAAATGATAATAACACCAAACTTCATACAAAGTTTGTATATAATGTACTGTAAGTATATAGACCTTTCCTGCTGTATCCTTCAAAAATGAGCTGCATTTAACCGTGACACCCATCCGCCCACTTTCTTCCCTCCTTCTCCCTCTCAGCTGGAGAGAAGGATTTCAGATTACTCCTCTTGTGAAATATCCTCATAAATCTCATGACTATGGCCAAATCTTACATTAAAAATCATATTTTAGTAGGAATTTTTGTCGCAAATCTATTGATACAGGTTTGAAAGTGGTCTGACTTATAGTTTAGATGTCAGATGCCCCAGTTTGGCACAAAGTCCATGCCCAGAGATTGCCTCCCCATTGGTTTACATTGTAAGGTGTGATGTGGCACTCCAACTTTCGAGGCTTACAAAATCTACACCGTTCAAGTTATTACAAAGTTTTTGATAACTTTTATTCAGCACAGTGTGATAAGTCATGTATTAAAGTTTGAAGCCGATACCATTAACACCGTAGGAGGAGATAGCGTTTATTCAAGGTTCAAAATTGGCACAAAGTCATACTTTCATGGGTGAATTGTGGACTTCCTGTTGGATTTAGGTCAGGGGTGTCAGCGTATAAATTGTAGGTCTTGAATGAGACAAATAATTGAGTTAGTGTGAAGGGACTGGTGTTCTTTCTTCTACCACTTTCATTTTTTCAACATGTTGTCAATTCTTGATTTTAACTGGACTGTAAGGGTGCTGTACCATGATGCCATATCATATCTAATGATGCTTCCCAACACAGCATCATAGAATGAAAAAAACAGTTTAAGTCTGCAGAGAAAATGAAGTCTCTGAGCCAGCCTAGCACACAGATTCTCAATGTGTACACTCCATTTTAATTCAATGTCCATCTGTATGCCCAAATACTTATAGGAGCACACCTGCTCAATTTCACTGTCACCAATGATCACAGGGTCATGCACTCTTACCTCCCTGGGGTCAAATATCATTTCTTTATTAACATACAATTCATTTAGCAGAGACTTTAATCAAAGCGAGGTGCATCTGAGAGTTGATACAACACAAGCAAGGATCTAGTCCGGAGAGAACAATGTTTGAGTCCGAACGTTAAGAATGAGATAGTGGCCATCACACCAGACCTGGTACACTAAGGGGCAGTCATCACAACACAGCAGGCTTAATATAATTGTATCATCTGAGAATTTGACAATGTAATTATTTGGCTGTCTGTTTCTGCATTCATCTGTATAAAGTGTGAAGAGAATGGATAAGCTCACATAGCCTTGTGGTACCCCTGTACTACAGTCTACGACCTCAGAGAGGGAGCCATTTACCTTTGGCTGTTGGGACCTGTTTGTTAAGAAAGAATAAAACCATTTGATAATAAAAGGATTTATTTGCATGTCATTTAACTTCTGGAAAAGCAGGTGTGGTTGGAGTGTATTAAAAGCTGAACTGAAATCCGCAAATAAAACACGCGCATATGCCTTGGGGTTCTCCAAATGCTTACTAATTAAGTGCATCACAATGATGACAGCATCCTCTGTACTCCGCCCCTGCTGGTATGGAAACTGAAGTGGGTCCCCACATGAAACCACATCTGTCTTAAGCATGTTTACTATGACTCTCTCAAAAGATTTCATTGCTACAGATGTTAAAGCTACAGGTCTAAGGTCATTGTTGGCAGATGGACATGGTATTTTAGGCACAGGAATTATTATGGACTTTTTCCAGAGAGCTACAACAGTGTGACTGTTTTAGGACTGTTGAAAAATAGGACTCCATGCAGCAGTTAGTTCTGATGAGATTTTTTTTAGCAGAAAGTCAGGCAAGCCATCTGGCCCGGTTGATTTCTTGTTGCATACTTTGCAAAAAATGGTCTTTATCTGCTTGGATTCAACTTTCAGTCTTTAATAGGTATCAGTAGTGGTAATGGAGTCTAAGGCCTCAGCCCTCTCCTGAGAAAAGTCCTGTGTTTCAAATCTGAGAGAAAGGTCATTCAGTTATCAGTCTACATTCAAGCAGACCTGAAAGCTGAGAGGGGAGTGGTGATTCCTACAATACAATTGTTCTCTCCAACTCTGGTTACAGGTCACCATACTGTATTAACTACAACTCTGCATTTGTGAGCCTGACATTTGACGTTAACTCAAGACAATATGTCTCCAAATACTGTAACACCTAAGTCTAAATATCACGTCTTCCAGCCCACTATGGACAGTAGATTTTTAAATTCGTCTAACGTAGAGGATATACTGGTTTGTTAATGTCAGGCTGCTAAACACACCTATGCAGCACGAAACCAAAATTTGCAGTTTATAAAATGCCCAATATTGCAAAAATTATTTAAGGATTCACAACTGAAGCTCCACTCTGCAAAACATGCCATTACAGAACACCACTTTGCCCTGATACAGCACTCTCCAATCCTGCCGTCACGGTTGGGCAACAACTAAATGATTGTGGCTCGCACCTTTCCTCTCCTATTGAGTCAGACTTAATAACAATCACCTGGCCTGACTGTCTCCGGCTTGCTTTTAATGCATGACTCATCGTAACACTGCGAAAGTATGTCAGTCAGGGAATTCGAATATTCATTTTCATGCCTCATTTAGCCAGAAGATGATACAGAAGCTACCAACAATATCAGAGGATGCAAATAATCATTTTTGATAGGGTTGTGATTTGCTTTTAACCTGCAAGCTGCATCTTTAGCCTCCATCTGTGCTTATGAGACACATGAAAAGATTGAATTTTACAGAAGGACAGAAGCACAAACAGAACAGTGCATTTACATACCAAGATCTCTGTGAGGTCCCTGCGACAGGCTACAAGCTTCCCCTGTGGGGTCAGAGACTCTGAATACACACAATCACTGGGCTGTAGCACCCTCCGCTCTACAGAGACAAAGATATACAGAGAAGGAGAGAGAGAGAGAGAGAGAGAGAGAGAGAGAGAGAGAGAGAGAGAGAGAGAGAGAGAGATGATGATGACGATAACAATTAAAAAATGAGCATTTTGAACAAGGATTTGTTGCTTATGATAGTTTGTTTACTATGTATTACACTTGCATTTGTGTATTTGTGTGTGTGTGTGTGTACCTCCAGTGTGCGAGACTACAGCAAGGATCATGTCTTCCTCTGCTCTGTCCATCTTCAGACTCACAATCCTTAGCAGCTCGTGAGCCTCCAGCGAGGGGTGTGTGTGGACACTCAGGTAGGAGTCGGCGCTCACGTACACGCAACAAATAACTGGGAGACACATGAAAAATGTTCAGAAAGCAGTGAATATATTGTGAATATGTTTGTGATACTAAATGGATACAGCAAAAACAGTGAAATAAACAGCAAATTTCTGTAAATGAATGTTGAAGCACTCAAGTATGTTCAGTTAGAGACTTCAGTTAATTTTGGTCAAGTACAGAAGCAGACAAAAAAACTGAACAGTCTGTATTTAAGTAATTTGCATGTGCACATTGAAATTTAAACTCCCAGACTGTCATTATGCATAATTGTATACAGTCCTGGGCAGTGTGGGGTAGTGTGTGTGTTTGTGTATGCGTGTGTGTGTTACTCACCCTCTCTAGTCTCAGACTGCGGACTTCGGAGTTGCAAACAGTTTTCCTTCAAACTCAACTGCTGATACATTTGTTTACTCTGACAGAGAGAGAACAGAACAGACAGAGATTTTTAGTATCATAGTTAAACTGCACTGTTGCATCTGTATAAGTATCTATACGGCTCTATCAGATCTAATTGTTTCAATTTGTCGAGGTGTAGCCCCTTGTACACCATGGGCTTCAATGCTTTATTTCACAATGTAAAAAACTATGGTATACTACTGGAAAGAATGACTAATATAAGAACTAGCATCAGTACTAAACATCAGCTGAAAAAAATGGCATTGCCATACCTATTTTATTTAATGTTTTTATGTATTTATTTATGTATTTATACCTTTAAAAACTGTAGATTTAATAGATTTTACAGATGGTATCATAGATCATTTCTGTGTTACCTTTTGGTTTGGAGGGCAGTCATCCACTGTGCTGTAAGACAGAAACACGCAGCAGTGAGGAGGGATGCCTGGCAGACTGAGACGTTAGCACACCATCACATTTAATACAGAGAGCACTGTCCTTGTGCAGAGACACAGATACACTCACTGTCTGCGACGTAGAAGCTTCTGAAACTCCTTCAGGTCTTTCTCCAGAGTAGGGAACTCATACAGATCTTCTAACACACACCTGTAGAGAGTCTAACATTGAGACCAAAATGATAATTAGCATCCATGACAACACAGCAATGATCTCATGTTAGATGCTTTTTGACTGACGGTATAACATTTGTTGTTGAATGCCTCAGTCTTTGGTCTTCTTAGACTTCATCTTTGCTTATTTCACTTCACTTTAATGGCACATGACCAGAGTTGGTGGCTAAGTTCACAGTGTCAGCAACATTACACACACACACACACACACACACACACACACACAGATATACACTCACAGAAATCAATGTAACATATATCCTCCAGGCTCCGTTTCTACCTATCATGCTTCATTGGCTTCACATTAAACAGCTGTCTGATGAGCTGTTACAACTATTTACACAGCTGTGGGGAAGTGCATAAACTTGACATATTAAAATAAATATATTAATATATTTATCAGTTGTTTTTCACTGATAAAAAAACAGCCTTTTTTATTCATCTCATCAGTCCTTAAGGTAGGTATGAGAAAAACAAGAGGCATAGAAAAGGCATAACGTACAAGTGAACCAACATTACATGACATTACTGTGCAGCTCATTTACTGAGCACCATTGAGTGTAAATGATACAACAACACAGGTAGAATACATTAAAAAAACATTAGACGAATTCTGTGCCTTGTACTTAAATGCATGACTAGGCACACTCGGTAGTGTCTCTGTGTGCATGGCAGAGCATTAGTAAGTAGCATGAAAGCTGAGGAGGCAGTAACACTGACAACATGCACTAACATGTAACAACACTAACACACACACACACACGCGCGCACACTTACACACACCTGCTTATCGCTGTCATTGACCCACCGTAGCCCCCCATCTCAATTCCCCTCTCATTCCTCTGTTACTAGGCAACTATCACCTGGGTTACGCACTCCATATGAGATTATACCCATGCCAACCCTCGCACTTTGGTTTCCATGGCAACCCGGCACAGAGCAATGGAGCCATCAGGTTATGGAGGGACAAGTGAGTGGTGAGTGTGTGCGCTTGTTGCGACTGAGCGCGGTTATGTACATGTGTGATCGTGTTGGGCATGTAGGTGTTTGCCTGTTTCTCTTTTAGTGTCATGGTTGTCACAGGCGTTCGGATCAGATTAAACCGACCACGTGAAAAGATAGTGGGAACACAGTGTATACAAGCACCACTGCGGTGACAAATGTGACACACACAAGAATCTGTATGTGTGTTTTTTGATGCTGTTATCCTGTGCAGACGATTTGTACATACAATCGGAGGTGGATGCTTTTGATTAGATACAGTTGATGACATGAATAATTTTCCTGGTTATGTTGAATTATTCTCTAAAATAACACAACCACATATTATGATTGTATACAATCTTTCATAACATAATACACTATTAAAGTGCCTGTATTTTTGGTCTAGCTATTCAATTTCTCCTTTGTCAGTAGGATGAAACAAAACATCATCAAAACAAACAGTTCCCTGGTGGAAGAAAGCTGAAACCCAGTTCAGTGTAACAGTAGGTGCTGCTGACAAAAAGCTCCGAGAATACACACACACACACACACACTCACACACTTTTCAGCTCTGTCTCTCTCACACACCAAATGTTTGATGTCCTATCGCGCAGCACTGGGGAAGGACAACCCCATTTTAGAACAAGGCAGATGAAGACAAATGAAGATGAATGAGACTTCTGATGTTGTTCAGTGGCACATGTGAGAGGACAGCAGAGGATCAAACTAATTACATAATTGAAATACAAAAGACAGAGGCACAGGGTGACTCGCAGGTTGAGTAGTGCCGCACCTTCATGAAGCTCCTGACGTGCTCCTCCTCTTTGAGGAAGTCCTTGTAGAGTCTGCTCCAGTGGGAGACCAGCTGCAGTACCTTACGCTTCCTGAAGAGGGCGTCCTTGCCCTCCTCCTGGCCCCTGCAGCGGGCGCTGCTATAGGTGAGAGCAGTCAAGGAGAAAGCAAAGAAGGTTGGGAGAGATAGTGTGGAGGTTGAAAGGATGTGTGTGTGTGATTATGTGTGTTTGCCAGTAAGGATATTGTCCCAGCAGAGCCTGACAAAGGTCATGGGTGGACATGAACACCAGGTAGGTCAACAGGAAGTCATCCAGCAGCATTTCTGAAACACAGGAAACACATCATGAGTCACTTACTATGCCTTCACTGACAAATAGGACCAAGTGAGGTTCTCTTCTTTATTGCAGAATTAAGATAAGGTCATATGAAGGTCTCTTATTTTCTCCCTTCACCTCTGATTTCCGATGTCTTCATGTACTGGTATCCACTCTTGTGTCACCCACATCAAAGCACTGCATATACAGCTATAAACACCTCAACTTCAAGACTGAACCTTCAAGGTCAATCTCATTTCCCCCTTTTATTTGCCCTTAAGTAGCTTTAAAGTGGCCACAATCAATAATTTATATAAAAAACTGATCAAATGACTATTAGTAATGTGAAAGCGGTCGTTTGTAGTGATGAATTGAAAAAGAATAATGAACCAACTCTGCAGTTCACTTCACCTATACAAAGTCTTGTCTTGGCTTTGATTGGTTCACTTTCACTGCATCCGTAGCGTCGTTTTTAAGAGAGAGCATAGCTAAAGAGCTAAGCATTTCCCTCAGGAGCTGGTGGAGAGCAAAAACAGAGCTAAAAGGAGAGTGACTATTGGACTTATATTAATCATGTGACCAGAAACACAACTCCAAATTAATGCTAATGTTGCTCTATGTTTGCTGGATGTTTAAATGGAAAACTGTTTACAATATCAACTTAAAAAGTGATGACATGTTAGCGTTGTGTTCACAGCTTGTTTCCGCTGCCTCCAAGGGCCCAAAAAGTCATTTTTTTGCAGGGTTAAGGGTGGAAATACTGTATCACTCTTTTCCACCCTTTCTAACAGTATCTCATATATTCTGTATCAGCTTAATCCAACACTTCATTGCAGTTATATGATGTTTCCACTAAAATATTCAACACATAGGTTTTTTTATGGCTGGGCCATTCAAAAATTCTATTCTACTTGTCTTGTGCATCATTTTATATACGTTTCCCCTCAATTCAACCAGGTATATTATGGACATACTATGGAAATGTTCCACTGTAACTCAAAGTAAAGGTCGGTGGATCCAAAAAAGTTTGGCTTGACATCATACGTTTGGGCTTGAAGAGGTTAAAAGGTCATTTGCTTATGGTGCCAGCTACTGTCAATCAAATCTTTTCCACTACACCCACACAGTCCTGATGAAGCAGATTACCTTTAACTTTGATTGTTGCTGTTATTTCAGCAAAAAAATATTTTGTGTTATAGAGAAATACTTACTTGAAACCAAGAACATAAACAAACAAAATAACATTTACGTCAATAAAGGGAGCCATTCTTTTGTCTCATATTTTTAACAACTTCATAATCTAAAGAAATTCATTAAAGTAAAGCGAGTTAATGTGCATGTAAAACAGTAAGAGTGTGTGAGTGTGAGTGTGTGTGTGTGTGAGACTCAGCAGGTGTTCAATGGGTAAGAACCGAATATAAACAGCCCTCATGGCAGAGGGGTAATGAGCCAGTGTTGGTGGGGTGAGGGAGAGGGTGTGTGTGTGTGTGTGTGTGCGCGTGTGAGTGTGTGTGCGCGCGTGTGTGTGTGTGTGTGTCACAACTCTTTCCTCGGGAAATGTGTGACCCAAATATGGTTCTGTCGGGCAAAGAGCAAAGAAATCAATTATAGAAGACTGAGCAGAGGCCGCGACATTAATATTTGATCAACTGTCTTCTCTTTAGAAATGAAAACACAACTTTTCTCAAGAAATCTGAGTATTTTTCTCTTCAATCTGTAGATGTAGCGCTTCTTCTTGACCAGCTATTAGTCTTTTTCCTGCTTTCCATTTCCCTCTCTTGCTCTCCATCCCAAACCATCCTCGTCCGCCCCCCTTCCCTACACCCCTGTTTTTCATTTTCTCCTTCTGGGCAGTTACATTTCCCCCGCTACTACTCTCCTCCTACGCTCGCCCTCTCTTAGCTCTCTGTGATGATAAATATCCATTTTCATCTTCAACATATGCCCTCTGCGTTTGCCTGCTGGCACACACAAAGTCAAACACATACACTCATAGACACAGGAAAACACACGCACCCAAACACACACACACCACCCTGATGAATAACTCATTCAGCTCTGACCTTGGGGACTTTATCTCTTGTGAGAGAAAAAGAAAAAAAAAAAGAAAATGTGTGTGTGCTGAACTAATCGCAGTAATCTGCTGCTGTGTTTTTTCGTTGTGTGTGTGTGTGTGTGTGTGTGTGTGTGTTTATGTGTACGTGGGGAGGGACGGTTGGGGTAATCGCTGTCTCGCTAAAGAAGCGTGTTCGAGCCTGTTCAACATGCTGCAGAGCTAAGCCCACTAAAACAGCACACTGATGCTCAGCACCACCCCAGAGGGCCTACACACACACACACACACACACACACACACACACACACACACACACACACACACACACACACACACACACACACACACACACACACACACACACACGCACACGCACACGCACACCCTCATGCTTATTCAGTGCACATAGACCAAAAGATAGACACACGCACACAGATACAGAGACAAAGACAGACAAACATGCACATACACTCTTGATCCGCATCTCTGCTTCTGCTTCTCTCTCTGTTCCTCCAAAAAAAGAAAAAAAAAAAAAAAAAAAATCAACCCGATCCTTAAAAAAAAAAAAAAAAAGTGTCTTTTCTCCTTTCAGTGAATAAATATCAGGCGGTCTTCCTCCACAAAGACCATCTCAGTTCTCCCTCTCTCTCTCTCTCGCTCTCTCTCCCTCTCTCTCCTACATTCATCTCTCTCTCTTTCTTCGTTTGCTTCCTGCAATTCAGTGAGATGGCTCCCTGTGGACTGCTGGGAACTGGTGGTGCTGAGGAGTTGATATATAAAGACGCCTTGTTTGGAAAGGGTGCAAACAAGCAAGAGAAGGGTTGTATAAAATACAGGTTGGGACCCAGATGTCTTGTGTAATGAGTTGTGTGATTAAAGTCTTATTTTACTAGACCTGGAGCTGGATGCATCAGCTGTTCAAACTATAAAAAAGTGTTTTCTTAGTGGAGGGTTAGACTAAATTAAAACCGGTTGCACCACACTTACTAGCTACTTCTTGCGAAGGGATTATTTGTTATTGAATGTTCAAACCTACTAACTGCCAGGTGCAACTGTTTCGTCAAGATCTATTGACTATGACAATACATACAAATACAATATACTTAGATACATTCTTCTTTTTATCTGTGCGGGAATGATTAACTTACATCAACAAGATTTTAAGATGAAAGGGGCTGTACTGTAGTCAACGTTACAAATTAAGCCAACTCACATCCACAAACACTGGCTGAAATGATTAGCTGATTCATTGATTAGTCAATCAACGGAAAATCAATCAATACCAAGTCCTTTATCAAGCAGAAAAATGCCAAATACCCATTGGTTCAGGCTTCTGAAATGTGAGGATTTGCTTTTCTCTGTCGATTCTAATTTGAATACGTTTGGGATTTGGACTACTTGTCAGACAAAACACAATATTTAAACATGTCACTTTGTCTATTTTCACTCTTCTTTTACTACTTTTAACATTTTACAGACTAAACAATAAACTGATTCCCACAGTAAACCAGTTTATTGCTACTGTAAGTGCTGCACTGTCAAAAAAAACAGTAGCTTGATTGTAAGGATCCAGCTACTGTAAAACTGAGATATGACAGTTAATAAACTGAAATTGTTTGTGGCAGTAATGTCTTCAATACCCCAGGGGAATCTTTTTACAGACTCATTAGAGCATTTAACCTTTTGAATGTTCCTCGTATTTACAGGCAGTGACATGGCTGAATGAATGCACACATGCACCTGGATGTGGTGTGAGAGCTGACTCATGCAGCCACACACACGCACGCACACTGACAGTATAATCAAGGGGAAGTGCATACCTCCCGGGCTTGAACCCACTTCGGGGAAAATAAAAGAGACAAAAAAGTCCAGGTTGGGCTGTGTTGTAACTTGTTGTGTGGCAGTGAAAATGAAATTCCTTGGAAGGAGGGGGAGGTCTGGTGTTTAGTTTTAAATATACCACCAAACAAAAGACAAACATCTCAGCTGCTGTCTACTTTTCCACCACTTTTCTATCTTTATAATGCAGACACATCCAATTCTTGTGTATAAATGCCTTCTCAGATGTGTCTGTGTGCACAGTGTGTGTGAAATGTGTGTGTTTAAAGTACATGTGTGGTGTGTGCGTCTCCAAACTTACCGCTCTCCCTGCTCTCTGGTGCCCCTCTTTGGTCATCCAACCGCAGGTCGCTTAGCAGATGCTCCAAGATTTTGAGCGGCGTTCCCGACACCACCACATACCTGTAAGACGAAGGGCCGCAACAATCTTCCTCACTAGAGCACCAAGTACGATCATTTCCCTCCCTCCATCCTCCCTCCCTCTCTCTTTTCCTCTCTTCCCTATGATTCTCCTCTACATCGTCATCATCAATGTAACGAAAATAAGGAACGTCAAATGTACAGATTTCTGAACTGCTACTGCCTTCGTCGTGATTATCATCCTCATCGTCGTCGTCCTCATCATCATCATCTATGTCCTCCTCTGCCTCGGCAAGCGTAGCTCGCTCGGTGGTCATCTTCATATCTAAACACTTCCGGAGGATCAGCCCTCATCTAAGCGTTGTATACCCAGGAAGGGTGCTCTCCTGTGGGGGTAAACTGCCTTGCTGTCTGCCACTGTCAGCTAAGAGCTCCAGAGATGAAAACCTTCTCTCTGACAGCACCAACAGTAGGACTGGGAGGGAACTGATTACTACTGAATATGCTGAGCACTCTATACACAAAAACACACACATACACACACCCACTTAACCTGCCTGTCACTGACACTCCCTGCATTGTGCCTTAGGTCTTGAGACACAACAACTTAAAAACAGAAAAACAGACACATATGGCACAAAGAATTCAACTTTGAGGAAATACACACATACATACACATACTCTCTGGTACACACATACACCATCGTACATGCATACACTGATTTATAGAAGGAAAGTAAACCAGTCTTGGTTTCATGGTTGTTTCCCTTTCAGCTGAAAACAAAAAAGTCATTATCCTCTTCCTGCTCTGTGCCAGAAGCTAAAGCATACATTATCTTACACACACACACACACACACACACACACACACACACACACACACACACACACACACACACACAGTGTTGCCAGCACTACTGATATTTTACATGCAAGAGTCTGTGGTTGCAACCTGAGACTCCGAACTACAGGAGAAAAAGCAGGATAGACTTGACAGGAGAGGGAGGAGTACTATGATTATGTTTTTGTTGCCACTGTTGATTTTGAGGGCTATGATTATGTAGGAGGTGGGACTGACCTCTTGTCGCAGTCCTCCTCTCTGGACCCGCCCCCTGAAGATGTGGGTGAGGGCCGTTCTGACGGCGACGTCACTGATGATGTCACTCTTTGCAACACCAACACGTCCCGTCCTCTCTCCTTCAGGCAAACCCTCCCTAACGCCTCCTGAGAGAGAAAGAGAGAAAAAAAGATGTAAAAAAACAGTGACAACATGTCACCAGGTGAAAGGAGGACGAGCTGTTAGAGGAAAGTTTAAGGGAGTGAAGACTATTTTTTGAACAGTAGACAATTTCAGCCACAATGAGCAATAAAGTGAATGTAATGCATCTCATGTGACTGTATTCATTTCTGCTTCATTATTTGTATTATCACTGTGTGTCAGGACTGTGCACACTGTGACCCATTTATATAATTTTACATTTCAAGTGCATGTGTGTGTTTTAGCTTATTACAGATATATCGTATCTGCGTACATATCGTCCAATGTTGTCCATTTAAAAACTGCGTCACCATTCTGTAGTTTTTCCACCATAGGACGCTGACTTTGTTTTTCAACTGTGAAGTGTCTTGCTTAATATCTTTATCACAACTCGAACAAGTTTAAAAGGTCCAAAAAGGCTAAAAAAATAATAATGAATATTGTCCAACACATTACTGTCTGATTTTTTGTTACTGGCCCCAAAAATCCAGTATTGGTAAGGCTCTAATGTCCGGACTCTTTGATTTTCAATTAAAATGTTTCTCTAACACCAATCCAAATCCAGCATTCACACACCAATCCACACTTGTGCACACATATATTCTGTTCTCACTAAAAGAGAGAGGTATTGCATTTCCTGTCTTGGCATTGTGTAATTAAAAACAATGGGGACAATTAGGAATGCGGGCTGACACTTAATGATCTCCTGCTCCAAAAATGAACAGCAACTTGATCTGTGAGCACAAAACACACACACATACACACACACTTGCAGTGACAGTGCAAAGGGAACGGAGTTCCAGATGGACAAAGGAGCACATTAAGAAACAGCCTGGGGAGAGAAGAGGAGAGGGGTAGATCAAAGGAAGAGGACAGGAGCAGAAGGGAAAAAAAGAAGCAAGTCTCTCCTCCAGCTGCTTGCTGCAGTCTCTGTCACAGCCAGAGGGATCGAGTAGCAATCGCAACTGATACAAAGATCTCTCTATGCAGGGTTATCCATCTGTTGCACTCTTTCTTATTTTGATACACACAGACACACACACCACGTAGGACTGCACACAGTTAAGTTATATCGACTTTAAGGTAAAAGTTCTAAGGTCTAAAGTTCAAACAAAGTGCCAACAGTGATCAATAACTGTGATCAAAACATTTACAACCTTGATTTTATTTTAGACATCGTGGAACCTGAACACAGAGCAATGCTAATGCAGTCACAGATACCTCTGTAACACATTAAAACAAGTCAATAGAAAGGCAGACATTTACAAGCATACACACACACACACACACACACACACACACACACACACACACACACACTCTATCTCTGTGATCGTCAGATGAAAGGAGCTGTTTGATCATGAGAGACAGTAGGTGGGATCTGACTTGGGTCAGACAAAACATAATGCCCAAAGTGCTCTTTTTGTGTGTGTGTGTGTGTGTGTGTGTGTGTGTGTGCGTGCACGCATGTGTGTGTAGATATGTCCTGATGACTCATATTATTCTACTCTAGGATGATACAGATGTTCAGTGAACTGAAGGTCACCAGATCCTCCCCCTCAGGTGTATTGATGTGTGTGTGTGTGTGTGTGTGTGTGTCTGTCTGTCACATTTTCCTCTTAAACCTTCATTTGATTAATCACAATGCGATTTATCTATTTATTTTGTTCAATTATGTCAAACCATTTGGGCTTATTCATTCCTATTTAACTCCAAATTCTACATCTACTAAAATCTTATGGTATTTACAAAATGTTCCATGTTCACTGTTCAGGTAGAGCTACGTGATAATAATGATATAACAATTGAAATTGCAACACAGAATATTTTTTTTATTGATTTTGACAAAACGACTCACTGTAGGGGCGTTCAGGTACTGTAGGTCAGTGGTTAAACAGAAAAAAGCACTCGCCCACCACACGCTTCTATCTTGGCCGAGCACTCGAACAAACAAAACTGGAGGTGTTCACACTTTACAGCAGCACCATGTCTTGTTTAGGACTCAATCTGAGCATTTTATGAGATAAATGAAGCTTACAATTTGAATATTGCCGTAATCTATACTGTCATTTTTGTTTTTCTTTTTAATTTACTTCTCAGTTATACCATTTAGCCATCATTAAATTTACTAGGCTACTTAACAGTACCATATGATTTCAATATGATTAAACTATAAAGCAGATAACACAGTACTATCACCCAGCCTTTGTCTGAACCATGGATATGAAACAGCACACAAGACAAACTCTGGACTCCAGTCGGACTGATTTTTACGTTGCACACAGAAACTTCTCAGATACTGAGGTGTATGAATTCACTGTCATGTTTCCACGTCTTCAAAGTGAATCCAGCTGTGGACAACGTGTATTCCCAAGAGAACCCAAGTAACATTCTGTAATTAAATGTCCACAGGGTGTAGCAACACAAAGATGCATATAGGAGATAAATAAGGCAGTGATGTTAAGAGATCTAACACTGCATGCCATTAATTACATTTTGGGCTGGCACCCACACCGCACCCAACGGTACAGATGTGATGTCAAGATAACAAGTTGTGGTGGTCTAAGGACATGCTTGGTCCACTTCATGCAGGGTTCAATACGAACCAGGAGGCTTTATCACAAGCCTCCCCTGTTTATCTCTGCTGAAATTTCCTGTCTCTTTTCACCATTAACTCCCTCAGTGTCCCAGATATACTGTGAAAAAAATAAAAAGAGAGAGATTATGTAACCAATTATAACCACTATAAAAACAAAAGAGAAGAAAACGTTGCGCTGTGTTCCTGATACAGTAGCAAACTGTTGATCTTTCCGATAACACACTCACACTCTTTACACAGATGCCAAGAAAAACAACACTGAGCCAAAAGTGGGGGAAGGCAGCGTTATACACTAACACACACACAAGATCAAAAGGCTGCCAGAAAACACACAAAAACAAAAGTAAAACTTACAACATTCACCTTATTGGGCATACACAAGAATTCACACTCAAATAATCTCTAAAGAATTAAGTGCAAACAGCAGTTCCCAACAACATTAATTCAGCCTGAGAAAGAATGTAAGCCACAAAAAGTAAAAATATACAAAGTAGGGACTTGGAACGCAGTGTTGAGGAGGGGTCAGAAAGTTATGCAATAGAGAAAGAGAGAGAACAAGAAAAGGAGGAAAGATTAAAGGAAAGAAACCAAGATGGAAAGAAAGAAACATGAGGGATCATGAAAACTAGTGAGACGGAGTGTGGGAAAAAGTGAGAAGCACAAGAAGCAGTGACTGTGAAAAGAGACATTTGAATCCAACTCACAAACGCATTTTATGCAAACTTTTGAACGCCCCCCCCCCCACCTTCCAACAAAAAATTCTAACATTTCCATTGAAAGGGTAGAGGCACAAAAGGTTTCCAAAAAGTCCATTTACACATCTTTGAGGAAAAAAGAGAATCTTTTAAGAATTGATGATCAATTTGCATGATAGTTTCTATTCCTTAAATCACACACACCCGTGTCTATGTGTATATATGTGTATATAATTCAAATATGTAAACATTTCTCATTGCAGTTTAGTAACAGCAAACCTACACTGATTCTGAGGTTTGTTCTCAGGACAGTCACTTGTTCTCAGCTAGCAGGTGTGTCGGTCTCTTTCCTTCCATTCCTCCCAATCCCTTCCTTCAATTCAACCATCTGTACTTCTAGCTCTTCTCCACCCTTCCCTCCTCACTGTCTCCCTCTCTCTGTTTCTGAAACACATTTTCTTTTTCCTCTCTTCAGCAAGCTCAAGCCAGGTCTCTCCCTTTCTCTGCCTTTGAAGGGGCAGACGTTACGCTCGACGGATTTGGATTTGGGAAGAGAAAATAGCGACTAGAGGACATGCACTTGCTGTGCCGCTTGCAGGGTCATTAACTGAGTACACAGCTGTCTCTCTCACACGCATACACGCACGCACGCAAACACACACAAAGTGTTTTTGGGCACAAGAGACAAGAAAGAGATGATGCAAAACACGTTCGGCGTCTTAAAGCTCTTTTGCTCACTCTGTTTCTCTCTCACTCAGTCTGTCTTCTCTTTTCTTTCTCCCTCATACACACACACACACACACACACACACACACACACAATATGATGTATTGTACAGAGGAAAGGTGGGCCTCATGGAAAGCCTAAAGGAAGCCCTTTCTGATCCCTTCCTGTTCCTACCAGTGTGTGTGTGTGTGTGTGTGTGTGCGTGCGTGTATATTGGTGTCTGCGCTGATAGTGACCAAGCCATATCTGTGTTGTGATAGCTCTGGGCCTGATTCCTGGAAATAATGGATAAGAATATGAAAACACAATGCTTTTAGCTCAGCAGCACACATACATGCTACCACACACACACATGCCCGCCCACACATACACACACGCGCATGCACACACACACAAATTGTGTAATTGTTAAATAACACATTCCTTAACTATTAGAAAGTAACATAAGCCATCCAAAAAGAGCCTGTTTGTATGTGTGTCTCATGGGTGCTGTGACCTTGTATAATTCCTTGTGCAGGGTGACCTCTGTTACCAACTGCAGCAAACTCTGATAGCTGAATCAAATGTGAAAGAGTATAAATTCAAGTGAAAAGAAGGCAGAGATGCACGCAATTCACTGTACTAACACATGAATTGTATCACTATGGAAACAGCCCACACCAGTTTGTCAGAGCTTGTCTGTCATGGAAAAAAAAAAGGAAACTAGAATAAAATAAAATAAAAAAAATCACCGTGACAACCCAGTAAAAGGAGAGTGGTCTTTGTGGTGAATCGAGCTGGGTGCTTGGTTTTGGGTGCTGCCACGTCTTGTAGTCTGAGCTGGACAATGAGCCGGCTGAGATGATTGTCAAGCCCAATGTACAAATCTTTCTTTTCTGAAAAACACTCTTAGAAATGATGATAGATGAACATGTTATGTTTTGTCTCTTCTACCTCTAATAATATCATGCTACAATAAGTGTGAATGTCACTGTTTTACATATATTTTTGTATTTGTGTTCTAATATGAGGAGGTATGTTGTCCTCTCTTCTTTTTAAGAGGATTTTGGGATCCCGACAAAAGCTTTGAACTTATAATATATGAAATTATAATTTAAAGACAAACTGAACACTCCTGCATGAGTTGTTGATGCTGCTTTTATTCAGAACATTACAAGAATCATCACTGCTTGCTTTGATGTTTGTTCCTAATTTGTCAAACCTACTGTAAGAAACAGCAAACTTATCTCATGATAATCACAAGGTCTTATATTTACATGATATTTATAGTGGGTATGTATGTGCAGACTGAAGAATCTTTGAACTACAAGGTCATTTCATTATTAATCTTTTAATATTCATTTATCAACATTGTTCCCAGAGTTTCCCTCAAATCCATCTTCAAGTAGCTTGTAAGTTAAAGAAAACATTGCTTCTTCACTCCACAATAATGTCACACCAACCATTATTTAAAGCTTTATGGTTTCAAAATACATGATTTCTTGCACATCATTTCATATCCTGCAAATCCGTAACATCATTTGATGATGGTACAATAGAGTTTTACAAATTCTGTTAACCAACCAGTTTGAGAGGACTTGAAGTTACACTTTAAGATTCAAGTCATCCATATGTTGGTAAACTGTTTTACATATCAAAGGGTTTAGTATGAAGTGTGCAGGGCCTCTCTCTACTATATCCCTGATTAAACAACAATACATTCATGTTTCTCTATAGTTTCCTACAGGAGTAATGCTTTTCTAAAATGCAGTATCTTTTTACTTTTGCATGTAAGGAATGAAAATGAATTCATATGCACTTTGAAAAATCCCCAAGGCCGGGCTTCGGTCAAACTCGCCGAGCTGATGTGATATGCGGTAGATTTCACAAACACACACATCACGATGTAGGGTGAAAGAAGACTGCATTCGCTTCGCTTCCTGCCCTCAGGTGTACTGTAGAGCGGGATTATACAGTACAACGCTTCACTAACACCCTGCTCATTATGCGCACACACTGACTCAGCCTGCCACAGCGCCAGCAGTGCATGAACACACACACACACACATACACACAAGCTCCCACACATGATTATAAGCCCCAGCCTGAAAACTCACACAGATAAGTGAACACACATACACAAGTGCAGTCACACACACAGTATATTGGCTACTTGACAGACTATAATAAGAGTATGAGATCACATTGCACTAAGCCATTATTAACACCCACACTAGACGAGCTAGAGGACTGGTGGTTGTTTAATCTAAGGTGATCTGAATGAAGCGAAACTCTATATGTGCATCAACAGTGGCAACGTTAGCGTGCGTGTGTGTTTGTGGGTGCATGTCGGTGCCCAGATGTGTCCTCATGTAGGCAGATGATGTACGAAAATGAGCAGACTTGCTGTAAATGTGTGTGCTCGTCTGTCTGTCCTTTAGATTGACAACACAAATCATGATGGTCCTGATGAGGCTCCCTGACCTGAATCCATGAGTAACTCAGACCTGAAGTGTGTGCGTGCTTAAAAACGACGACAGCAATGACGACATTTACCGCACAATGACATCAATTACTCTCTACTCATTCTAACCATACAGCTGCAACTCATACTGTGGATTACATAGTGGGCAATCAACAAGCTCACAGAGCATCATCAGTCTTATCATTACTGATAATGTAATGTTTGATATCAGTGACATTAAAAATTAACAATCACTCACCGCCTGGTTTCTATCAGGCAGCCGGTAGTTGTGGTTCTGCAGCAGCCGACAGCCGTCCTTGGCCAGACGCTGCACGGCCTCCAGTCCGAGCCGACTGGTCAGCTCCTCGCGGCCGCACACGGTCCCCATCCCTCCTCCACTGCCACTGCCACCGCTGTCCCGCAACGCGCACACCCCGCCCAGCTGCAACACGGGAGGCATGAACACATATCTCAAACCGCAGTCCCAAGACATGGTGGAAACAGTCAAGGTGTGTTTGTGGGATGGAGGTCAAGTAAGTTCAGTGTTTTTGTCCGAGTGAGAACCAAAGCAGTTTGGGCATAATCCAGAAACATGCGATAACAAGTTTTCAGTAGCCCCTTTATGTCCATGTGAGGAGAATGAGAAGAAACGGTAATCCTGGGTGTCTCTGTCTATCTTGTTCTCTCTCTAATTCCTCCTCATGATTCACAAACTCTCTTATTCTTTCTATCTATTACAGTCTGTAATTCCCTTTATCTGTTGCACTTCTCTCTTTGTCTCTGTCTGACTGCTCTGTGTCAGAGGATCTGGTGGAGAAAGAGTGAGTGTGTGTGATTAGTTGTATAAGTGGGCGGGAGTGTGTGTCTGTGTGGGAAGAGTGTGTGTTGGGGGTGTGTGAGGTGTCTGTCTGTCTCCACCCCTTTATAGTCGGGAGTTTAAAATGTGGTAACCACCGTGGTAGCCCAGTTTAAGTAGTGTATAAAAGTGTGAATACCTCACAGTGTTGTCTAAAAAAAAATAAAGAGAGACAAGTAGAAGTAAGAGACAGAGACATATACTTAATCAAAAGTGCTGCAGGATACTGGAGAAACGAATGGCTCTGTCCTCAGATAGACCTGACGACAGAAAACATGACTGTGTGTGTGTATGTGTGTATGTGTGTGCTCCCTAGGGTGCTGCTAGTATGATGGTTATCACCACTGGCAGCGGGTAGCCTGGTCTGTTTATTTTCCTTGGAATTGAGAGAGAGAGGTATTTCGTTTGGCTGAGAGTTGGGTAACCCTTCCTGTGAGCTCAACTATCCCACGGTGCCAAGCTCAAGCAGAGAGTAACACACACACATACACGCGCACACACGCACACACACACACACACACACAACATGATGGCATACTCCCACGCTTAATTTTGTTTACTAGGAAAGCACCCCCCCAATGACAACTCTTATCTGTTAGAATAGCCACGTACACACACACAGACATTATATCAGAGTCACAGTCCCCTGTCCCTTGCTGCTTCCTGTAGACCTGTTCTCAACTTCCTGTCCTAGACACAGAACGCACCGAGATAAACCTGTCTGTGGTCTGTGTCTGTTTTTATTATGTGTCCGTCTCCGTCTATCTCCTCTTCTCTCCCATGGTATCCTTAATTCTTCTTTGATCCCTCTTGTGTTTGTAATCCATGACGAGCTAAAACATTCAGTGTTCAATCGGCTGAAGGGTAACCGAAACTAAATTAGACTCCAGTCCACTTAAGCTGCTTTGGAGTTGAATTAGCGAGAGGACAGCATTGTTTCTTGACACCCTAAAAAGTTGTCTGCTCTGTACATGAAGGAAATCCTTCATGTACATTGCAGTTATGTGTATGATTTAATGACCTCCTTCTCATCATACCAAATAAACTAAACTAAACTAAACTAAATTAATACTCATATTACTAGTAGTTCCCAGACCGGGGGTTAAGACCCCCAAAAAGAGGTCACAAAATGTTGACTGGGGTCGGAAACAAGTAAAACTAAATTTGGAGTGTACCAGTGGCTGGCCAAGAGGTGGGGATGCATACCATAAAACCACAATGTTCCCCATGTGATTTGATTATCAACTGTACAATCAAGGCTGAAATATCCAAAAAAAAGCTTCTAAAAAAAGAGAGAAAAAACAAAATTATGCTTTTTTTCTAATATTGGCTTTTTTCTAAATACTGTAAGAGAGGGAAAGAAAAATATACTCTTTAGTTGCACTCTTATACATAAGCAACATGTGACGAGAAGATGCGAGAGGGCATTTCTTTGTATTAAGCGGTCAAAAGCCAGAGACATGTGAACCACTGATCTATAGTATTGTATGTATAACTGTGTTTAAAAGATTCTCTTTTTTCTGTTCTTCTCTATCCTCATATCTCTGGTCTAATCAGACTATAAATAATTGATGGAGAAAAAGATGTTTCCACTGTACAGAGATGGGACCAGGAAGCAAACAGGCCTCCCTCTACTCTGACCCCGTTTTCTACATTTAGCCACCTCATGGAGAAACACACACACACACACACACACACACACACACACACACACACACACAGATGCTTACACTCAATGACCTTTGAAAGGGGGAGGAAAGGTAGTTAGAAAGATTGGTATCTCTTATTATGGATCTCCCAGTCCAATCTGTGTTGGCGCTGATCAAGTTATATTTTAATTGGCCAGTATTGGTCATATTAAACCTGGTCCATTTCCAGTCTTTTGTTTATAGCACTCTGGTGACAACAGCTGTCAAAAAAAAGCCCTATCAAAACAGCTATACTTCTTCCAAATGCATATGCTAACAGCAGAGGCTGAAACTATGACCACTTTGCACGTATTTCAGCAACATTTCAT
This sequence comes from Thunnus thynnus, assembly GCF_963924715.1. Taxonomy (NCBI): domain Eukaryota; kingdom Metazoa; phylum Chordata; class Actinopteri; order Scombriformes; family Scombridae; genus Thunnus; species Thunnus thynnus. The sequence continues at coordinate 18,935,296 of NC_089531.1, read as the reverse complement.
ATGTGCACTACTCTAAAATGTCGCTGCTGGTTGAAAGTGGCATTTGACCTTTTTATATTTGGTTTATGCTGCATACAAGAGAGGTTGTCTAAATCTTCCTGCCTTAACAGTTTCAGACTAATTCTACTCTTGCCACAGATATCATACCATATATGCTGTATTCAATACAAGCTATTTTTTATTAATGCAGATATACTCACTTATCAGGTATATTTCTATCTTGGATTAGATTGACTTTTCTAAATTTGATGTAGGCCTATTTTAAGCCAAGTGTACACTGTCCAAATTGGGAATTATAATTATTAGATTGGACACAATTGACAGGTAGTGGTAATGAAATTACTGATTGAGATTGTGGGCAAAGACACTTAATATGTTTGAGCTCCCCAATAGCCTAGAGGTAAAGGTGCCAACCAAGAACTACAACATCCCTGGTTCAGATCTGGCATGTCATTCCCTATCTTTCTCTCCCCTTGTTCTTTGGCATATTATTTAGTATGAGTAGGAGTGTGTCTGTCTATGTGTGTATTACCGGGCTGCTCTCCTCGCTGGGTGTGCGAGGCTCCTGGTGGCTCGTCTCCGTCGTCTCAGAGTCCTGCTCTGATACTGCAACCGATCACAAAAGACTCATCACATAACATAGTCTTTGTCACTCCGTGTTCTCATAATGCAGATGGAAAAATATTAACAAAAACGTCTCAGGAAAACAAACACAGTCGGACTAAATAAATACTTACAAGCTTTGCGAGTCTTTCGGGCGAGAGCAGCTGCCAACTCACTTTGTACCTGTTGGAGGAAAGTGAAATGTGTCACAAAAAATATCTCATAAGATGATACTCAACAAGCAGACATATATGCGCACACTGACCGTAGAAGTGAGCCTCTCGAGAGCTTTCATCTGGAGAATCTCACTGCAGATGTCCCTGTTGCCTTCAGAGTCCTCCTCTGACCTTCAGGGCACACACACATAAACAAACAAAGCTTTACTTTCAAGTGATAAGTGCATTATTCTGATCACTCACCAGAGAAAAAAGTTCTCTGCAGAGCTGTGGTCCTCTACACTGCCCCCTGGTATACTGAGAGAGGAACTACAGCTTACAAATACATTTACTTCTTAGCTGGAGGTTGAAACCCATGAACCTTTATTTTTTAAAGATAAAATGATACTTGGAATGATATAAGTGGATAGACTATTTTCAATTTTTAACCCTTTACTAAATGAAATACACTCTAGCTAGATCCTCAAATGTGAGGATGGGCCAGTTTTTTCTGATTAAACCATTTTAAATTTTTTTGGGGGGTTTTGGAATGTTGATCAGACAAAACAAGCAATTTGAAAGGGTTTTGGGAAGTTGTGATGGGCATCTAAAGGGTTGACTGTTTAATTGAAAAAAATAATCAGCCCTAAACATAGTAAACATACAGCAGACAAATATATTTTCTTGTGAATATTTTATATCCAGCAGAGTGGTACAGTACAGTATGTGCCTGTTTTATTTTCCCTCCCATCCGTCTTTCTAGTTCTTCACTGCTTACACGTCTTAGTATGGAGCATCTCTCTCTCTACCCCCCCTTCTCTCTTTCATGTGGTTTCATTTAAAATAGCTCCCAGACACACCCTCCTATTGATGTTAGCGAGGCTGTGTGTGTGTGTGTGTGTGTGTGTGTGTGTGTGTGTGTGTGTGTGTGTGTGTGTGTGAGAGAGAGAGAGAGTGTGTGTGTGCAGCAATGCGGCTGCTGTGTGTACATGTGTTCACAATGTATATAAATGTGTTATTCTTGTCAAGGGTTTTTGTTCCAGGTCTGAGTGCATCTGTGACTATGTTTGTGTATGACTTCTTTTGTGTGCATCCACGCGCATGTGTGTGTGCTGTATAAACAGGTGGTTGTTTTGGGGTAAACTCTGCATTATTCCCACAGCAATAATGCAAGGTTGTAGAGTTTGTCTTCAACAGTGGCAGCCTGCACCCCCTCATCTGATATGTTCTCTTAGAAAACCACTGTTTGGACTGGTCTCCCACACACTGACTCACCCCCTTACACAACGCACACACCCAGACCAATTTGCATACAATTTGGATTTTATCAACAGATCCCAGTGGCACTAGTAATAGTTGTGGAGGAAAAAGGATGAGACCACGCATGTGTGTGTGTGTGTGTGTACTGTAATCTGATAAGGGAATGATAAATGCACAAGCGGGAAAGATGGTGATAACATGTAGCCCTCAGCTTGACACTTCAGCTATTGGCTCTGACACAGACAGAGAGACAGGCAGGTAAACCAACGGATGCCTTAAAGGATTGTGAAAATACCATATTTTTTCTGTCAGTCTCTCAACTATAGCAATAAAAACAGTCACTAGATTTGCTTTCCTTTCAGTGTTTATGATCAAAATGACTTGTCACTTAAAAAAAAAGATAACTGATACTCAAACCTCTAGCAGAGCTGGAAGAACAAGGGAAAATTATTGTCACAGTGACTTAATCTGAGAGTTTTCCTTTTTTTTTTTGTTTCTCAACAAATACTGAGTTCCATTAGTTGACGACAAGTTGTACAAAACCTATTCTAAGCCATCATGCTAAATTTATTCCCATCAGGGTCATTAAGTCTTTTTAGTCAGTGTTTATTTGGTAATTTGGTGACTCACCATGAGCCTGAATGTACCGAAGCTGGAAAAAAGGAACAGTGGGAGGTGTGTCACCAATCATTAAGCAACACAGAGTAGTATTGATAGAGGATTAACATGACTGGTGCTAGCAACGCCTAAAAGGTGCATGCCGCAGGAAGTAGATATGTTCTGTGATATTTTGTAATTTACCAAGTGATGCATACACAAACAGATCCTAATCAAAAGCTCACCAGTTTTTGTGAACTATATATCAGCCTATATAATTTAGTCTACCCACTATAACCTATTTATTTATTGGTATGTTATTCTTTGTCTTCACTAGAGTAGTTATCCCTAGAAGGGAGTATAACAATCAGCTAATTTTGCTTTATCAAGTAGCAAGTTATCAGTATCAATGTAATGCTTGCCTCATTAGATTAAACTGCAGGAAGAGATAGGGCGCCAACATTTCTGAGGAGCATAAGCATCAATTACACTTGGTTGCATTTATAATCTTGCTGCAGCACCTTCAAGAACGCTTTATTTCTCCAATTAGAAACGTTTTAACGACAACAGATAAGAACAATTTAGTACACAAACGTTGAATCATTTAATATAATTTAAATTATTGCATTTTAGTAGCCTACTGGAAATTCTATGTCCTTTTTGCAATTTTAAAGAGAACTAGACGCAATTCGAAAGTTAGTCCACTGACCCAAGGCAATTGAGAACCCTTGAGCATCACTGAAAAGGGCTTTCACAGGTGGTTTAACACACATTTATATGCTAAGGCAGGCTCATGCCCTCAGACAGTGCACTCTGCCAGGATTTTGTTTAAATTACTGCATTTTATTAGCCTGCTGGTAATTCTAGCTCCTTTTTACGATTCCAAAGAGAATCAACATTAATCAGAGGATTAGTGTATCACCCAACGCATTATCAAGTCTCAGAAGCAGTTACATCCAGGTGCTTTCGTTCACAGCTTCAACTATTTTTTTTTCACAGCTACAAGAGAGAGACAGGGAGAGAGACAAAGAGGAAGGGAGGGAGTGAGATGGCGAGAGAGAGCAGAGAAACAGTGCGACATTCACAGACAGCAGCGGGGTCAAAGTGACAGACAGAGTTAGAATGTTGAATGCATAATCTTATCTATGTCAAATCCGCAAAAATGAACTGCACTTTTCCGAGTGTAGTTTCAAGAAAAAAAAACTATTAGGCCATATTTGGCCTAATAAAGTTTTATACGTATAACCTACAAACTATATGAACAGTTATGATAACAGGTATATTTACATCCATTCATGCTGTATAAGTGAGAATACATGAAAAACACTGGATGATAAATATATGCAGACCTATTTATCATGTAAATTCTGGTCTTTTCAGAGCTGAATACTTTAGCATCACTCAACTGTTGGTACAACCGGGAGAAAAAAAATCCTCATTAAAATCAATTTTAAACATACTAAAATGTCCATAATCCACCATCCCCACCGACCCGACACCCATTGCTCTGCTGAAGCACATCGCCAACTTCTGGAAACACTTTGGTTGAGTGCTACTAAGTGCGCATGTCACCCACTATAATCTATATAAGGTATCTGATGGAGAACGCAGAAATAAGTACAGTATGATACATGAGATTCATATTAGTAAGTATGACATTCAATTCCCCTCGCTGTCGTGCTCTCTCCCTGGTGTCTGTAAATACACCCTTTGAAGTTGACACACAGATGAATAAGTTGTGTGCTCTTGTTCCTTTGCTCTCCATATATACTTTTTTATTACCCCCCTCCCTCTCCCACCCATCTCACTCTCTTTCTTTCTCTGAGTGACAGATTGAGTTCAGTAGCAGCCTCAGCAGGAATTCCACACACAGGAGCAGAAAAGCAGGGAACTCTGGCTGACACCACTGTGCGTGTGTATGTGTATGCGTGTGTGTGTGTGTGTGTGATCACATCATGTGTAGGTTTTTGTGTATCAGTGCATTTCTTCTATGGATGTGGAGGTGTGTGTGTGCCTGTGTCTCACATAAGCAGATTGAGGATTTAAAACACTGAATGGAGATTAGGTTTCTCCTTGGGATTTGAGGAAGATATAGGAGAGTGTGTGTATGTGTAAGTGTATATTATGCTGCAAGACAAATGATGCACTTGCATGAGTACACAACACATCCACCACATCAAACAAAGTCACTTGTCACTTTTTGTGGTAAATCACCAGACAGACAAATGACCTCAATCATGAGTCTAAAAGGGAACACTGTCACTTCAAATTTCGATATTTTACCAGAGCAATGAGCTTCCACTTCAGGTCAATGGAGATTATCCAGCATATCACAACTAACTCACATTCACCATCAACTATGATCTTCATTCTTTAACAGTTTCACATGTTTGTGATAACGACAGAGATCCTGTGACAACGATGGAAACAACTGACTTGCCATAACAACAGATATATGTGACAAATATTATCCATTCACATCCAGCCAATAGGGCTGACACATTTATTTGAAATTTGAACCGACATTTGAAATTGGCAAAATATTAAAATTTAAATCTCTATTTGATGTTACTGGATTCAAAATTCACAGTGTCTAAACACAAGAGCTTTGTAGTCTAGTGCAGGGCATTGTAAAAAAATATGTTGTACAAGTTATACAAGTTGTATATGTTAAAAAAGTTGTACATACAAGTATAAAAGAAACATTAAAGAAACAGCCATGCAACTTTCCGATCTACCCCCTAGGCATGTTCGCCTATATGCAGCATGGAGAGACATGTTTCAGTCCTAATTATGTCACCAAACCATCTGAGATGTAATGTGTGGAAGTATTTCGGATTCAACATCAAGGTGAGGAAGTTTGCTGCCTTTCAAATATAAAATGGCCTGACAACAAACCTGATATTACCCGTTAGCTAGTAAATCAGGTGAGGCAGCATATGTTCTGCAAATGAACCGTACTGTGACAATTTTACAACATAGTTTAGGATTAGGCTACATGGGTTGCATTCAACTTTATTAAAACTAATTATGTGTTACTTCTCATTTGTTCAAACTTGATTTTTGTGAAAAACTGACAGCGACTACTATCTATCCATATCCATATATCCATCCATTGCAGTGTAACTTGTGCGGTCAGATTTTAGTGGACACTTACGGGCTGTTGGCTCCACCTCCTGAGCGGAACTGGACATATGGGGCAAGTTGTAAGAGAAGTCTGACAGCTTCTGGCCACTCCCCCTCATTGGAGCGAAACTCACAGGAGGCGGAGTCACACTCCTCAAAGCTGAACTGGTAGTAAGAATTTGAGTCCGAAAACACCACCCGCTGGTCCACTGGGGAAAGGACAGACACACAAATGCAGAAACACACCAAAAAGAAATGTGAGTGGCAGCTTCCTCTCCTCCATCACACATCATTTACTTTCTCCACATCATTTGACTTCACAGCTTTAGGACTATAAAACAGCAACCACATTATTGTTTAATAGCTGTATTTAAATGCGTTTCATTTTATTCTTTGAGTATTATAATTATTATACCGCTATAATATAAACATTGATGGAAAAAAACATTGATCAAAAGAAATTACGTAAAATAATTATTTTTTGTTTATTGCAAACACTTCTTCCTCCTAAAGAAAGAGTAAAGACATGGTGCCCACAATAAAACCTATATAAACTCTTTGTGTCAGTTATGGCGGATTAGTCAGACCACTGAACTGAGCAAATGTCCAAAAGCAGGCCGCCTCAAGAGGATCATGGTTGTTTATTCTTTAAAGAAACATTAATCGTCTTTTAATATTATACTGTCTTCACAAACATGAGTCATTCGTAGCATACTAAGTGTGGTTTCAACACAACATGGGTTAAAAAGGAATATGAATAACATGATGGCATTTCCATTTTATTTTCCTTATGTCTGCTCCATTGAATACAGAAATATGTATCACACCCAGGAACTATCAGTGTGGTGATATTAAAATTACTAATTTCTCATAAGATTTAGTGTGTGGTAAAATGTTAGCCTCTGGTCTCTGGTAAATTGTCTCTGGTGATTCATGAGGGAATATGTTTAAGGCAGAATAATTACTGAGATTATTAGAGGGGGGCTTAGATACACAGTGTACTGAAGCCCAGTTTCAGTGGCATTGTCCTTTATGAAAAGTTAATCTCAGAAAGGTAATGTCACTATCTGTGCTAGACAAGATCTCAATTAAAAGCAGGTTCATGTGCTTAGCAGGTGAATGAGGCAGTGAATTAATCTCTCTGTTTTGTTGGAAATCACCTGGTGAACCGGGTCATCATTTGTCTCTTTAGAGATGTGTAGATTGTTGCTGATGTTGCTGGAAGGTGACTATAAATTTGAAGCGCCTCCGACCTCCGGGCATGTTAGTGTGAGCATGAGTGTGTGTATGTGGGATTGTGTTTTTACCAGACAGCAGGACTCCCAGCTCCAGCAGCACCTGCCAGACACGCACAGCAGTAGTCCGACAGCGCACGTACACACACTGCTCACACAGCCACTGCACCAGCTCCACGCCCACATAGCTGCGTCTGTTAAAAGACACACACGCACACACACACATACATTTTCAGCACACAAATAAGGCCGCATAGTGTTATGATGCACATACACACTCTTCTTCCCCCGGCACAAAGCTTGTCTTTTTTTATTTAATCAATACCTATTGATTATTCATTAGTTCTCTGTAAGCCTTTTCCTCTGAAACACTGAATACTTTCCATCTGCTCCCCCCCCCAGATAAACTCCTGGTGTACGTGTGTGTGCGCAAGGATGATTAAGAGTATCTATTTATATTTGTGTCCAGATGTTCACATGTTTTTTGCATGCATCTGTATGTTCTAAATATACAATATATTGCACAGGACTGCATGTATTCCCGTACCATCTTGTAGTCTGCTATTAAATGTCCAACCAGAAAAGACCTCAACTGTGGTTGGTGAGCCAGTGTACATGCTTCACCGGACACATCGATTCAGCCCTACAGACAGATACACACACTCATACTCACGGACATACACACACAAACACACACACACACACACACACACACACACACACACACACACACACACACACACACACACACACACACACACAAAGATAAGTGTACCGTATGATTCTGGCCAGGTGTATCTTGTCTTTAGCTGGGTATGGTCCATGAGAGAGGAAGGCATTCCTCACAGCCCGGCCAGCACATGGAAAACTCTGGGAGCAAGACTGATACATACACAGACACACACACACACACATACACAAAAACAAATAAATTACTATGAATTCTTTAAACATTTGCACTGTTTTTCTAAAATATGAATGCTAAACAATTCATAAATGACAAAAGTCTTATCTATAAAACAGTTTTGGACATGAACATTAGACTACAGAGAGCTGGTCTGGCTACTCTGTCATTGACCGGCTCACAAGGACAGCTCAATTTCTTTCCCCCTCAGGAATGAAACATTGACTGTGTCTACATGCTCTGCAATAATCCTGCTATTGACACCATTGTAAATAAGACAGTATTTCAGTTAAGCTGTTTATATGTATTGCTTGTACTGTTCCATTCATATTCCTTTTTACATGCTTCAGAGCAGAGCCCACTTAATGACTGATGAGGCTCCATTCGCATTATGTTACGACTTGGGAGACTTCCTCCAGTGTCAATTCAAACTCAAGTTTTATCCTGTCTCTGCTATGAGTGCAAATTTAGCAAAAGACTTAAGTCACTTTGACTTTTATAGCAGAAAGGCAGAGCATGTGTTAGTTAAACTCTCCCTTGTGTTGCAACATTAAGTGCAAATATATATCTACTGACACGTCTGGACACATCATCATGTTCCTGGAATCATGGAGTGTTTCAGGTCTTTCAACATCATACAACTTCCTCCAGGCGACCCAGCCTAGGCTGATCAGACCCCAGCTTGTGCCCAGATGGCAAACTAACTACTCTGCCCCAATTGGCTGTCCTCTCTTGATCATAGCCACCTTGAGGGTCTCTCTGCCGCATCGTTGGTACTATGGATAGCTCTTCTCCTACTCTCTCCCTCAACGCCCAGCAAGCTAAGGGCTCTGGATAGACATTGGGCTGCAAAGCACCTGTACCCAACCTTTATTGGCAAGCATCTTGCTCTCCAGCCACCTTGCAGACATTCTCTGACCAGACTGTTATACTTGGTGATCTTCCTTTCAAATGCCTCTTCCAGGTTGTTCTCACAGAAGGTCCTGGCTACTCCCCAGCTCTGAAAAAGGCAATGGCTTGTTTTGAGGGGTGAGCCTTCTTGGCCTACTCAACTCCAGCGCTGATGGACTCTGCAATGGTCTTCAAGACCTGGTCATGCCTCCATCTGTACTGCCCCTCTCCCAGTGCCTTGGTGCAGCAGCTTAGAAAGTGCTTGAGCAAAGTGGACAGGCTGGTGTCTCTGCCTCAACCCATGTGTGGAGGTTTGACGGTTTGGGATGCACATCATAGACCGCCTGGACAAGGAACTTGATCCGGTTGTGCTCAGCCTGCCACAGCTCAGCCCAGGTCACTTTCCACTCCATGGCATTGTCCTATCTGGTCCATGCTCCTTGTTGGCTTATCGCTACTGTTCTGCAGGTCCTTTCCTCCTCCACCGCTACTCTCACCTCCTCCTGGACTAGGTGTCAATTTCCTTCCCTTTGGTAATGTCAATGTGGGGGGTTGGAAAAGATCGCAGTCCACCACTCCCAGCAGCCTCTTGTGACAGAGCCACAACTTTGCCTGCAAAACAGCTTCCTCTGCTCTCCACTTCCTCCCAGTCCTGACCTGAATTCCAGCTTTGGTCTATGTCCTCCTGCAAGCATACCAGCATGCCACTGCATTTTCATCCTAAAAGCTGTTTGGTGAATTTGTAACGGTTGGCTATGAACACAGCCCACTTACAGGCTCTTTCACGGCGGCATCTCCGATGCCTTTCCAATCAACATAGCACCATGATCAGGACTCATATCAGCCGAGCTAGGCCTGTGCGTTCCTCTTCCCCTGCTTGCTTATGCTAGCGCCTTAGGGTCTTCAGCTCCTGTCTCATGTTGTGAATCTTTGCCATCCTTTGATTCTTTGAATAATGTCCTCTGACACCTTTCCCTTGCTCTTCCCCAAATCCTTCCGAGGCGAAGTTCACAGCTTGCTGTCATAGCTTGAAGTTTCCTGTCAACATCTCCCCCTGCAATCACCTCCAGAATCTGATCTACATCATTATCTAGCTGGTTCCACAGAGATGCCTTGTTAGCTGCTGGCCATTTGATCCTCTTCCTCTCGGACTTGATGCTGAGGTTAGTCTTTTGCAGCACTTGGAGGTTCTGGGCACTGTGGGGTGGCTGGCTCCTCCTGAGTCTTTCCAGGTTGCTTGCCTGTGCATTGTGCGTCTCCTGTTAAAAACGTATCCTGTGGATTTTTTGACCATTACAGTGGTGCTATGAAGCAATGTTTCCAAAAGTGGGTCCCTGTTTTGTTTGTAATTTGTGCACATACACAAAGATGCACATGCACATGGGAGAAATACACATTCTTGCTGACGGTTTTCCACTTTTCCATTTTTCAGCAGTTGGTAGCATAATGCAACAAAAAACAGCAATGTGACAGTAAAAGGCAGGTAGGAAGACAGCTAGTCAATAGAAACATTAAAGTAAACATGTAAAAATATTCAAAAACTCTTTGCAAATGTGTTATGATGAAAGAGAAGCATTAAACACATTTGTTAGGCCCCAAAGAAAGTTTGTTCTAGAGATCAACACTACATGAAAAACCTTAAAGGTAGATTAAGGTACTCGTTAGTTATTGTTCTAATCAAAACCTTGCAGTCTATGTGAACACAGTCATTATGCACTTCAATATGTGACCGACACCCAATTTTGATTTCAACTTTGTACAAAAGGGCCCAAAGGTTTCTGGCTGCAAAGCAGAATCACTGATCATTATATTGGGGGCAGCAAGGTGATGTCATCAATGCCCTTCAAACAAAGAGGCTGGATTTAATCAGGCTCACACAGCCAGCCCTTGAATTTCACTTCACACACTGTGGTCTGCTGATCCTTGATAGCCATGTTCTTCAGTTATGGGTGTTGCTAATATAACAAAATTACTTGACAGGCAATTGTATCAAGGTGTGAAAAACATTACAAATAATTTACAACACCTTTGCTGAAACATGTTTTCGTTCAGATTTTCAAGATATCCTACAAAGTTGCTTCAGTTGCGTGAATTGGTTTTTGAATAAATATGAGGTGACATATCAGCTGTTGAAGAATCATATGTAATGTTGAAGTAATTGATCACAAAGTTCAAGAGTCGAATGGTGGCCAGCCAGTTCTGACTTAAAATTCAAAACGAAGAACTACTCGTTGTCACGATCATCCAAACTAATCTCCATAGTTTATTGATTGGTCCAGCATCAGCATCCAGGTTAAATCAATGATACTCAGTGAATATTTTCAAGACTAGAGTCTTGTAGCAAAACTGAGGCTGGGGGATGTAGACTGGCTTAGCAAAGATCATGTTTAAGCCCCCATTTTTGCAAGCGTCTTCTTAAGTGCCTGTGAGCAAAGACTTTAGTTTTTATGAGCGTCATACATACTGCATTTCCACTGAGGCAAGGTATAGAAGAAAATCTAGTGAAATATAATAATTCTGAGGGACAAATTACCAAGCAGATACATTTTTTCGCACAGGTGCACATGTAAGCAGAATCTAAGCTTTAGATGTTGATTTCCCTCATTTTTTAACCTTGTTATTTTTTTAGCTGATGTTTTCAATGTTGAAAGAAACTGTACTGGTGAGATATTTAAACCCTAAGGCCTTTTCCACAGTACAGACTTTACCAAACAGCATTATAGTGATGCATGACAAATTAAGACTCTCTCTGAGTGTGTGTGTGTGCATGCGTGTGTGCAACCTTAAAAGTCATTATAAAATTGAAGTTGAAGTCATTATAGAATGCTTCATAATGTGTTTTGATTATTTTTATAAATCATTATGAATATTTATGAGTGCCGCTTACTATAATTATACAGTGCTATAAGCAGATTATAATGCATTATAAGTATGTTTATAATGCATCATAGACATGGGCGCCATAGAAAGTGTTACCCATGCATGCGTGCGTGCATGCGTGTGTGCGTGCAGTTGGTGAAACTAGCTTGGAAAAATCCCAAGGTAATATCACCACTGATGTCACCTATATTGGGACTTAGCAAACAAATTTTTACCTCGTGGCAAAACTTAAGAGATGACATCATCTGTGTGTGTGTGTGTGTGTGTGTGCGTGTGCATGTTTCCTTACCTTGTGTACTGTAGGTCCAGTGCTCGGGCCAGGGATAGTGTCTGGTGATTGCTGTTGAAACAAAATACACACAAGCCATCAGAGCCAACACACAATGACACATGCACATAGTAAATACACTGAACAAACAAGCCTCTGAGATGAGAAAGACCAGTTTTTCCATTCCAAAAACATTAGTGAGGTTCTGTTTAAACCAACAGCAGTAACAACTATTGCTAATACACACTTTCAGGTGATAATTAGTGGTTTATTGTAAAGTGACACCTATAAATGCAACATTCTTTTATCAAACTCAAAGAATGTGGCCATTTACACATAAAGTGTATACTTTATAAGGTTTTTATAAGGATTATCTGGCCTAATTGGTTTATCAGTGAAACCTGACACATATTCACTCAGGCACGTGTTACTACTAAGCCAATACAAGAAATATCATATCATAATATTACAGCAACGCTGTAGTAAATCTCTTCATGGTTTCTACAGTACCATCATGCCATGTTAGAGCCTTTGCCCTGGGCAAATCTGTACCTCTACTTCCCCTATCATGAAATCAAGACTTAATCTTTATGGTTTATTATGGTGCCAGAGGAGCTAGTTGACACCATGTTGACACTGTGGTGACACACTCATCATAAAACAGATAAGAAATGATAGTAACAGCAGAAATGTTTTTGTATTTCACTGCAGTGTAATACATTCCGATGTCATTTAGTAACGACTCATCTCGATTGCTCCAAATATTTCGAAGCTGCGTTTTCAAACTCCAGCAACAATTTTTGAAGATAATAATTCATAACAGGTGTGTTTTTTAAACACAAGCAATAAAATATCAACTCAAATGTAAACATAATGAGGAATGACAACACTGTGTTAAATTTTTTTGCTATTGCTATTTTTTTTATACTATTTGCATACTTGTTTGCAACTATTTGTCCTGTATTAGGGCCTAATATTGAGTACTGAATCACACATTGCATTATTGTATAGTAACTATGTCATACCAGCTTTGAAAAAAAATGTATGTCTAGTATTCAATATTCCAACATTCATCTTGTAAAAACACTTAATTACCTTACTTTAAGATCAGATTAAGATGTATCTGTTCTTTTCCAATTCACACAAGGAAACCTTTACAGTGCCTATAAAAGAATTCAGTGTTTGTTTTACAACACTGAGTCACTGTGGTTTAAACATTAATTTTTGATGCCGATCAAAGACTCTTTGATCTTGAAGTGAAAAATTAATCTTAATGAAAGTACAAATATAGAGCACAGAATAACTTACCCCTTTACACTGACACACCTAAATTATGACTAGTAGGCCAATTGTTTTTAGAAGTTGCATTAGAAGCTCAATGGAGATCACCTGTGTGTAATCAAGGTGTGACAAGTGATTTTAGGTCAAATGCACCAGATGGTCTAACAGCTGATTGGTCTAATTTGACTTATAATAAAAGCACAGGTGTCACTAATAACATTAACGATGGCTTTGTTGTATTAAAGTACTTCAGTAAGCTATGACAGTGTGACAGTGAGCCAGGACGCACAATAGCAGAAAACTTGAGAATGAAGCAGCTACTGTAAATGTAACTAAGACATCATTAGTTGTATTATTTACACCTGTGCTTCTCCTACTGTGACATTTCAAAATGTCTTAAATGTTTGTTTTTTGTTAGAATGTTCTAACATGAAAAAGTCCAAGTGAGTGAATATCTTTTGCAACAGTTTTTCATCTGATTTGCACTGGGAGTAATCCAGCATCATTATCAGCGGATATGGGTGAGTAAATATCAGATACTGTTAACTGCTGTGAAAACACCAGAGTAAAATACAAACTGTACAGTTGTATTAGGATGACGATCATGTTGCCAGTGTTCATTAAAAACAGACACATGAGAACCTTCTGCAATAGGAGTGCAACTGGTCTGTGAGCTCAGTCTGTAAAGCAGGATCACTGTAAGAGTTGTAGGTTTGATTCCCACTGGAAACCTTCAGAGAAAACTGAGCCGGTGCCGCTGCTCTTCGCCTCTCACTGGCTGACGATAACAAACCACCAGGTGAAGACGAATAGAGAGATCAAATGAGGGAACAAACGAAAAGCACCTCAGCAACTGTAGAGGATGAATGTAGATGAACAAATACAAATGAGTTTGAATGAAAAGAGGAGAAAAAGGAAACTGAACAATTCACAACAGTCTATGAATATATGACGGGGGGGATATGAGCATGACAGATGGAGAAGGAGAGGGATGAGACGTGAGAGACGCAGAGATCATTTTAATTGTGATTGTGAAAAAGAGAGTGCGCGAGATAAAGACAGAGACGGAGAGAAATGTACTGCTGTGGCTTTGAGTTGCGGGAAAATGAAATAGAGGGATGATTAGAGAGATGTGAAGCAGTGTGTGTGATCCTCATTAGAGCGATGATACTGTCGGAGATGTCGCGCGCACACACACACACACACACACACATGCATACACACAAGCAAGTGAGCGAGCATCCACAATTAAATACACACCTTATCCAAAGCCAGTGACTGTACTACAGCTGACTTAATCTGGATTAAGACTGTGCTCACACTAAGGCTTGAATTGTAGTTCTCTGAAGATACACCTAAATGTTTCTGCAGGTCTACATAAAGAGGGGTGTTACTGGGAACTGTAAACAATCCTCAAAATCCAAACAATTACATAAGAAACACGTGTAACCTCTGTGCAAGTTTGCACACATGCAGTTCCAGCCTTAAGTTGGCTAAATCTGAAAAACACCTTAAGTGAAAACGATGTGCCTCCACATTAGCATTTTCAGGTTGTTTTCCTTGAGATATCTGTCCATACGGAAACACATAATTAATAAGTTAAATGCTGAAACTCTTCTTCTTACTTCTACTTCAGTCAGCAAACAGCAAAACTATGTATCACAGCAAACATCTGCTCAGGAATTGTTAAGACAGAGTGGTTACTGATATCAGCTGGTTAAATTCTCCCTTCCTGCTGTCTGTGATCACTTATACTGTGGTTTAATACAACTGAACTCACAATTTAGCTGTTTCCATTTACATATTTCTCTCTTTCTGTTGTCAGACAACTGAACAACCAAAAATAGTGATTGATCACAGCTCCTAAAAGCTATATGACAACCAGGCGAACAGTAATTCTTACTCTGCTGCATTGAGACATACATCAAATCACCATTTTATGATCAACGTGGTTGGACAAATTACACATGAATACATCTGTGCTGTGTGATCAGCAACAGTATAGCTGAGACCATCAGTCAATGAATCAGTCGATCAACAGAAACCACTTTCATAATGGATTTAACGTTTCCTTTTCTATGCACAAACACGCACTCCTCCACTACACGGTGTACAGCTCACAGCTTTCTCAATTCTGAGATTTTCCTGCTTTTCTTGGGGTTTTTTTTTTGTTTTTCTGGAATTTCTTTACAATCTTTTGACATTCTAAAGACCAAAACATTTACAGAGAAAATAATTGACAGATGAATCCAAAAGAATCGTTAGTTGTAGACGTATTGACATTTAAAACAAGTGATCATAGAGAAAGTTAGAGGTGACAAACAGTACAAAAGCATAATTTTCCCCTTTATAATGAAATGTTTCAGATTTATCCACACTGGAAAATGTTTTCAAAAAAGTGTTGACATCCTGCTAGATATCAGTAAAGATGAGAGCTTTTTTTCTGTATTTCAGTGTGAAGACATGCAGTGTTTGGACTGAGGGTTAAGTAGAGCACACCAGCCAGCCAAGCACATAGACTAAATAAATTGTTTCTGACTCTCGACAAAAGAGAGACAGAGCTCTGTCTTGCTCTTTCTTTCTCCCTTTTGTCTCGGATGCTGTATCTTATCTCTCCATCTCTTTGTCTCCCTGTCTGGTGAACACAGATCTCTCGAAAGGTCTCTGTTTCTCCGCCATCATCTCTTCTCACAAACACACTCAGACACACCAGCGCTAGAGGGGTTTCATTCATACTGTATCACACGACGAGAGAAATGTCTGCTGGCCGTGTTCCTGTGAGTGTCTTTGTCTGTGCTTCGGTTTCTTCTTCTTTGCACTCCTCCATCACACGGTGTACAGTTCACTGCTGTCAGTACACCGAAGGCCAAACAAGAGTGACACAAGAGAAGAGAAGAGAAGAGAAGAGAAGAGAAGAGAAGAGAAGAGAAGAGAAGAGAAGAGAAGAGGAATGAGGGCTATAAAGAGAGAGCACATGCTGACACGCTTATCTGTGTGATGACTTCAAAGTGTGTATACAGGGAGAGAGAGAGAGAGCGAGCGAGCAGGAGAGAGCGGGGTCATTATCTGCAAGAAATGGATTACTCTCAGATTAGATTGCTGAGCACAGTGAAGAGCTGTAGCACGGTAAGCTTGGCAAGCCCCCTCACACACACACATTCACACTAAGCTCCTGTCGACTCCTCGACAGATTCGTCATACAAGGAAGTCAAAATGGAGACATCAAAGCAGCTACAGCTCAATGGACATACACAAATGCACTCACACATGCGTGCACACCAAGTACAGCTGTGAACAAACCCACCTGCCAGCCCATGACTATCTGCTGCCACACGTGACCTTTGGCTATAGGCCTATTTGTTCAAAACGACAAACAGAGCTGAAACAATTAGTCAACGATTTGATCAGCAGTTTAAGTATTTTTTAAAGCTAGACTAACAGTTTGCAACCATGCTAGCTTTAGTGTGAGATTGCACTTAAGCACAGTGAGGCTTTGAGCTAAATGCTAACATCAGCATGCTAAAGTGCTCACAGTGACACTTCTAACATGCTGATGTTTAGCAGGCACCATCTTACTTTAGCCTGTTAGTATGCTAACTGTTGCTAATCAGTGCTAAACACAAAGTACAGCTGAGGCTGATGGGAACGTCATCTGCGTAATCTTGCAGGTATTTGTCATAAGCAAAAGTGTTGAATAAATTCATCTGATGATGGCACCAGTCTTTCAAATTTATCCTATGGGGACCTGCAACATCTTTATGTCAGCCAATAGTTGTCAAGACAAACCAAATTGTCAAAATGCATAGTGGCATTAGAGGCAAGGGGGTCATCAGTCAGTATGCTTCGTCCTCTGGGGACCATGAATGTCGGTACAAAATTTCATGGCAATCCATCCAATAGATGTTGAAATATAGTCTGTACACAAGTGGTAGATTCACTGAAATTGCCGTCCCTAGAGCCATGCTACTAGTGAGACTCACAATGCTAAAAATTCTCTGGACCAAATTTCTCAAATGTATTTGCTGGGTTTTGGTCTTCTATGCTAAATATCTTGGAGTTTGGACTGTTGGGCTTCAGGAAATACTAATCTGTATCTATACATCTATCTGAAAATGATAGTCACAGCCCTGAACAAGAATATTTTTGGACTTTATGTGACCTGAGTTTATGATTATGTTGTCTTTGAAAATCGATGTGTCCCAATATTTGAAGTCTTACAGTTAAGGTACCTCTTAGATAATCTGTGTAAAAGTCTAATAATCATCATTTATGCATGGTAAATGCCATATTCAGTGAAAAAGTATCAGATTCTCGTTGATTTTGTTTGTGAATTGATTTCGTGAATTGATTTAGCCTAAATCCCTAAATATCTGAAAACACAACATTCAAACTTTTAAAGACAATGTCTCAACATTTACTATTTTGAAAAACAACAAATGGCCTTATATTAGATACGCAAGCTAACATAATGGTGGTCTTAAGAATAATGACATTTATATGACTGCTCATTTTCCTGGTACTTTTTTGTTCTTTTGCTGTCTGCATGTTTTATTAGGCATTGTTCATTCTGCATACAGTATACGCTTGTATTAGTGTGCACATTTTTCTTTGGCGAAGCAATTATATTCTAAGTAATCATATGAATATGTAAGTTGTTATTGTAAAGTACGGGGTTGCTCGTGATAAAGTGTGTGTGTGTCTATAAAGTATACGAGTGTAAAGTGTGTTTGAGTCTCTCTCCACCCCTCACATACCCTTTCATCATTCCTATATTAATGTATAATGCAGTTATGGGTGTGAAATATAGCTGGCAGACATAAAAACACATCACAAGCTGATGCATGTATAATACAGATATTACACCATCTTCTGAGGAATATCATAAACTTTCCTCTGACACAGTGATTGTAAAGTCTGATAGCTTACATTATTAGTGTGTCATGCTTCTTAACCTCATTTCACAGTCTAAATGATATAGAGCAGCATATTCTACATCGATATACAGTATTAATGGGTAACATATGTTCTGTAAGTAGGTCTGGGTTTGTGTTGAAGTTTTTACCCATAATAAGGTTTTTACATTTTGGTGGATTTGGTCACAACTGTAGCAACATTTTCATTATACACATTCAAATGTCCTAATGGCAATAGTGAAATAAGCAGTCTGCCAGATATCAATACAAAGTAGAAGGAAGAAGCAGAAACTGTGACCCCATATAGTATGATTAAACTGTAAATGCACAACTGTGTAGGTTCTCTTTCAAAAATATGCCATTGCTGCCAGCATGTTAGCTTCATCCACCTCCTTAGATGTTCCTTGTGTTTTTCATGTTCTTTGTTTCTCTTTTATTGGTTTGTGTTTATTGATTGACTTAAGCAGAGCTGCAACTAATGATTATCTTCATCAATACAAACTATAATTTCCCAGAGTCAATGGCTGCTTCTTTGAATGACTTATTTATTCAGATACTATCATGTGTGACAGAGAAAATCATTAAATAATCACATTTGAGAAGCGAAAACCAGCAAATTTATGGCATATTTGTTTTTAAAAGATGCATAAAACATATTATTTGATCATAAAAATACTTGGTGATTAATTTCCTGTCCATCAACTTATCGATTAATCAACTAATCATTGCTGCTCTAGCCTGAAGAAACTCCTTGTCCTTGTATTCATGTGCAAAAGCAAATATCGCATTTGAACCTGAATCGTAGCAATTTACAAAGTATATATTAAGACACAAGCAGAAATAGGTTACAAAAAGTCTTAGTGAATTTATCTTGGTTCTCATTGGAAGTTGTCTCTTTTTTATCACTGAACAATGTTTCATGTGCCACATTGTGATACACACATTGGTCTCCCTCTGTTGGCGTTAGCATTAGAATCCAACCAAAACTCCAAAGTGAAACCAGTTTCAGAGGAGTTAGTGGGATCCAGTGGGAATTGTTGGGCAACAGCACAAAACACTACCAATCAGGTCTACCAGTTGGCTCCAGGGGAATCTATCTTGCCCTACATTTCCCCACCAAACAAGTACGTTTTACTTTGACAACATGTCATAAAATATGAAGTAATTCATAATAGTATCTGCACAATTTTGGCTGGCTGATTGGTAGATCTCAAATCTGACATATGACTGAGCTGAAGTCGACTCTCTTGGGGAGAAGGAGGGAAACTAGCCAGACTTTCCCTGATGGGTTTAGTAATCTCAGCTTCACCCTGGCGAGTGTAGTGAAAGTTAAAAACTAGGTAAAGTGTTCCTTAGAGCAAATCTTTCTGCTCCTGTCATATTGTAGCCAATAAAAAGACTAATAATTGAATACTGGAGCAAGTCACAACAGAGATTAATTTAAGACGGGATTCTCCAAGGTGAGGTTGCTGCAGGCTGAAACCAAAGGCGACAGATGGCTCTTTGCAATACAATAGTTTCAATTCATTTCATAAGCTGTCTGCAAACATCAAAGACGCACATGAGGTAATGTGAGAAACTGCTTAAGTCAGGAGTTTTTTTTTTTTCTTTGTAGGGCAACAAATATTAGAACAAAAACAAACAATTGTTCAAGATGCTCCATGGATCAACAAAAAAAAAAAAGAGTTGTGTAATATTTTAGTGCTATTTTGCAAAGTAATGCGAAAACAATCCATGGCAGCTCCTCGCTAACCTCTTTTTGGAGTATTTTTATATTAATATACAAGTGTGTGTGTCTGTGTTAGTGTGTGTGCCAGGTGAAGCGTAGGAAACTGCCAGTGTCTAGAGAGAACCAGTCTGCCAGAACAGCCATACCTTTACACTACTTACCTACGCCTCATCACACTCACCCACACATGCACACAAGCACACAGGCACTGAGCTAGATGAAGAGATGAGATGGGAGGAGGGGGGGGGTGGGGTGGAGGGTAGGGGGGAAATCAACATATTTCTTCATCTACTCAGTCTTCCCTTGTTTCCTTCCCTTCAATGAACAAAAACACAGAGATGATGCAGTACATGCTACAGTTAAATGATTGAAACACTGTCTGTTTAATCCAGCTGCTGATGTGATCGGTGCTACATCATTTTGACACATCTGTAATTTTCAATAGGCAAGTAATCCCTTCATTCACCCATGCTCTCTGGTTTCATTATAATCATGTTTATTATTTAGGTTTTTGCATATTCTGTTCGGAAATTTATTATAGGATTTGCTGGAGTTGATTTGTTACCCGAGAATTGAATCATATTAATCAGACAGGTGGCAGGAACACAAAGTGTCTTCAAACTGTAGGTCATTTAAACATCACTTAAAAATAACAAGATACAACATGACAAACTGTTCATCTCCTTGGTCTAAGGAGCCGTTACACTACAAATGTTGTGTATTTTTAGCACATTTTGGCGCCAGTGGGACTGGAAGTCCTGCCGCTCTGTCTCTGATTCCCAAAGAGGGAAACAGGGACACATTTTCTTCTGGCTGCTACCGATGATGAAGATGAGCGGAGCTGACACTTGGAGCAGCTATTTGACTTGTCAGGTGTGCTCCTTCCACAACAGGGCACCCGGAGTCACACACATTTACTGCTTAGTTGAAGAGACAGAGTACCCATGAGATTTCTGATGGCTGCATACAGATTTTGGGACTGATTGTCTGACAACTCATCATCCCTAACTGGTCTCACCTGAAGACGTGATGGCTATATGATGTTCCTCAGCTTTACCTGATGAAGGTCTAAGGACCGAAATGTTGTATCTCTAATTAAGTTTATTGCACGTAACAGGATAGTGTGCAGGAGTTCTCTCTTCTCTTGCCGATGGTTGATATACAAATTTGCCCCATTAAGATATGGAAAACTGATATAATAATAAGATATAGAAATATTAGTTTATTTACTAAAGATCAGAGCTAAAACAATCAGTCGATTAATCAATTAGTTGATCAACTGAGAATCAATATGCAATGATTCTGATAATCGATTATCTTTTCATTTCATAATTGCAGATTCTCCAATTTGAGGATTTGCTGCTTTTCTCGATTTTTATCATTTTAAACTGCATGTCTGAGTTGTGGATGGTTGGTTGGACAAGTCATTTGAATACATTACAGTGGGGCTGTCACAACTTGTGATGGGCATTTTTCACATTTTTTTTAACATTGTATGGTGAATAATCATTTAATCTAGAAAAATCTGAAACATTAACCAATAATCAAAAAATAATTGATAGTTGCAGCCCTTCTACATTAATCTGTGTGCAGCTGCACACTGCAGTTTATAAGAATATTGTGTATATAGGCTATGTGAGGTGTGTGTTTGTGTGTGTCAATGTGTGTGTGTGTGTGTGTGTGTGTGTGTGTGTGTGTGTGGTGGTGGTGGTGGTGGTGTTGCCTTGACTACTGGAGTGTGAAGGTATGGTGTCCAACAGCAATTCTGGTTATTATGGATGTAACGCACTCACACCCACACACACACACGGTGCCTCTGCGACAGTAATGCTTGTAACAAAAATGAAAACACCTGAGTCGTGACAGTGTTACGAAACAGCCTCATACTAAAACGGTGTCGAGAAAACGGCTGGTTGAAAAGATTAAAAAAAAAAAACCCTGCGCCAGCCGTTGCTAACGTTCACCAAACATCAAACACGGAAGGACGGACAGTCAGCCAGCGGTCGGTTTGAAATACTCACGCTCTTCTTCCGCAGGTGCAGCCCGTGCTTCAGTAGCCCCGGCAGATCCCGGATTTTGTGCTTGAGCTGAGCCTGGTCCCGTGCGCTCCGGTTCCACCGCAAGCCCGCGAGCAAGCCGTCCTCTGCGGGCTCCGAGTCCTCCATGGTTCCTCTCCTTCTCCCGTCTGTCCTCGAGCTGCCGCCTGCCACTACTGTATCCTCACAAGGCGCACCACCGCCGCCCGCGCCCGTTCGCCATTTCCCCCCACCTGCATCTGCAACCTAGCCGCGCGCGCAACGTTAACGACCTGCTGAATGTTAGAATGTATTCCGCAGCACGCGACGCTGCTGCTCCACCCAATGGCTCGCGCGTCCTACTCTGTATTATCAGGTTGATGTGGATGTGTGTGTGTGTGTTTGGAGGGGGGGTGTCACAGGTGCATAGAAACATTGCATCACTTCCACCTATCATTCTCTGACCAGGCTGACAAAAGGAAAAGGAAAAGCGCGAGGTACATTTAGAAAACATCACATTTTCACCATTACTGGCGCATTTGACGTGTCCGCGTCACTGTGATGTATAATTAGATGTCTCACAAGTTGTAAGTTTAATAGGAAGAACAACAGAAGTCTTTGGGGGAGGTGAGGTGGGGATACGTCATCACATTACCTGGCTCAAATTTCCATAGGTAAACAAAGAGCAGCCACAGATCCTATTTATGAGTAGGTGTGGGTGAGTGGGGTACTTTCAGGAGGCAATTTTTCAGGTTTTCGAGCTGTATTTTGTCCTGATAGCATGTGAATGCTTTGGAGCTTGGAGTCTTACATTCCAGTTTAACCTGAAAAGAAGACAGGTGAGCTGAAACATGAGACCCTGCAGGGCTCTGGCTGTGGGTTGTTGGAGATGAGACACCGACAGTGGTTCCTCATTCTATAAATTTTCATAATCCATTTCATAATGCTATAATAGTAATCATCAGACAGTACTTTTAAACTCTTTCCTCTTTGTTAGAGTCAGTATACGCATAACATGCTGGTAATAGTGTGTGCCTTTCATGTATTCACTGGAGTCTTAATACTTGATAAGTAGGTTATCAGTGTATTTTATAGCTCAGCAGATAAGGAACAAGACATTACAGCACCAAAATGGCAAAGATATGTTTGAGACGGTTTAAACGTTTAAACGGCACAGTTACATCGTTTGTCCAGTAGAGACCACTGAAAAGTTCATCTTCAGTTGTAATTATGTGTCGCACTATTGATTTCTATAATCACGTTTATTATTGCCACTTGCCATGTAGTCACTTTAAGATTTTATCCCACCTTTAATGTATAATTATTGTGCATTGCTGTGTATGATGTGCATTGTCTTATGTGCCAGTGCCAAAGACGAATTTCCATTTTATGTAAATTTACTGGACAATCTGAATCTGAATCATTATGCAGCTACATATCTTGTCTCAGTTCTTTAACAACCCAAATTAAGGGATTATTATCAACAAAGTAAAAAAAAAAAAAAGAACATCCCACATATCTTGCTATCAGATTTTTTAATTCTAGAGTACCAATATGTTTATTGGCCTCAAAAATCTAGTATCAGTGAGGCCCTAGTATTAGCATGTTCATGTCACAGAGCAAATGCGTTTGTTTTTCTGGAAAATGAATACCTGGTAGATTTGACAAACCCACTTACTAAACAACACTTACTGTTTATTCTGAAGCTATTTCAAGAATCTTAAAAGATTCCTATAACCATCTAAATGAGAATGAGAAAATATAAAATGATTTTTTAAACTCATTTCAACTGTCTTTCCTAATCCAAACAAAGATTTATTGACCAATGACCTTGCTCAATTTGTACAACAGGATCCAAAATGAAAATGTTGTTTATATAAATGATACTTTCTATTATTTTATATTTTCATAAGTCTACAAAATAATGCATTTGTCTTATGTCATAAAAAAACAACCAAGGATATATGTAATTTATAGCAATCTGTATTGAAGTTCTTTGAGGAACTGGAGGAACACAGTGCAGCAGTGTGGCTCATTGATGTGTTAGTAGTTTTTGGACAACAGAGGGCTACGGCACAGAGGAATAAGATATATCAGACTTTGGACATTAGCCCATACAACTAAATTGGCTGTTACAGCCTACATGTTGTATTCAGTATATTTTTTTATTCTGTGCCTGCAAATTTATGTGTACAGATTTGTTTTTAACTTATTCATTAGTGAGATACATCAAAGAACAATATCTATCACATTATGATGAAAAACAAAGCTTTTTTTTGTTCTTAATCTGAATCTAACAACAACATTATGTGTTCAATTAAATTTTGTTGCTTATTTTTACATGCAACATGCCATGTATTTGCTTTTTTTATCTTCTTATGGCTTTACATTTGCAGCAAAGAAGTCATGAGACAAGAGGAAATTTGCTGTATGGCTTAAAAATGAGCACGGCCCTCTAAGGAAGAGGGTGAAAATACATGAAATTTGATGAAAGAATTCAACTGAATATGATATGAAAGAGAATTAATTGAATTCAGTAGATCTAAGGGGATCTGTGCTTGATACTCTAGATGACATAAAGCTGAGCAGAGTTCAGCTCCAGTGCACTTGCCTCAGTTGTATAACTCAGATGTCGAGTCTGCTTTTCTGATATGACTTGTAATATGGAATAATTGGCCCCTTTCGGGGACTCAGATACCAACACCATCGCTGTCAGAGGTAATGGGCTAGCATACATGCTGCTTGGCAGCTGAATAACACATCACACACACATGTGAAGAAAACATCTTTATTTTAGTTTTGTTCAAAAGTTTGCTGTAACATTTAATTTATTCACATATTAAACCCAAGTTGGGTGCTGAATCTAGACTCAAATGTGGGAAAGGAACAACAACACAGACATAAAATCGTGACTTATTTTTCCTCCTTTGTCAGTGTCACCTTTCCTGTGACAATAATGAACATTACAACCTAACAAAACCCCTAAGTCCATACATGATCCTGGTAAAGATTCAGATTTTACAGACCCTTTAACTCTGGCTGTGTTCACTTTGAGTGTAGCATTAAACACAACAAAGCCGTTTCCCTTGAATGACAGTAAAAACTGATTTAATTGAGGGTAACACAATGCTTGCAGTAGTTTCTCGGGCTTTAGACCTATAATTAAATCAAGTTTTTACAGTTGTGCAGTCATCTCTCAACAGAAATATCCTCAATGGGCATGCTCCCGCATATTTGTGTTCACAGATTACAATTGTCCATGTAGTTTGGGTTTTAAAATCCTTGAGTGCTACATGTTTTGTGTCTGTTTCTTAATATCTTGGGACCATGTTGGAAGTAAGTGTTCTCACTTAAACATGTTATCCCTTGGATTGGTGTGTTCTTATGTATCCATAAATAGAACAAATCAAACAATAGAAAGGCATGTCAGCAGCAACTATTGTATGTTGTGATCAGAGATAGAAATGAAAGAAAGTAAGCTTTTCAAAACAGATGGTAACAGTAAGAGCAGATCTATAGTACAGTGTACCCTGCTGCAAGAATGCAAGCTTTTGAGATCAACTTGAAATTTTAGTCAAGGTGTCGGGAAAGTGAAGAGAAAAGCCAGCGATGTTGGAGCTGTTGAGACATGTAGGCTCAGGGTTAAATATTGTGAAGTATTGATTTCACTTTGACATATAATACAGTTTAGCTGGCATTCAGGTTGGAGTTTGTGCATTGAGGTTGCACACAGGCCTGACACACCGTAGGGCTCTGTGGAAAGCTCAACATGCTGCATTTATAGAGACACACGCAGTCAAAAAAATGCAAAGCAGCAGTTCACATCAGTTAGTAAAGGAAGCTTGTGTATAATGGAAGGTTTTCAAATGTTTGTGTTTGTGATCTACTCAGCAAAAGAAAAAAAAATCTAATTTCTGGCCTCATGGGTGCCATAATCTGCCAAAGTGCTACAGGAGAGCTAAACACAATTACTGAGAACCCGAGGTCATCAATCCCTTTTCAGATCATTGGGTAGATAGCTGCCGTCTGAATCTGATAACTGTTTAAGGGAATACAACCAAACTAAAGATTTTGCTCACACAAACACACAAACATTGGATATGATTCCTGCAAAGTGGTGCATTTTGTCACATTGGACAAAACTGACGAGGACAACGATAATCAGAATTCTCTCTTTACAGAAGCCCAGAAGCTCCTTTTCAAAAGATTTCAGTGAGGAGTTAGCATGCAGCACATCAATAGCTCTACAGTAAGTCTGAAAAAAAGCAGCAAATTTTGTATTTAGACCGCCTGAAAGTGAAAGAAGGAAATAAGGAAAACACTCAGTTTGCTGAATTGCTGAAGTGGCAAAAGAAGAGAAGGGGACTTTGGGCTTTCTTGTGCCGAGTCTAGAGGATGATGAAATATGCTGCTCTGCAGTCCCCGGGGACCACCGAGACCAGCCGCTGATATACACATACAGA
This sequence comes from Thunnus thynnus, assembly GCF_963924715.1. Taxonomy (NCBI): domain Eukaryota; kingdom Metazoa; phylum Chordata; class Actinopteri; order Scombriformes; family Scombridae; genus Thunnus; species Thunnus thynnus. Next base: position 18,908,976 of record NC_089531.1, on the reverse strand, counting down.
GTCACACATGCACACACAGCAAAATCAAATTAACCTGATAGTACAGCATTTGAATGAATGAGCCCTATACGTAGTAGAGCATACAGTACCGTAGAGTATAGCAGGTTTACATGATGGTGTACAGGGAGAAGAATTGATTACTGGGGCAGGGAAAAGTGGAGAAAAGGATAAGAGGTGGGGAGAAGAAAGCGTAAGAGGAACAAGAGGGCCGAAGCCGGGAGAAAGAGATAGTAAACCAATTACCGAGGACTGGAGAAAGCCTTTCATCCCAAAACTGTCACCACACACGCAAATATACACAGTTCTATCTTTCTTTCTGCCTCTCTCCTGCATACAAATACAGTATCCACACACACACACATGGTCAGACATCTCTCTTTATCATTCACTCACACACATATTCAGAGCTCTCTTCAAACAAATGCACTCTTGATTAAATATTGAAGACTGCCTGTGGCGAACTGAGCGGAGATACAATTCCTTTCGTCTCTTCTGGAACTCTCCATCCATGGAAGGAGAAGAAGAAGAAGAAGGAACGCCAGAGGAAGGGAAAGAGAGGAGAAGAGGCGAAAACAGTGGCCTGAGAAAAAGGCACAAAGGGAAGGGGATGAGGAGGAGGAGTGGGGGGGGGAGTGAAGGATAAGAGGAGGGATGGGAAAGAGGGAGAGACGCCAGCAGGGCAGTGAGAAAAAGACAGGAGAGCAGACAAGAGGATGGAGCTGAATCAAAAGGAAACTGAGTAGAGGAGCGCCATATTAAAGTGAACTTGAAGCTATAACTAAACACAGTATGACAGATAAGGTCATGTATAAAAGAACAGAAGCAAGAAGGAAGCGAGGCTCACACCATGAAAGTGCTGATACTATTCTGTGCACTTAAAGGCAATTGACCTGCCCTTATGTGCATGACAGACTAAGTTAAAGATATACTTTCTTTAGCCATGGTATAAGCATCGGTTGGACCACTACTTTGATGATGAAATTTAGTACAGACATTCAAGGTCCCCAGAGGAGGAATCCTGCCCACTTTGGTCATCCCCTGACTTGTCATGTAGCGCCACCAGGATAGATCTCTCTCTCTCTCTCTCATTAGCGTCGTCATCAGGTCAAGATTTCAATTTGTTCAATATTTTGGTTTAATATCTGCAAACCTAATGACATTCCCATCAGCCTCAGCTGTACTTTATAGCTTTTACACTGGGGACAAAATATGAAATATGACTCTAAAACCTTTGCTTCCAAACATAGGTTGCCAAACTTCCTAACAGACTTCAGGGTGATGCTGAAATTCCAGCTGAGACAATTAAAAAGCCATTATATGGCTGTATTGCTTGGGCAAAGCACTGAACAGTCCTTTGCCTCAGGATGTCGGAGATGACTATGAACTGTGATCATAGCTGCTGCAAGATTGCCATCTAGCAGCAGCCCAGATGAACTGCAGTCTGAACTGCATTGCGATGTCACAGGCTTTATTCCAACCTCTTCAGCAATAAACAAGTGCAGTAGACGGGCACATCCAATAAACTTCAAACAGGACCAAAGAAACAATGTACAAAAGAAAGATGAAAGTCCAGTCACTGTAGCTCCCTTAGATGCAGTTTAATGAGACATCCACCGGTGACGTTTCCAGGTACATGCTCTTCTTCTACCTTCAATTATCCTCACTCAGGAAGAAGCTTCAATATCAAGGGCATTATATCTTGCAACATGATGTAAATGTTATATGCTTAATATTCTTAAATGTCCCTGTGGTCTTGCTTATATTGGAAAAACAACAAGGGCCCTCAAAACTAGGATCACTGAACACAGATGTGCCATTTGTAACCAGGGTGTAACAAGCCCAGTGGCTGTCCATTTTAAAAAAGCCCAGCACAACATATCCACTCCTATTAAATGCCCCCAGAGAGGAAGCGACATGGACTCTCGACTCCTGAGGAGAGAACTGTTCTGGATTTATACACTGGATACTCACACACCAAGGGGTCTGAATGAGGACTTTAATATCAGACCATTCCTGTGATTGTTTACTTATTGCTGCCATGTTCTTGTCAGATAAAATTAATTCCTGTGCTGTTTATTAATATCTGCATTATTTTATTTATGACATGGTTATCCCCTGTATTTTTCATATTTGGGTAAACATCCAAGGGTTTTCTATTTTAGCATATATTTATTTATTATATTGTATTTTAAATAATGATGAAATGATGGACATTTTTTTAGAATATAGAGGTGCATTTATTTAAATCTAGCCATCTATTTCTATTGTGATCTGAGTGACCTTTCTATATTTCTTTGCATTATATATTTGTTTATATTATATGTATTTATTATTGTTATCTTTACATGTGTGTCTTGGCACTTGCATATAATATGTTGATCAGTGACAGAATGGGTTTTGTTGTACATATATCATGTGACTGTCATGTGACTGGAGCCTATGATCTATTTAAGATGGTGAATGTATATATTTCATTTAGTCTGAAGAAGAGCATGTAGCTCGAAACGTCATCAGTGGACGTCTCATTAAACTGCATCTAGGGGAGCTACAGTGTGTGGACTTTCATCTTCAGCAATCACATTGTTTACTTCAATCGCCTTGGATACTCTAGTGATTTTTCAAGCATGTGACTAGGAGCCCAAGGTTTGAAAAATTCAATGTTTTTAAGATCAGACACTGTAGTGCACAAGAGAGAGCACCTTTGGGAAGGTGGGAGTAGAGAGCTTAGAGAGACGCCAGTGCTCACATACTGCACTCAGTCTTTTATATGAAAAGGTATCTTAGGCTAGATATAGCACTGAGCACATTTTTTTTTTTTTAAAAAGTACTATTACATTCCTGTGGGAACCACAGAGGTACGTGCAACTGTTAACCACACAATATTTCCAATGACTGCAAAACTTCATTTTTCACTTTCATTTTTTCAGTAATGAAAAAGAGTCATCCACTCATCTTTAGTTTTTACTTTATTGTATTGTAAGTGCGCAATTTAAATTTCAGATACTTACACTGCAAGATTATTGCATTCTTACAATATTATGAATATGTTTGCCTTAAGAGAAAAGAAAAAAGAATAGGGAAAAACATCACAAACAGGAGAGAGAGAGAGAGAGAGAGAGAGAAACTATAAACTATAATACCAAAAGGAAAATGTAAAAACATAAATTCATCAGCTTGGGCATTATAATGACATATATTGTGAGATGATTGTCAATTGTCAGAGATTTTGCCATATTGTTTATACTGAGGTATCTATCTCTTTAATATCCCTGGTTGTATTAGGTCATAGGAAGCAATGTTGAAAACTGATGAGAAGGACTTTTTATGGTAATATTGGAGTTTCAAGATTATTTGCATGAGTGTGGTGAAGTACCTCGATTTGTAAGGATCACCGTATTAGCCAAAAACAGACATCCCCATTTCATTATTTCTATGAATGGTTACTTAGCTGAATTCCTAGAAAATGTAAATAAAATAATACAATCTATGATAAAAAATTGTATCCATATCACTGATCCCTATTTCTTTATGATTAATGAAGGTTTGTGTACATTGTTTTGGAGGATTATTTCTCACAGATTTGATATAATGTTCTGTGGTATCTTAATATTACATACTGTATGTTTTTTGTATATGACATGATGATTACACAAACATGTCATACTGTATACAAGGAGTGTGCCCAAATACTAATACATTATTCGGCAAAGCACAAATAGTGGGTTTTTTATGAATATTTGTTTCATACAAATATTTTCAAAATTATTTGTTTTTGGGAAGAAAAGTCAAATACCAGCGCACAGGTGGGTAACCAGACTGGTTAGCTAGAAACAACAGAGTTCTGTTAATAAACAGACAAGTTGACCAACAGCAACTAATGCAGTGGGACACTAAATATGACATAATGCCCTTCTATGAAAGAAAGAATTTATTTTCTTTATCTTCTTAACAATAATGCAGCAAAGAGATCATATAATGTATTGTAGGTGTTTTGGATACTGAAGCTGTTGTGTTACAGTGTTCTGTCTACATGTAGTCAGACGAAACTTAATTTCTGTCCTTCATTTCTTTAGATGTAGTTTTGTCATGATGTAATTTCTTAAATACTAAATTATTAAATATCTTTCTGGCCCCTCTAAAACAACAGCTGGCCCCAGTCTGGCCTCTTTGGTTAAAATGGGCTAGGGCTGGGCAGTATATTGATATAATATCAATATCATTATATGAGACTACATATTGTCTTAGATTTTGGATATCATAATATTGTGATACAGCATAAATGTTGTCTTTTCCTGGTTTTGAAGGCTGCATTATAGTAAAGTGATGTAATTTTCTGAACTTACCAGACTAGCTTTTCTAGTATCTGCCTTTATCCACTTAGTCATTATATCCACATTACTGATGATTATTTATCAAAAATCTTACTGTGTAAATATTTTGTAAAAGCGCCAATAGTCATCCCTACAATATTGTTGCAATATCGATATCAAGGTATTTGGTCACCCGGACTTTCTCCAGATGTGTATGTGTGAAAAAATAAACTTAATTTGGAAAAAGTGTCTGCCTAATAATTGTATTACAATGTAGTAGAACACATACAGTATAAATAAGTGGAACTAAACTGCAACTACAAAGAAGAAAAAAAAGAAATACTGTGTGCACATATATACAGACATACAGTGTATATTGTATGTTCACATTCAAAGTCAGTAAATTATGTGCAGGGTTCTCCTTATTTGCCTTATTTTGACAAACGGATGAGTTTATTTTAAACTCGTGAGAACCAGACTACCCTGATGATACACCATTCATAGAACATCAATTCATAGAATGACTTACTCAACAAAAAATAAACAGAATTTCCCCGAATTTGGTTTCATTGATAACGAAAGGAAAAAAAAAGAGGATCTGACTGATTTTGATACTAGACTTTCTTTTCTCAGGGTGCAATTAAGACAGAGATAGTATCTTAGAGTGAGTTATAAGATAATACCAGTTTGATGGATTCATTAATAGATAATAGGCAATTATTGTCTCTAATATAACTGATGCAAGTAAATGAAATAAACAAGGCAAGATGTATTAATAAAGGTATATGCACATGCTGACCCACAAGTGAAGGTGGGGGGTTATGATCATAAAAATATATACTGTAACCAGTTTGATCGCTCTCTTTTTAATCATTAGACTTTATAAGCATAAGAGAAACAAAAACAAAACCAAAGAGCAAGAGGAAGCCTGCCAAGTGGCCAGAGAATGCACTCAAAAATGCTGATTAATGTTTTTGAGAGTAACTATTATGTAACTATTATTAGCCTTGTACCCCACAATGAACCTGAGTGAGATTGAAGCAGTTTGTTGACATATGAGTTATAATGTTACAATATTATTCCTCATGTGAGTTGTAATGTTAGTCACAACATTGAGAGGAGTATTACCACAGTTCCACTATACTGGCTGATCATCATTTCTACTGCGAAACTGCAAAATCAAAAAAGAGGGAAATTGAGCAAGAGATACTCTCACTGCTTACGTGAAAGTGTTTCATAGTGTAGTTAATCTGTGTGTTCCCTGTAAAGGGAACTAAATGTGTTGTTTATTACATGGTATTCATTACAATCATTAAAGCATAATAAGTATAAAAACAAATAACAGCTAAAACGTATTAAAATGTCAACATATGATCTTTGTTCATTTTTTTCTCTCTTTTTCTTGAAACCACTGTTTTCGATTGTAAAGATGTTCAGAAAGACTGGTGAGGCCTTCAGATGATGTCATTTTAGGTCATTCCAGTCCTGCTTTGGATGAACATGATTTAGTTTGTCATTGGTTTGATGCGGGTCTGTGTGGTTTATAACATTATAATTCATATATCAGTGACATAGGCCCCAATTAGCAGGTGGATTTGAACCCAGCACCTTCTTGTGAGGTGGCAATGCTAATCTCAGAGTCACACTTCTTTTGCATGACAATGCAACCTGGAATTCTGTATCTCCTGTTTTTCACAAAACAATCCTACCGCAAGGTCCATTTAGTAAGTGTTCTGGAGATTTTCAATTATCACATGCGCTTCATCAGCAGCTGGAGGGGCTCACTTGTCATGTAATTGTAGATGTTCAAGTTTCTGTGTTTTTTGGAGCTTTTTCTTTCCAAGGACTCATCATCCACATTGGCTTCACAGTTGAGTTCACTTTGAAAGCAAGAAATAACAGCAATGCTGTCTGCTGATGAAGATCATGTGATATGATCAAAAGCTCCAGAACAGCAGCTAAATTGACCTTAGGGTGAGATTGTATTGTGAACTGCTGTTCCCAAGATCAAGAATCAACTATGGAACTCATCCTCTGTATTGTATTGTACTGTATTTTATTTAAAGGTACTGTAACCATGCATTATTACACCCAAATAACCATCATAATAAGTTTGAATCATCATTTTATAAAAACAGGGGTCACAGGGAGGTGATATGGATATTTTCAATGAAAGTTACATTGATACTTGGAAGATTCTTTGTTTTCTTAGAGCATCCACAGTCAGAGAAATAGCTCGCAAAAACCATATTGTGCTTGCACGCCAAGCTGCTTAGTGTTATCGATGCTAAGCCCCTTACAAAATGCAAAGGAACAAAGTAGAGAAGTTCAGTGCAATCTTTACACACACATAGTACATGTGTACACAAACCCAAACACACATCCTAGACAAATTGCTTTGCGTGTTAATTTTAGAGAAGTAGACATTGTATTTTATGACTATATTAAGTTAATTTCCAGCAGTAAAGAGGGGGATGCCTGTGGTTGATGGAATGCGCATACTGTGGATTTTTGCAATAGATCATAAATTAATTTGGTTCCAAAACCAGAAAGCAGAACTGAGAGTCAGAACTACTGCTTCTAGCTCACCAGACTTTCCTCCCAAACAAGAGAACCAAGCAGGATAATTACACAGAAATTAAATCCATGAATACATCTCAATGCATTAAGAGTTCAGAATTGGGATAGATTTATTAGTCAAAACTTTGCATGTCCACTATTCAAATTCAAAGTGTGTTTTTAGCTCCTCAGCAGGGGAAGAGAATTCAAGATTCAGTACTTAATTGCCATATCAACATGATTGGGATTTGTGAGCTCACTTAAACAAAAACAGAAAAAGACAAAAATAGTAAAACCACTCACTCATAAAGCACATAATATGTTAAACAAAAATATAAAACAGATCTGTAATATCCAACCCATAAAATAATTGTAAAAGTATAAAATAAATGGGTAAAATAAATTCCAACGCATAAGAACACCATAGATAAAACACAAGGGAAATTAGCAGCAACATCAAGCAACCCACTAGATAAAGTGCTTCAAGTGCATTATTTATAATAATTAAACAATTATTTAAACTCATTGAGTGGCCTGCAGTGCTATGTTTGGAGTGTTAAGGAGACAGACAGCTTCAGGATATGCTTTATTGCCATATAAACATGATTGATTGGATTTTTTCTTAGTGAGCTCACTTAAACAAAAACAGAAAAAGACAAAAATGAAACAGATAAAGACAGAATTGTCTAGGTTCGGCACTTCCCAATAACCTCACACACGGCCCTGCAATCACTGAGCTATTCTAAAGTCTCAGATTGTCCACTGAAAGTACCAAAACACCCCCTGATCAAAAGTGGATGTAAACCCATTGTTACAACATCCCCAAGAGAGCAGAACTGCATCAACTGGTACGTAGATTGGGTACTGACCCAATTTGGGAGTTCTTCGGTTTGATTCCCCGTGCGTAATGCCATCTGACAGAGGGAAAGTTACATATCTAAAATAGAAGTAGAGGGGAATTGAAAAGAATAAAATATTTTGATCATGCAGCATCTCACAGAGCCTGTGGAATGTAGCGTTAATGGACACATAATGAACAGTATGTTGATGGCAGCAAGGTAGCTGCACATAATTAGTATTTGAAAGGAGAATGTGAGGAAAGAAAGAAACATATAACTGAAGGTTTGTGCAGGAAGGTGACTTTTCTCTGAACGTTTAAGGAAAAAGGAAATGAGGTATTCAGGCAAGTTACAGTAGTGCCATGATGTCTTTCACATGCTTCCCCCTCATTCTCCTGATTACAAGAAAACAATGTGTGTAAGTAACTGGTATATAATATATCGGAAGTACAAAGCTCATATCCGGGTTATGAGTGTCATATCCCAGTCATAAAATGATGACGTACTGTAGAATACTCTGGATAGTGATATGCTTTTTTATCATAGAATTTGAACTGATGAACACCACACAACCAAAGTCAAATCACATTTCACACTTCCATTTTGATACAGAAAAAGAAAACATCAATCTTACATACTAGTAAGGAATACGTATGGAATCTCTTAGGGGGGAAAAAGAAACTTTTGCAAAGGCCTTACAGAGAGCAATCAATCCTCCTGGCGAGGGGTCACCATAGGCCAGCGCTTCACACATGACAAGACAAAAAGTCTAGGACCATAAATATCATATCCACAGAAAAAAAAGGAAAGGAAAAAGGAGACAGCAAATACTGACACGTACCTGCACTCACGTCATTCCCTTCAAGAATATAAACTGTTGTGAACTACAGTATCCTAAACTCAACTGAGTCACTTCTGGAATACAAGGTGGTGATTAGCCCCATGATAGAGAAAATAAACAAGGTTTACGTGGGAATGAAAAACACATTTGAGGATTTACGTCTAGTATCGCAACAGGGAGAGCATTCCATGGAAGGGAGGAAGATGAGGAAACCCTCTGCTGGGGTCGCATACAGGAAGCAGATGGAGTGCATGGTGGTAAATGGTACGGTGATAGCTCATGTCATCTATTACATCTTATCAAAACCAGCTACAAAATAATAAGGAGTAAGGAGTACAATACAGTAACACAGTTATCAAGCAATATTTTTCATATTTAATTCATGATTCAGGCAGCAGCCAAGAAAAAATCTCTCTGAGCTGAGTCAAAGTTAAGCAATATAGTGGAGAAGATCAAAAATTTTGTTCAGTTTAGGAAATATTCTCAGTACATATAATGAACAAAAGTATAATATTGAATGTAAAATTCAATCTGGCTGTTTATTTATCTGCATGGCAAATGAATGCAGTGTACAGATGGTATTAGTGAGATGAAGCATTTACAGTATATTGACAGAATTACAATGGGATTATAACTGAGCCTTGTGGTGCACCAAAATTTACTTTGTGGAAGATGTAACATGATCTTTCTAAGAAATGGCAACATAAAAAGCACCAAACCTGGAATGACATTTCTCAAGTTCACAAAGGTTGCTCTCAAGCCAAGTAATTGGAAGGTCATTTGTTCAAGTGTTTTGAAATGTTACGGTTCTTAACCTTTTTTGAGCTACTACGTAAGGCTCCAGACAGAACTAGGAGAAAAACGGTGTGAAAAATGGTGTGTTTATTTAGCCCATGAGACAGATCTTTCATAATTATTATTTGTATCATGTGCGATATTTTATTTTAAATTAGGCAAATTTGCCTTGATTTACTGATCATGCCATGACTTCATATTAGTTTGCTTTTTTTGTTTCTTGTTGGCTTTTGGTTCTAGCCCCCTGTGTTGGGAACCATGTTTGAGGGAACCTCTTGATTAATTACAAGTTAATAGAATAAAAAAAGGTTTTAAAGTCAAGCCAATCTATTGCTTCAACACAAGTGAGTAAGTCCTGATAACTTTCTAATCTTTGGCTCTGTTAAGTTGACTTCTTTAGTTGTAGAATGCAGGAAAATCACATGACACTTACATGTATCTGTTTGTACTATTATTTTCATAAGTGTTAAATACGCCCAATCCCAGAATGTCTGGCCTTTAGGACTGATTAAAGAAAACTTAAAGAATTAAACTGTCGTCAAAATTTTTGCCAATTAATGTTCTGACAATTAATTGATTAATCAACTAATTTTTTCAGCTGTAATAATATTTGATTCTAGTTAGAAACAGCTAGCTAATTAAATGGAGTAAGAGCTAATATGTTATGTTGTGTGGCTCATTTTTTCCCAAGATTAAGATTTTAATTTGAGATACTTTCTTCTGGTAGCGAAATTAAAATTTTTAGCACCCAAAGAGAGAGATTTTATTGCATGCAACTGGGAAATCTAATACTTTTGTTGTTTTGCATTTCTAATAGATCTGTGTGGTGTTTCATGGAATTACAAACAAGAACCTAATGGAGAACATTAAAATAGCCATAAACAAGCACAGCCCCACTCTACCAAGTGGGACAAATTTCCACTTTAGTTGCCTGTATATGATTCAGCAGGGCAAACATCTCCACATTTTCTTTAGCTCATCATTTTGTACCCTCATGTATGTGTAATGTAGAATTCTCACTCCACCCTGACCCGTTACACCCTGTTAAGAAGAAGAGACTGATGTGTCTCAATAGTTCCTCTTTTCTTGGTAACTTGGTTGGTAAGGTTCTTTCTTTTTGACTTTCACTTATAAAGTGGGCACAATGTACAAAATACAGTCACTTAGATTCTTTCATTCTTTCATCATGCAAATGTCCTGAACTGGTCAAACTCATGCATAGAAAACTCTGGTATCATGACTAATACTGGAAAAGGAATGTGACAGACAGTGTCACTGTAAAGAAACAACAAGAAGACTAACAAGACAATCTTTGATTTTCAGGAGATATAGCATATGCTCAAAAATGAATTTGTAGAAATATATCTTTGTAGAAACATTAACTTAATACAACTATCTGGGTAACAAAAATACCTGCTTGATGACACAATTTAAGGGATATTGATCATTTCAGCTGGTCATGTGAGGGGAAGAATATCTTACATAATCAATCAATCAAACTTTATTTGTATAGCTCCTTCCATACATGCCACAAACATGTTGGTAAAGTCAGCAGAAGTGGAGTGTAGAGGCCCCCTGACCAAGTCTGGAGTCCGACAGCCCCCTATCAGAGCCTTCATGTATGACCTAATGGTGACAACTACTTTGGTGCCTGGATGCAGATGGATCCTCCAAGGCCTTGAGGGAATCATCGTATGGGTACGAATGTGCTTCAAGCCAGAATATCAAGGGCACTGGTGTTGAAACAGGGAAAGGTAATGGATAAATTCTGCTTCGCCATAGGAGGCATCCAGATCCAGATTACTGAGAAGCTAGTCAAGAGCCTAGGCAAGGTCCTTGATAGCACCCTGAAAGACAATGCATCACTCAAGTCAATCAGTGGGGAATTGGAGTCATCGCTGATGACAGTGGACAAATCAGGGTTGATATCCTTTGTCATCTCCTGTGGCCCCTACTGGTCTATAAGGTCTCACTGACAACAGTTGAGGATTACGAGAGAAAGGTCAATGATTTCCTCCGCAAATGGCTGGGCCTGCCATGAAGCCTGAACAGCATTGCCTTGAACCACCAGAAAAGCAAACTATGGCTCCGATTCAGCAGCCTGACTGAGGAGTTCAAGCCCCCTGTGTCAGAGAAGAGAATCACTCGAACACATCCTCAGCTGTTTCCCGAAGGCTTTGGGAGAGGGACACTATCGCTGGCTTCATGACCAGGTCCTGAAGGCAGTAGCCAATTCCATCTGCATGGGGATCAGCCAAGCCAAATAATAGCGCGCAACAAGACAAGACAAGAGTTTATCAAGGCAAGGGAGACACCACAGGCTCAGGGTGGGTGTAGGGTGAGTGTAGGGTGTAGGGTGGGCTCCTAGTCACTGTATGGGATTGGCAGCTGAAAGTTGACCTGGGGAAGAAGCTCAAGTTCCCAAAAACCATCGCAGTGAGCAAAGTAAGGCCAGACATGGCGAATGGCGGGTGAATGTGTCCCTATTGAATTGAGGTGGGCTGCAGAGGCTTTGCTGGCCAGTCATTCTACAGGGCCCTCAAGCTCCTTGGCATCACAGGATTGCACAGGAAAAAAACATCAAAAACACCACCAAGGCTGCAGACAAGGGATCCAGATGGCTATAATCAAGAGGGGGGATCCGTGGATTACACAGGCCACTTGAACACAAGCTAGGGCATGATCAACCCTGGCTGGTTCGCCTGGGCAAGGGTGCATGAATGTTGAAAGACCCGAAACACCCAATGACTCCATATTGCATCACTGATGATGTGTCAAAGTGCACTGTAAGATGTATGTAAGAACTAGTGCGGTTCAAAGTGATTCACAGATGACTGACAAGCCGATAATAGGACAGATAAAGTGTAGACCACAAAAACAAAAATAGACAAAACAAAAAATCCCCAAAAAACAATTTGAAACATTGAAATAAAAATCATGAAAATGTAATACAATAGATAAAACTATAATAACAGTAATAGTAGTTAAAATAAATAAAGAAATAATAATAATAATAATAATAATAATAATAATAATAAAAACAGAGTTAAATAAAAGCTAGACTACAAAACTAGATAAAATAGATAAAAAAACATAACAAAACAAAGACAAATAAAATCAATAAGATGGGTAAATATACATACTTATATAATAGGCCTATTAATAATAATGAAATCACATAAAATAAAATAGAATACAATTTTACGATACAAATACAATAAAATAAATGAATAAAATAAAGTAAATAATGTCTATAAACGATTCTTAATCAAAAGCCATGCTGAAGAGGTAGGTTTTAAGTTTACGTTTAACAAACAGACTCGTGCCAGAGGACCCGAGGGGCCGTACTGGTCTGCACACTGTAAGCATATGAGACATATGCTTTTGGGGTAAGTCCAAGGGAATTTAATTTTGCAACCAAAAAGTTTCTCTCTCTGAGCTTATGACTAAATTATGTGGGGGGGGGGGGGGTAAAAGAAATACTCCAGGATGCAGACTGGAGAAGGCTAGAAAACATTTGTTATTGAAATTAAAATCCCACCTTAACATTGACGTCTTATCCAGGTGACACTTGACTTATTAAGTATTTATTTGATCTGGATGTTGATTTTACTATCACAAGTCATTAGACTATGCAAATGTATGGTTTTGGGTGGGTTTTCCGTTTAATTAATTAGCTGAAAATATCACAGGGATTTTTTTCTGAACTGTATGTGCTGTACGCGCACACAAACGCACGTGTGTGCGCGCACGTGTGGTTTTAGTAGTTTCAATTATTGAACTAATTTCTCAAGTAGCACTTTATACTTTAACTTTGATAAGCAAGCAAACAATAAAAGCAGTTTTTTAAACGAAGTTCCTGCTCTCATCGGTCATTTTGAAGATGAACACTCCCACAATCTTCATCAAAAATTACCATCAACCATTGGTGATGCCAAACCGGATGCTTGACGCAAATCAATTAATTCCGTGGCTGTTCCAGGGAGTTATTGGGAAATCCCTCCGGTCCGCAGAATATAAAATGTCAGCCCATCGCAAAGACAAGACAACTCCCTTTGGCCTTGACAGCCCTCAGCATCAGTGGAAACTCAGCAAGTGGTTACCAGCAGCGCAACATGACCTCTATGCTCAGTAAGTGATTTGCACTCTGCATGTTTCCTGCGTCTCTTCCTCTTTTCGTTCATTCATTCATTCATTGCTCTTCCCCACCGCACAGATGCTTACTGGCTCTCTGCAGTCATTCTAGCAGCTCTGGTGCTGTGCGCTACCGGAGCTCCAGTTACAGACGCGACCACCGAGAATCCGGCAGGTGACCCCTCAGGTGAGGAGGATGTGGTGGCTTCTGACGAGCTTAGCGACTCCCAGATTTGGGACTCGATCCTTGGTGCCACCAAACGCCATAAAAAGGAGGTAAGCACTTTATCAGAATCAGCTTTATTGGCCACATGTTTTTATGCATACAAGGGATTTGACTCCGGTTTCTTGTGGCTATAAATGTACTTAGACACAACAATGTTCAGAAATCTTCAAAGACTTTCACTAAACTGTGGTATTGTTGGAGTTGATTATTAAGTTTTACAGTCACAGTTGGAGTTTTCATTTTCTGGGCAACGTAAACTGCATTCCTGACTTCTATCATTTCTCTCTTATCACCCCCTCCTCTCATTAGTTTGAAGTTGAATTCAAAAATGAAATGAAATATCTATTTCTGGAGCACTACAAAACCTCATCACTCCCTGCAGGCTGCCCCCTCTCCAACTTCAGCAAGGTTTGTCTTCTCCTTTCAGATTCTGCTATACTGACCAAAGAGACTAAGTTCATGTGATTACTGACAGCTGGTTTCCTCTCCTCTCTTTCCAGGAGGCTTGTCTTCACAGGTTGGTCAGTGGCCTGCAAACATACAAGGTACTTCTGAAGCATGTGGAGAAGGAGTACCCCGGCAGCTTGATCCTCACAGAGGCCAGATATTACATCGGCCACCTGATCGATCTGATCAAAGGAAAGGTGAGTTAGAGATGCTGCATCTTTCTGGATAAACACTTCAAAAAACTACACATAACATTTGAATTTGTAGCTGTGTTTATCCAATGCGTTGGCCTGTGTGTGTCACACAACCTCAGGAACTTGAATTTGTCTTTATGTTTTATGATGTACTTTTACTGAAGTACATCAGAAAAACATACTTAAAATATCAGTTAAGTAAAAGTACGCATTGTTGAGCAATACGCCTCCTGTCAGTGTTATATTACATATTACATTACTGGATTATTGTTACTGATGCATTAAGTAAGTACTGGCAAATTCATGTACTGTATAAGAGTAAAAAATACAATATTTCCCTCACAAATGTGGTGGAGTGGAAGTATTTTAAGTAGCACCAAATGAAAATACTGAAAAACATAAAGTATGAACACTTCAAAATTGTATTTTTGCATAAACATCTTTTGTTTTTTGATCACATCTTATTGTGAAGGGCCTGCTCCTGCATTATATGTTAGGTTTGATATCATGATAAAGCACTTTCTTGTCACATTACATCACTATGTCACTCCCGCCCCACAGATGAGGCATCCCGAACGGGTCTCAGAGCTGAGCAGTAGCCAGGAGCAGCAGTTGCTGAAGGAGCTGGACAACCCCAACACTTTCCACAGAAAGATGACGGCGCACTGCATCCTGCGCCAGCTTCACTACTTCTTGCGTGATGGCAAGCTGGCGTTGAAAAAAAGAGAGATGCGCATGGGAAGCATGGCCAATAGGGATATGGCATATTAGGCCTACCAAATGTTGAAAAGAGAAAAACAGTGAAATCAGAAAAGAAGGAAATACCTCAGGGAATCTTCAGTCTTTGCTGTAGCGACAGGGGGTCTTTACTGTATGAATGTTATATGTTCAGCCCACTATTGCATAACTTATTACACCTATTTATACGTGGTGAAAAGTGTTATTTATAAGTCATAGGAAAATCCATTATTGTGGGTTACTTGTACTGGAAATACAATGTGTACTTAACACAGTGACTTGATTTCAATGTTGATTTCTAGATTGAGAGAAATAACTTGTGCAGCGTTGTTACGAATACTTTTTATAAGGAAACATTTTTGGAAAGCAGTGATTATATAGTCTATTTTTGTAAACAATGCTTTTATACTTGTAGTACACTGTTAACTATTATTTATTTTCATGTGTAAACTGATGTCATTACATTGATTGATTATATTCTGTACACATGCAGGAATAAAATTCATTTGGAGAGATTTAAAAAAAAAAATCAAGTTTCTTCATTTCAAAATTTCATTTCAAGCTGTTGCAGGGTTGTGACACAAAAGTCTGAATGGGAAAGTGGTCTCAGACTTTTGGATCCTACTGTATTTGAATGACACTTGCAGGTTTTTGATCAGTCTCTATCTGTATGTGGATGGAGGCTGGAAGATAAGATTTAAAAAAGACAATCTCACTCTTATAGATAAAGCAAAAACCAAATGACCAGTGATCTATATACTGTAGCAACAGTGTTTAGTATGTGTATATGAGGAAGCCAATCAATATTTCAGAAATATGTGTGGCATTTCCTAACTTAAACACATAAACCAATTACTTAAACATACAATTCAGACAGAAAGCATTTGGACAGTTGTGCTGTCCAGGCTCTGTGCTTCAGCGTATTGAATTGGAAATAAAAGAATTGATACTACACTAAACTTCCAAGTATCAGCTTTAATTTGAGAACATCAATATAGTAAGAAATGTGTGGGAACACTTTTAACACATAGTGGCCAAAGTTTAGTTCAGACATGGCCAGATAAACATGAAGTCACAATTTTTCAAGTCTGTCTTAAAACAATAGTCAGGTGCCCATATGAACATCCAAACAGGTTTTGCTAGCTGTATTTGATGTATTTAAGTTAATCTGAAGATAAAATGAAATTTCAGCCACCTGAATTAGTCAAATAAAGTGGATATCTTTCACAATTATAGTTTTTTTTTTAAAAGAAATCCTTTGTGTCTTGAGTGACAGTGTTTTCCTGTTCAGCTGCAGTGGAAGGATCATAACAAAAAGAGGGAATTTGGCACTAAAAATACTGTAATGTTAAAAGATACTGACTTGATTTGACTAATTTCGATGGCTGAAACCTCATATTAAGTAAACTTTAAAATACATTTTTGTGCAGGATTGTCGATTTTGTCCCCCATCATTTACGCTGAAAGGACGAATGATTAAAACAAGAAACCCAACAATTTTTTGAGGACATACAAAAAAATTGTGAACCTGTCCTTTAATATATAACATGACATATGACTGCCTGAAGTTCTGGACCCATAGGTTTGTATTTTCTTCTGGTGATGATCTCCCAGGCCTTCCTTGCAGCCACCTTCAGCTCTTGCTTGTGGGATCTCTCTACCTTCGTCTGGTCTTCAGCAAGTGGAAAGCATATTCAGAGATCAGCTGATTGACTCGGCCAGTCGAGGATATTCCACCTGTTCACCATGAAAAGCTCTTTGATTGCTTTGGAGCATGTTTAGGATGGTTGTGCTGCTGAATGATAAAATGTGATCTGGTGAGTTTTGATGCAATTCCTGAACGTATACCTCTGCATTCATCCTGCTGCTTCTGCCAGCAGTGAAATCATCAATAAATGCCAATGTGCTAATTCCACTGGCAGGCAGCCATACATGCCCGAGCCATAACAGAGGCACCACCATGTTTGTCAGATGAGGAGCTATGCTTTGGGACATGATATGTTCCTTTTTTATCCCACCACTTACCTATTTCCATCATTTTAATATAGGTATATTTTTCACGAATCAGTCCATCGAACTTTGTTCCTGAACTCTACTGGGGCTTTTTTTTTGTATGTTTTTGTAACCTGGCCTCTCTGTTTTTGAGTTTCTTGACGAAAACATGTACGCCTACATCCTCGAGAGGATTCTTGACGTGCTGTGCAGTCATACAGAGCTTTTTCTTCCTCATGCAAATGATTTTCTGTTCATCCACAAGACTTGTGCTCCTCGGTCTACCAGTATGCAGTTTCTCTTTTTAGAACTGTTGATTTTAGTAAACCATCAACTTTTGATATCTCCAACTCATTATTTTCTTCACTTGCATGGTCATCTCTTTACTCATCATACTGACAGACAACTCCACTTCAATATTAATAAAGACCAGAATGACATTTCTTTTGGGATTTATTTTCAGACAATTTACAACTGAAAGAGTAAAAACATGGAACAAATGGTTTATCCATTTGACAGTGCCACACAAACCAAATATAAATATTTTCAGCGACACAGTCTTGATTCCAGCTTGTTCATCCAAACATCTTCCATCCACGTAGCCAACACTCTCCGTACATGTACAGCCACAAACAATGTGGCGACAGATAACATTCGTTCATCACTTCTCGGACATTGTATGATTCATGGAGAAGAAGGTGAAAAATAAAGTCAATTTCCAGGATTTCCAACGACAGGTGGGTCACATGGTCTCTCGAGGAAGGGAGGGGATTTGCTGTGCGTAGAAGATGTTCCTCAGCCCCATAGCAAACTATAGAAAAACACAAAATGTTCAAACAGACTCCCAACATTTTACAGTTTACTTACAGATCGTTAGTGCTGCCACTGAAAAGTCTATTACAGATTTTGAAATTTTATATATTTAAAAAATGTCAGTAATGAAAAAATGAATGAAAAAAAACAAACACATATAGAGGTGTGGGCGGCAATACAGAAGAGGTGGAACAGTGAATCAGTGAATCTTACAAATGTTCAGGAGAGACGTTATTGAACTAATTTCTAAATGAATGGAAAATACTGTGGGGAAAAAAAAAGTTAAGTGGTTGATTCATTTTAAAAATAGAAGCCAAATGTCAAAGTCCTGGAAAGATATTCGTTGCTGCCGATCATTAAGACGGACTGTAGGAATGTTTGACAGTTAAATATTCCACTATCAAAGGAAAAAATCTCCATAGCTATGAAAACCGCCTTTTGTCGTTACATTTCACACCTTTCTGTGATCTTTATTTTCCTGCGGTTTCTAATAACACACATACGTCTTTAAAAGAAGCACAAATTCTTGCGCTAATGTCCTTACCTCAAGACTGTGGGTTCAGGCATCCCTGGATCTGCTCCTCGTTTGAAACCTGTAAAACAAAACCATAAAAGAACATTTACATTTTGGAAAAGTGGACGGAAAGTTGTGACACGGTGAAGTAGGACTGCAACTAACGATTATAATCATCGTCAATTAATCTGACGATTATTTTCTCCATTAATCGATTAGTCTATAAAATGTCAGAAATTGGTGAAAAGTGTTGATCACTGTTTCCCAGAGCCCAAGGTAACGTCCTCAAATGTCTTCTTTTGTCCCTAACAACAGTCCACAACCCAAAGATACTCAGTTTAATGAATTTTCAGTTTAACTGAATTAATTAATTTTGTAAAATGTCTGTGCACTTAAAAGAAGACAATAAGGTTTATGCTTTTGCCAGGGGATGCCTTAGCAAGTGTTTCACTGTGCGTTGTAACAGTTTGTCAGCAGATTAGCTTCCGCAGTTTGATTAAACGCCATCGTTGCACCAGAGCTGCTGACATCACCCGAAGGCCCTGCAGATCTCGTTTTTGTGGAAGTGGGGTGAAAGGGGCCAATGGAAATACATCAGGAATGTATTGGGCAGCACATCTGACTCAGCGCCTCCGACTCACATACACACACAGAAAGGAAACGCTTTCATTTCTGAAATATGTTTCTTCTAACTTAATTCATGGGTCAAAGACAATACCAACCATGATGCAACACATTCTTCAGAAAGAGGCATGAGAGATTACTAGAAGACTAAAAATAGCTGCACATTACTTCATGTGTGTTTTTTAACTAATTGATTGTTTAGCCCTGTTCACATTAGAAAATCTAAAACCAACAAATGTTTGACATTTTATTTACTATTTTATATTTATAATCATTTAATTGAATAGACATTTCAACATTGTCTCAATATAGTTCTTAAATGCTATTTTTAGAACTCCTTTTTGAAATTTGGTGTTTCCAATATGTTGAAGGCTGTGAAGATTCACACATGAGGGCAAGTCCACATGAGGTAACACATGCAAAAGTCTAAATTTCCCCATTTCTACTTGAAACCACAAACATCAGAGTATTTAGATGCAATACGTGAGACATGTCTGGGGTATTTACAAGACAAGCAAGTTATATATAAATACTGTTGACTTATTGCTTAAGTATTTCAAAGTCAGCCGTTTCATTGCTGCTCATATTCACAATAGCAGAGAAGATCATTCGAAAATGATCTTCCCCTCTCTCACAAACTGGAAGTTTTTATGCATGTCTTATCTTTATGAGAAACCCACTTACACTATTCAATTAAATCATATCTGCTTACATTCACTGAATTAACACAACAGTTAACCCACATAAGTATACAACTTTGACTTTTTCATCATTTAAAAAGGACAGCTTCACAGTTTTTCAAGACTGTCTTAAAACAACAGTCAGGTGTCCACATTAACACTGAAAGAGGTTTTCCTCACTGTAATCATTCCTCCTGTTCATACTGGCTGTAAAAAGATCTTCATATGCGCTTGTATTCGTTGGCTTTGTTGGTTGTGTCGGTTAGGTTTAGGCATTAGGAGTGAGACTGGTTAGGGTAAAAGTATCAGAGTGAGTCAATCAGAGGCAGAGTGGGACGGGTCATGACTTTGCCATCCTAGGAAGAAAGAATTTCGTGACCTGCTCCCTATGTAAATATGAAGGATCAATTCTAAGGTAAAGAAAACAACAGTTCTTAGTTTCAGGTGATTATACACTAATGAAAACTAAGTTAGAAAAAAGTATTGATACTTTTTGGATATCACGCGTTTAAAACAACATCATCTCCATTAATTATGCATTTGATGGTATCAAAAGTATCAAGGCTATAAAAAATAACAAAGCAAAACAAAACAGATATACAATCAGATTTTCAACCAAGGCTGCACACATGAAACAATGGTGAAGAATATCAAATCAAATTCATTCAGAGGAAACATCAAATTCCCTCTTTGTGTTTCCTCGCACAGTGTTTCCCTGATGAGCTGCAGTGGAAGTATAGTAACAAAAAGAGGGACCTTGGCACGAAAAAGACTGTAATGTTGAAAAATATCTACATGACTGACTTATTTGGACGGCTGAAGCTTCATATTAGCGTCAAATAAACTTTTAAATACATTTTTACACAGAGGGAGGACTGGATTTTTTTTTTATAAAAGAATCCTATAATGGTCAGTATGAACAAGAGGAATGATTATGGCAAGAAAAACCTATTTCAATGATCATCTGGGCACCTGACTGTTGTTTTAAGACAGACTTGGAAAAAAATGGTGAATCTATCCTTTAAACATCATGCATTACATTACCCCTCCAAAGGGAGGCATTAGACGGACGCTAAATGCTACAGTGGCAGTTTGGGTCTTACAAAAGAAGAAAATGTGGGACCAAAAACCTCGTTGTCTTGTTATTTTCTACACGTTGTTTCTACACAGGCTGCCAATAATGACCTATACACCTTCACACATATCCATAACCCTCACTCGCCCATCCACAGCTTGATATGAGCTGGTGGTTAAAGCACACTGTGCTAAGCTAACTGGCTAACATCAGACAGGCATGTCTCCTGCTCCCGCTACACATACTGACCCAGGTACAACACGGTTGGAATAAAACCCCATCGGATCACAAACTGGCCGCACTGGAACAGCTGCTGCAGCCGCTGTTTGGTCTCTTTGCTTAGCTTAGCCATGTGTTTATCCCGAAAAGCGAGGATGAGGATGCTGTTCCTGCTGCTGCTCCTGCTGCCAAGGACACGGAAGCGGAAGTGACGCAGAGGCAACCAGGCCGTAAAGTGACATGTTCAGGCGTAGATCACCATCTAGTGGACAAAATGCGACAGTTTACTGGATTTAATAAATGCCAGAGAGCTCAAAGTTTTAATTTGAGGATAAACCCCTTGAGATGCACCATCTCGTTTTCAAGGGGTCCCCGGGCACAAAACAGGGAAATTAAGAAACATTTAAGTGGAAAAAAACCCCAAAAAACATAAATAATAATGATAAATTAAGCAATCCAACGACACAAAACAATCAACATAATAACATCAACAAAGACAAACACATCCGGGCTCTCCCACCATCCCAAACCACACATACTACATCTGTTACAAGTGTCATCTGTTCAAAAAATGAACGAGAGATAAAATAAACACACAGACCAAAAACCATTATGTCAAAGCACTGAGCTCACATTCAGTTCAAACTCCTCTCCTCTCACCAAATGTTTAAAGATCCCCTCCAGACATGTGTTAAGACATAAAAATATTCTGCTTGGAACAATATTGTGTGTCTGATTTGGTTTTTCCACAGAAAAAAAGTATAATTACCACGTTAAAAACTTAATAATAAGGGTAAAAATCATATACTTAAGTAATGCTTTACATGTCTCGTGATGATTTAATGCATGAATTCATGATGTATCATGAATTCATGTTGCTCAACATTAACAAATGATCAAGTCACTATGACTTTATGTGACTAGTTCACACTTAATAAATACGTGTATAATAATTGTGAATAAGTGTTCAGTTATTTCATACAATGATATATGACCAAATTAGCTGAATTCCATCTCCACCAGCTCACATATAACACAATAATGTGCAATCTGCAAACTTTTCCTTTTTTGCTGCTAATACCTCTCTACTTTGACTGAAGTGAAATGTTGAAAACTGAATATACACATATCTATATTGCTATTGCTATATTAAAACAATCTGAGTAGTTCTCCCACCAGGTCTTGCATGATTCCCTGATCTTGTTGCCCTTTGTCAAAATATTGTTCTCAGATCTTGATTATTTTAGTTTAGATTGTGCTCCATATTCTTAAATTTAGTTGTTTAATCAAATTAGCACAAACTAAGCGACTGCCTTGTCACAAAAAAGTTAAAAATGGTTAACAATAGTACATAATGGTTTGTTTCTCACAGCCCAAATAAGCTTCAGCTGTAGATGCATACAGTATGTAGAAAAACCCAACATTTTACAAAGGGGGTCTTCATCTTGGATAAAAATAAATACTAAAAAATAGCTAATATTGACTGCTAAGTACCTGAATTTTTTTGTTTTGGTGAACACAAACTCAAGCAAACAAGTGAAATATAGAAACACTTTATTCCCAGAAGTTGTAGCAGTGAGTTACTCATCTTCAGACATAGAAAGGCCAATATAAACCGACTTTAGTACAACAGTATGATATACAACAAAGAGCATACCCATTCACATTCTGTAAACCCACATACAGAAACACAATGATTGTTATTGTCCCACCAAGCTATGGACACTCGACAGCTCTAGTACACAGACAACAGAATACACTTTTGCTTGAGGGTGGGGGGCAGCATTAATGCTCGATTTAGGACATCAAACGTAGCAGATGGGTTGGGTTTTATTCCTTTTTTTGGTACAAGAGTACCACCACCACGTCCTGTGATGTGGCGGTGATGATGATGATGATGATGATGTGGTGAACAACGAAGAAGGACACAGGAAACACATCACCAAAGTACTACAAATAGCTGGAATGGTGGGTGGATCAGAAAAGAGGAAAGATGCCTTGTTGACCCGTACGAACCTCCGACTGCAGAACACACAGGAATAGATTCAGTTACAGTTTTTGTCAAGCTTACACATCCTGGACTCCAGGTTGGTGTACTTTTAAACTGTTTTTTTTTTTAATCGTAGGTGTTGTACGGAGCAACAAAGCAGAGCTCTCTCTCGAAGGAAAATACCACAGTTGAGAGTCAAACCTCTCTTGTTCATCATAAGAAAATACCAAAGTTGATAACACAACTCTTTTTGCTCTTGCAAGTGCAAAATTCAATACTTAACAAATCATACACACCCACTGTCCCCAAAATCAAATCTTCCTCATCATTTGTCAGAAGTTGGATTTTTAAGTTTGCTAAATACACGGCAATTCAGCAAGGTGCTAAAGAAGAGAGGGAGGGAAGGACACAAAAACCATCATGATAGCAATACTGTGCAATTGTAAACATAAAGAACTGATTCTTCATACTGGTTGATCATTTAGTGGTTGCTTTTCCAGATGTTTTAGGGAAGAATGCAGATTTTCAAAAGAAGCACAACTGTAACTGTTGAGAAAAAAAGTGTAAACAGAGGGAGTTTGAGTAATCTTAACAAAAGATGGAAAACATTGTAAAGGAGAGATTTGTATTGCTATGGGAAGGGATCTATTATCTTTTTAAAAAAGTAGTAGAAACACTTGTTTCAACTAGGAGAATCATACCTTGTTCATTGTATCAATAAGCAGCCTTTATTCTAAAAACAACTGTACACACACACACACATACAGCACACACACTCAGACATGCTCACACATACTCAAAGTCTGCCCTCTGACAAACCTGGGCAAGGTAAGGATGGATGTATGGAAAAGCCATGCAGGGCAACAAATGCCGATTAAAATACTTTCCAAATACTTTTCCACACAGTTTTTTTTTTTTAGTAATGAGTTTTAAGTGCACCCATTTAAGCGATGGGCTGCACTGCAAGGGAGTGCAGTTTTGTCCTGGCACGATTTCACGGCAACAGTGCACTACAAAAAAAAAAAGAAAAAAAAAAAAATCAGTGAAGCTGGAAGTGGAATCCCTGACTTCCCCTCTCCATCAAGCCAAGAGGACACTCTGCTGTGGGAGAGGAGCAGAAGGAGCTCATGGTGCTCTGGATGTCTGAATGGAGCAGGGTAGCAGGCTGGTTTTACAGTACAGAGAATCAAAGACGCCAAAAAACGGAGTGACAGGGGGGGAAAAACTCATGGGAGTGTTCGTCGTCTGTTGCAGTTGGCATGGCTTGGAGTTCCAGGTCACAGGTGCCGGGTCACTGGATCAGAGGCGAGAGTTCAGGTAGTTACAAAGGGTTCAAAGGTCAGAGCCAAGGTGCACGCTGATGCTGGGAGAACGCTGCGTGTGGTTTGGCCCGGGACTCAAGTACCCCAGCCCTTCCTCCTGCAGGCTGCACGAATAGCGGCCAGCTTCAGAGGCGATGTGGTTGCTGGAGGGAGGGGCGTTGCCGCCGGCCACCTGCTCAAAGGAGCGGGAGAAGACTGCGCTGGCGGTGCGCGTCAGGCTGGTGAGAGCTCCTGCCTTGGGCACCGATTGGCTGGAAGTGAGTGTCAGCCTCTTGATGGACAGCTCTGCGTTCTCGCTGGCAGCCCGACCCGTTGTTAGAGGGCCCGCCTCCTTGTCCTTGTCCTTGCTGGTGCGCACACCGAGCCGACACTTCTTCATGGCCTTGGCCCCCAGGTTTAATGTGGTGACGCTGTTGCTGATAGTGATGGTGGGTGGAGTCATGTCAGGCCCCACCCCACCTGGCCACACCCCTTCATCCACCTCCGAAATATCCATCAGCTCATCCGGGGAACCCAGATCCACTGCGTCTGTGAGACAGACAGAGGGAGACAAAACAAACATTGAAATGAAAAACAGGAGGAAAATAGCTCCTCTGTCGTCCAGTCCATGTGATTCAATCAAATTGTTACTACGATGACTTGAGTTTAAGAGCAATACATTCAGTATCAAAAGTTTTGGATGAAAGTATGCATGGACTGAGCTCTATAGAGGGCTGTGTGACAGAGGAGCTCTGTTACTGTCTTCCAGCAGGTGGCGCCTTCACACTGCTAACATCTCGCCACCTGACATGAGACAACTCAAGTTCTGTATTCCAGTCCAGCACACAGGTTAGGTTAACCAGCAGCACTGTGAGACAACAGTAAGTGGTTTATTGGCGGAGGAGTGCATGTTTTGTCCCAAAGGCAGGAGAGGACAGAGTCTAAGAGCATAAGCCTAGGAAAGATCACAAAGGGAAAGTGAAGGACGGCAAGCAAAGGCACAAGTAAGTACACCCTACAGAATAGTTATCCTCTTCACCAACTCTAAAAAACACAAAACACAAAAAACCCTTTCCTGCTCTCTTCAAGGCATGCATCCACACTCATGTGAGTGGCCAACCATCTACAGATGCACAAATACACATTTCTGATCTGATGCCATCACTGTAACAGAACACCAGTAAACAGCTGGTAAAACAGACATATCCAGGTCCTGTTAAAATCTCGGATGGTCAGATTCAGCCTGTTCAAAAAGAGGCCAGGAGTCGTCAGACTCAAGTCCAAATTTAACACCATGAGCAGCTTTTTCTTCAAATAATTCAAGACCTGCATATCTCTCATCAGCTCCTAGCTACTAATCAGAAGGAAGTAATCTGTCTCCAAGTGCAACCCAGGAGTAAAGTGTTGAGGCGTACCAAGGTGTGCTGTAAGAGACCCAAAAGCTCACATAAAAAACACTATGAGAGCACAATCTCTTAGTACTGGCAGTGCAGACAGAGATGATATTGGGCTTTATGATTCAAGGTCATCAGTAACCTGAGGCTTTAAAATGACTTTTACTGTACAAGATAAAACTAGCAAAAGAGATTTACAGGTTTATATCTGTCAAATATATTGCATACTGTTCATATAGTTACTTTTTTATCTCTTGTTTATGTTCCTTATTTAACTGATGTTCTGCTTTCACAGGAATCCTTTTATTTTTTTCCGCCTAAACACTGTCACAACATTTTTAATATGGGATTTAGCAAAGCACATTTGTTTATTATGCAGTTTTTATTAGGTTATTGATCCGTTATTCAGTTAGATCTTAAATCATTAATTTGACTTTAAAAGGACTCTCAGCGGGAGATCTTCATGAGGAAGCTCGAGCCATAAAGGAGAGAGTAAATGAATGAATGACATTGGATAGACAGATGAGAGGAATAAGTGCAATTAGGCGAAGAGAGGTTGGTGGAGCCCAGCGCAAAAAAAGGTAAAAAAAGGGGGAATTCATCATGCAGCTTTTCAGACCACGCCCCCACACACGGTTACCTAGGTTACCCCAGGAGTGGGGCAGGGGGAAGGAGGGGCAGGGCCTTAGTACTGGCTCCTCCCTGTGGAGGCTGACCCAGAACCCTCATTCTCCACCATTCGCCTCACAGACTTCTGCCTCCTGACCTCCTGACCCCGCGTGCCGGAGTCATGACCTCGGGGGTCCAGGCTGACCTCGGAGGCGCCGCCCAACGTTTCGCCGTCGGACTGGGCGCGGCCGTCAGGGCGTGGCCGCAGGGAGTCTCCGTTGGTCATTCGCTCGCCGCCCACGCCTGTCACACTGATCTCGGGGATGGCCACGCCCCCCAGCGCGGCCTCACTGTCTACACTCACCTCCTGGGACTCTGGTGGGGGGGAGGGGGAGCATTTGGAGGTGGTGGGACAATACATAGACACATATATACACACACACACACACACACAAACACACACAGATGGACAGACAGACATATATCATGCACACATACGTGAAAAACAGAGAGACGGCCGTGTGCACAGGCACACACGACCACAGTAACAAAAGACACACAGAGGTAATCAATGTAATGGCAGAAAAATAAAAAGACAAAAATCATAGTGATCAGAACATAACACAAAGTACATGCTACATGGAGATGAATATGAAAATAATATCTGAATGGAATCAATCACCCCTACACATGAATTAATATTTAATAGTATTTTCCTCAGCCATCTGCTCATAACAAAAGCTTTACGCATCAACAAGTAGCTCTGATAAAGGCACCAATGAGCAGGATCCATGAGATGAAGAAGGGGTGTTAGGCTTGAGATGAAACCCACTCATTAAGCGAGCTGAAGGCTATAATTTACCTGCCTTATCTGCTTTCTAGAAAAATAGGGAGCTGCTCTCTTGTAATTCTACAGAATTTAAAACAAACTGTCATCAATGACTCTACAGAGCAGACAGTAAAAGAACCATGTTTGTCATCTAAATATTTAAAAAAAAAAAAAAGTTTCTTTGGCACAGAACTAAAAACAACACAAACAACAAATCATACTGCACCTTATCTGTTTTATTCTAAAAATACTCTACCTGCTGTCTGGTTTCCTGCCTTCTCCTATCTGTCAAATTAAGTTCATGTCCTTCGTGGAGCATCTCTGTGCCTTGACTGCTTCTGCTTTCACTGACTGCCCTCAAACTCTGAATGCTTGTCTGTTGCTGTGTTGCCACCAACTTGAGTATATCCTAACAGATCAGACAGGAAGTAATGCTTCGGAATGAAGAGATTCTCAGGAAGTCGACTGCGCTTACTAGCAAGCTGAGGATCTACGAGCTTAGGGGCTGATGACGATGACAAACATTTACGCAGCAACTGGACAGTGAAATGGTAAGGTGAACGAACAATGACAAGATCTAAACGTCTTGCTCTCTCCTTTGGTATGGATTTATTTCATATAACCTTCAATTTTATGTTTTTTTTAGTGTTTCATAAAAATGTAATCAAAAGTTTACTTGTGTTTCAGCGAGTTGAGCTTCAACAGTTACGTCCCTACATCTCTGTTTGGCTTTTTTCCTGTGTATGCGTCTCACCGTGTCTCTTCCAGCGGTGCCCTCTGATAGAGAGGGAAGTGACAGCGTTTCGGGAGATCCTGGAGGAGGTGGGTGTGATCTCCACCTGGATGCTCCGAGCACCTTCCTTGTTGTTGCTCTTCAGCGCTGCACCGTGCAGCGACGACTTGATGGCATTACCCACCTGAGGGAGAGTAGAAGCCCACCATCCACAATCGTTACTGCTTCACAAGATGCAAGAGATTTACAGTACAGCAGGATTACAGCAGGATGCTTCAATCCAACCTGCATGGATGCTGCAACAGTTACTGCTCACTAAATTGTGTGGAGCTAATATGATAACTTGTGTTTCAAAAATACGCAATAAAAATCATTTAATGTGGAAGAGAAAACCTTCCTCAAGCAGAAAACAACAGAATGATGCTCTTCAGTTTGCACATGGCTCATTTTTAAAATCACTGATAATTAGTGCCAACTCAATGCACATGCATAGTTTCCCCTTGATAACTGGCACTGATTGTGTCTTAATACATTTATACAAAATTACATTTGCACATTAAATTACAATGTCCTTCATCACGTTGCAGTTTCCTACGCAATATCCACTTGGGCTGCAACTAATGATTTTCATTTTCGATTAATCTACCGATGATTTTCTCAGTTAATCGTTTTGTCTATAAAATGTCGGAAAATAGTGATAATGCCTGTTCTAATTTCCCCAGAGTCAGTGGTTGCAGTGTCTTATTTTGTGCAATCAACAGTCCAAAGATGTTCAGTTACAATCATGTATGACAAAGAAAAGCATTAAATCATTACATTTGAGAAGCTAAAACACATAAATCTTTGGCATATTTGCTTAAAAACAGAAGAAGACTAAAACGATTATTCAATTATTATTCAAAGTAGTTAATTAATTTTCTGTCAATCGACTAATTCCTGCAGCTCCAATATCCACACATGCATGTACAGAATTTTTTCTAATGAGAATTGCAAAAGAATTTGACGTTTTCACATTTTATAATTTTTCAAAATCTAAGAAAAATATGTCTCGGACATACGGCATAACTTTGGACAAAAAACAGTTTGGATTTCAGTTAATACAATTTCCTATAGTATACTGTAATGTTAACAGTTAAGAACTAAAATATTTCTGTTTTGTTTTTAGCCATCGGCTGCAGCAAATTATGAAGTATGAACTGTCAATATATACAACATTTTATACTGTTGAAACCAAACCTACCGATTAAGAAAAGTCTGTTTTCAGCTTTGTCTGTTGGCCACTAAAAGATCAGTAAAAACATTTAATTCTGTTTAGCAAGTACAGCTACAGGAAAGCCTTTCTTGTAAGACAGACACAAGTAGATCACGCACATGAGCCAACTGTACAGGCACTGGCCCGTCAAACTATAGCTGTAAGAGCAGCATTGCTGGTACCACAAAGACCTGTTCTTCTCTTCTTAAGTCAGACTGAAGTTCACATCATGTGACCAAACCAATAACATCTTATCAATAATCCCATTTCTAGAGGGATAAACCTGAAAGCTTAGTACACACTGACCGAGATACACACAGTAATGATATAAAGAAAACAAAAGGGCTTTCTACTTCACTCTATACAACACTGTTTCACAAGTCTTTATATAATATCCTCTGCTCTTGCTGGAAACTCTCACTAATGAACATGTAACAGTTGAGTACGTAATGTGAGGTAGACGGCATCATAATCACAACACAACGTGTCTTTTGTCTCGGTGGCTGCGACGTATTGGTCTCATGAGGGACGCATCACCAAGCTATGCTAAGCTAGCAGCCACCTGGTGCGTTCCACTGCTACAAGTAAACCCCCGGAAAAAACAACAACAACCTCTTCTTCAACAGCGTGTGTGTTCATCGCATTTGTCCACAAAGCTGTTTCTTTATTTTAAAAACATATTTCTCAACTCTGACACCATTCTTATTTATATAAATCAAAAAGTCGTGTGTTTTGATTGTTGTGGAGGAATACACCTTGACTTGTGTAGTAATACTGCGAGCTTAGGTTCAATCCTCTACTCCCTGGGCCTTAAGGATTACAGCTTAACGGAGCAGAGTGGAAAGCATGTAAATAATCTAGTGGGATTACACTCTGCTTGCAGTCTCTGACAGACACAGACCAACACAATACGGCATACTGTGCTGCATATGAATCAAAATCACAGGCGAGCATGTGCGTCCAAGTCACATGCTCTCTCTCAGACACACACACAAAGCACAAATCCAAAAACACACATAGAGGGAGATGCAATAGTAGCAGAAAAAAAATATATATATTTCACCCACCAGTAGAGCTTCAGGGAACAACTCTAACTGGGCCCGATATAGAACGTCATCCAGCGCTTTCGATCCCAGTTCCACTTCGCCATTACACCTACTCACAGACACATTAACACATCGCACACAGCAAATGAGTGTAAGAGAACAAGCTTGATTATCAGATTAGAACCAAAACAGTTTTTCTTTACATATTTAAAAAAAAAAAGAGGATAACTGCAGTTTTTGGCAAAGATACCATGCAGTCCAACCTCTTTTTAACAGGTACATAAAATCATGTGTAACAATAACCAGACTGTGAGAAATGTAAGACAGCAGAAGTTAAATCTGAACAGCGAGTGTGTGCTGCGTGTACACTCACAAGGCGTAGTGTATCCCCGTGATGAGCTGAACCAAGAACTCTGATGTGACCGTCAGCCGCGAACTAATGCCTTTGTAGCGCCGCATCTGTTGCCGCGGGTAACCACATATGCACACCCTGGAGGAAAAACCAATAAAAGCACAATAGGGAGAGCTTGTATCAGTGAAACAGGGAAGCTTCAATTAGGGAAACACTCCACTAAGCCACTTGGCTGCAGCTCTATTACGACAATTTACTTCCCTGCGGTGTGTTGATATCAAGCTCAATAACGAGAAAACTGTTGCTGGATGTAACACATGCACACACACACACACACACAGCTTACAATGCCTTACTACAAACATACATAGTTAAAGTGCAGAATAATTTCTGAGCATAAACTGTAGATAGATAATGATTTTTAAAACAGATGTCATACAATACAAGTTAAATGAAGAGAATTCTGCTAAAACTGTTAGCTTATAACACATATGCCTTTGAAGCTATGGGAACATCTGACACACAAAAAACTGTCTCAGGGAAATCAAAGCTGATTACTTCTCTTTAGCTCTATGCTTATCAGACCATTGCTCAGCTGCAGTTGGCAGATTACCAAAATAACTGAGCTGAGATGTGTGTACATCGCTGCTCCCTGCAGAATAGCGATATCTTGGCTCTCTCTCTGGCAGCAAAGTCTCTAAGAGGATCAGATAAGCAATTCTGTGTGCGTGCTTGTGTGTGTGTAAGTTGCCTTCCCAAAAAAAAAAAAAAAACCATTAATAGCCAAGTGAATGACACCCACAAGGGAAATTCTCATGTGTGTGTGTGTGTGTGTGTGTGTGTGTGTGTGTGTGTGTATAAAATCCTTAATGTCTCATGATAAAGTGACCCAAGTAAATCCAGATATGCTGATAACGTGTGTGTTTGTGCTTCACCTGGAGCTGAGCTGGCAGAGGGACTGGAGGGAGGTGGAGGTCATGTAGCTGAGAGCAGCGTTGTAGCACAGCAGCAGAAAGGTCAGCACCTCAAATCTGAACAACACAAACACACGCTTAAAAATAGTACGTCGTACATCCAACTGCATTACCGCATGACCATAATACAGCAGAAATTTCACAGTTAAGCTTCCACACATAGATAAAAATACCACAAAGAAGAGATTGAAAGATTACAGAAGCAGTTTTGAAGTCATCGTATAATTGCGGTGTTTGTGAAAATACAGCATGCAGTTGCTTGTATATTAGGATACCCAGGCCACCTGGGTATAACTTAGTAACCTCAAAAGATCCGAGATTAAGATCAAAGTATCTTTGTGTGATCTTGAAAAAAGCAGCCAGACTTGTTTTGTCACATAAAAAGTTGAAAACAAAAATTTCATCACCTATTTTTAATCATCCATCCAGGCAGTCTCATGCAGTGTACAACAATGGTACTGAGAAAAGCTTGAAGATGT
This sequence comes from Thunnus thynnus, assembly GCF_963924715.1. Taxonomy (NCBI): domain Eukaryota; kingdom Metazoa; phylum Chordata; class Actinopteri; order Scombriformes; family Scombridae; genus Thunnus; species Thunnus thynnus. The sequence goes on along the minus strand of NC_089531.1, from coordinate 18,877,017 downwards.
TTTGATTAGATGACTTATCCTTTTTCATGTCACCTCAAATCACCTAATAAACCAGGCCAGCACAGATCTGAAGGCCAGTCTGACAACTCAGACCATAACGACCTCCGGATTTGGCTGCCATGGGGCTTCATTATAGTAATTTAAGAAACTCCAGCAGCGATACTTAAAATGCAACAAAGCTAGACAACTGCCACAGGCCCTGACTGACACAAATGCACCATGCAGAATATAATTAGCCATGGCGGCAGCTGAACTCACCATCATTACATACAGTAAGTCTGATGGTGAGGACAGGAGTCATGGCTACAGGGAGCATTTTAAAGTTAATTAAAAAGGTCAAATTTCAGCTAAAAGTCAAAAACACATGATGGATAAATGTCTAAATTTATCTTCCCACTGACTGCTGCAAAAACAGCATCAAAAGAGAATACGTTACTGGCTCCTTATCAACAAACTCCATGGATTGTTGTATTAATTTCTCACACACGTCCTGGTGAAAAACATGCTGCCTGACAAGAATATGACTACTTCTAATTTAGATGGCAATGTTTTTGAAGATATGTGGTGAAAAACTACACTTCCCACTAATTTACTCAAATTCTCTCTCTTGCAAAACACCAACCCGAACCTTTCAAGAAAGTCAGAATATAATCTCAGTTTAGAAATGCGTGTGTAGCTATAAATGCGTCATCAACATTCACATTTCTGTCAAACTGAAGTTGTTATACGAGTCATTCATACTGAAATTTAACTTTTTGAGTAAAGTGACTAACTGAGAATATAATTTAAACAGCCAATTCTTACAAAAGCTCGTAAATTAAAGTCAAGACGGTTTTTGTTTTGACATATTTGGCTACAAAACTCTACAGTGCTTCTTTGACCGACTGTACGCTCTCCTTCATGTGCGTTTCTATTTTGGTGGTTGGCTGGAGTTTGTTGCCAGCTGCCAAATCAGAAAGCACAATCTCCACCCCTGCTGATACGTCACCACACATCCTGGAGATGGAAAACAAGTGCACCCATCGAGGCTCTTACCTGTTCTGTGCGGTGAAGGTCTCTCTCTGGAGGTGTGGCCCACTGTACACCACCCTGCTCAGCCCATGATTGGCTAGTGCCCCTTCTGTTAGGGCCATTGAGCCGATGGCTGAAGGCTAGAGGTGAGAAGATAGAGATTTATTTTATCTAACCGAACATTCCTGCAAAAGCGAATTAAAAGATTTGTGCTCATTTGTGCATGTTTCTCACCTCGTGGTACACTGAGGGTTTGGAGAGGGAAGGGACGGTAAAAGATAACACTTTACTTTGTCCATCTTTATCAACGATTTCCTGTGAAAGAGAAAGACAGGAAGACAAAAAAAAATGTTTCTGTAGAAGAGAAAAACAGAAGCTTTTTTTTTTTTTTTTTCTGCATGTGCCCTAAACCTCTAAAGAGTGTGTGCTTATCTCTTCAAGCACACTCATGGGTGTGTGTGTGTGTGTGTGTGTGGGTGTTTGTGTGTGGACCTCAGGGTCTCCGTTTCCCAACTCGGTCTGTCGGTGTGTGTGCGTTTGCCTGCTTGTGTGTGTCGTGTGAACGCACATACACCCCAAGGTTTGGTGTCCCCTGTGTACATGTTAATGTCAAATAAATTAATGGGAGGCAGCCAGTGTGTTGAGTGACAGCTGACCTATTCTGCTATTCAAAGAGGAAGTTAAGGGATACTGCACTTTGCTGATAGACAACATCGAGAGCCAAAATGGATAAAGAGAGGACTCAACACACTTTTAATTACCAGCGCTGGCATCTCTCTGTGGGAAGTTTGAGGGCATTTGAAAGGTGAATATTGTATATTTGCAATGTCACCGAGTTTCAATTCCTCTATTTCTAACTCATACTTCCTGTCACTCTGCATAACTGTTTAATGAGGCAGAAAGGGCATAAAGTAATCTTTCAAAACACATGACGCAGATCCCTGAAATAGTTGAGTGGTTAAGTCCCCTGCTTCTGAAACTGCACAATTACGCCAACTTGCTAAGGATCAAGGTCTTTTTCTAGTGTTTTTCCCAAAACAATGCACTTATCAGACTGAAAAAATTTAATTGTTTTTATTAGCAAGAGCAGCTCTCCTGTACTGATAATGAATGTAATGTATCAACTGTGACCTAACAATGTGGTACTGATAAACTTATATAAACACACACACACACTATCGCCTCCGTCCTCTCCCCTACCAGGTTGTAAATGCCCAGCAGCAGGGCCTCGATGCAGCCGGAGGTGTGCGGGTCCCTGGCTGCGCTGACGGACAGGAGACTCCACAGGAGCTCAGGCAGGAACTGTAGCGTGAAACGCTGCAGCTGTGGCTCACCGCTCCGGTAAAATTCAAACAACTGGTGACACACTGGCTCCAGCAACTGTGGATGACAGAAAATCGACAACACAGACACACACACACACACAGGGTTATGTTACAATATCAGGCTACAAAAATCAACAAAATCAAAACTCAAGTGTTGGCTAGAGTCTGTGTTCTTTTATGATCTGTAACATTTAAACTAGTAAAAATATGGAAGTGTGTGTCCATACATCGCTGTAGTTCTCTCGGATGACCTTGTAGAGTGCAGGGACCAGGACGCCTTTGTCTTTCAGTGAGGCAGCATAGGTTGACACGGCACTGTCAGGGAGGGTCTGTAACAAACACACACACAAAAACAAAAACAAACAGGTGAAGTATAATGCTGACTTAAAGTAAGTTGTTTTTTTTTTTATTCCTTCACTTGGATGTTTGAGCTTCACTGTGCAGAGTTTGACACTAGAAGGCTGTTTTCACACTCATCGGATGATAGGGGAAAAATGCATGTACCGACAAGCAAGATTCGTGACATCACAACTAGTTTGAAGCCATGTGTGGTCCAATGTGCGACTTACACAAGTGCGAGATGGAAACTTTAATAAGGGAGAGAAAATAGATCCAATTTTAATCAGACAACAATTTTAATCTTATCAGACACAAATTATTAATAAAGGCAAAGTATTTTTGTGCGGTGGTGACCTTTAAGTCTTACCACTGTTCTAAAAATAAAACGTACAGCATGAGAATGAATTTAGTAGTCTGATTTTGATCTGTGGAAACTTAGAGCCCACTGATTCACATCATGACAAGGCAGGCCGAAATTAACTTTTTGACTCACCTGCCAAGGAGACTGGAAGACTCCACCAGCCCAGCATATTTTTACCGAAAAAAATAAATTTCCTTTTTGTGTCACACATACATTTGTTTCAGTACATTTCATTGAGATAATAAAGGTATTATGTTGAATACAAACACACAGAACTCCTCATCATCATCACAGCCTCAGCATCATGCTGTAGTCAACCTCTTCAAACTCCTTTATCGCCAAACCTCCATTTCTCACAAAACTTTCTTCTTTATGTGCTTTGTCCTCTTTTTTTCGTCGGTGGGCTTTTGTTTTAAAGGTTGGCTTACTCCTTGTAAATGTCGCCAAATAATAGCTATTTAATTAACGGTAGCTAGCAGCAGACCAGCAGCAAGTGACCTTTTAGCGGAGAGCTGCGATGTCGGGTAGTTGATGTCCCTTATGGTAAAATAGTGCCGCGAAACTAGGAGCGCTCGAGACGGTCTGTGGCTGGCGCTCCTTCGCCTCAGACCGTCTCGAGCGCTCCTACAGTTTTGCGGCACTGTTTAGACGCGCATGAAACACACTTATGGTGTGCGAGTCTACAACGTATATGGACAAACATGAGTAATTTCCTCCGATATTACATTGCTATTTTGGTACAAACATTTACTCCCAAGTGTGGTGGATAGCCTTCCGAGATTTACTCGCCAAACGGAAAATCTACCCGCATTTTGGCGCTTGGCGAGTGTTAATTTCAGACCCTGTATCCTTAAAATGATATGCAGATATCATTTTAAGGCGACGAATGCACACATTATTATGGTTTCCAATGAATGAGACAAACTTTATATCAAGAGTGAACTGTCAAGAAAAAGCAAAGTAGCAAATTAGCAATACATTGTGTTTGCTGCTGTAAGTGCAGGCAGACTGCTGTTTGCATTTAGAGGTTCACCGAGAAGTAATGACAGATGCTCGCGCAGGGAAACCTCATCTGCTCTTTTAATATTACACCTTATGAAGCCTCGGCGTCTTCGGTAGCAGTCGCGAATCAGTGAGTGCTCATATTTGAGTGGGGGCATGCAATTCTCCAGAAACTGAGCACTTCAGTTTTGTTTTTGTTTTTGTGCATGAAGCATGAAATGTTGCCGATAGCGAACAGCAGCAGAGAATGTACTGCATGCTGACCGTGAGGTATGTGCTCTTTCTTGTTGCTTTACACACACACAAACACACAAACACACACACACACACACACAGTACCTTAAATTCTGACAGCCATTCTTCCACCACTCCTTGGTCCATAGCCAACATGTTCCCTCATCTGCAGTGGAGTCACCTCTACCTGGAGAGAGAAAATAAATTGTTAAACACACACTCTGCATAATTATTGACACATAGCAAATATGCAGTGCATTTGGACACGCGCACGCACACACACACGCGCACGCACGTATAAGCAATCACAGCTTGAAAAAGGCTCCTTCAATGTTTGCCAGCCTTCTATTATTTGGTATCCAGATAAACATATTCTATAACAGCAGACAATGACAGTAGTGAATAGAGAATGTACATGCTCCAGGCATCGATTCAATACACTGGCAAAAAAAAAAGTCCCTCCTTCCCCTTCACTCTCCTCCTGTTTCCCTCTCATTTCTCTCCAGACGCACACCTCTGCAGCAAGTACCTAACCTATTCTCAACTCGGACTCACAAATCGAAAAATCACCCACACAGAAAAGCCTGGCTGGCTTCACTGTTGAAGCGCTGACAGAAGAAAAAAAAAAAAAAAAAAAGAGGGGCACAGCAGAATTAGAGGCTTGATGAACAGGCTGTACAGTACTGAAGTCTTTAGAGTCAGACAGAAAAAAAAGGCTCTTACCTGCTTTAGCTCACTGTTAGTAACTCATGGTGAAATAAATGCTTCGCTCCCTTCGTTTCTGCTTATGTCCCTTTTTCCCCCATTTTTCCTCGCTATCTATCACAACCCTTACACTGTCTGCATCTTGACTCCTCTTTTCCTCTTCTAGGCACTGAACTTGCATGCATGTAGCTCCTTTTCCATTAAACCTCCAATGTCATCTATTGTATAAGCCTTTCCTTGCTTGCTTAGTCTCTGTATAGTGTTTCTTTCTGTCTCAATGTCATTTTAATTCTCTCTCTCTGTTTTAATGAAGCACCTGCTGGTTTCTATCCGACACTGCTGTCCAGCAGTCACACCAGAAAAAGGGGGAAAGCAGGTAATAGACTCAGAAAAATGAAGAACAATAAAGAGACTGAAAAATATCAACATGGGACATTTAACCACATCATAAAATATCTACTACGATGTGGGGATGATAAGGACACAGATGCTTTGCTTTAAATCTTCTATTAAAATAGTATCTATGTAGTCCAAAGGATAAGATCTGTGTGTATAACAGTGAGTAAAGGTTTTTGCAAATCTTTCTTTATTTTTGTAACTTCTTGTGATGCTAGAGCATACACACGCCAATCTCTAATCAATTATACTTCCCTTGTGCTGACACGATTAGTCGATTAGCAGTTACTGATAAATGAGTTTTTAGGTAATTTAACAAGATTAAGAGTGTGCGGCCATGTTTGCATCTCTAGGAGGCTGTACTTAAGCACTGGGGTACTCTGAGGTAAATGCTAAAGCTAGCATGGCAAAATGCTCCCAATGGCAATGCTATCATTCTGATATTTAGTCACATGTAAGGTTTACCATGTTCACCTTCTAAGTATAGGTTAGTTTTAGACATAAACCAAAAGTACTGGACAACTAAATTGTGACTTCATGATGGCGCTAAAGGAAAAGTTATGTGATCACCAACATTATAACAATTCATCCAGAGGGGGGCATGTATGTGTGTACCAAATATCACAGCAATCCACCTGTAGCTGCGTAGACATTTCACTCGGAACAATAAATGTCAACTGCGGTGCTACAAGGAAATCAGGGGATTAATCAAATCAGAAGGATACATCCTCTGTAAATATGATTTCATGGCAATCCATCCACTAGTTGTTGAGATATTTCCGTGGTGCACCAACCCACTGAATGTCATTACCATTCTTGGGGACATGCCACTAGTGTGGCTTAAAATGCCAAATACATGCTGGTTCCGGCTTCTCAAATGTGAAGATTTTCTCCTTTTCACTTGTCATACGTTATTATTAATTGAATATCTTTGGGGTTTGGACCGACATTTTATAGATCAAACATTTCATCATTTATTTAAAACAGAGACTAGAATAACTGATGATTAAAATAGTCTGTAGTTGCAATTCAAATCTTCCCATGTACTGGTCTCATCTTAACCAACTCCGCAGTGTGACTGTCATCAATTCTTCCTAGTGAGGAGGAGGACACCATCTATTCTCCATGTATCACTGGTGGATTATCTGTTTTCAAATAGCAGCCTGTTTTCACTGCGGGGTATGTCGTGTCAGTGCTCTGTTATGTCTGGACTGTGAAGCTGGAAGCACAAGGCTAAATTGGCCGTTGAATGAAAAATGAAGTCCATGTTTGGTATGTCTGGTAACAGAGGCTGAGGAAAAGATAGAGGTAGGGAGAGGGAGGGGGAGAGTGAGAGAGCGAGAGAGAGGGCAAGAGTGTGAGAAAATTTTAAGAAATATGTGAGATTACAGATGCATAAGATTATACGCCCTTCCATCATCGAATTTTTTTTTTTTTTTTTTTTTATAAATCAAAAGAATTTCCAACACCAACATCGCGAAATTTGTTTGTTTGCACAATAACCTAATGTCTGGTTGATGTTCATCTCGCTTATCTACATCATACTGGCGGCTATTCGTCTAGATCATTCTGTAAGGGAGTGGCCTAGGTGTGACAGAGAGACCAGTGATCAACCTGTGTGCAATACAAAATTACAAATTAGGTTTATGGTTGATTTTAGTCTCTTTCCTTCCCCTTTTTCTGCTTTTCCTCCCTCTGTCCCTACACTCATCCTCCCACACAACATAGTTTTTCCCTCTCCACTGCTTTATAATGTGCCTTTCACGCATCAAAATGCTTTATTTTGTATTATTTTGGTGCTTGGTGCCTCCATGGCAGCCAGGTGTCTATTTATGGACTGTACCAATGACAGAAATGACAAGGGGGGGAGGGGAGCCAGTGACTCATGAAATGGGGAAGGATTATAAAGCAGAATAGCTTCCATTTAGAGAAATTAGTCCTTTGTGGCGGTCTGTTCTGTTCTTTCACACTGGTGAAGACAACAAGGAGGACAGCGGTATCTAAAGCCAGCATGTGCATTTTAATGGCAGCCTTGCTGAATAACAAAATAAAGGCTGTGATTAGAGACTGGATGAGTCAGTCTTGTAAGAGGACGGGCTCTCCTCCTACAGAGTCACTTTTAACTCATCAACTTTGTCTATGCTGGCGTCTGGGGCATGTCATCTGCATCATCTGCATCATCTGTATCCAGAAAAAGATACTTGTAGACTAAAATCAGCAGCTGCCTGCCATGTCGCCTACCTTCGTGATATATTTGCCTCCTGCCTCGGCAGCAAGCACCGACGCTACTGCGGCGACACAGATGAAGAAACAGTGGGTGGACACTCAGGGGGAAAAGTTGCTGTAAATCCATAAATTTAAATATATTTGTACAAAAATTTCAGTGGAAACATGTAAAAAACATGTTGAGAGGGCAAAAAGTGCCACACTTTTCCCCACTGATCTTCAGGTGACCGTAATGTACCAAGAAACGCAGCAATGACTCTAGAGCTGCAACGATTACTCGATTAATCGATTAGTCGATCACCAGCCATTTTGACAATAGGTTAATCCTCTAATATTCCTCTATGATTGCAAACTGAATATCTTTGGGTTGTTGACTGTTAGACGAGACAAAACAAGACATTTTAGGTTGCATCTAGGACTTTGGGAAATGGTGATCAGCATTTTTCACAATTCTATGGACCAAACAACTAATTTATTAATCATTAGTTGCTTTAAATGAGTCAAAAAAAAAGCAGTCAAACTGCTAGCAAACAAACATGGATGTAAATAATGCAAGTTTCAAAAGGTTAAAAAAAAGATTGGCTTTGCAAATGTTTTATCAGGCAGAAAATACATTGTTAGACCATCAAGGATACACATAGGGTTTGGGTACTGAAATTGGTACTTTTTAAGGGTATAAACCAAATCACGCCAGTACTACCGAGTATCTATTCACACTAGATCAATCAGTGCCAAATTTAAGTACCTTGAGAGTGGGTTGTGTCGTGAGTTCAAATAAATACTGGTAAGATTCCTTGTGAGTCTTTCGAAAAATCCCTCCTAGTTTACTGACACACATGCGACTGAAATTTCTCTCCTGTGGTTCTGTTTGTACTATCGGATATCAGCCTTATTTAACTGTTTCCTGATCGCTTTCAGTCGTATCGGAGCCTTGTTAAGGTACTGCTGATGAGAACATTTCCTGCTTCTGTTGCTTCATGTTAAAACCCTTCCACTGACAAACTAACAGAAGGCTTTTATTATGAAGACCTAATAGGAAATTAAATGTGTTAATCACTGAGTTAGTAGAGATTTGTTAGCAGTGTTATTCTTCCATAGCAACAAGTTGACACAACAAGATCTGGAGATATTTGGAGCCATTCGTTCAGCGGATCAGTTAGAAATACTGCAGAGAGGAAGAGCACAAGCAGAAACAACCAAAGTGAGATGTTTGATGAAGAGCTGCAGATGACAACAGGTAGCCTAAACACTTTATTTTACTCTGTTTATCTTTAATTTATTATTTAATATTGTTTATTTTACCTTACACACAAAAAAGGTCAAAATAAATACTGTTGAAATTGAGAAGTTTGGACTTATTTTCTACAACTGAAATTACATTTATTGTTATTACGGAAAAAGTAAAGTACCAAAAAAAAGTACAAAATTCCAGGTATCAGTTCAAATGTGAACAGTACCCAACCTTAGATACACACAATAAATATTGATGAGTAACACTGTCTCGAACCTTTCTATGCACTATTATGACACACTGCAGACAGGCCCAAGCAACTTGTGGAAGAAAATACAAAAATAATTGCTCTGGGAATACACAATAGAGTGTAATTATGTTATTAGGCAGCTGTTTATCTTCCATCTTAGTCAGGTTTACTTGTTAAACCATCTCTGTGTCATTATGGACTCACGGATCATTACAGATATCAATAAAAGAGAGAGCGACCACTTATACAAACTGGTGAGCTTCTTCTGTGCAGCTCAACCACATTGACCAGCACAAACACACATGAATAAACCAGTGTTAAGGATAAGCGGCTGAACAGGCTTGACAGGCACAAGTAACAAACCAACTGATGAACAACTAGATACGCGACGAATGCAGGAGAGGAACAGACAGGCTGTACGGGAGCATGAATAGAGATCGATGATTAAATGAGGAGAGGGACTCATGAATGGATGTGTAGGTAGACAAGGGATAAAAAGAATGTAAGACAACCCAAGGAATGGATAACTCAAAGGGAGTGAGACAGTAGGGTCAATAAAAGAGGAGAGTTCATTAGGTTTCCATGTGTGCTGCCCATGGCAACCTCCCAGGCTCTGAGAAGCACACTAGATAAGGATAGATACTGAAACACGCACCACTCTGTGATCTAAACAAGATGAAAAAAAAAAAAAAGAGTCCAGCCAATGCAAAGCTCTGATGGAGCCAACTCGTTGCTAAGAAGTGACAGAGAATGTGTCATGCATTGCACAAGTGTGCATGCGCGCAAGTATGTTTATTCAATGTCTGGTTTGACAAAACCTGTTCCTGTGAGCTAGCGAGTTGACAGCTCGTTCCTTCTGAATTTACACCCACGCCCCTGTCTTATACTCTCTGACAAACACTCACAAACACACAGGGCTGGCAGTATAAATTAGCTTATTTTTGATTCCTCCTTCCAAAGACTTCTTCCAACATAAACAGGTCTCCTGCGAGTTTACATTCCTAATCCTTGTTGTAAGCGTGCCTGCATTCCTTGACAGTTACTGCAAAACACCTGAGACAAACAGACAACACACTGCCACCGATGCCTTCACATGGATTCATAAGAAGACCTCAGGAAATCAGCACTATCAAAAACACAGTGTCCTCTGGTGCACTGTAGTGAAATGAAAAGAGAGAAGAATTGAGTGTCCGAGTCAGAATGAAGAGGGGGGGGGGGGGGACACACACCCACACACATACACATCCCTCCCCGCTGTTTACCTCATTTCCTATTACACACATGCTCGGGAACCTTCTCCTTTTTTCTCAGGAAATGAGTGGGCCAATAAGAATGAAGGTTTGAATGAAGGGAAGAAAGACAACAGAGAGAGAGAGAAAGATGAAGTAGGTGGTTTTGAGAGTGGTAGAGCTGCCCCGGCTGCTTTTTCCTGTGGTACAAGGTGGAAGCCACAGGAACTACTGGTTAGGCTGATAATGTCGCACACAACAAATGAAAGCTACAAAAAAAACGAAGAGCTGTAAAATATATTTAACAACATTTAGGCAAATCCAAATGAACTGAAACTTGACAAAAGTAAGCCAAGCTGACTTCAGCTCTTGTAAAGACACACCCAAACCACTAATAACTGTAAAAGGATCAGAATCTCCAAACTAGATTACTAGGACGCTGGATATGTCACTACAAGTTTGTTCCAACTTGAATGGAAGCAAAAGCAATTGAGGAACTATTTTGAGGAGGTGCGGGGTGTCAAACTAAAAGGTAGAGGCCGTGTTATATAACTGTGGTCATAAAGGGCAGAGGCTCTAACATGCCCAGAGCTCACAGCTTGACCTTACCTCCTGTTTACCGGGCACGCTATGGAGCATTTTACACCATTTGTCCATTTCTAGACTTGAGCATTTTGTTTTTATATCTCTCTTCGGTTGTATCACACCTTTGTTATGCTATCTGTCACTGTCTTCTTTATTTGGACTATCATGGCCTGTGGTTAACCCTGTTACATCACACCCTCCCACCTTGCTCTCCCCTTAGGTCTTCTTCAACAGCAGGTTGCTTATAGTGCAGAGGTTCTGCTTTTTTACTTCTGTTTTCTTTCCCTTTGCACACACACACAGATATAGAGAGGAGGACTGCCTGTAGCTAAGTAGACATGACAACAGAGTCTGTGGTTTGTGTGTGTGGTTTTTGCCGCTGAGGGAGACAGAGAGAGATCTAACAGGGAGGAATCCTCTTATAGCAGCCTACGCTCTGTTCTCTGTTGCCTCTAAGCCAGTGATGCATCTTCGTCCCTCCAATTCCCTGTCTTCCTTCAGCAAGTCAGCCTGAAGAGACCAATGATTAACGCTGATTTTTCAATTTTAACTTTCTTGGCCAGCAGCGTTTCTTGTCACAGTTAGATAGCTCTTTCCTTAACTATGACTGTTCAACCCTTGAATTTCACATTCAGATGCCACTTTTGCTGCAGATAATTAGCTTGATTGCCTTGATTTTTCATGCAGCTGAAAGGACACAACATCTAGTGGCATCTATGCCTATAAATACACTATTGCAAGGAAAAATCAATGTCTGTATTACACATCTACAACGTGTGTGTGCAGAATTTGGTGCGGAGTAAAATGAAAGAGGGAGGGATAGCGGCAGTTTCATTCGCTCAAATTGCCGGGACATTTCATGGAACCGCTGGCATGGTTGACTATCTGTTATGCTGGATGACAGCAGAGCCCACGCTTTCTTCCTGCTCCATGACCTGCCGTGCTTCACTGTCAAAAAGCATTAAGTGGCCTGAGACACTAGCAGCCACCGATGCCACGCATTAACAAGCCTGCGCATTGTTTCACGCATGCACACACACACACACCCGCATCCTAATGACACCACTTTTCACAATCATCCACCCAACAAACCCATCTACTGCTAAAGGGCAAAGCCTCTCCCCTGACAAACAGAAACAAATACATGAAAAGCAAAGGGCAACCTATGAATTAAGCTTCAGCCAGTATCATATTTAAAGATTCTCTCCAGACATGTTTTAAGATGTATATAAAATACTCTACTTTGAATAATAATTTGTGGCTGATATGGTTTTTCCACAAAAAAAAAAGTTCATTTATCTACTCCTTCTCCCTCATTAAAAATTCCAGAATCTATAAATATGCAAATATATTTCATTTCAGAAGTTCAACTACTGGACACAACACGTCTCCTACTTCACTGTAACATCTATTCTCAATGTCTGTGCATGGGAGCCTTCAAGTTTCCACATCACACTTGTAAAAGTTGAATATTGGACCAGGATTGGCTTCCAAACTATTAGTGATGTCACAAATAATGCTGGTAGGCCATAGACTGTAAAAAAAAAAAAAATAAATAAAAAAAAATAATGGACATAGCCACCATGACGTCACCCATTGGTTTGTGGAGTCCTGTTTTGAAGCCTCGAGTTCAGCATTTTGACTGTTACCATCTTGGTTTTTTGGAGCCAGAAGTGGCCATATTTGAATGAGAGGCCGGAGCTGACTCTAATGCTAGCACTAGCTGCTGGTTTGGTTAGCACTGCGCATTTACAGTCTATGGTTAACTGTGATATAGCTAATGTGAATGCTAGCGGAAAACAAGCTTAAAACAAAATTTACTTACTGAAAAAAACTGAACAGCTGACTCCTTAGAGGATCTTTTAGTACAACCAAACACTTACCAAAACTTTTTACACGACTAAAATGTTACAATTAACTTTCATGAACTGAAAGTTACACACTAAAATTGTGACAGCTACATCTATACTCCAATTCTAATCTGGGGTTACATTACGTAATGTACGTAACCAACGTTGTCACTGTGGTAGAGACTTGTCAATAACGAGGTAGCCATGCCCTAAAGGACATCCTGCTTTATCGTCTATTTTACTCTAAATCGGACCATAATTTACAAAACGAACATCATGCTGTATCGAAGAAGACTTGAAACTAGCAATTCAGACCATAAACTCATTAGGAAAGTTTTTACTGAGGTAATAAATCAAGTGAGAAGTGGACTTCCACAGAGAAGTAGACTTCCATCCTCTCATAGACTTCCACACAATACGATTTCTTTTTGCGACCAGTGGAGTCGCCCCCTGCTGGCCATTAGAGAGAACGCAGGTTTAAGTCACTTCCGCATTGGCCCAATTTTTCAGACCTGGAGATTGCGGTAGGTCCACCCCTAAAACTCTGATTTTCAATGAGCACAGGGAAACTTTCCACTTTCAGCAGATGAATTTGATAACTGCCTTCTGGTGTCAAACTCTGCACGTACATCATTTTGCACAGTGAAGCTCAAACATTCAACTGTAGGAACAAGAAGAAAAACACATTTTTGACAGGAGGGTGACTTTAAACAGTAACTGAATCTCAGCCTATAAGAAGGACACGGTATAACACAAACATTTGGAGTGGAGGAGCTCATTTCATGAACTCTAACAACAGATATGTCTTGGGGCGCTGCGGCAGAGTCACACTAGTTCCCCTCATGCAGGAAACCCCTGAATTGCTTGAGTGGTGTGGAGGGAAGCTGCATCACATGATCGCTATTACAAAAATCCTTACAACGCATTATCATTATCATACATACCAGTCTCTGCCAAACAGGATAAAGTCAGGTACAAAGTCTCTCTCTCTTTCTCTCCCTCTCTCTCTCTCTCTCTCTCTCTCTCTCTCTCTCAAGATGTGACTAAGAATTCAATAACAATGCTGTCTAACATGTTTGCCACGTTGGAAAACAGTCCCCTTATTTCTGTTGCTCTCTTCCAAATGTTACCAAGCTAATTTAGGTGAACTTGCAATTAAAACTGTCCTAACTGGTGACCTAGCTGGCGTGAAATTCACAACGTGAAATTCTGCCTCAGGTCACCGGTAGCGCTACGGGAAACATCAGCTTGACCAACCCGATAATTCCGTGTGTTTTGCTAACCATTATCAGCCAGGCACTTGTAAATGAATCCTCTGCCGTCACACTCTTTCTCTGTCTCGGCTTGCTGAATTGACTTCGAGCTGTCATCACGGTTTGCTTACAGATTAGCTAGTTAGCTAGCTCGGCTAAGGTGCGACACCAAGTAAACTGGGCAAGTTGCTGTTTACTTACCCGCATGCTATCTGTCAAATTCCTAGAAATCGATGTCCCCCCTCTCGTTACGACACGACGAGTAAACGGCTATCACTTCCCTACTCCATAAATCTCCTCAATAATTCAACATCAGCTCCTTCCATCTTCATTACTTTCTCCACTCAAACCAGCTTTTAGACGGGAGGACTCGGGTCTCCACGGACGGACAAGCGTCTGAGCCAATGGGGGAGCAGTATATAATCTAACCGCCGCGCCCCCCAAACGCAGCATCCAATCAAATTACAGGTAGGGCCGCATGTTAATAATTTCCACGATCAGCGTAGGTTGTCACGGTCATTCACTGCTCTTTGACAGCTGACAGCAGCAGAGTGGTCTACCAAACATGCTATTAATGAATCACATAAATAAGACATTTATTGGCATTTGGCAATTGATTGCAGTGTAAAAATAATCGATTATAAGGCAACATTTAAACCACAGTTGAATTATGTTTTATTCTTAATAATTAATTTCTTAATTATGAACATAGACAATTAATCCTTTTTTGAACATGTAATAACATAGGGTGATCTAAACAAAGCAACAAAGGACATGAATAGGTTGCCTGTATTAAACATGCATACAGCTAAATAATTAAATTTACAATATGTATTAATTTACTTATTTGTACCAAACATTTTCATTGCAAGAAAAACAACTCAATGTTCTCTCTTCTTACTCACTATATCCGCCACAGTCCATACCAAATTAATCTGTAAAGCTTAAGGCAAAAGCAACGCTCTAAAACTGTATCTCCCAGATAAATAATGCATGGCCACTTGACAATGACCTCTGTAACAATGGATTTTCCAAAATTAATTATCAAGATGGCATATGATCATGTGTTTGTTGGCTTTCACATTAACAGCAGCTGGAAAACTGCTATTTTTAATCAGTTAATAAAAGCAGTGGAGCTTCTGTGGAAAACAAGCCGACAATCTGCTCAATTTGAATCTTACAATAACAAAACTCTACATGCAATTACAATCACAATATCAGAATAAAACCTCCAGTTAAATTCTCATTGCTGCTGTAAGAGGCTGCGTCCTGTTTTATGGCAGGCAAAGACTATCATGGAAGAAATGTACTAATCTAGTGTCACAACCAGAATACTTGTGCATCCAGGACGCCAATTAATAGTCATTCCTCGAGGCAAATTCTGCAAAAATAAAAGTTTCTATATTGGTACAAAATTCTATAATAACAGTGATATTAATAATAATATTTTTTTGACACAAGGAATTTTTATACAAGTAAAAAAAACTACAATATTAGAATTTAAAAGTGAGTGTGCGATGCCCCCTACTGTTAGCTGGTTACATTTCACATATTCAAGAAAATACATACACGCTTTTTTTTTTAAGATGTTGATAAAACATTTTAAAAATGATTAAAAATTCTGATATTATTTCAATTGTCTTCATGTCCTTATAACAAACATAATACAAGAGGCTGAAACGGCCTGTGTATGGCATTCTGTGTGTGCATGTCTCGTTATCGACTCTGAAACATTGACACTAACAATCCTGATGTTGTTTTCAGAAGTAGGGACCCAATATACGTTTTAATCCTAGAGATGGGCTGCAGTTTTGATGCATAAATGGACTTTTTTTTTCCTGATTCCTTGGCTGAGTGGTGCAGGCAGTGGTTTATTCTACCCACAAGTGTCAAAGAATGTGTATAATCTTTGTATCCTGTATACTTGTAATGCACTTGGTGGACTCAGCTGAAGTATTCAAAATGTGTATGAACTACAGAAGAGTCCCTGTTATCTCTGCAGCCTCAGTGAGGACTTCCCCAGCTTGTTGTCTGTAACTCAGCGACAGTTCCTTCGCCCTCCTCACTTCCTTCATGTTCTCTTCCAGGTTCTCATTCAGTCTTCCTTGCTCCTGGTAAGTTGCTGCTGCCCCCTTCACTTGCTCAGCCATTTGATCCTTGCTTCGGAGCAGCCAGCCGATCAGCTCTTGCAGAGTAGTGCCCTTCGAGATGGTGGCCTTGGCGCTTTCTGAAGTGCCCTTCAGTTCATCCTGAGCTAATCGCAGAAGAGGAGACATCGGTTCCTCCTCGCTTTCACCCTCTGACCCCACAGGGATCACACAGAGGGAGAAGTCGTAGCCCTTCATCTTAAGGGAGATCCTGTACTTTGCCTCTAAACACAAAAAGAGATGGACATTGAAAGAGAGAAACAAAGGAAACAGAAAATTGAGACATGGCAACCTGGGAGCTCTGAGCAGCAATATGACCTCTGTTTGTGTCACTCACTGTGCTCCTCTCTGATCATCCCCACACATTCAGATATAGCCAGACTGTCACCCTGAGTACAGTTGCAACTCCTTCGCAGGTTGCCGATGTGTTGGGTCATGGACTCATAGTGTTGCTGCTGCTCATTGAAGGTCTCAGCCATGTCTGAAAACCTCTGGTCCAACTCTGGCACACACACCCTCCTCATCACCAGCCTGCCGATCCGCCTCACAGTCTGTGCATCTGGGAGGAGAAAAAAGAAACATCACATCATAGACACTCAACACCGCCACATGTAGTGTTAAAAAAAAATCAGAATATAAAGGAGTATGCAGAATACACACTTACAAACAAAACATGTCTCAGGTGATATACAACATTTAAATGGCTGTGTAGCAGAATCAGTTGTTAAGATGAAAATATGAAAATATAAGTTAGTGACGGATGATGTACCATTGTGTGCTGGCCGGGTCTTCCTGGCTGATTCAGGTTCTTTCAGTTCAGGTGGTGTGGGCTGCAGGAGAGGCTGCCTCTGAAAAGGTCAAAGGGAGCCTGAAAATGACTTTTCTTCATATAATTTTTACTGGCACTTTCCAAAAAGAGACATAAAGCAGTAATTGTGTGCTTGTGTTTACCTGGATCCATGTAATAACACCAAACTGGTACTTATGATTCACATCTACAACAAAATACTCTTTTTTAGAGTATGGTGTGTTTCACATTGCCTTTATGAAGACAGTGTAATCACCTATGGCCTATGTGCTCTTCTCCTTTTGTATCATTGTACTTTGTATCAGATCAGTGAGATTAAATTTAATTTTTAATCTTCAAAGAAACATTAATCACTGTTTCGAGGTTTTCCCCCCCCTGTGACATCTGTAAAGCATGCTTTAAAGGCTTATAATGGTTGCCGTTCTCACTATACTTACATTAAATTGGGCTATTAGTAATCCAGTAAACTCACTGAAGCAACGTAGTGATCAAGTTTCCTGCATGAACTCGAGGGGAAACACTTTATAATCTCATAGTCAATAACACATAACTGAATACAGTGTAAACACCTACCTCGTTGCCGGAGGTTTCACTTGAGAAGCAGCAACAGCAGAGAAAACGGGGCATTTTCTGAAGCTCTGAGGTCTCAATTTGTTTTCAGGTCAATTATCTCGGACAATACGATCCGCATTCCGCGTGACGTCAGCGTCACGAGATTCCTGAAAAACTTTTCTTCCTGGTTATCTTTATTAAGATTACTGTGCAGACATGAAATATTGCCCACCTGACAGGCAGGTGCACCTACAGGTGAGCTGTAAATTACTGCTGTCGCCATTAGCTGTGTTAGCGCCTTGATGGTAGAATTAAATGTAGACATCTGCTATTCTAATAGACACAAACTACCAAAATGTTTTGTTCTGAACAGCAAAACGTACTCACTGGATCTATAAACCTTGCTGAAGAACAAAAAATCAGTTTCGCAATCCTGCAGGTCAATTTGTAATGTGACAGGTGTGTCGGTAGAGGGCGAAAGCGAGTATATTCAACCAGAATTAAAACCGTAGAAGAAGAAGACCCTACAACCTGGATTGGCCTCTTTGGGATTGGCTGGCAGGTGGAGAAGCGTGGACAGAGGGTGAGGAATTATGAAAGGTTTGGCGGATTTGCAACATTTGTGGCTTGAATGTAGAAATCATGGCAGAGAATTTAGATGATGATTGTGATTACAGTGGAATGGACTGGTATCAGGTCCACTACCAGAAAAGGAGGAAAAAGACTAACTTTGAAATATCCAGTAGTTAAAGTGAGGATTCTGATGACAATGTCAAAAGGGTGAAATCCTCAGACAGGGCCTCAAGCAGTAGGCCTACAACTAATGTTGAAATAGCACAGAACAAAATAAAGAATGGAAAGCAATCATTGTGGTGAACAAAGATGGTAGTCCCCTCACTTCGGTAAAAGTCACAAAGGCAATTGAAAAGGAGATCCAGAAAGTTATGTTTGCAAAATACTTGAACAACAGAAGACTACTAACATTTGCAAAGGATGCAGAACAACAGAGAAAGGTTTTGGACGAGAAAAAGATTAATGAAGAAAAAGTCAAGACACACATTCCAGGTGCAGTTGCCAAAATAGTTGTAATATCTGGTGCTCTACTATCAATATCATTAATAATAAGACATTGTGTCAGAACTTGACAGAAAATGATAGTGAAGTGCTGCAACTGTGGAGGAGAACACAGTGCCGCTTTTAAAGGCTGTGTTGTGAGAGACGTACAAAGATACAAAATTATGAACCAGGTTTCATATGCTGAAGCATCAAATAAAGTAAATGAGTAAACAAGAAAATAACAGAAAAACAAACGGAGAGCCTCAGTCAAATACATGAAAGAAAATCTCCCACAGTAAGGAGAGCAAACACTGTGCAAGAGTCAAGGAGGGGACTTAACTTGTAGATTTAACTTTGTTGAGTTTATCTGCAAAGTGGCTTTTATAGCTCTCCAACAAGAAGATGGAAGGGCATGAATTGATACAATTGTTGATGCAGCAAGGAACTACAGTATTTAGGGATCACAAACACTGAAGGAGATACAATATATATGAAATGCTCAATCCACTGAACTGTGATGCCTTTGAAAGTAGTGATCTATATCATAATGGTAATCCACATTCTTCAGTGGAATGCTAGAGGTTTAATTGCAAATGGTCAAGAGTTTAAAATGTAGGTTTATTGACTAGATGTTTTATCAGATGCAATTTGTGTTCAAGAAACCTGTTTAAAACCACATGTAGACTTTACAATACCACGATATACTTCAGTGAGATGTGATAGAAACATTAAAAAAGGTGGGGAATGTGCAATATTTAGGAAATTATCCTGTCCAAATAAATATGAATGTGTGGTTATTGAAATATGCAGACCAAAAGGAAAAATTAAGCTTGTTAACTTTTATAATCCATGCCAGTCACTAACTATGGAAATGTTCCATGAAATAGCAGGTGAGAATAGCAAAAGAGAAATATGTATTGGAGTCTTTAATGCTCACAACAATTTATGGGGAAACAGTGAAACAGATAAAAATGAACAAGTGATTGCAGACCTGATAGATGATAGTTTGTTGGTTTGTTTGAATAACAGAAGTGGTACAAGGATGAACAGAAATGTCATCATAAGCTTAGATCTTTCACTAGTGAGTGCTCATTTAGCAAGATCTAGTGAATGGAAAGTTTCAAACATCTCCACTATTGGTAGTGATCACGTCCCAATTTCATGCTCTTTAAATATAAAGGCATTTTCAGGAAAAAGGTTCTCACAGTAGATGGTGCTTTCCTAAAGCTAAATGGGATGAATTTAAGGAATACTGTGCAGAATTAGGAAGGAGTATAAACATGGAAGATGAATGCACAGATACAATTACAGATATGATAATAAATACACAATCAATCTATGTTCCAACGACTAAAATATGTGGTGAAAGGAGAGTTGTACCTTGGTGGAATGATGAGTGTAGCGAGGCCATAAAAGTACGAAATCAAGCTTTTAAAATGGTGAGAAAGAATTTAAATCAAGAAAATGTTATTGATTACTGTCGTGCACTGAGCAGGGAAGGCACAAGGAAACACAGGTTTGGAGTTCAAAAGTTGGGTTTATTTTCCCAAAAATTATTCAACAAAACAAATAAAAGCAAATGAATTAACAGAGTTATAGGGTCCTTAAAAAGAGATCAACAAAACATAACTCTACTGAAAAATAAGGCTAACGAAACAAGATGTTTATGTACTAGCTAATCAAGCCAATAAACACACACAGAGGATGACAACATAGACAATAACTGAAACCCTGATTATCCTCCATGCTGTCAGAGGTCTTGGTCTGGTCTTTGGCTTGGGCCTTTGCATAAAACCAGGCTCCACCCTCAGCCCCATCTTCTGTCAGACCAGGAAGGAGAATTCAGCAGCCAGGTAACTCAAAGCCCAAGAGAAACTAATTAATACATTCATATAACTTAATTCAACCAACTAGCAATATGACAAAACAATGTAAAATGTAAACTAGTGACTGCAAATGAAAGTAACTGAACATGTGGTAATGACGTGGGTGATTGTGTGAAACCTCAAACCTTCAATTGTGCAGCATTAAAGAAAGAGAGCCAAGGTTAGGAAAGTTATTAAATGAACAAAGAAAAACGTGGAGGCAATTTTGCTCAAGCATAAGAGGGGAAGTCCAATTAAAGAGTATGGACAATGTTAAAGAAAATGAGTTGGAAAATAGTATCTGTACAAATTCCTGTTCTAGTTGATGGTAAACAATTATGGATAATTATGAGGAAAAGGATAATTTGCTTGGGAAAATATTTGCAAGTGTCCACAGTGGAAACCATCTTGAGGACAGGCACAGAGGAAAAGAGATATTAAGAGAAAACTCTGAAGTGAACAGGATCAGAGATAGAGTGGATTCTTGTCTGGATTTAGAATATACAATTTCTGAGCTGAAAAGTACCCTGGCTGTTAGTGGTTATACTGCTCCTGGACACAATAAATTATGTTATGAAATACATAAAACAGTTACCTGATAATATTTTGAATGTTATTTAAGATTTGTTCAACAAGATCTGTAACACAGGAAAACTTCCTAGTGGGTGGAAAAGTGCTCTGATACTTCCTTTTGTTAAACTACAAGCATGGTGTCAAGTTCCAAGATGAAGAGCGAGAGGAAGTGTGACACCACAGATGAGTCCAGACAGCTGTCCAGCATCATGAGTGTCATAAACAACATGAGGAAGCAGGTGAGTCTGTAAGAATACCTTGCTTATGTTATTTGTGCTTGAGCATACAGTTTTGTAGATGTATGTTCTCCACCCTGTCTTGACACTTTGTGTGTGTGTTTTCATCAGGGTACCCTCTGTGACGTGACCTTGGTAGTTCAGGGGAAAAAAATTTCTGCCCACAGAGTGGTGCTGGCTGCTGCCAGCCATTTCTTCAGCCTCATGTTCACAAGTAAGTGTGATATTTTGTACGTTGAGCCCCAATGGACAACTACAGTGAGGAAATTGCCTCTGCTGCTGGAGATAATGTGATTTCTGATAGAACATTATATCACAGATGCAGGGATGTGTTTAAAAAATGCTTCAAAATGAGCACCTTTATTCTAAAATATTGAAATCTGTGCTGTTTTAATATTAAGATTTGAATAAGATGCAAAAAGAAACAAAGTTAACTTTAACCATGAACCTCACGTAAAACCCCTGTAATGTATTTAGATAATGTAATCATCATTACTAGTCTTAATAATCTAAGATACTGAACTTTTATAATAATATAATTTTAGCTCCAGACACAGAAGCAGAATCTTTGATTATGGCCAATTTACCAAAATGATTAATTTTATAAACCAAAATCATGATATATGATTATACTTTATTAATAATGGAGTTCTCCCAAAACTGTTGCCACGCAAACCAGGAAAAATTTCAAACCATTTCATTTCATGTTGCCATATATTGTTGGATTTGTTTATTTCCTATGAATTCTAAGCTTTTTCTCTTACTTCTAGCCAGAATGATGGAGTCGATATCCCATGAGGTGGAACTCAGGAGTGTTGAGCCTGAGATCATTGAGCTGTTGATTGAATTTATCTACACAGCTAGGTAAGAACCTTGGCTAAAAGTAGAGCGCAGGTGTGGTGGTTAGTGTTGTCCTCTATTTAAAAAAAATACTATGAATCATAATTGCTTAGAAAAGTCACTAAACTTTACAGAAGATCCACCTGTTCCAGCTGCTGCTGTCACCTGTCTTGACACTTTGTGTTATGATTTCACCAGAACCACCTCAGTATTGACTTTTAATGGTAAGGTAAGTATGTGTGTGCCAGGATTTCAGTGAACAGCAGTAATGTCCAGTCGTTGCTGGATGCAGCCAACCAGTACCAGATTGAGCCAGTGAAGAAAATGTGTGTGGAGTTCCTCAAAGGACAGATTGATGCAACAAACTGCTTGGGTGAGAACTGAAATACAATTAAGTAACTCTTGTATCACTTCCTGAGCCCTTTGAGCATTAAGTTATTGAGTCACCTGCATCAGTTATTAATTAAAACATAGACTAAGGGCTGATGAATTCCAGCTGAGCGAGTTATGCTTTTTAAGGCTAGGCAGGAAAACTCATTACTCATTGCTTATTCTGTCCTCCTGCAGGAATCTCAGCCCTGGCAGACTGTATGGACTGTCCTGAGCTCAAGGCAGCAGCAGAGGACTTTTCCCAGCTCCACTTCACTGAAGTCTACAAGCTGGAAGAGTTCCTGCAACTGCACGTCACACAGCTCACACATCTACTGCACCAGGACAAACTCGCTGTCCGTGCTGAGGACCAGGTACACATCTATAATATATACACACAACAACATTCTTTGACTACATGCTTGATTTATTTTGTGCTATAATTTTAAAGAACATACTTAAGAACCAAAAAATCCACCTTTTTGCAGAAATCTCCCAGTATTACTGTTTTATTTCAGCAGGACTTCACCAAAGATTGGGGAATTAGCACGAGAATAAGTCCCTAACTCTTTTTAGAAAAGTAATATGTGCAAATAATGCTTATTTTGAACAAGCTTGTACCAAATAAATAGGGTTACTCACAACAAAGCAAAATTAACAATAGAGAATTGGCCTGCAAACAGCCTTCTTATTATCTGCTGTAAAGCACTTGTACTTTGTATTTTTCTGACCTATGCGGTAACCTTTAGCCATAAACCAGCAAAATTATATCAAGTTTTTTGCTTTGCCATCAGACTGTTCAAAACCTAGAGAGACAGGAGAGTGAATTTTCAACTAGGACACCCTGAGCAATAGATTTTGCTAGAGAGAATATCCCTTGTAAGTAATATTTTCATCCATGTTTTATTGTTGTATTTTGTAGATTTATGACGCAGCGGTGCGCTGGCTGAAGTACGATGTGTGTAACAGACAGCAGTATATGGTGGAGGTGCTGGGGTGTGTTCGCTTCCCCCTGGTCTCCAACACCTTTCTGTCCAGGACAGTGCAGGCCGAGCCTCTCATCCAGGAAAACCCACAGTGCCTCAAGATGGTCACCAGTGCGTAGAAAGAGACAAAATCCATACACACAAACATATGGACATACATATAATTATAGACATAATAACATATATAGTACTGATTGTATCATTCTCATGTGAAGAAACACAAAAAAATAAACATTCAAACTTGATAAGTTTTAGGGTCAAAAACAGCCTGTGCTTTTGTCCCAGGTGCTATGCACTACCACCTACTGTCTCTGGAGGATCGGGAGGACCTGGGAGAGAGCAGCCGCCCACGACGCAAGAAGCACAATTACCAAATCGCCTTGTTTGGAGGCTCCCAGCTGAAATCCTGCCGCTACTTCAACCCTAAGGTACCTGTTTGCACGTACAATCAAAGAAACCCCCACCAGCTGTCAAGTCAGCAAATGTTGGGTGTATATATACCCTTATGCATACTTCAGTGTGAAACTGAAAAACTCCAATTTGGGGTGTCAGTTGAGAGAATTTTTTACTACTTTTGAGCTTAAAAGTGCTCACTGTTAGCAAGTGAAAATTAAGGTTAATTTTCTCAGATTATGAGTTGACAGTATAAGTATCTCACCCTGTATGGATTGTATATTGCACAAACAACAATATAGCATAGCTTTGTATAGTTAAGTCTAGTCTAATCATATTTGCCAGTGGTCAAGTGTCAGTCTTGGTTTTTATGCAGGACTCCAGCTGGACAGACATCCGCTGCCCCTTCGAGAAGCGCCGGGACGCTACAGCCGTCTTCTGTGACAATGTGGTGTACATCCTGGGTGGCTCACAGCTCTTCCCCATTAAACGTATGGACTGCTACAACATCCTGAAAGACAGCCGGTACTCCAAGCCAGGTCCTCCCACACCTCGTGACAGCCTGGCTGCCTGCGTCGCCCAGGGCAAGATCTACACATCCGGGGGATCTGGAATGGGTGAGAACAGGGAATATGAGGGACCTAGGAGCTTATAGCTTGGATAACTAAAGTTTGTAGTTTGGTTTGGTTAAGAAAAAAGTAGCAAACTTTGAATTGATATCTTCCAAGTCTTGAGAAGTTGAATTGCCAAAAAAAAGATAAATTCTGCCAGAAATATAGGAGAGTTGATTATTCATTATGGGAGAAATACCTCCTACTTTTGAACATATTTAGTCATGATGTTATGTACTGTATGCGTGTGTCTGCAGGGAGCTCAGCCCTGGACCTTTTCGAGTGCTACGACACCAGGACAGAGTCATGGCAGGTGAAAACCAGCATGCTGAGGGCCCGCTACAGGCACGGCTCAGTGGAGGCCAACGGGCTCATCTACGTCTGTGGAGGAACTGTGGGCAACAATGTCTCTGGCAGGGTCCTCAACAACTGTGAGGTCTATGATCCCAACACACAACAGTGAGTCACAGAAATACACTGTACACAGTAAGAAGGTAACTCTGACGTAATATAAAAAATGTAAGGATGAAAGGGAAATCTTTACCATATTAGCAAATTTTGAATAATGAGTTTTACATGACAGTGATACAAGCAGTGATTCACGTATTGTTCTTATTGCATTGCTGCATGTGTGTATTCTCTGTTACACTGCAATTTTACATTTTAACAGATCTTTTTCTTGTCTTCTCACCTGCCTCTGTCTCCCTCTTTCTGTCCTCAGATGGAAGAAGCTGTGTGGGATGAGAGTGGCCAGGAAGAACCACGGGCTGGTGGTGGTCAACAACAGGATCTATGCTATTGGAGGGCAGGGGGCACTGGGTAATAATACAAATATTACTACAAGTGCTACAATGATAATGAGTAACGCAGTACTATTAATACCAGTGGCCACTGTAGTCATAATATTCTGTGTGTAAGTACAGAGACGTGATATAAAGAAACTCACTATCTGCTTTTGTGTGTTTTTCTAGGTGATCTGGACTCGGTGGAGTACTACGACATCGCCAGTAATGAGTGGCGTGCTGCCTCAGCGATGCCATGGCGAGGTGTTACGGTGAAGTGTGAGGCTGTGGGTGATACCATCTATGTGCTGGCGGGGTTTCAAAAGGTCGGGCGGCTCGAACATGTCCTGGAGTACCACACTAACACTGACAGGTTTGTGTACCAACTTGACTCAATATTAGTCAAATAAAACTAATATCACAAAAAATAGGCGTTGACACCTTGTTGCTGCTAATATGTAGCAGTAACAGTAACTAGTATCTCAATATCTTTGATATAAATGAAATAAATAAACTCTGAATTTAGTTTGGATTTCTTTGCAAAGTGCTTTTTATTCCAGTTTCGTGTTTTTAAATCAGTTTTTTTCTGTGTCCAGGTGGGTGACTTGCAGGAAGGTACAAGCGTATCCTTTCACCAACTGCCTGATCTGTCTGGTCGACACACACGGATTGAATAAAAATATAAATAAATAAAAATGGACAAGTAACGAACATCGGCAGTGGGATGGACATGCCTACAGCTGCTGTTGGGGGGGGGTATTGTGCATTGTGGCCTTGTTTAAACTAAATAAAAAGTATTTTTTTTAAAAAATGGACAAGTTATTGTTTGAATAACGGAAGTGATACAAGGCTTAACATGTGATCACAAGGTTAGATCTTACACTGGTGAGTGCTCATTTAGCAAGATCTAGTGAATGGAAAGTCTCAAACATCTCCACTAATGTTACTAATAAAGCCATTTTCAGGAGGTTAACGCTCACCTGATAATATTTTTAATGTTATTTTAGATTTGTTCAACAAGATCTGGAATGAAGGAAAACTCCCTAGTGGGTGGAAAAGTGCTCTGATACTTACTTTTGTTAAGTCCATTGATTGTCTATGGTTAAACCAGGTAAGGATCCAGGTAATGCAGATAACTATAGACTTATAGCTTTAACATGACATTTATATAAATTAATAGAAAAGATGATGCTGAAAAAACTAGATTACTTTTTAGAGCATAAAGGACTGCTAAGCCCATCTCGAAGTGGATTCCATAGAGGTAGATCTACTATAGATGCTTTAGTGAAGATGAGTAATGATGTTGAAAAACCTCGTCATATGAAATAAGTAATGGTTGTCATATACTAAGATATCAAAAAGGCTTATGAGACGGTGGAAAGAAGGGCTACTAATTAAAATGAGTCAGCTTGGTATTGGAGAGTGGGATCAGATATGTCTAGTGAGTTTGAAATAGAAAATGGAATTCCTCATGGAAGTGTAATTAGCCTTATCCTTTTTAATATTATGATAAACGATACATTTAGGGATGCAAATAGAGATATAAGTACTTCATTATATGCAGATGATGGGGCAAATCTGGAAAAGAGGGAGAAATGTTAATTGTGATTAAAAATCTTCAAAGTGCTTTACAGATTGTTGAAAGTTGGTCATACAACAGGTTTCAAGGTTTCGGTTGCTAAATCATGTTTTATGTTGTTTACATGAAAGAAAACACCAATTAACATCGACTTATATCTATAAGGACAACCTTTTGAGAGAGTGCCAGAATTTAAATATTTAGGGTTATGGTTTGATGAAAAGACCATGTAGAATTCTCATATAAAACAAATACAAACAAAATGTAAGAGCTTTAAACTTCATGAGGAATGTATGTGGTTAATATAACTGGAGGGCTGATAAACTATCACTGTTAAATATATACTGGGCACTAATAAGATCCACTATTGATTATAGATGTATAGAATATGGTTAAGTATGTAAAGTATGTAAAACAATTTTACAAAGATTGGACAGGGTTCAGAACAGAGCATTAAGACTATGTTTAGAGGCTATGAGAACAACTCCAATAAATGCTCTGTTAGTAGAAGCTGGTGAGTTGCCATTACATCTTAGACAAGAGAAACTATTGGGTTCGACTAAAAGGATGTGGAAAGGAACACCCCACCACTGAGGTTTTAAGTGAATGCTAAGGTTGATGACAGAGGTTTTGGATGGATTATACCGTAGGCAAGATTGCAGGAAAGATGGGTCTCAAAGAGTAAAACTACAGTCCATCTGTTGTTTTAAGTAATGTTCCTCTATGGATTCTCCCAGATTCTGTTTCAAAAACAGTCATTTGCTCAGACTCAGCAGCAGCTCTCAGAGGTTTGTCATCAAAGCAAACAGTCAGAGAAGATCTTATGATAGAAATTCATGTTATGCTTTTAAGATTACAAAAGATGAGTATAGAAGTGCAGTTTTGTTGTGCCCCTGCTCATATGGGTGTTAAATCATTAATCAATCATTAATTAGAACAGCCACAATTAACGCCTGGCAGAAGGAATGAGATACAGACCATAAAGGGAGACTTTATTATAATATACAGAAGTCAGTTCTTGTTTAACAGTTTAAAGGAGGATATCATTACACAATGCAGGTTTTCACTCCACATTATATATAATGGGGAAAAGTCAATCAAATCTGTGTCAGTGGTGTTACACGCTGGAAGATGTATAGAACACATCATGCATTGTAGTAAATATAATTCAGAGAGGGAGACATTAAGAAATATAGTACATGAGACAGGGCAGGAATGTGGTTTAAGAATTACTACTGAGCACAGGACGGGACTTCTGGGAAATCAGAATGATAATAATAAACTTTATTTGTAAAGCACCTTTCATATAAGAAATGCAGCTTAAAGTGCTTTATGACAAAGAAATTACATGCACCGAGTGCTTCAAATGAAAATAGACATAAAATTAACATAAAACCATGTTAAAAAACATTAATGTAACATAAGATAGAAAATAAAACTTGATCATAATAATATAAATAAATATACATAACACAAGAAGAGAAGGGGAGGGCAGGATTAGGAAATATGGGTGTGATTTTTTTTTTTCTTTTCTATAGACCAATCAGTAGTCAGATGATCTAATGCCATGAATCTAAACACTCCGATCCAGCAGGTGGCGGTATGCACCTTTAAAGTTGGTTTGCGATAGGCCAATAAAAACAAAGAAGAAGAAGAAGAACTACAACCTAATAGCTAAAGGCAGAAGAAAGCTTTTACCACAGTAACTGTTGCTAGCCTGTCTGGAGACTTGGTAAACACAGGGGTTTTTTTCTTTCTTTGAGAGCTTTCTGGGAGACGCAGTAGCTAAATTTGCGTCTGTTTCAATCTCATCAAGCTGCCAGTGATTTGCAAACAGACTGTCAGTGGCTGAGCGACAACAAAGAGACTGCAGCTGCACACTGCTGGCTGGCAGCGGTGCTGATGTGTTGTAGTTTAATTTGACTGGTAACAGGTAACATTAAGCAGCCAGACATGACGGGCATGGCCTCACCGGAGAAGGCGTCAAGCACCAAGAAGAAGAGCGAGAGGAAATGTGCCACCAAAGATGAGTACAGGCAGCTGTCCAGCATCATGGGAGTCATGAACAACCTGAGGAAACAGGTGAGTCTGTAAGAATACCTTGCTGATGTGATGTGATGTGATGTGTGTGTGCGTGCATACGTGTGTGCGTGCGTGCGTGCATTTGTAGATGTATGTCCACCCTGTCTTGACACCTGTGTGTGTGTGTGTGTGTGTGTGTGTGTGTGTGTGTGTGTGTGTGTGTGTGTGTGTTCTTCAGGGTACCCTCTGTGATGTGACCCTGGTGGTTCAGGGGAAACACATATCTGCCCACAGGGTGGTGCTGGCTGCTGCCAGCCATTTCTTCAGCCTCATGTTCACCAGTAAGTGTGCACACACAAACACATAAACATAGACAGACACATTTGATAGTTTATACGTTGAGCCCCAGTGGACCACTACGGTGAGGAAATTGCCTCTGCTGCTGGAGATAATGTGATTTCTGATAGAACATTATATCACAGATGCAGGGCTGTGTTTCGAAAATGCTTCAAAATGAGCACCTTTATTCTAAAGTATTGAAATCTGTGCTGTTCTAGTATTAAGAGTTGAATAAGCTGCAAAAAGAAACAAAGTTAACTATAACCATGAAATTCAGGTAAATGTATTTAGATATTGTGATCATCATTACTAGTCTTAATAATCTAATGAAAGAGATACTGAACTTTTGTCAGCATGATTGTTTTAGCTCCAGACATAAAAGCAGAATCTTTGATTATGGCCAATTTACCAAATGATTAATTTTGCAAACCAAAATCATAATACAAGATTAAGGTAAGACATGATTAGCACTGGTGATGTAGCAGTTCACAGTCTCTCCATATATACACAATATATTTGTATACATGTAACTACTGAACACTCTTACTGTTCAGTAGTTTGATTGATCGTGGAACTAAGGAAAATTTATACCTGTTTAACTTCCAGCTTGGTAACCTGTACCTTCTGCCTAAAGGCATCCAAACTATTCCACATGAACCAGGAAAAATTTAAAACCATTTCATTTCATGTCGCCATGTATTGTTGGATGTGTTTATTTCCTATTAATTCTTATCTTTTTCTCTCATTTCCAGCCAGAATGATGGAGTCGATGTCCCATGAGGTGGAACTCAGGAGTGCTGAGCCTGAGATCATTGAGCTGTTGATTGAATTTATCTACACAGCTAGGTAAGAACCTTGGCTAAAAGTAGAGCACAGGTGTGGTGGTTTGTGTTGTGTCAATCGAGTCACTAAACTTTACAGAAGATCCACCTGTACCAGCTGCTGCTGTCACCTGTCTTGACACTTTGTGTTGAGATTTCACCAGAACCACCCCAGTATTGACTTTTAATGGTAAGGCGTGTGTATGTGTGTGCCAGGATTTCAGTGAACAGCAGTAATGTCCAGTCGTTGCTGGATGCAGCCAACCAGTACCAGATTGAGCCAGTGAAGAAAATGTGTGTGGAGTTCCTCAAAGGACAGATTGATGCAACAAACTGCTTGGGTGAGAACAGAAATACAATTAAGTAACTCTTATCTCACTTGCTGAGCCCTCTGATCCTTAAAGGGGACCTATTATGCTCATTTCCAGCTCTCTATTTTTATTCTGGGACTCCAATAGAGTAGCTTTCCATGATTCACAGCTCAAAAAACTCCTTATTTATCTTATACTGACCCTTTATGCAGCCCCTCAGTTCAGCCTGTGTCTCTTAACAGGCAGTCTTAGCTCCTGTCTCTTTAAGGCCCCCCTTCTGAGGAGCCCACTCTGTTCTAATCGGCCAGCTTTCCATAGGCTGCCAAGGGGCAGCCGTATCAGAGTCGTGTCAAGTTACCGCCAATGCAAACCCAGTATTTCCTGATTTATTGCTTCATATTAAAAGCTTTTATATGACTAAATAACAGGGCGACACAACGACATATGGTGATATTTGGGGCTATTTGTTCAGTTAGAAATAATCCAGGGAGGAATAGTACAAGCAGAAACAGCCACAGTGATGATGATGTTTGATGAAGAGCTGCAGACAACCAGCACACCTCCAACAGGTAAACAACTTATTTTACTTTGCTGTGCTGTGTAATGGAAAAACACTGACAGCGTGCCAACTCGACTCAAGTCATAGCTCAGTGTGATTACCCCCAAAACAATGGAAAAACACCATAATGTAAGCAGAGCGGAGCAGTGAACATGGGCACTCTGCATGGAGCAGATGACTATACAAAGAAATCCGTCATGAGCCGAGGTTGGCTTGGGCTGAAAGTTTAAAAAAAAAAAAAACGAGCATTCAGAGTAGTCTGAAGCTGTTGCTTTTTGCTTAAAGGGATAACTTCTACATACATTTACATCATTATTTGACACTTTGGCCACATTTAATATGAACATCCGACATAGTAACATCATATATATGACTGGAAATAAAGAAAAGCATAATGGGTACCCTTTAATTTATTAAGTCACCAGCATCAGTTACTAAATAATACCTAGACTAAGGGACTATAAATACCAGTTTAGAGATGCACTGATACTGATACTGATATCGGATATCAGTCTGATACTGACTGAGATAACTGGATCAGGTATCTGTGACAATGGGCCAATCTGGTATTGTGTGCCATTATTTTAATAAATAAAAATTCAGGAAATTTATATATATATGTATTTAATTTTGTTTTACAAAGTTAGGAAATTAATGTTTAAGACAAGCCTGATTTTTCCTTACACATAAAAGAATGATCCCAGTCTTTTCCACACAGTGAGGCATACAGCATATTAATTAAACACTGGTATCAGATTGGTACTCGGTATCAATTACCAATCCCAAAGCCCAGGTATCGGTATGGGGACTGAAAAAGTCGGATCAGTGCATCTCTATTCCAGCTGAGCGAGTTATGCTTTTTAAGGCTAGGCGGGAAAACTCATTACTCATTGCTCCTTATTCTGTCCTCCTCTAGGAATCTCAGCCCTGGCAGACTGTATGGACTGTCCTGAGCTCAAGGCAGCAGCAGAGGACTTTTTTCAGCTCCACTTCACTGAAGTCTACAAACTGGATGAGTTTCTGCAACTGGATGTCACACAGCTCACACATCTACTGCACCAGGACAAACTCACTGTCCGTGCTGAGGCACAGGTACACATCTATAATATATACACACAACAACATTCTTTGACTGCATGCTTGATTTATTTTGTGCTATAGTTTTAAAGAATGTACTTAAGAACCAAAAAAATCCACCTTTTTGCAGAAATCTCCCAGTATTACTGTTTTATTTCAGCAGGACTTCACCAAAGATTGGGGAATTAGCACTAACTCTTTTTAGAAAAGTAATATGTGCAAATAATGCTTATTTTGAACAAGCTTGTACCAAATAAATAGGGTTACTCATCACAGCAAGGCAAAATTAACAGCAGAGAATTGGCCTGCAAACAGCCTTCTTATTATCTGCTGTAAACTTGTGCTTTGTATTTTTCTGACCTGTATGGTAACCTTTAGCCCTTTTGTACCGAAGTATCAGTTGATACAGATCTATTAAGCTCAATCATTGTAGTAAGAAGGGTATAGACATGTTTTGTTTTTTTTTTTTTTTGGGGGGGGGGGGGGGGGGGGGGGGGGTTGTACTTACTTTATCTTTTTCTTTATCTATATTTAAGAGACCTGAAGAAGTACAACTTTAACTATAACACCAGCAGCAAGATGAAAGAAAGTTTTTTTTGCCTTGCCATCAGACTGTTCAAAGCCCCGAGAGATAGGAAAGTACATTTTCAACTAGGACACCCTGAGCAATAGATTTTGCTAGAAAGAATATCCCTTGTACTGGTATTTTCAATCATGTTTTATTGTTGAATTTTGTAGATTTATGACGCAGCGGTGCGCTGGCTGAAGTACGATGTGTGTAACAGACAGCAGTATATGGTGGAGGTGCTGGGGTGTGTTCGCTTCCCCCTGGTCTCCAAAACCTTTCTGTCCAAGACAGTGCAGGCTGAGCCTCTCATCCAGGAAAACCCACAGTGCCTCAAGATGGTCATCAGTGCGTAGAAAGAGATAAAACCCATACACACAAACATATGGACATGCATATAATTGTAGACACATATAACATATATAATACTGACTGTATCATTCTCATGTGAAGAAACACAAAAAATTAAACATGAAAACTGTATTAGTTCTCTTTCATAGTATTTGTTTTGTGTCTCACTATGGGAACGCCTCCTATGTGACCTCGTCACAAGCTCAAATAGCATCATGTCAGCCCTAATTGGCTGGCACTAGTGACACCTATGGTTATAGGACCTTCCTCCTATATATTGGGCTGACATAGCGTCAGTTATCATTCAAAAACCTCTTGTCGCTTCTCACAGAAGCCTGTTGTCAACTGAGCTGTCAGGTACTAAGCTGAACTGTCATGGACTCGAGTGCACAACTCGGTCACTGGGCGCTTTGGCTCCAGCTGTACAGTTACACACTAGTTTACGAACAGTAGTGATACTCTTCTTCGGCTAGTCTTAGGGTGAAGTAGCAGTACTTTTGCTAATAAAGGTAGCAATACCCCCCAACAGGTAGCAATACCCCTTAACAGGTAGCAATACCTCCAGAAAAGTAGCACCGCTGGCTAACCACGGCATCACCTCTCCTGAATCTGGACATGCAGGATATGTGCAAGTGAGCAGCCACCAGGCTCAACATCCCATTGCCCGTCGCTAAAGCAGAGGTTGTGAAATCTCAGTTTGATGGCAAGAAATTGCCAACAGCGAACAAGACAGGGAAGCAAGTGCTGCCTTTTTTTCTGGAACTACCAAGATAGTGGTGATGTGGAAAGATAGGCCATACAGCGAGAGACACCCCATTGTTGGAGGTTCCCTGCTGGATTGTGAGGGGACGGAGTACAACGGTGTCTGCCAGATGCCACTCATAGAGCCGCTGGTAGGGAGCCACCTTCATCCAAAGACCTCCCTGTCTTCTTTGGCTCTATCACGTTCCTCCAAGACAGACTCCTTCCAGTCCAGCCTCACCGATAAGTGCTAAAAGGCAGCAGCTCTGTCAGTGAGAGTCCTCAACGCCTCTGCTACCCTGACGGCATGATACCTTCATAGGGCTCATCCTGGACTCTGTCCTAGCTAAAGTATTTTTATCCACTGAAAAAGGGTGAGACTATGCATACAAATCTAGTGCTATTTTGCAGGGGCAACAGGTTTACCCTCAACCAATGTCTGATGGCCCAACTAAGGTCAGTCTGCAGCCTAACCCTGCCTAAATCTCAACGGTTATAGGCTTGTGCTCTCGTATAGAACTAGCCACTCTTTATACCCTGCCTTTCTCCTCTGAGGAGCATCAGCGTCTGCATACTATGTGTCCAGTTCATGCACTGCGAATTAATGTAGACAAGACCCAGGGTTTTAGAAAGGGCGACCAGTTATTTGTGTCTTGGACAAAACCACACGTGGGTAAGCCTGTGTCCAAACAGCATCTGTCCCACTGGTTAGTGGGAGCTATTGGAGTTTTAGCAACCTTGTGGGCTCTCTTTATGGGAGTTTCTATTTAAGAAGTGTGTGTGGCTGCATGCTGGGCCTCGCCCGACACGTTTGCTAGATTTTATAGGTTGGATGTCACGGCACCAACCCTGGCACATTCAGTCCTCAGTACAGGCTCTTCTTAGAAAGTGGCTCCTCCTTTGTGAAGTGCCACTGGGGACAGTTGTCTTCTTCTCAGGCATGTCTGGCAATCCGGGAGACAGTATTTTTCCCATAATGAGACACAAAACGAATGCTATGAAAGAGAACTTAAGGTTATAGATATAACCCCGGTTCTCTGATTAGCATGAGTGAGTGTCTCACGAGACCACCCTCCTTGCTATGGAAGTGAAGAAGAGTTGAGATTGTTTTGAATGACAACCCACACCATGTCAACCCAATATATAGGAGGAGGGTCCCATCCCCTTTTGACATAGGCGGCACTAGTGCCAGCCAATTAGGGCAATGTAATATTATTTGAACTTCTGATTGGCAGGAGGCGTTCCCATAGTGAGACACTCACTCATGCTAATCAGAGAACTGGGATTATATATGTAACCTTAAGTTTTAGGGTCTATTGGTTTTACATGAGCACACATACTCACACAAAACAAAAAACAGCCTGTGCTCTTGTCCCAGGTGGGATGCGCTACCACCTACTGTCTCTGGAGGATCGGGAGGACCTGGGAGAGAGCAGTCGCCCACGACGCAAGAAGCATGATTACCGAATTGCTTTGTTTGGAGGCTCCCAGCCACAGTCCTGCCGCTACTTCAACCCCAAGGTACCTTCTTGTACGTGCAAACAAATTAAGCCACAGGGGCTGTCAAGTCAGCAAATGTTGGGTGGATATACACTCTTATGCAATTTGCAAAAGTCCAATTTGGGGTTTCAGTTGAAAGAATTGTTCAACTACTTTTGGGCTTAAATGTGTTCACTGTGAAAATAAGGTTAATTTATTTTCTTAGATTATGAAAAGTTGACAGTATAAGTATCTCACCCTGTATGGATTATATGTTGCACAAACAACAATATAGCATAGCTTTGTATAGTTAAGTCTAGTCTAATCATATTTGCCAGTGGTCAAGTGTCAGTCTTGGTTTTTATGCAGGACTCCAGCTGGACAGACATCCGCTGCCCCTTTGAGAAGCGCCGGGATGCCACAGCCGTCTTCTGGGACAATGTGGTGTACATCCTGGGTGGCTCACAGCTCTTCCCCATTAAACGTATGGACTGCTACAACGTCCTGAAGGACAGCTGGTACTCCAAGCTAGGTCCTCCCACACCTCGTGACAGCCTGGCTGCCTGCGCCGCCCAGGGCAAGATCTACACATCCGGGGGCTCGGAAGTTGGTGAGAACAGGGAGGTGGGGGAGAGGGAGTTGGACCTAGGAGTCGGGATTTTCTGTATCTACTGAATGCGTTGAGGGGTAATTGAGTTTTATTATGGCATGGATAAAATAGGTTTGTAGGTTGATGTGGTTAAAGGTCCGGTGTGTAAGATTTAGTGGCATCTAGTAGTGAGGTTGCAGGTTGCAACCAACTGAATATCCCTCTCCCTCCCCCTCCTCTTCCAAGCGTGTAGGAGAACCTACAATGGCCGCAAAACTCATGAACAACGCCCTCTCTAGAGCCATTGTTTGGTTTGTATGTTCTAGGCTAATGTAGAAACATGGTGGTGCAACATGGTGGGCTCCCTGCAAGAGGGCCTGCCCCCTATATAGATAGGGCTCATTCTAAGGTAACGAAAACACAACGATTCTTATTTTCAGATGATTACACACTAATTACAACATACTTATGAATATTATATTCCATTTCTGCCAAGCCACTATATTCTACTCACTGGACCTTTAAGGAAAAGAAGAAAACTTTAAAGGGATCATTTTTACCTTGAAGTTGAATTGCAAAAAAAAAAGAAATTCTGCTAGAGATATAGCAGAGTTGATTATTCATTATGGGAGAAATACCTCCTCCTTCTGGACATATTTAATCATGATGTTATATACTGTATGCGTGTGTCTGCAGGCAGCTCAGCCCTGGACCTTTTCGAGTGCTACGACACCAGGACAGAGTCATGGCAAGTGAAAACTAGCATGCTGATGGCCCGCTGCAGCCACGGCTCAGTGGAGGCCAATGGGCTCATCTACGTCTGTGGAGGAACTGTGGGCAACAATGTCTCTGGCAGGGTCCTCAACAACTGTGAGGTCTATGATCCCAACACACAACAGTGAGTCACAGAAATACACTGTACACAGTAAGAAGTTAACTCTGACGTAATATAAAAAATATAAGGAAAGACAGTGGCTTGCAAAAAAGGGAACTCTTTACCATATTTGCAAATTTTGAATAACAAGAGTTTTACATGACAATGATATGCACAAAAAAGCAGTGATTCACGTATTGTTCTTGTCGCATTGCTGCATGTGTGTATTCTCTGTTACACTGCAATTTTACATTTTAACAGATCTTTTTCTTGTCTTCTCACCTGCCTCTGTCTCCCTCTTTCTCTTCTCAGATGGAAGGAGCTATGTGGGATGAGAGTAGCCAGGAAGAACCACGGGCTGGTGGTGGTCAACAACAGGATCTATGCTATTGGAGGGCAAGGGGCACTGGGTAATAATACAAATATTACTACTACTATTAATACCGGTGGGCACTGTAGTCATAATACTCTGTGTGTAAGTACAGAGATGTGATATAAAGAAACTCACTGCACTCCTTTGTGTGTTTTCCAAGGTGGATTGGACTCGGTGGAGTACTACGACATCGCCAGTAATGAGTGGCGTGCTGCCTCAGCGATGCCATGGCGAGGTGTTACGGTGAAGTGTGAGGCTGTGGGTGATACCATATATGTGCTGGCAGGGTTTCAAGGGGTTGGGAGGCTCGGACATGTCCTGGAGTACCACACTGACACTGACAGGTTTGTGTACCAACTTGACTCAATATTAGTCAAATAAAACTACAGTAATATCACCAAAAATAGGCGTTGACATTTTTTCTTTGTTGCTGCTGATATGTATGACTTACAATAACTCCTGCCTCAACATCTGTCTTATTTAAATGAAATAAATAAACTCTGAATTTAGTTTGGATTTTTATTCCAGTTTCATGCTGTAAATCAGTTTTTTTCTGTGTGTCCAGGTGGGTGACTTGCAGCAAGGTACGAGCGTTTCCCGTCACCAGCTGCCTTATCTGTGTAGTCGACACATGTGGAGTGAACGAGGACGAGGACATGGACCTCATAGACTCTCAGACGCACACCGCGGCTGCTGCCTCTTCATCTGCCTCAACCTCATCATCCTCATAGGACACAAGGGAGATTTTATGTATATTCATTTGTGACGTTTAATGGCAGTTTTGACAGCCACTGAATTAACTGAGCTCATGTACATGAGGAGAGTCTTCATGTCATGTCAGCACACACTAATGTGAATAATCACATGCGTATTCAGGCAACAGACTGGTAATGTTCTGTATTCAGCTATCTCTTGTGTCCAAATTTCTCTTTATTTTTTAGCCATACTAGCATTGTAGACTCTACTGTTAGTGGAACACCAGTGGAACACAATCCACAAATGTAAGAAAAGCGAATCAGAGCGAGTTGCAAAATCAGTTCAACAGACTGATTTAGAAAATATCTTAAAAACAAAAAAAAGACAAATACAGTCTGAGAATATTGAAGAAATCTCAGCTTGTCAGATTTTTTTTTAATTTGATTTCTTGGTCCTTAAAGAAGATCTTTGTGATTTTGTTTTATTTTTGCTTGTGTAGTATGTACTAGATAGTAGATGGAGTATATGAATCTTTTGTATATATTTAATTACTATCCTTTGGTAAGTCATCGTAACTCAAAATAGACTTTACAAAGAAAGAATAAACATCTTATTATCAGCCATATGTGGAGTAAAAACTATATGAATGTGATAATTAAAAAAACGTGTCGATGATTTTGACAATT
Source organism: Thunnus thynnus (assembly GCF_963924715.1). Classification (NCBI taxonomy): domain Eukaryota; kingdom Metazoa; phylum Chordata; class Actinopteri; order Scombriformes; family Scombridae; genus Thunnus; species Thunnus thynnus. The sequence continues at coordinate 18,838,740 of NC_089531.1, read as the reverse complement.
TTTTTTATTATAGAAAGATGTGCAAACAACTCAAGATCACAATTCATGGGATATTAAGGCATCTGTGATTAAAATACATTGCTCACTGAGATGACATTAGCTGCCACTTTTGGAAAATTTTGTGTTGATGTTACTGAACACAAACTGTCCACTTGAAAACAAGTGATAATCTGATAAAAGCAGTCATAAATCTGTTAAAATATGGCAATAATGTGCTTTGGGAAAACATTTGATACATACAGTATGTCTTGACATCACATGATTTGAATCAGCAACATCAAATTTTAACATCAAAAACAGGTTGCTATTAGTGAGGAAGGTTAAATTAGTGCAATATAGTTATAAAGATAGAAGCACGGTGGAAAACTTTAAGATGTGTTCACTTGAAAATGACAATTTGTGTCATTCCCTGAGCATCTGGAATGTCATTTGGCCCCTATTAAGTGCTTCATATCAATCTGTTGATTTCTCTCTGCCTCCTTATCAATCATCATACTCTTCCTCGCTCATAAGTAGTGCAAACCTGTTGTTGATCTCCTCAGATCCTCTGCCCCTTCCCCCTGCTCCTCTTCTACCTCCCCCTCTTCCTCTACTTCCCCGTCCCCGTCCCCGGCCTCTGCCTCTTCCCCTTCCCCTTCCCTCTGCAGAAGAGGAGGGATGGGCTTTGGAGCCACAGATCCTCACAGCATCCAGCAGGGAGAAGTAAAGATTTCCAGACAAGGAAGCCCCAGCTAAGAGGGATTCAGCAGCTCGGCCGCTTTTCAGGTACCTGAGGAGGCCATGCACCAAGGTACCGCTGAACAACCTGAGAAACACACAGAGGGAGAAGATGCAAAGGTTCACTTTGCCATGGTGGTATCTGCAGATATTAATCTTGAGAGATGGTTATTTAAAAACGTATGCAAATATATTAACTGCATAACAAGATTCCACTAGAGGCACATGGGAAAAGTTTTTTGTACCAATCCTTTAAGTGTATTGATTTGACTGTCATGGACATAAAAAGCTTTGGGAACCTTTGCCAAAAGCATCAATCACCAGAACTGATAATTCATCATTTAAGACAATTATTAAGCAAAAATGCAAAACATTTGTCAGTTTCTAAAATGTGAATATTTGCTTCTTCTCCCTATATTATGTGATCGTAAATTGAGGTTTTGGACTGTTGGTTGGACAAAACAAGCAATTTGAAAATGTCACCTTGAGTTTCTGGCAAACTGTGATGTCTATTTTCCACTACTAACGATCAAAGAAATAATTCACAGATTAATCCTTAATGAAAATAGTCATTAGTTGAAGCTCTAGTTCTCATTCACCTTATGTGGTTGATAAACTGGTGGAAAATGCAAACAGTTTATTATCTCTCTTTTTTTTTATCCTCTTCGGTCTTACCATGACAGGTTGGGGTCAGGCAGTGGCAGCAGCAATAGCTGATTAAGACACAGCGCACTCCAGAGGCAGGCCTGCCATTGGCTGAAACTGTGAGCCACTCCTATATCCAAGCCCCGTCTCTCCCCTGCTCTCATGCGTTGTCGATCCAGCCCTGCCAACACATTGCGCTCTGCTGCCCAGTTTGGCTGTGGGACTGGAATGGTGCACATCAACAACAGATTTTAGATCATTTAGTTTAGATCAATGTTTGCTTTGTTACTTTTTTAGCAAACCACAAAATGTGCTTGGGGAATGAAATAAAAGATGCCACACAGCATAACTAACCGGCCTGTTGGTGGTGGGTACTTCCAGGCTGGTTGTTCCAAGACAGCTCTCCATAAACCATGCCCAGCACCAAAGCCTGGACCTGAAGTTGTGAGGGTGTTGGTATGGCCTCTCGCAGCCAGAAGCCTGTTACTGCTACAGCCAGCCTCAAGTGGATAGGAGCAGGATTCAGGACAGACTCCTTCACCCCTAAGACTTCTAACAGGACACCAAGACGAGCTGCCACGGGAGCCTGGATGAAATCAAGGCACAACATTGGGAAATTACACCAAATTACGTGAACAATTTATCTTGAAAACTGTTCCCAGACAATATAAACCTAACTTATATTATTTTTGTTGTCATGTTTACCTGGCCGAGTGTATCCATGCATAAGCGGGTTTTGAGTGGATGTGCCTCCATTTGGTTTTTCTTCAAGTTCAGGTCCAGACGGTCGTATTCCTCCACACACATAGGGGCGCTAGAGCCCTGAGTCTGCATTGTAGCTACACCAGCTGCTTCTTCAGTGTTGAAGAAGTGTTGCTGCTGTGTGGGTAAAACACTGCCCTGACCCCTACCTCCATGTCCCCTTCCCCCTCGACCTCTCCCACCTCTCATACCCCGGCTGATATTTTCTTGTATCCTAACATCCTGTGAATGGACAGCACCTTCTGCTCCATAGAATTGCTGTATACTTCTACCTCTTCCTTGAGTCATGTTATCTTGACCTCTCTGTAGTAATATCCCATATATAGCCTGGCGTATAGCTCTGGCACTACAGTGGCTGCTGGGTAGCTTGCTGTTCTCTACCTGTGGTATGAGCAAGACCCTGTGCATCACCAAAGCATCCACTACCAAGGGAGCCAAAAGCCCCTTTGCTGCAGCCCATGACAGGCACTCAGGTAACTGTGTAAGTGTAGAGGTCTGCCCTCCCGGAACTGCCTGACTGCCAGAGAACCAGTGAGCCAGAGAGCTTTGAGGGGTGACATGGTACTCCTGCATAGCTGCCCACAGCTGAGAACTCAGCCCACCCTTCTGTCCTCTCTTGCCCCTACCACCCGTCTCCCCCATTAGCCTGCTTACTTCCTCCAGGGCCTCCACTGGACTTGGGAAAGAGGACAGCCAAAGGAAGAGGCCTTCAATGCGGGAAGAGGGTGCTCTACCTTTACCCCTGCTACCACTTCTCCTAAATGCACTCACATCTAGCAGAGAAAGGAGTGTTTCAGCATCCTTTGGAGTTCCATAATCATTACCAGTCAGGACAGCAAATAGGGGTAGCAACTCCTGGTTCATGCCCCCAAACCAGCCACATAGACTGTTAGTGGTGTAGCACCGAGCTGAGATGTAGCGGTGAGAGGCTTTACCATTAAGGTTGGTCCACTGGAAAAACTTGAGAGGCAGATAACCACCTAAAATAAGACATACAGAATAAAGTATGTAAAACCAAGTGAGATACTATCACTCCCATTCAATACAAAGTACATTAAGAAAAATCTTGTCACTATCCACACCTGGCAGGTCAAATATATAAAAGTCACTGTCATTGGTCAGAACTGGGCAGTTCCACTGGTGAGCCAAACATGCAATCTCCCAGTCAGCCTCAGCTGGACACTGGACCAGTGGGACTCCTCTCTGGATGAGAACCTGAGTGAAGACATCTCTGGTGAGGAGGGGGAGAACGGAGCCATTTCTGCCATGAGAGATACTGTCAGCCTCCTTTATCTTGGACTGCAGACGCTGCCGCAAAGTGGGAAACTTCTTATCACTGGGGTCCATCCCTTGTAATAACAAAAAAAGAGACAGAAATGAAATATTTGTGGGTCTTACAACAGCAGAAAAACCTAGGATTGGTGTAGGTTGAGCAAACTGCTTTTTTTTAATTTAAATTAATAATCAATTAACTGCCCACATTGACCACATCTGACTTTACTTTATTATTTAAAGTCCTCCTCCACTCAAAATATGTTTTTCCTTTATGTTCCTGAAGTTGAAAGTTTGAGCTTCACTATACAGAATGATGTATGTGCTGAGTTTGACACTAGAAGACACATTCACCTGCTGAAAGTGGAAAGTGTCCCTGTGCTCATTGAAAATCCAATTTTAAAGGGTTGACCTGCGAGCATGATTTGTGACATCACAACTAATTTGGAGCCAATTGTGGTTCAATATTCAACTTACACAAGTGTGAAGTGGACACTTGAAGTTTCAAGTGCACATACACTGAGAATGGACTGTACAGTGAAGTTGGAGACATCTTGTGTCCAACAGGAAAACTTGAAATGAAATGAAATGATGATGATGAATGATAATTGAACTTGGAAAAAAACAAATCAGACACAAATTATTACTAAAAGTAGAGTCTTTATACACATCTTAAAATATGTCTGAATGGGATCTTTAATTCAAAATAAGATAACTTAGAACCCGCAGATTAAAATCAATGACATTTAAATGAATATGCCTCTGCAAATAGGAGGGAATCTCTGAATTGGTTTGAAATTAAGATCGATCTAAAGAAGTAAATATTATAATAATTACATATTTTCATAATTAAGTATCAATATTATCATTAATTGTGATAAGTTCAGTTTGCTGATAATAAAGGAGCTGATGGAGTGCAAGAATTTGCGTTGGTTGCGATCCTTACCTCCATCCAGTACCACATATGGCTGTATGTTACAGGCTGCCAGTGCAGACAGGAACTGGGTGAGTAGGCACGCAAAAGCATCATAGTCTCCTCCATGCTGTTGGTCAAAACCGTGGTTAAAGTAGAGGCGAAAATATAGACTGCAGCCGTCGATAACCAGGCGACTGTCCCTGAACTTCACATCTTGAAGGAATTGTCTGTTTCCCTCCACATAGGTAGTAAGACCCTGGACACCCATGGGATCTCAGGGTCTAGGAAGACATGGAGAAAATTGAGTTAGTTTCACTCTCTGCGGTGTTTTCAACTTGCAAATCCCACGCTGAGTGGCTTATAGAGGGTAAGTTATGGCTCTGAGGTTTTGCAGATATCCAATTATAGAATGCCACGGAAAAGAAAATCACACTGGAAACCTGCTACCACAGCTTAGCAGACAGTCGGCTGAGCAGGAGTTAGTTTTTCCTAACGGACACTATGACTGTATCTTGAATAATTGCGACACAACGGAATTTGCTGCAATAAAGCAATTCTAATAAACTGAAAGCAAATTATTGAACCGTATATGAAATACGCCTTTTCTCACTTATAATCGTAAACGAAACTATATTCAAGAGGTGGTCGTTAATTAAAGCATTAAAAATACATAATTTGCTACAAACCAATGCCACTTCTACTCACATGTCTTGCACAGCTATTTCCTTGTTCAAAGTAAAATTCCTCGCCTGTAATATGTCTGTATATGTTGGTTTGCATAAAAATATTTTTTTGCATATTTTACGCATCTATTATTGAATAAAATAGAGCAAGCAATCAATCAATCTGAAAAACACTTGAAAATAAAAAAGCAATATAAAAAATGACAAAAACCTATGTGGAACTGCGGAAATCACGGTTTATCTCGCGAGAAAAACCGATAACCCCAAAACGCTAGCAAGCGCGCTAGCCAGTTTTGTCCCCCCGTTTGAGATTAATCTCGGTTTATAATGGCTACAATGTCCGGAGGTACAAACCTCGACATTCCCGGGACAAGCCAGAGCAGCTCTTTGACGGCCACACACCGGAAAAAAGACAGCAGTCCGTCCGCCAGGTTCTGGGAGAGTCCTGATACTTTAGCCCAGCTGGATGTGGTGCGACAGTGGATCGGGAAGCACTACAAAAAGGTAATTAGCAAAGAAGCTAGCCGCCTCCTCCCCCGCTAGCAAGTCCTAATGGCTCAGACTGTAAACAAACATCTCATGCTGGATAACGTTGCGTTTACACTGGCCAGCAAGATTTGATCACTAAAGTTAAATAGTGCAATACTTGCTTGAAATAGAAATACAAAAGATGAAGTGAAAATGTGGTTAAATCCTAGAGGTTAATCAGACCAAATGCAGCTGTTAAGTTAGCGAGACTGTCGATAAAATGCCGCATGATGATGAAAAATGATCCTCCTCACAATCTCCAAATGTGTGTGTCTGTTCAGTATGTGCTGGTGGATGCTCCATCCTGTCAGGCTCTAGCTGCAGTGACCCTGCAGCTTCTCCAGTTCCAAGAGGATGCTTTTGGCAGACAAGCCACCAGTCCCACTCTCACCAAACTGCCTGTGAGTCTGCCTCTCACTGTTCATCACTGTCACACTGTTCACCCTTATTTTACTCAATTTAAAATAGCTCTGACTGTTAGCAGCCTCCAAAGTCTCCAACTGTTGTGATGCATGTTGATTTTATGGGTTTTAAAGGTGTTTGACATCACTATAATGTTGTATGACCATCGATAGATACACAGACAATAAAGGTAAACACAAGAGTCTTGACCTTAGAGAGGATAAAAACACAATAAAACTAAGTCTAGCTCAATTGTGGTCCTTGTTACAAAGGTAAAAAGGTGAGATGACATGTCTTTAAATCCAGCAAGATTGGGTAAAACATGCAAAACGAACAGTTTTAGTAGCTAGTAACTTCTCTGCAGGCACAGTGCTTCCTGGACCTGCGGGCAGGGGGTGGACTCTGCCACATTCTTGGCACTGCTTACAAGTTCAAGGCTGAGCAGGGCTGGTGAGTAGCAAGTCTCCTATGTCTTCGCTGTTTCACAGTGATATCCTCAACCAACCTGGTCTGCATTTGTTTGATTCCTCCTTAACGTGCCATTGATGTCTCTTTCTTCCCCTGCTTGCCTTCACAGGCGAAGGTTTGACTTGCAGAATCCATCAAGAACTGAAAGGAATGTGGAGATGTTTGGTACTATTGAAAGAGCATTGACGCAGGTGACAAAGACACATACACACACACACACACACACTCCAGCCCACAAAGGACACTCCATTGATGAATGTGTACATGTATTTTGTGTGTCACCAGAACAACTGTATGTCACTGCCTGTGGTCTATCTGGACCCTACACTGGATCAGGAACTGGCTGGCAGACTGACCGGTATCATCACCAAGCACCAGGTAAAGTGCTTCAGAGGAGGATAAGGGATAAGTGGACGGAGGGTTACACAGGCCAAATAAGGAGAGTAAATGTTATGCTAGTATTACAGATTCAAGAAAAGTATCCTGAGGCAGGTCTGGCTGATTAAAAAGGAGCTCTGATAATGTAGTTCAGTCTCATTGCTACTGGATCACATTCTGTCCTTCCACAGGGTACACTCACTGACGACCGAGTGCTCGCCAGTCACCACATATATCCCTCACCTGCTTCTACAGAAGAAGGTCAGTCATTTATTCTGTGTGTGTGTGTGTGTGTGTATGTTATCTTTATAAAGCAGCTGGGACTTAACTTGTTACTTTTTTTTTAACACATCTATTTTTAGATGAATGGATGCGTCCTGTCATGCGAAAAGACAACCATGTCTTGGTACATTGGGGCATGCACCCCAACAGGTAATGCATGAGTGCACACACACACACACACACACATGAACACGCACAGAGGTTCTCGCACGCAAACAGAATACGAAACCATTATTTCTTTTGTCTCTTTACAACAGTTATGACAGTTGGTTGTCCTCCAGCGATGTTGAAGGAGAGATTGAAGAGCTGCCACATCCAGAGAAACCTTGGAGGGTGAGCACACAGATGCAGACAACCTCCAGTGCTGTTCCACACGCTGCCACATTTTACTATATCAATAGATATATATAGATATTTTACACTGCACAACATGACACTACATTGAGCTGTATTCAGTGTCCAAAATTAACTTTCTTGCACCTGTTAGAGCCGTCGGCTAGAAATTTGTTTGTTACAAGCAGTGTTGATGAGATGCACCAAGATATATTACCCTACACCTGAACTCCCTATTCAGTACTCATTTTATTCGGGTGGATGTGTGCGCTCCAGGTCCATGCTGGCTGGGTTCTGGACACAGATGTTTTCAATGAGTGGATGAACGAGGAAGACTATTGTGTGGATGAGAGGAATGTACCAGTCATCCTCCGCCAGCGCATTCACCTCCGAGACAATCAGGTTTGTGTGAAGCTGTAGGCACAGGAGGGCTTGTGAAGGGAAAGGTGTTTTTAATTAGTACACAATTAAATATTTAATTAAACAATTAAATTATAATACAGAGAGTGAATGGATTTGAATAGATCTTACAGTAATAGAGGAGTTTTTTCAAAATATAAAGGGTCTTGATCTTTTATGTTTCAGTCGATGACACTTAAACTCCGGCTTTCTTTGTATTTCTCCAACTATAACAATGTGTAGCAGGACTCAAAGTCCACCCCCTTCAAAAAGAGAAGACGCTCCCCATCACCTCCTTCCTCTGAAGGCAGGAAGAAAGGAAAGAAGGGGTAAGACATGCCAGTTTCATTCAAACAGGGTTTGCTCTCTGTATGGTATTTCTTTGCATGGTTTCATCTTTCATTTTTATGTGTGTGTGTGTGCACAGGAGAAGGCGTGGACAACAGGAGGAAGAGCCAGAGGAGGACCTGACCAAAGACATGGAGGACCCTACTCCTGTCCCTAACATGGAGGAGGTCGTACTACCCAAGAATGGTAAAATACACACATTTACCACAAACTAGAAAATGCCCTGTGTTACAGGAGAGTTTCACATTTGTTTCATTCTCTTTCTCTTTGTAGTCAACCTGAAAAAGGACAGTGAGAATACTCCTGTCAAAGGAGGGACGATGGCTGACCTGGGTAGGTTATTGTTAATGTTTACAGAAGAACGTACCATGTATACATACATCTGAATACCTCAAACAAAACCCATGTGTTTCAATAGTTTTTAGATTATGTTTTAATCTTGTTATAATCCCTTTCTCAACAGTGTGTTGCATTTAGGTGACATGCATGCTATCAGTCATTTGGATTGACTGTACACTTACAAGCATGTAGCTGGATTGCGTTTCACAGTTCCTTTTAAATTGCTGAATAAATTAGAGATTCAGAGGTCTGGCACCAGGCTTACAAGAATATTTGTTTCTTTTTTAGAACATTAAGAACTATAACATACCAGCTTTCTTTGTTTGCATGTGTGTGCACCTTGAGTTTTCACCCATCCCTCAATTTCCCTCTTTCAGATGAACCAGAGGATGATTTCCCAGGAAGGGTAAATATGACATTTTCATATGTTCAGAATGTTTGCAGCAGGACTGAGTTAGTCTGTAGGGTTTGCTTATTTTTTGTTTCAGTCAGCAATGTAAAAATGTTATTTAATTTACGCTGTTTGGATGCTACATCAGGAGGATGAGGAGGGGAGAGGGGAGATACCACGCCTATCAGAGGGAGAAGACAATATCACAGAACAAACTCATCATATCATAATACCAAGCTACACATCTTGGTTCAATTACAATAGGTAAGTTAATACACAGAAATGCACAAATTTTCATTTGACATTGAGCAGCACTTTGTTTGTAGTCCTCTTACCTGACTTTTCCAAATCTGAACCCAACTATAAATCTAAGCTTTAACCCTAAAAACCTTTTGTGTCAATATTTCCCAGCATCCACTCGATAGAAAAGCGTGCACTCCCTGAATTCTTCAATGGAAAGAACAAGTCAAAATCTCCGGAAATGTGAGTATAGCTGACATTCATACATCAGCAAAAATGTCAAATCAAAGGCTCGATGAAGCTAACAGCATGATCTTCCCTGTACATTGCAGCTTCCTGGCCTACCGTAACTTCATGATTGACACGTACCGGCTGAACCCCCAAGAATACCTCAGTTCAACCTCCTGCAGACGCAACCTCACAGGAGACGTCTGTGCTATAATGAGGTATAACTTAGTGTGTGGGTGTTTGCAGCCATTGCTGGCTAAATTAGGTGTCGTATGTGAGTGTTCAGCTATGTGAATGTGCTAATGAGTTAAATATATTAATGATGGGAAGGAACATGCAGTATGAGGTGTACTTTATGGGTCTGCAGTTCAAAAGCAGCTTTTATTTTTAATTACAAAATGACAGATTCTGGTTTGTGTATTTACATTTTTGAATCTGTGGGGGCAGTTTTACCTGGAACACAACAATATAAAAAGAAACAAAAAATGTTCTTTGTGTCCAGGGTTCACGCGTTTTTGGAGCAGTGGGGTATGATTAACTACCAGGTGGATGCAGAGAGCAGACCTCTCCCCATGGGACCCCCACCCACTCCTCATTTCAATGTACTGGCTGACACACCGTCCGGGCTGGCTCCCCTGCAACACAAACCCCTGCAGGTAAAACACACACACACACACACACACACATACATACAGAGCACATGACAACAAACAGTTCAGCAAGCTTGTATTTGAATCTTAAAATTTTCCTGATAAACTCTGCCACTCGCTCTCACTCTTGCAGGTGTCGGCGTCGCAGCACATGTTGTTTTTCCCAGAAAAGAGCCGAGAGAAGCCTTCAGACAGCCAGAACTTTGGTTTGCGCACCGACATCTACGCCAGGAAACACCCTAAGGTGTCACACAGCAACAGCACAAATGCACAGAAAATTACATCTTTGTTTTTAAAGCTTGTTTAAAGTTGTTTTAATCTTTTTTTTTTGCATATTTAGTATATTTTGTACTGCATGTACTGTATTTGCATTGGTTTGCTTATTTTCCTCAATTTGTTTTCCATTCATATATTTTACTTGTCCCTCTTCTCATCAATACCTGCAGTTAGGTGTTTAAAAAGTTACTACTATACTACTATCTTAAATGACTCTTATGACCTCTGTTTCAGACCAAAGGAGCCAGTGCAGGAAGGGAATGGACAGAGCAAGAGACACTCTTGTTATTAGAGGTAAGACTATCACTTTTTTGGGGGGACTTTTAACAATATAACAACTTGTATTATAACAGTGGATTAAATTTACACTATAATGATATTTTATAAAAGTGTATATACTTGTCTCTCACCTTCTCTGACTCTCTCAGGCCCTAGAGGTCTACAGAGATGACTGGAACAAAGTGTCAGAGCATGTGGGCTCCCGAACGCAGGACGAGTGTATCCTCCACTTCCTTCGTCTGCCAATAGAAGACCCTTACTTGGAAGACTCCTCGGCTTCCCTCGGCCCATTGGCATACCAGCCTGTGCCTTTCAGCCAATCGGAGAACCCTGTGATGAGCACTGTGGCCTTCCTGGCATCTGTGGTGGATCCACGGGTGGCATCAGCGGCGGCTAAAGCTGCACTGGGTGAGAAGACGGAGAGAGAGGAAGAGAGTGTTAATATATGTGTAGTCTATGTTAATATGAGCAGATGTATGATTTTGAGACTGTTTTGTATGTACGGTGTGTGTAAAGGGAAAAAAAAATGTGTGTGGTGACACTACATCTTTGTCCTCAGAGGAGTTTTCCAAAGTGCAGGAGGAGTCCGTGGATAAAGTCTTTGAAACTTCCAGCCAACCTGAAAAGACAGGTGAGATTGAAGTACATACACACGTAGTCACACACTGTTTTTTCTATAATACATGTATTATATTTTTTCTTTCTGTCCCTCAGAAGCAATGGATGCAGAAAAAATGGAGACAAACTCCACCTCCCATCAGGTGATACACCAATAAGAGTTTCACAGGCATATTCTATCTGCTGATGATTTATGTTGTTTACCTTGAGTGTGTGTGTGTGTGTGTGTTGGATCTGTTTGAGGTCCCCGCTAGGGCGGATGGACTGAAGGTGGAACCCAGCGCGGCACAATCGGAGGCAGTACGAGTCAAAAGAGAAAATGCTGAAAATATACTTGCAGAGGAGAGAGACGGTAAGTATATATGTGCAGGGTGTGTATTTGTGCGTTTATTGTATATGTGTTTATGTGCATGTCTGTTTATATTAAAGAAATCCTCTCTTTGATCCAGGGAGGGGAGATGACGATGAGAGCATAGGGCGGCGGGAGGGAGAAGGGGATGACGGGGGGAGAGTGATGGAGCAGGACCTGGTGGAGGGCAGCGTTGCCACGGCGGCAGCAGCTGCTCTGGCCTCCGCTGCTACAAAGGCCAAGGTAAAGACCCGCCCTCCCACTTCAAAACGGACAAATCACAGGATTTTAATATGAAGAAATTGTTGTAATTTTAAATAGAGGCTTTTTTCAGTTGTCGGACGTCTCCCAGCAACCAAGACTTTAAGACCTGGCTTTGCACTTCTAAATGATGTAGAGTATGTGGAGAATATATAGTATCCTTGTGAAATTAGAACCAAAAATCAGGTTACAAATAAAAGTAAATGATTCTATAAGCTCACTCTGTTTCCAAATTTGCAGTTCATGTTAACCAGTGAGGTGTTGTGTCTTACCCTGTATCTACACCATGCGCCATAAGTATATTAATGGCAGCTCAGTTAACTAAACAGCTAGTTGTCTGGATAATTTAGCAAAGGCAATGTTTATGTTAACACGTAGCTACTAGCTATTTGTGTAATTTTAGCTATTTTCCAATTTACATGTGTTAACAAGACAGGTGCCTTGATTGGCTCATTAATGAGTAGAATCACTAATTATCAAACCTCAAAAACAGCCAAGTGTGTCCATGATTCATGATCTGTTTCCGGTTAATAACATACTTTTAAAATTTTGATTTTATTTTCTATCATCTGCCCTCAGTAATTTTGGTATTATAAAGACCACCAGAGGGCGCCTTACCTCACCCAGAAGCTTGCTGACAGGCATATGCTGATATAAAAATGTATAGTATGATGACAAAAATTGACACAGTATACATTGTCATCTTCATAATAATGGAATCCAACAGTGGAATTGAAACATACAATACTTACAGTACACGTTTGCTTGTTGCAAAACATACGTAAGGATGTTTTTTGGCCTTTGTGTGGTAGTTTCAATGAATTTCCAAAAGTAGTGTCCATGTTACAACTAAATTGACTGACCTAAACAATATAACACACCATTTTATAAACCTAAGATTATCCTCAACAGAAAGGGGTGTCATGTATGTTGCTATGAGATTAATGGGTATTTTAGATTCCAGTGTAAGTCTGTCTGTGTGGCAGAGAGGCGTTCCCACCGACTGTCATGGCCACTTACCGTGACAAATAGTTGAGTGATACTGTAAACCTGCGGTGGTGTGACCACGTTAAATGTTTTCCATAAAGATGTATAGTTGGATCAATTATTGTCCCACCCCTAGTTGTGATGATTGATTAGGTAGTTTTCTTCCTTGCAGTGTCTTTTTATTTTCTCTCTGCATCCTCGACACGCTCTGTCACGCCCAATTTATTCTAGCCTCATCTGCCTCCTGTCAACTCTTATCTTTCCCTCTCTTCCTCAGTGTGTTCCCTCTTTATCTCTACCTCCACATTTCCTCATTACAAGCTCTTACCACACCCTCTTTCTTGTGGTGTCTCTTTTCTTCTAACTTGTAACTTCCTCCATCTTTTTCCTCCTGTATTCACAGCACTTAGCGGCAGTCGAGGAGAGAAAGATCAAGTCCCTGGTGGCTCTGCTGGTGGAGACCCAGATGAAGAAGCTGGAGATCAAGCTGAGACACTTTGAGGAGCTGGAGACCATCATGGACCGCGAGAAAGAGGCTGTGAGTGAACATGCTCTGCTTGCTCTTTTTAAATCCAGCTAAATTTCATCTTTTTAGCATTTCTTCTCCCCGGGGTTTATATATGGAAGCTCATATCACTCATACAATATGTGTATGCGTGTTGTCATGCAGCTAGAGCAGCAGCGGCAGCAGCTACTGTCAGAGAGGCAGACTTTCCACACTGAGCAGCTGAAGCAGGCAGAGATGAAGGTGCGCCAGCAGAGGGAGCAGCAGGGGCAGCCGGGATTCACAATGCAGCATTCAGGTCTGGCCACACACACACACACACACACACACACACTGAAAATCACACTCCTCCTAAGATATGACACACTCACAACCTTTTAGGACGCAACAAACCACATCTGCATCTGATGTCACTCAGATCTTTATATTTCATCTGTCATATCATTGTTACTTTCATGCCTCCTTCCTCAGGCCAGTCCATGCCCAACCGAATGATGCCTGTTGGAGGAAATGCCCAGACGATGGCCCCTCGACACCCTGGAGCTCCCAATGGCATGTGTGAGTACTTTTTACTGTTATAAGTTTAAAATGCTGGTTGTATTTTGAGCATGGTCGGATTCAGTGGGTGTAATTAGGCTGACTTCTTCTTTTATTGTCTCAGACCCGTCCTCACAGCCTGATGGGATAGCACCAGCTCAGCCCGGTCCTCCAGCTTCAAGCCACACTTGATCTGACCACAAAACAGGACAGATGCATCAGTCCTCCTTCAGCAAGGACAAACACATGAAAATGTCACACTGGCATAGATGTTCAGGAACAGTAAAAATTGAAGTCTGTAACTCTCCAGTAGTCACATTTTATAGACTGAACGCTACACAAGCACATAAAACACAGTTGATGTGTATTTGGTCAAACGGCTCAGTCTGTCTTATATCTGTGAAATGTTTGTGTTCTGATGTCAGAGTTGAGAAATCTGCAGAATGAACTCAGCTCATTAAAGTTGTTTTATACGAAACAAACTCCTGTTTTGTCTTCTGTCCTAGTTCAGCTGGTTTAACTGTGAGTGTGTGAGCTTGTATCTGTTTGTGTTTGAGAGAATGTGTATTAAGTTCTTTTCTACATTAAGTAGTGTGTGTATCTTCATGGTACGTCCCTCATGTCCAGCAGTTACACAGCATTTAAATGACATGCTTTTCATTTCACTTTGTACAAAAACTTTAGAATACTCTCCCTTTCATCAAGTATGCTGAATGAATCAATGAAATCAAAAGTATTCATTCAACATGTTTTCAAGTTTTCTAAAAGTAAATTACATACACTTTATGAACTAGTCAAAACATCAGGTTTTCACAATGTAGGTGAATGAACTAAAATATTGGCTTTACATATTCTGAACTTGTCTGGTTGTTGGATTTTATTTTTATTAGCTGATTCCTGGTTCTCCTTCATAGACAAAAGGCCCAGTATGAGTAAGTACAAAACCATTGAATCCACACGACAAATAGTTTCCATTTAGAGAAAATTGGTGACATTCAGTGCAATCACTCCCAATGACCATCATGGTGATGTCTTGATTTTAATGTACACTGAGTGAATCCAGGTAATAGTTATCCTCATATGAACTTGTTTAACTGCATGCTACCCATTTTTTTTCAAACAATCCCCTCTGCAATAAATCTGAGCTGTTTAAAGAAATGAAATGTCAATCTAACTCTCTAATGTTTCTAATATTTTGTCTACCTGATTTACATCAATGAGGGTCAAAGACTAAAAATTAGAAACTCAGTGTAGAACAGTACAATCCAACAGCACCACAAACAACAGCCTCTTTCATACAGTTTCAATGAAAACTAAACATTATAACTTCAATGAAGGTAGGATTTATTTCAGTGTAGAGACGTCACATGTAGGGCGAACACTCCAACTTATTAATATGTTATCAACAGCCTTCTTCAGTCTTGATCTTGAACATTGGGGCAAAATAATAATAGTGATAATAATATCTATTATACTATCTTGTAGACTGACGCCTCGTTATCATCACACAAAGTGAATCTACACAAACCAACCAGACAAGCTCACAGAAATGTTTGTACTCTAATGTCGGAGTTAAAGAATCTAAAGTTCTTTTATATGAAATTATTTTTGTTTTATCTTTTGTTCTTAATTGTGGGTATTTACATGTATGAGAGAGGATCCTAATGCCCAGCAGTTACACAACAACGTTAATATGACAGCTTTTCATCTTCCCTGTGCCCCTCTGAGAGACTGGAGTTTGTATAATATAATAAAACCTCAAAGCAAACTGTGGTTCATTCACTTCTTTATTTAATCAAGTTGTAAGTGGTCATCCAACAAGTTTTTAAGTTTTAAAGGCAAATTATATTATTAATCATATGATATTTTTCTAGAACACAAAATGTCAAATTTTTTACAGTGTTGCTAAATGAACTCTGAATTAATGAATTTGTTGGCTTTACATCTCCTGAACGTTTCTGGTCTGGTTTCTACCTATTAAGTGATTCCTGGTTCTCCTTCATAAACAAAACACCCAGTATGAGTATTACAAAAGCACTGAATCCACACACTAACTTAGTATCCTCTTTAAAAGTCCAGGATATCATGACAATCACTCTAATGACCATATTGGTGATGTCTCTGGAAAAATAGCATGATACATTAATTCAAGATGAGTTTTAGAACAGACGGAGGTTTAAGTGTCTCACAGCTTATGACAACTGGGTCTGCAAGGTGTCCTTTGTAATGTGACTTATGCTAAGTATATTGAATATAAAGGTCAAGGAGGATCAAGAGGGCTAACAACGGTGTCCGTTCAGAATATGGAATTTCAGCCTGTGTAATGTTCAATGTCATGAGACCTCCTAAAACAGTTAAAGCAATTTCTTTCCTGGGAAAAGACAGCAAAATTAGTCAGACTGATCCCAAGATTATGGGGCAGAAAAGCAAATGTTTCAGATTTACAGACTGACTCTGTAGCACTCAGTATATATACACAGAAATTCATATGTTAACAATTATTATGAAGTGACAGAGTGTACTCATAGTTTGATATGATCCATCTTCTTGAGAGAATATTTTCTTTGTTTCAGTCACTGCCCGATTTGCACATGGATGCATAAAGAGAAATTTTGAAATATGAGGTATCTCACTATGGGACATGCTCCCTGCCTTTGTCCCCACAAGCTTTTTTACACTACGCCAGTCCTGGCTGGCAGTCAGACATGACGTCCGCTCCCCGGAGGAGGGACTTCCTCCAGCTATAAAAGCCTGACTTCACGTCCTCTTTTCAGTCTGAGTAAGCAGACCTCTTCCTTGCTCCAGGCAAGGAGAGTAGTCTGGTGAAACACCTTACTGATGTTTCAGAGAACTGGGTTTAATTTCAGATAGAGGCATTTTGTCCTCTGCCCCATGGGGGCACTAGGGAGGCAAAATTGCACCTCTTGTGCCCAGTACTTGTGTTGGTATGTTATGTTGAATGCACGACCTCCTTTCAACCCACTGAACAGCTGTTAGAGCACTATGGAGAGGTAGTGGCTGGTAAAGCCTTATCCAAGAGTGTGAGTACATCACCCAAGCCTCCAGGCAGGCGGGTAGGGATCCCCTCATTGTGGTCCGTGTGCATTCCATGTGTTGCATGGAAGCGCCTATGGCCTTGTTCGGTGGGGTGAGTGTCAGGGACATATGCACAGTGGCGTCCTGGTCTATGTCTTGTCCATTCATAAGTTTCTATCTCTTGGACATGATGGGCTCCTTTTCAAGGTCCGTTATTGCAGATGTGACTCAGGACTTGTGAAAAGGTTGGTGTGTGTGTTAGCTGTGGTTCACCTGACTCCCCCTGGGCAATTATACATCTGCATTCTCCTGTGATCCAAGAAGACTCAGGAAATGTGGTTGCAGCAGTTTGGTATATGACCTATGACCCCTGCGAGGTCAGGCATTTTTTTTCACCCAGCTCTAGTCCATGTTATCTGGACTGGGTTGGGCCCCCTACTGCTCCGCTAAGCAGCTGGGATTATAAAGTAGTAGGTGGGCCGTGGCGACTAACCTGTGGCTGGCCTGGCTCAGTGAGGCAGTCTGATGATATGGTGTGGCAGGGCCTACATTCTTCCAGCTGTGTGAGCTAGATGGTGAGGTGGCAGCGAGACACTGCTTATATGGGGTGTGGACGCGCGTAATCAGTAGGCACATCCTGATTGGCCTGCTACATTCATGCAAAGTGAGTGATTGTGTGCGTGTGATTGGTATTACCCATAGAGTACAGTAGAGGGCTCCACCTGTGCTTATAGACCAAGAGTTACAATATCGTAACCTTCGTTACATTGAGTCATGCAGCATAGATGTACTGTAGAGCTGTAATGAAGACCCACTTTTAAACAGAACTTCATTATGTTCAGATGCTGTGTGGGTGAGTAAAACTACTTGTGTTTGCCAAGTGCTTTTGTCCAATGATATCACACCATCAGTGCAGACAGCCTCTCTGAAGCAGATAAAAGAAAGCAGCCTTTCACCAGTCTCTGCAAGATTTTTTCCAACTGATCAACCGATTGCCAAAAACTTTGGCAATCAGTTGTCAATACATTCCCTTTTGTTTGTGCATCTCGCCCATTTTATACTTAGGATCTGAGAAGGTTATCTCTGATTCAATCCAATGACTTTCCACCTGTTGTACTGATGACTGATTAGAAACACAAATCTATATGTGTGTATAAAAGTCATTTCACCAATCCTCAGTTTCTTGAACTTTGGACACTCACTAGTTAAAACCAGTAGTGGGTCAAATGGAAAATTTTCACATCTTTCTAATAAACTCAAAATGTTATTTTTTCCCCATGGAAACTGCTGACAGAATTAGCACAAAATATAGATTTAAATTATTCATGTTTTTGCATAATTGTTCTAGTTGTTCATACTCTTCTGTGGTTAGATAAATGAAGGAACATGTTTAACTGTTGATTCTGTGTCATCATAAATACTCCACATATCCAGCAGGTATATTCCTATTTATGTACACAGAACTCAATATTTGCCACATACTCACCTCTGTGAATAAAATCACACTATTGAGAGTCTAACTTTGGCTCTGTTTCTTTAATAAAAGTGTACAGCTTCAGTGATCAACAAAAGGTTCAACGGTTTGCTTTTTTTGCATTTAATATTGTGTCGTACCGACACCCAGAGAGTAGGAGGATGGATGTGGTCTGATGCATCTGCAGTCAACTTTGCAGGACAGCCAGACAACATTGGAAAACATGAAGACTGTATTCACAACAACTTTGGCACAGAGTTGAAGTGGAATGATTGATCATGTTCAAAAACTCAGTCTTTTGTTTGTGCATCTCGCACAGGCTCTATGGCAAATATGTGCGATTCAACCTGGTCACTGTTCACCTGTAGAGTGAAGATACAAGTATGTACAGAAGTTATTTTATCAACCCAAATTTTCTCTGACACTTGACAGTCACACAGATAACTTCCAGTCATTGTGCAAAACAAAAACATATTATTAAGAGAATTAACAGTGAAACGATTCACTGTTTTTCACTTTCTTGTGTGTATAAGTTTAGATTATTAAAGTGTTTTTCAAAGTCTGTTCCAGCTATTCATAGCTGACTCTGTGTATTAGATACATTTGGTAACAACTGTTTTGATCGCACGCACACCAAGTACAAATACTCTGTGGGAGGGAGGTAAAGTGTAACAAAGTCCAATGTGTATGCAACACATATTTGTCATCATTTCAACTCAAAGGAAAGATCACAATGAGTGAAATGTTCAGGGGAGAACCACAATTTTACAAAGCCTTTTAGTGGTAAAGGAATCTTTGAAACATTGAAACACTGTAATCATTCCTGCTGTTCATACTGACCATTAGAAGATCCTCCAAATGCATTTTCAATGTACGTGGACAAAATTGACCATCCTCGTTTTGTGAAAAAACATATTTCAGTTTATCTGAATCTAATGTGAGGCTTAAGTCGTCCACATTAGTTGAATTAAGTGGATATCTTCCAAAGTTAAAGTGTTTTAGTACAAAATTCCTCTTTGTATCCCTGGACAGTGTTTCTCTGTTGAATGGCAGTGAGAGGATGGTAATAAGAAGAGGAACATTTGCAGTAAAAAGGTGGAAGATATCCACTTGATTTTATTAATTTGAATATAAGTTTCTGATAACCTGCAAATACATATTTGCACAAACTGAGGGCTGTCCATCACTTACATTGAAGCACATTAAGAATGAATCTTCTAACGGCCAGTATGAACAGGAGGAATGATTACAGCAAGAAAAAACACTTTCAATGTTCATATGTACTTTCAGTGTTGATATGAAATCTCATGGTGAATCGATGGTCTTTTCTTGGGTTATGTTCAGCTTCTGTGTGTTACTGTGTGGATGAAAATGTTTGGCAAGTGCTCTTGACCAATCATATAATGCCAGCAGTGCAGACACCCTCTCTAAAGCATTTAAAAGAGAACAGCCTTTCCCCTGTCTCTGCAATATTCTTGATCACACCCCACAGTGCAGATTAGCTCCAACCAACAAATTACCAACACTCTTGTCCTGACTTGACAACATGCTCTTGTTCCTCTTTTTGTTTGATCTGGCTCTGGGTGCCGAGACTCCCTCAGGCGACCATGAAGTGAAGCTACAGCGTGGTAACTGTTCCATGTCTTGGTACAGCTTCCACGGCCGCTGCTACAAGACTGTCGGCACACATATGACCTGGGCTGATGCAGAGTTTCACTGTGTGTCAGAGAGGGCCAACCTGGTGTCTATCCACAGTCTGGAAGAACAGAATTTCGTTGCATCCCTGATCAGGAACTTTGACCACACTCAGGGAGCCACTTGGATGGGACTCAGTGACATCCATGCAGAAGGAAGATGGATGTGGTCTGATGGATCCGCAGTCAACTGTACCTTTTGGCATGAAGGACAGCCAGACAACTATGACGGGAGTGAACACTGTGGCACCTGCTATGCCAATGAGCTGAGATGGAATGATGCTGATTGTTTTCTGACATCCCCTTTTGTATGTGCATCTCACTCAGTTTGTCCTTAGGATCTGAGATGGTTATGTCTGATTCAGCCAATGACTTTCCACCTGTTGCTCTGTTGAAATGCATTGGTTCTCAACAATAAATATATATTTGTGCATGTTTATGTGTGTACAGAAAGTCATTTTTATCAAACCTTCATTTTTATGAATGAAAAGGACACTAAGATGTTTGTATGTTCATGTGGATGTTTATAACACAACTCATAAACACCTGACAACAGTCAACTGAAAGCTGCTCTCATTTAACTGACAAAGGGAGAAACCACATCTCTGCCCCTTAATCTGCTCCGAATGTCACAAAATACTTTGATGAAGGGATCATTTCTCTGAAAACATAAAACAGACCAGTGTGTCACATAGAATCTGGGTGAGTCAGTTACTGGGAGAAGACAAAAGGGGGAATAGAAAAAGCAGAGAATGAATCTTGTCTGCATGGTTTTACACCTCTGACTCACCAATAAATACATGATAAACTATGAGGGTTGGTTAGATAAAAAAGTGAAAAAAATATATAGATACACCTTTCTAAAAAGTTTGCTGTCTAACAATTTCATTTGGCTTAAGATTTATGTGGAATTCACTCAGTCAGCGATGAGAGCAAAGTGCACATGATCCTTCCCTGTAATTCTGATGCAGCTTGATCACACCCTGGACAACAGTATTACAAAGTTGCAATTATATAATTATATTCCCCTGAAACACTTGAATTAATTGAGCAATGCAATGTGTGAACAGTTGCCTCTGTCTCAACTCAGCTGATTCCAGCTGACATGAGCTGTGACAAGAAGCACTCCATGCCATGTGCTGCGTTTGTGTGTGTGTGTGTGTGTGTGTGTGTGTGTGTGTGTGTGTGTGTGTGTGTGTGTGTGAAAGGGAGGTAGGGTCATTTATTGTTGACACCCGGCAGTGATAAGGTTTGCTGATGCTGCTAACCCCTATCATTTTGTAGTCATCCTGACGAGTCTTTTACTCAGCAGGCTTCTGCCAACTAAACAACGGTGGAGGATGATGAAGAAATGAGGGAAGTGTCAGACTTTTAGAATTACTGAGGACAGTCCCCCTCACCCAGAAAAAATGTTCACACATTTTTTAATGGTCTGAATGAAAAAAACAAACATTTTATTTATTCAGTTTTAGCTATATAGAGACAGCACACCATGTAATGTGTAGGGAAGAGCTTTAAAGGTGGTTATTGCTCTGCACTTTTCATTTATTGCCTATTTTTTACAACCTAACTTTGTGGGAAGGAGAGGGGGAACAACAGGTTATGGAGAGTCCTTTGGGAGTACTTCGCTCGTTACAGTAGCTCAACTTTAACTCTGAGAAACACCCCCAACTCTGGGAGTGATGCTCAAATAAGAAAATATGCATCATGTAGCAGGTGGATGTGACTCCCCTCGTTGAGACCTGCTGATAGAGTATCAGCGGAGCAGAGGAGAGAGACTAAGATTACGATGTAATCAACCTGCGCGCTGGTATTTTTTTTTCTTCCTGAAAACAAATCAATACAAAGCTGTTCTGAGTGATCACCTTTATCCCATGATGAAACATTTCAACACAACATTGTAACACTTGTAATAGTGATCAAACATTAACATGAATAGTGTCTCTAGTCTCTAGAATATCAGAATAATTTTGGGGGGTAAATTGAGCCATTGACTCAACTTGCCCTAGCATTACTGGCACATTTTACCCCACAACCTCCATTTTGACAAAACTGTTTCACACAGTGGCTCATATCCACAGTTATGCTAAATTTATGACCTTATTTTGTAGCTTACGCTGACTTAAAATAACATGTAATAATGTCCAAAACTTATCTATTTTAATTAAGATACAAGACTGACAACTTTAGTAACATGATGAACTTCTTCAGAGTTATGTTAAGTATCAATAAGAAAATATAGTAGCTTTGTTTGTTTGTGAATATCCAATGTACAGTTGGCAGTGTTAAGTTATTAATTCTGTTGTCACCCCACACATTAATACAGTAGCGTATTGCTGCCACCATGACAAAAAACATATTTGCTCAGTTTCTCGATATGATGAAAACTCTCTTATTATAACAGCTGCTCTTTAAGTGCTGAATTTTCTTCTATGGTATTCAAAAACAACTCATGAAGATATTTTTCGTTAGTCAAACTACAAGTGGATCTTTATGAATAATGACAAACAGGTACATGATGAAAAAAGAGGAACCTTTATTGTAATATTAGGGGAGATGATCTGGTCCTTTCACTGTTAAGCAGAAACTGCTAAAATACACAGACTGACACAAGTACAGCAAAGTGATGTTTTTACTGCTTCTCATTTTCTGATTGTTTGTGGGAAAATTCATGTTTTGTGTGCTGATGTGCGTATGTGTTACCATGGTAGCACAAAGTGAAAAAGAGAAGGAATCAGGAGATTGAAAAAATATGTTTTTTGTCATGGTGGCAGCAATACACTGCTGTATTAATGTGTGGGGTTGCAATAGAATTAACACTGCCAAAATTGTTAAGTTATTAAAAAATTAACCTTTTTTCCTTGTCTCTTTGCTCCTCTACAATGAGATCAATATCACCTACAGAGGTAATAGCTTACACTTTCAAAGCCATCCTTGATATCTTATCTCTCAGCAGTTGTTTTGCTGGATCAGTAGACTATATCTGACTTTCACAATCACTGAAGTTTTGTGTTTAGTTTTGGTTTCACATTGTATTGACAGTCCTCTGTCATGCATGTCTTCAAACGTGCACTGCAGTGTTTTTCAGCCCTTCCTGTAAATCCTCCTGAAGCACTTCAGAAGTGATATCATGAGCCTATCTGAGGCCTACAGATTTTTAATAAACAGATATATTTGCTTTGTACAATCTATTTTGATACATTTCAAGTTATATTTCTTGTACAATGGTGTAATTTCACAAATTATTTCCAACTTATAGTATGTACCACTGCGCCACAGTGGAAAAATACTGTTATGTAATGACACTTTCAGTTTCATTCTTAATCACTCAAAGTAAAGAATACATATGTTGAATGATTTCAGTGATTGACAACACACAATTACTGTAGCTATGAATGTTTTCTCATGCAAAAACTGAATAATACAGAACTACTGTATATATTGATGAGATCTAGCGAAATAAATCAAACAACAGTGTAACAGTGTTACTTGTAAAAACAATACAAAGTTGAACCTTTTCTTGTCTTATTGCAACAATTTACTGGTAAAATCTCACAAACTAGAATTCAGATTCAGATTTGTTCACAGAATAGTCTACTATTTAATACCCAACACTTGTTTTATTTTTATCATCCTCTCATTATGGCACTTATCATGCAGTCATATTGAGTTTAAACAGCTCTGATGATGCCTTATAAAGTTGTATGACCACTACTACATGTGAAGTGCACAGAATCTTTGAGGGAGAATGTGCTTTATTGTTTACTTTCAGTGATGGATGTATCTTCATGGTACACTCCTCAGTTGGAAATGCAACACAATTTCCATGTTTTCAGTAGAGATGTTAAATCATGTTGAAAAGAGGAACAGCATTGCTGTCACACCTAATACCCCTGCATAGACACACCTATATTTTTGTGGGTGTATTTTTATTTTCATTTCTCATCTGTAATGCCCAGCAGTTACACAACAACATTAATATGACAGCTTTTCATCTCCCCTGTGCCCCTCTGAGAGAGTGGAGTTTGTGTACTGTTTGTATAAAAATAACAATACCTCAAAGCAAAATGTGGTGCATTCATTTTTCTAGAACACAAAATGTCAAATTTTTTACAGTGTTGCTAAATGAACTCTTTGAATTAATGAATTCTTTGGCTTTACATATTCTGAACGTGTCTGGTCATTCGAGTTTCTTCTGTAATGGTTTCTGCCTTAGATAACAGATACACCCTGCCAATGTTGATGAGGTACAGGCAGGTGGCTGTCCTCTACCTCTGACCTAGTTATTGAACAGATTCCCAAAATGCAAAAAAGGCAGGACAAAGCCTTGCGAGCTCTTTGGCCCCACACTTTTATATCATTCGTCTTAAAGCATCTATATCTCAAAATCCATATATGGTCACCAACCAGAACATCAGCAAACTGATAAAGAGTGTTAACTTGCACTTGCACAAAAGTTCAGTTACAATTCAGCTCAACTGACAATATTTTCCATCATGTGTTTTAGTTAATTGTCAGTTTTCATTGAGTCTTTACAGAGAATCAATTTAGAGGTACATTTGGGTGGAGTGTGTGTCTCGAACATACTATGGTGATTAGCTGATTCCTGGCTCTCCTTCACAGACAGAACGCCCAGTATGAGTTTTACAAAAGCAGCGAAGCACACACTCACTTAGTATCCACTTTAAGAGTCCAGAATACCTTGGCATTCAGTCCAATCTTAGTGAGGTCTCTGGAAAAACATATAGATACAATAATTCAAGATGTGTTTTAGAACAGACAGCAGTTTAAATGTCTCACAGATTATGACAACTGGGTCTGCAAGATGTGTACTGTTACTTATGCTAAGCAGATTGAATATAAAGGTCAATGAGGAATCAAACGTTTGTATGAGCAGGGTCAATAAATGTACACTTACACTGAAAGAAGCTATTTTTTCAACAAGATGGTACCGACGACAATGATTAAGCCTGTTAACTGTATCCATCCAGGAATTGGAATATCAGCACTTGCTATGTTCACTGTTATGAAACCTCCAACAGTGATAACAAGTTTTTTCCTGGGAGAAGACAGCAAAATTATTCAAGTCGATCTCAAGATTATGGGGCAGAAAAGCAAATATTTCAGATTTACATATTGACTCTATAGCACTGTTATAGTATTTATACACAGAAACACATATGTTAACAATTATTATGAAGTGACAGACTGCACTCACAGTTTGATATAATCCATCGTCTTCAGAGAATCTTTTCTTTGTTTCAGCAGTTTTTGCTTTGCTTTTGCTTCTTCTTTTGGTTTTACTGGGTTATGGTTCGTGGCTGCAGTGAGACCCCTCTGTTTATACATTTATGAGTGAGACGATGTACTTCCTGTCTCCTCCTACTTCCTTCCTCTCTGAGCATGAACCAGATACAATATTTTTTGCCTATAGGATGGTGAGGTCATGACCTGCCCTACTGATGTGTCACCAAGATAAACAGCTTGTGTTCTTTTCCTCAGATGATGTTTTCTGAGATGGAGGCTGAGATACTAATAGCAGCCATTAAATCAACAAGGTGTATTTTACTGGTATAAATAGTGAATGTGATGACAAAGCACTGTGACAAAGAGGAGCATCATCTGGGAGCACTGTCTCAAGTTTGCATTCAGGCTAAACTGCATAGAATATAAATCAAGTATGCATAAATGTGTTGATATAAAAAGTACTTCACAACCAGTTTCCTAAAACAAACAAAAATCAAATGATATTTGACACTTTAAAGTATGTAGGAGGATTAGGGCCACATGAAAAATGTATTTGAGTTCTGAAATTAAAGTCAGTATTCTGATTTTAAACTCAACTCAAATAAAATTTTCACATATGGCACTAATCCTCTTCTGTATTAAAGGGATTGCAGAAGTGTAACGAGATCTAACATTTGAAATGCATGTTTATCATAGAAAAAACACCCAGTAGGAGTATTACAAAAGCATTGAATCCACATAGTTTCCATTTAGAGAAAATCAGTGACATTCAGTGCAATCACTCCCAGTGACCATCATGGTGATGTCTTGATTTTAATGTACACTGAGTGAATCCAGGTAAAAGTTATTATCCTTGTAAAACTTCTTTAACTGCACGTTACTCAGTTACCCATTTTTTTAACAATTACCTCTAAAATAAATATCAACTGTTCAAAGAAATGGTGATTCAGCTATGTTTCTGATATTTTCTCTGACAATTTACATCAATGAAGGTCTAAGACTAAATATTAGAAACACCTCTCAGTATAACATAGTACAATCCAACAGCACCGCAAACTACAACTTCAATGTTTCTGAAAATATCTGAGGTAAGAAATAGGCAATGCAGTAACAGAATCTTGATCTATATTTGATCAGCACTGACTAGTTTGAGCTGATTTTGGTTTCAAGGACCGCTTTCTTTTTTTTTCAACTTTATTGAGTAAATGACACACATTTGTTTTAGTCTGAGATGTAGGGTCTACAGTGCAACATCTAGTGGCTGAATGTTGTGTACTGCAACTTTAAGATGAGTTTTTAGGATTTTATGTAGCTTCATAAATATCTCTGACTATGAAAATAACAACTGGGTTCGTAACCTGTCCTTGCAGTGAGACACTGTCCTTTGTAATGTTATTTATGCTAACTATTGTCCTAAATGTTTGTTCTTATTGCAGAGTTACGATTTCATAGGCATGTTTCAGTGTTCATTTCAAATAAATTATCATGTCAATTCTTGTTTTTTTGTTGTTGTTGTCATTTCCCCCCTAAATTAAATGGATTGTGGAAGTATAATGTTCTCTACCATATGCACAATGCACTTCAGTAATTTCTAAATCAAAATAAGCTTATTTTTGAGAGATCGTTTAATCACTTACTAGCAAGCACCACAGCTGCCTTTGCAACAGCCACAGCCACCGCTATTACTGCTACTAACAATAAACACCAGGTGCTTATGTGAAAGTCCTCCACTTCCATATGGATGCTATTCTTTGACATTGTACAGGTCAAAGATGATCTATATTGATGCCCTATAAGATGCCCTTTTCCTAAAAATGGAGTGAGCAACACAGTCAGCATCTGTACAGACTCAGAGCAGCATCACAACATTTTAAACATTTTTAAAACTAAAAGCTTTGTGTCTATGTGCTAAGAGGTTGGCAGCCTAAAATTGGTATTAGTGTCATGAGGATTACAAATGATTTTTATTTAAATTATATTCCTTATTCCATTGTTTGTAAACACATTCTTCTTCTTTTTGAAATTCAGTTCAGTTTTTTTTCTCTTTTTTCTGAAGTTCAGTTCTTAGGAGTGAAAGCTGATCCTCTGAATCTGAAGTTCATGTTTTGTTTATTTTTTTCCCATTCTTTGTACACTCTTCAGAATTATGTTAAACTTCAATGAGAAAATACTGTAGCTTTGCTTGTTTGTGAATATCCAATTTACTGTTGGCAGTGTTAAGTTATTAATTCTATTGTCCCCCACACATTAATACAGTAGCGTATTGCTGCCACCATGACAAAAAACATATTTGCTCAGTTTCTCGATATGATGAGAAAACTCTCATTATAACAGCTGCTCTTTAAGTGCTGAATTTTTTTCTCTGGTCTTCAAAAACAACTCATGAAGATATTCATGAGTTATTCATCAGACAAAACTACAACTGGATCTTTATGAATAATGACAGACAGGTACATGATGAAAAAGAGGAACCTTTATCGTAATATTGGGGGAGATGATCTGGTCCTGTCACTGTTAATGAGAAACTGATAAAATACACAGACTGACACAAGAACAGCAAATCGTTGTTTTAACTCCTTTTCACTTTCTGATTGTTTTGGGGAAAAATCATGTTTTACATGCATATGTGCTACTGTGGTTACATGCTTCCTTGTCAAGGAAGTGTAACATGTCTTCAAAGATGTACTGCAGTGTTTTTCAGCCCTTCCCGTAAACCCTCCTGAAGCACTTCAGAAGTGATATCATGAGCCTATCTGAAGGTTTAGGCCTACAGATTTTTAATGAACAGATATTTACAGGTATTTGCTTTGTACAATCTATTTTGATGCATTTCAAGTTATATTTCTTGTACAATGGTGTAATTTAACAAAATGGTTTGTAACTTCTGTGCCACAAAGGAAAAACATTGTTATGCAATGACACTTTCAGTAAAAAATAAATATATTGAATGATTTCATTAATTGATAATGAACAATTACTGTGGCCATGAATGTTTTCTCATGCAAAAACTGAATAATACAGAACTACTGTATATATTGATAGATCTAGCAAAATATATCATATAACAGTATAACTGATGATGATAATTCTTGCTTGGATGATCTCCATCTTCATCTTTAGGCCAATGTTAGTTAATAGTCTGTTTATGGTTACCTACTAAAAACAATACAGAGATGCCTTTCTGTGAACCCTTTTATCTTATTGCAACAATTTACTGTAAACTCTCATGAACTAGAATTCAGAATAAAAAAAGAACATAATCAAAGAGTAGTCTACTATTCTTTCTCCAACACTTTTATTTTTATCACCCTCTCATTATGGCACTTATCATGCAGTCACATTGAGTTTAAACAGCTCTGATGATGCCTTATAAAGTTGTATGACCACTACTACATGTGAAGTGCACAGAAAATTACATTTGTTCCCAGTGCTTTGCAGTAAAATGTGCTATCAATGTTAAGATGGTAAATGACACAGGTTGTGTCACTGGTATCTTCACCAGTGCAAAAGGAAAGTTAAGATGCACATCAACACAATGCTGTATACTTAAAGACACATGCATAAGCTTTGTCATCACGTAGTGGCAGCACTGCTCCCTTAATCAAAGCTCCTTCAGTTTATTTCATATCAAGTAGACTGAAGTGACTCCCCTTTATTATTATTTCACGCTATGAATCTTATGAACACACTAACCAGACATGGTCACAGAGATATTTGTGCTCCAAAGTCAGAGTTAAAGAATCTGCAGAATCTTTTTGTACACTGTATAAGAGACAAATAGATTGAATATAAAAGTCAATTACGAAACAAAAGTTTGTATATGCAGGGTCAATAAATATAGACTTATACTTTGGTCAGCATGCAGAGTCCAGAGTCCAATGCCCAGCAGTTACACAACAACATTAAAATGACAGCTTTTCATCTCCCCGGTTCCCCTCTGAGAGAGTGGAGTTTGCACACTGTTTCTATAAAAATAATAATACCTCAAAGTGTGGTGTAGCCTGACCGGAGTGGCTGGTCACTTGGTAGGAGGCAGACACAGGAAACCTTAGCCAGGTGATTTATTTACAAAAAAAGTGGCACCATGCTACACATGTAACAAAAACAAACAAAAAAAAATGTACAAAACAAAAAAACAACTAAATAGTTAACTTGGCCTAACTGATCAAAACTCAACTCATATCAACTGAACTTATATTAACTTATCATCATGTGCACACAGCTACACACTGATGTACTAACCCCCCGACAGCCAAAAAGCAACTGCTTAAATAGACCCTTCCATCAGCAGTCCATCAGAGTCAATCTGGGCTGTACCATTGCTGCAGGTGCATCCCATGTCTCTGCTAAAACAGGTCAGAGATAAAGTTATTCCGTCTTACCAACCTCCATGGTGAAACACTTTACCATAGCTTACCATATAGCACACTTGCAACCATACATAAACTGATCAAAGTCACAGTAAATAACTCACTTAACATAATTAACTACCACCCCCGCCACATTATCCAACCCAGTGACATCACCAATGATGTCACCCAGTGTATAAATACAGGCCATTGTTGGGTGCCTCCTCCTTTTGTCTGTGGAGCACATGGTGAGTATGGTAAGTAGCACAGAAAGAATAGGATTGAATTAAAGCTGCAAGCAGCGTTGAACGGGCCTTCGCGCCCTTGGGCACATGGGGCCGCGGCGCAGTCACCTAAGCCTCTGGGAACCAAGAAAACATTTGGAGATGATCAGTGTGAGAGTCTTTTGACACACAATACTAACCAGTTTCTCTCTGTGAGCCCACCCCTCTGTTTATCACAGATAATTATGAATTATGAAATCAAAATATTGTTAACCTTAATCAATAATTCGGGCACCAACTGTAGGATCTGTGAGGAACACAGTTGATTATTTGCAATAATTATCAATTATCAAAGATAATTAACTAATTATAACAATTAATAGAATTATTAATATGAACTAACAAATACGGAGCACCACCCGGAAACCGGGACCAATAACTGAACAAGGTAGACTCATAAATGGGAGTTCACCTAGAATGTTAATATCTGAGCGATATCAACATTCAAGGGTAAACAAAGAAGGGTTGAATTCAAGCTCTGACTCCTTCAATCAGCCACTTTTCACAATATGTTACACACAATAATGACAAAAGAACTTCTCTTTAAAGATATAACATTGTTTATTAAACTTAGCAAAATCAACAAAGTTAACAAATGAATTCTAGAGGGATTGAAAGTTGAAACGACGGATACAGGAAGTGGCGACGCATGTAAGGGCAGCGGAGCGTTAACTGCAGTATGACCGAAAGAAGCACAACCAGTTAGCCTCTGCTAGCCTCTCAGCTAACCCCGGCTCTCTGTTTAGATCCAAACGGAGCACCGAGTCCCGATTTGTTATTCAGGTTAAAGCGGAGAGAATCAGCGGGCCTACGGGCCGTGGCGGCCGTTTTAGATACATAGGTGGCGCTCTCGAGCACATTTTGGCACTTTGGGGGTTAATTTTTACATTTTATCAAATTTTTCACCAGACCTGATGTGCGTGCCAAATTTGGTGAGTTTTTGAGCATGTTTAGGGGGTCAAATTTAGAGTTAAAGTGGCGTAAGAAGAAAGAAACAAACACACGAAAAACAATAGGGTCTTCGCCCTTTGGGCTCAGGCCCTAATTATGAAATGCAGACTTAACCCAATAAACAATAACTAAACTTAACAATACTTGTCAGTGTTTTACTTTAACCAAAAATGTTGCTGGTATGTGAACTGTAACCAAACATAATGCAAACCACAAACAAACCCGGGATAGTATGTGTCTGCAAGTTACAGATTGATCATAAACATATGGCTAAACAAACAATTACCAAGCATGGTTAAATATGTAAGCTATGTGGCATTGATGGTGAAAGTAGGGACAAATGGTGTATTCTCACCCACTTTGTCACACAAAGCAAACTGTGATGCTTTCACTTCTTTATTTAATCAAATTGTAAGTAGTCATACAACATTTTTTTAAGTTTTATAGGCAAATTACATTCTTATCAATTATATGATGTTTTTCTATAACACAAAATGTCAGATTTTTACAGATTTTGCTAAATGACCATGATGTCTCTAGAAAAACAGGAAGACATATTATTTCAAGATGAGTTTTAGAATAGATGGAGATTTAAATGTCTAACAGATTATGACAACTGGGTCTACAAGGTGTGATTTATAATGTTACTTATGTTAAGTAGATTGAATATAAAGGTCAATGAGGAAACAAAAGTTTGTATAAGCAGGGTGAATAAATGTAGACTTACTCTGAAGAAAGGTCTCTGATTATCATGTTGATTCCGAGGAAGATCAATGAGATTGTTATTGTCAGTGTCACAGAAGATGAAATCAATATTTGCTGCTTTCACTGATGCAACACTACCAAAAGTGAAAACTATCATTTTTCCTGGGAGAAGACAGCAAGTGAGTCAAACTGACCACAAGATTATGGGGCAGAAAAGCAAATATTTCAGATTTAGATACTGACTCTATAGCAATGTAGTAGTATTTATACACAGAAATGCACGTTAACAAGAATTATGAAGTGACAGACTGCATTCACAGTTGGACTGGATTGAGCACATTGAGAGAATCTTTTCTTTGTTTCAGTAGTTGTTACTTTGCTGCAGTGAGATGATATTTGTCTTCGTAAGTTGTCCCAAGATGTGTCTGCTAAGGTGATACAATAATTTCCTTGTCTGGGTCCAGACTATTGAATCTATCTGCCTGATGTCAGGCAAATAATTTCCTTCTTTCAATATCTTATCACTATGATTATATATGATATATCAGGTGCTCCATATAACCTACATTCACTCTTGAGAACAGTCGAAATCTGCCTTATAAAGGTCTAACTGAGTTAAGTTAAGTTGTACATTGAGTTTGCCTGTATCTCTACTATTGAAGTTGATGTGTCACCAAGATAAACAACTTGTGTCCTTGTCCTCAGATGATGTTTTCTGAGATGGAGGGTGAGAGTTGAGAAACTAATAGTAGCCATTAAATCAACAAGGTGTATTTTACTGGAATAGAAACTAAATTTTATGTCAGTTTGAGGTATCTGAAGCAAAAACTATCTTGAAAACTGTGACAAAGAGGAGTGTCATCTAGGAGCACTGTCATCACTACCATAACTTAAATTATATGTTCAAAATGTTCAAAACAGTACAGACTATAAATCAAGTAAGCAAATATGTTGATATGAAAGTACTTCAAAACCACAGATTGTCTGCAATTTGTGTTTTTTATTGCATAGTTACGACTCCATGAATTGAAGTTGATTGGAGAAGAATCAGAGATGAATGAACATGTCACATCTTCTATTTATTTTTGCTGTCATATTTTCCTGAAACAAACAGAAATCAAATGATATTGACACTTTAAAGGGATTGCAGAAGTTTAATAAGATCTAACATTTAAGATGCATGTTAATCAGACCAAGGAAGCCTCCTTTTGAAAGATTGTGGAATCACTTACCACTCATATAGATTTTCACAGCTGCTACTGGTGCTATTACTGCAGCTGCTATTGCAAGCAGAGAAGAGGTCGATACTGAAAAACCGGCCACTGTGATTGCAAACCAACCACAAAACTTCACCACTAAACGTTTCCTAACAAAAGGAGTGAGCAACAAGAACTCATAAGAAAAAGAAACATGAGAATATTTTCCTTACATTTATAAATCAAAAGCTTTGTGTGTGTCTGTGTGTGTGCACACTTACAATAGTGTAATAATTTTACAATACCAGTGTAAGAGCTATTTGTTTTAACAAGCTAGTTTTATTGCCACCCCACACATTAATGCTGCTTGAAAATGACTTCAATGGCTCTTAGTCTCTCCACAACCTATACAATCATAGCAGTGTCACATACGGTATTTTTAAAGATAAATTACTCACGAAATCATAGCTATCCTGGATGATTTATCTCTTAGCAGTTGTAGTGCTGGAACAGCTGTAGTGTTCAGATTCAATGTGACTTTTTTTTAAGGTTGGTTTTAAGTCACACCCACATTGCCTCATCGTCCCATATAATATGTCTCTTAAGGTGGACTGCAGCTGCACCTGAAGGTCCTTCTTAAGCAAAACATAACCTTGGTCTGTAAAAATATGCTTGTGTGGATTTACTAATTAGACTGCAAATAAGTTTGTGTGAAGTGGTGAGAGGAGAGCAGAGGAGGACGGGCTCCCGCTGTCCTCCTTAAAGTGGGATGTCTTATATCAATTTAATGTACTTCAGGACAGATGCACCAGTCCTCCTTCAGCAAGGACACACACATGAAAATGTAATGCTGGCGTACAGTGCCGCCGCTCCACATACGCAGAGCACGCAGAGCACGTGGGGCCTCAAGTACCAGGCAGGGGCCCCCAAAATTAAGGCTGATAAAAATGTCATGATAATTATCACATTATTACATTTTAACACAAATTGAAAAAATATATAAATTATATACCCTATCACTCAATTCAAGCCCCCAACCCTTCCTCGAAATGGTACAACCTTCAAAGGCCTCGTCTGTTCGCTTTGGAGTTTGTCTTCGGTTCGCTTGTAGCCTACTACTTGCCTCTCGCCTGAAGTTTGCCATATTAGCCTGCTTTATCAAGCTGTTTTTGAATGAGGCATGGTAGCAAGTAAGAGACAGCATGAAAATGGCACTGAAAACAGAAGAAGAGAAAACTGAGAAATGTAGCCCATGCCAGTGTTGTAGTACTCGAGTCCAGGACTCGGACTCGAGTCCAACTAGGGTCCTGATTTTCAGGACTCGTGACTTGACTCAGACTTGCATACTGATGACTCGGACTTGGACTCGAGCATTGACTGCATTAGCTGATAAAGAAGTAATATATATCCGATTTTATTCCGGTCAAATTTTCGCATAGCTACACTACGGTTCACGTAATACACACAGCAGCAGCTGAGGCACAGACATTGTTACCACACACAGCATGCAGTCACGCACACAGCGCACAGAAAGCCACAGCCACACACACACACACCATGCACTACAGCCACACACACACATCATCGGTGGTATGGAAGTTCTTTAGCGTGAGTGAAGAAGACATAAAGCTCGCAATTTGTAATCCCTTAAAGTCCAAAAAAAAAAAAAAAAAAATCTTATTCTTAATTCTTATAAAGAAAATCAGAATCGCCAAAAATCCAATAAAATTGCAATCAGTGCATCATTAATATTAATATGAAATCACAACTATGTCATTTTTGTTTAATGTGGACTTTTTTTAT
Organism: Thunnus thynnus; assembly: GCF_963924715.1. Lineage (NCBI taxonomy): Eukaryota > Metazoa > Chordata > Actinopteri > Scombriformes > Scombridae > Thunnus > Thunnus thynnus. Next base: position 18,804,208 of record NC_089531.1, on the reverse strand, counting down.
TTGTATGTCAGCTCTTTGACCATGCCAGATTGGAGCACTGGAGCCCATCTTAGGACTCGACTCAGACTCAACTCAGGGACCCCGTGACCAATTATGCTTAGGGCCTCCAAATGGTTAGCAGCGGTCCTGCTGGTGCAGACGTTTAGGAACAGTAAAAACTGAAGTCTGTAACTCTCCAGTAGTCACATTTTATAGACTGAACGCTACACAAGCACATAAAACACATCTGATGTGTATTTGGTCAAACGGCTCAGTCCGTCTTATCTCTGTGAAATGTTTGTGTTTTCTGTCCTGTAGTCCAACTTGTTTAACTTGGAGTGTGAGCTTGTGTCTGTGTTTATGTGTTTGAGAGAATGTGTATTAAGTTCTTGCATATCAACACAAAGCTTTGTCACCACCTAGTGGCAGCACTGCTCCCTTTATCAAAGCTCCTTGAGTTTATTTATTGTATATATCAAGTAGACTGACTGCCCTTTATTATTATTTCACACTATGAATCTTATGAACACACTAACCGGACAAGGTCATAGAAATATGTGCTCCAAAGTCAAAGTTAAAGAATCTGCAGATTGCGCTCTGCTCATTAAAGTTATTTTATATGAAACTCATTTTTTTAATCTTTTGTTCTTAATTGTGGGTGTGTATTTACATGTATGAGAGAGAATGTGCTTTATTGTTTACTTTCATGGGTGATTCATCATGGTACACTCCTAATACCTGATAGTTACACAACAACATTAAAATGACAGCTTTTCATCTCCCCTGTGTCCCTCTGAGAGACTGGAGTTTGTACACTGTTTGTATAAAAATACCAATACCTCAAAGCAAACTGTGGTTCATTCACTTCTTTATTTAATCACGTTGTAAGTAGTCATCCAACAAGTTTTTAAGTTTTAAAGGTAAATTATATTCTTATTAATTATATGATGTTTTTCTATAACACAAAACATCAGATTTTTAAAGTGTTGCTAAATGACCTCTTTGAATTAATGAATTCTTTGGCTTTATGTCTTCTGAACTTGTTTCTTCTCATTAGCTGATCCCTGGTTCTTCTGCATATACAAAAGGCCCAGTATTACAAAAGCGTTGAATCCACACACTAACTTAGGGTCCACTTGGAGAATATCAGTGACATTCAGTGCAATAATTCCAATGACCATGATGTCTCTGGAGAAACAGGAAGATACATTAATTCAAGATGAGTTTTGGAATAGACGGAGGTTTAAATGTCTCACAGACTATGACAACTGGGTCTGCAAGGTGTGATTTGTAATGTTACGTATGTTAAGTAGATTGAATATAAAGGTCAATGAGGAAACAAAAGTTTGTATAAGCAGGGTAAATAAATGTAGACTTACTCTGAAGAAAGGTCTTTAATTATCATATAGATTCCAAGGAAGGTCAGCAGTTGTTATTTTGCTGCAGTGAGACAATCTTTGTCTTTGTAAGTTGTCCCAAGATGTGTCTGCTCAGGTGATACAATAATTTCCTTGTCTGGGTCCAGACTGTTGAATCTAATACCTGCCTGATATCAGGCAAATAATTTCATTTCCCTCTTACAATATCTTATCACTATGAAGGTATATGACATATCAGGTGCTCCATTTAACCTACATTCCCTCTCGAGGATAGTCTAAAGTCTGCCTTATAAAGGTCTAACTGAGTTAAGTTTTAGAGGTGTATATCCTAAATTAAGTTTGTCTATAACTTTACTATTTAAGTTGATGTGTCACCAAAATAAACAACATGTGTTCTTTTCCTCAGATGATGTTTTCTGAGATGGAGGGTGAGAGTTGAGAAACTAATCGTAGCCATTAAATCTACAAGGTGTATTTTACTGGAGTAGAAACTGAGTGTGATGTCAGCTCAAGGTAACTAAACTATCTTGAAAACTGTGACAAAGAGGAGTGTCATCTGGGAGCACTGTTATCACTACCATAGCTTAAATTATATGTTCAAAACGTTCAAAACAGTACAGACTATAAATCAAGTAAGCAAATATGTTGATATGAGAGTACTTCAAAACCACAGATTGTCTGCAATTTGTGTTTTTTATTGCATAGTTACGACTCCATAAATTGAAGTTGATTGGAGAAGAATCAGAGATGAATGAACATGTCACATCTTCTATTTATTTTTGCTGTCATATTTTCCTGAAACAAACAGAAATCAAATGATATTGACACTTTAAAGAGATTGCATGTAACAAAATCTAACATTTAAAATGCATGTTAATCAGACATGTTAATGTAAAAAGTGAATATGATTTCAGTAATTGACAACACACAATTACTATAGCCATGAATGTTTTCTAATACAAAAACTGAACAATACAGAACTACTGTATATATTGATGAGATCTAGCGAAATAAATCAAACAACAGTGTAACAGTGTTACTTGTAAAAACAATACAAAATTGAACCTTTTCTTGTCTTATTGCAACAATTTACTGGTAAAATCTCATGAACTAGAATTCAGATTCAGATTTGTTCACAGAATAGTCTACTATTTAATACCCAACACTTATTTTATTTTTTATCATCCTCTCATTATGGCACTTATCATGTAGTCATATTGAGTTTGAACAGCTCTGATGATGCCTTATAAAGTTGTATGACCAAAGTAAAATGTGCTTTAAACGTTTAGATGGCAAATGTAACAGGTTGTGTCACTTGTACCTTCACCAGTGCAAAGGGAAAGTTAAGATGCACATCAACACAGTGCTGTATACTTAAAGACACATGCATAAGCTTTGTCATTAACTAGTGGCAGCACTGCTCCCTTTATCAAAGCTCCAAGGTCATAGAAATATTTGTGCTCCAAAGTCAGAGTTAAAGAATCTGCAGATTGCACTCTGCTCATTAAAGTTATTTTATATGAAACTCTTTTAATTTTAGTTTTATCTTTTATTCCCATTGTGGGTGTATATTTACATGTATGAGAGATAATGTGTTTCATTGTCTACTTTCAGTGCTGAGTGTATCTTCATGGTACACTCCTAATGCCCAGCAGTTACACAACAACATTAATATGACAGCTTTTCATCTCTGCTCTGCCCCTCTGAGAGAGTGGAGTCAGTACACTGTTTGTATAAAAACAACAATACCTCAAAGCAAACTGTGATGTATTCACTTCTTTATTTAATCAAATTGTAAGTAGTCATCGAACAAGTTTTTAAGATTTAAAGGCAAATTATATTATTATTAATTATATGATGTTTTTCTATAACACAAAATGTCAGATTTTTACAGTGTTGCTAAATTATCTCTTTGACTTTACATCTTCTGAACTTGTCTGGGTTTATATTTTCTTCTTATTAGCTGATTCCTTTTCCTGGGAACCAGATGAATCTGCATACTCATGTTTCTTAATTTGTTGATCGCAAAAAATCCTCTCCAAATTCCCGGGGATGCAAGACTACTACTTGCTGGTTCTTCCTCATGGAGAAATAGACCAGTATAATTATTACAAAAACATTGAACACCCACACCAACCAATTAGTTTCCACTCTGAGAATATAAGTGACATTCAGTGCAATCACTCCAACGATCACCTTGCTAATGTCTCTGGAAAGGAAGATACAATAATTCAAGATGAGTTTTAGAATAGACGGAGGTTTAAATGTCTCACAGACTATGACAACTGGGTCTGCAAGGTGTGATTTGTAATGTTACTTATGCCAAGTAGATTGAATATAAAGGTCAATGAGGAAACAAAAGTTTGTATAAGTAGGGTCAATAAATGCAGACTTACACTGGAGAATGATTTTGGGTCGCCATGTAGATTCCAAGGAAGATCACTGAGATTATAATCATCGGTGTCGCATCATAAAATGGATTTATAGTAGTTGCTATATTCACTAAAAGACACCTCCAATAATGAAAGCTATGGTTTTCTTGGGAAAAGACAGAAAAATTTGTCAGTGATCACAAGATTATGGGGCAGAAAAGCAAATATTTAAGATTTACACACTGACTTTATAGCACTGTAGTAGTATTTATGTTATATATATTAACAATTATTATGAAATGACAGACTGTACTCAGTTCATTCAGATCCATCGTCTCGAGAGAATCTTTTCTTTGCTTCAGCAGTTGTTACTTTGCTTCTTCTTCTTCTTCTTTCAGTTTTATGTGCTGTTGGCAATTGTTACTTTGCTGCAGTGAGACAATTGTTAAATCTACTTCCAGTCTCCTCTCCACAGACTAACCAGACAGGGTCAGAGGAATATTTGCGCTCCAAAGAGTTAAAGAATCTGCAGATTTCACTCTGCTCATTAAAGTTGTTTTATATGAAACTCATTTTTGTTTTATCTTTTGTTCCCAACTGTAAGTGTGTATTTACATGTATGAGAGAGAATATGCTTTATTGTTTACTTTCAGTGATGGGTGTGTATTCATGCTACACTCCTAATACCCGGCAGTTACACAACAACATTAAAATGACAGCTTTTCATCTCCCCTGTGTCCCTCTGAGAGAGTGGAGTTAGTACACTGTTTGTATAAAAATAACAAAACCTCAAAGCAAACTGTGATGTATTCACTTCTTCATTTAATCAAATTGTAAGTAGTCATCAAACAAGTTTTTAGGGGTTTTTTTTGCCGTCATCTTTCCTGAGACAAACAAAAATCTAATGATATTGACACTTTAAAGGGATTGCAGACTGGACTGCAAGTGGACAGCAGTGTGTTTCAGCTCCAACTGAAAGTCCTCCTGATGCAAAACGTAACCTTGATCTGTAAAAATATGCTTGTGTGGATTTACTAATAAGACTGCAAATGACATGGGGTGTGTCAGTTTTCTAACTACCCTCACCAGTGTAGAGGGAAAGGTAGGATGTCCAGCTGCACATTGTTGTTCATCACCCAGTGGCAGCTAGACACCTTCAACAAAGCTCCTTGCGTTCATTAACTGTATCTATCTAGCAGACTGACCCTGCATATTGTTATTTCACGCTATGAATTTAAAGTACATTTCATAGATTTTTCACCTGTGTGCTACCATAGCCTAACTCTCAGCACAATCCATCACTGGCCTAATAAACCCTACAATTTGCAAGAGAAAAAGTAAGGACAGGACCAAGATCCAATGTGCAAAAAATGGGGAGTATAGGATAAAAATCTGCCCTGAAGCTGACAGATGTGGGTAGGATAAACCAACAGAGGAGCAGGCAAAACAGGAGAGAGACTCAAGGACTAGCATCTGTCTCTGAAAGATAAATCCCTGGCAATCTTTCAAAAACCCAGGAGGTTGTTTAACAACACTTTAACAACACCGTGCTGTTTTTGGAGGTATTTCCAGAATCTCAGAAGACTCTTCTGCACATCTGGATTAAAATATTGCTGACAAATAACATAGGTATGTTTCCTAAATTGGGACTTTCCTTTTGATATACATGAGGATAGTAGCAGAGAGGAACAAACTGTATATCTTCTTGCCTAAGTGTAAGAATATCTATCACTCACAAAATAGAGTTTCACCTGAAATAGCTGTTAATGCGGTGCTGTGTGAGTGAATTCTGGATATATGTCACTCAATCTGTCTTTTCAACAGCTATAACTGTGAAGGTGACATATCACATAACTAATCAAATCACAGTTTCAGAAAGTCTGAAAAATCAAAAGGATTTTGATGCACCTGAAATATGTTGTTTCTGCTTTCCGATCATGTATCATCTTTTGAGCCTTTGTGGGTGTCACAGCCCGCAAGTTGGGCATAGTGTCCATAATAGACATGCTATGATTTGTTACAAACTGAAGAAGAAATTGTGAAGCAAATTATAGCACATGGATGAGGAGGGATGTGGTGAGAAGGAATAAAAGTTACTGCTTGTTGAAGAGACTGCTGCTCTGAAAAGACCACACTGCTACCTGCTCACTGATAGCCATACATATTATAGGTTGTTTGGATGTAAATATAGTTTCATGCACAACCTCTCCTCCCTAGAGTCATGTTGCAACATTGGACATGCACACGGACACACAGAGAGAATGCTCTGAAGGGGATTTGGACATCCTGTCTGCCCCTCACTGTTCAACACGGGAACAGGATGGAAAAAACTGACGTGGCCTGAGCACAACATGCACAAACACATGCGCACATAAGGCTTGGCGTCGACTAAGGTGTGCTATTCTTCCATTCTGGTTCTCAGTAAGATCCATCTGTTCATCCTGAAGAACACACTGAGAACACTTCTTCTCTTTCATTCCCTTGCAGTCTGAAAATGAAGCTATCCTTCCTGTGAAAAGCCTAGTACTGGAATTCATTCAGTCACAATATAGGCAGAGTTGAAAGATAGGATGCTTGTGTGTATTTATCATGGTAGGTATGTGTGCGTGTGTGTGTATGTGTAGGGGGGGGGGGGTTGGCGGGTGCGGAAGCAATTTCGTTCTGCTCTGTTTGGCAGTGCATCAGTGAACATTTTTCTGTTTCTCAATCCCCACCACTCTCCATGTCCCTCTCTTCAACGCTCGCCCATGTCTGTCCATCCTCTGATTCCCATCACACAAGCTCTCGCTTTCTCTTCCTCTCCTGTGGCGGTCCTTTTCTCTATCTTCCCTTCTCTCACTATGCCAGCTCCCTCTCATACAAAATCCCACTCGTCCGTCGCCGCTGAGAGCAGGGATGTTCACAGAAGGACCGAGTTTAGATTGGGGTGTGTTTTGGAAGATAATTGACGGGGAACAATGGGAAGCTACAGCACAGCAGGGGCTTGGATCGATTCACTCCTGATTCAATGAGCGATGAGTGAAACTGCAATTTGGTCACTAGGAAAAGAGCATTTGGATCTTAATTATTTCATACTGTATTTGACATAATCCCATTTAGGAGGAGAGTAGGTAGTCATCCCTCTGCAGGCATGTTGTTTGTTGTTTATGACAGTAAAGGAGACAGAAACAGGAAAATGGATTAGTGTCACAGAGCAGTCATTACATACATGTATTTGGAAGCAATTCTATGATGGTATTTAGGGTGATAGAGCAAAAGATAGCATAATGTGGAGGTTCAAAAGGCCCTGTGAATGCAATGGTGTGTCTGTGTTTGTGTCAGTGGGAGGGGGAGAGGAGGAAAACATGAAAATTGTACTTTGACGAGAGTGTGATATCAAATGGTGGGGGGCATGTGGAGACAAAGGCGGGTCAGACCAATGTATGTGTGTGTGCGTGTGTGTAGGAGGGATACAGGAGCAGATGCCATTGTCTGGAGCCTATATCACAATATAACAGTAAGAGGATTATCCACCCGACATGCACATACACACACACACACACACACACACACACACACACACACACACACACCTCCCTACCAGCCAAAGGCTCGTGCACCCAAATAACCCCCTGACATATAAACACCACCCTCAGAGAGTGAGAGAGAGAGAGAGAGAGAGAGATAGAGAGAGAGAGACAGAGAGAGAGAGAGAGAGAGACTTGGACATAATGTTCACACACTAGCTGTGGTGTAAAATGGAGCATATTGACTTCCAGTGACAACAGACGCTTCTTAAATCCCCCACTCAGCCCCATTCTACATCAGCTACAGCAGACTGACGCTGGACACTGGCAAGCAATACTTGGGTGCATGTCTCTCTCTCGCTCTGTGTGTGTGTGTGTGTTTGTGTGTGTGTGAGTGAGTGTGTTTGCGCGCTGGCACTTGGCACCAAAACGCACATAGGGTGAATTAGTGTAATGTGGGACACTGCCAAATGTGTCCTAAGCTCAAATGCATCTATCTCTTTCTACCAAATGCTAATGATTAGGACAGCTGTCAAATTAAACTTGGAGTGTCATGTAGCCTAATTGAAATCACACGACTCCACACATGCGATGCCATCGACTGGGGCAGATCAATGGTAAATGCTGGGTTGGATCAGCTGAGGGTTAGAGTTAAAGTTAAGGTTATGCGCACAATGAAGAAACACAACATGTTCAAATCTCATAAGAGTTTCGCACATTGTCCCTCCAGCTGATCCAATCTAGCACCAACCCAGGGCGATCTTCCAACAGGAAGTACTTGCTGTGAAATCCAGTCAAAGGTCGGTGACAAAGGATTTCGAGTAATTTAATTTTAAGGATATAAATTTGTCATGAATGAAGCAATGTTGCCAATTGTTATCAGATTGTGTTTATGATATATTCATGATTCAAACTATGCTATAATATGTTGAAAACATATTTCATATTTTTTTATTTTAATAAATTTTTCATTGTCCCACTTTATAAAATGTGGTTTGAAATGTGGAACAGCATGGTTTTACTAATGTGGGACAGTCATATATGTTTTTAAATTGGTGAAATATGCATTTAAATACTACATTAGAGATTAAATGTGTAAAAATTTGCCACCTGATCCAAACTAATGGGGGGCAGCATATCACCCCCCCCCCCCCCCAAAAAAAAGCATCATCCCACCACCACCATTATCACTCACTGAATATAGCATAAAGCTTACTGTTTACAGTGAATCTGTGCATGGCATGAAAATGCTACAGAGGCATTAGAGCCAGCAGTAAATTACAAAATATCTGCACAGATCAGAAAGTGGTTAGGAATCTACTTGGTTACTTTCTCACCTGAAAAAATATTAAAACTTAAAAGAGTGACATATTAACATAACCTGACGCATCAGATGGTTTCTTCCACAGAATCATCTGAGGGCAGGCACTTTCAAAAACCTAGGCTGGATTTGCGAGATCACAAGGTCACGCGAGAATCCTCATAGGACACTGATTGGTCCGAACCACCAGTAGTTCGGACACAAGCGCATAACTTGAAGTCTGACAGGATGGATTCTCACATGATGTCCTGATCTCACAAATCCAGCTTCCTCACAAGTTAAATATTAACAGTCCTACAGCGGAAATTTCAACAGCATTCAGCCTTGCTCCACCATTACTGCCGGTGGCTCTAGGTGGCGCTACTTCTTCTTCCTCTCATGTTGGACTGAGGACAGACTGGACGCTACAGTGACTCATTATCACCCCTGAGGTACAAAGATATATTATTAGACAGTATGGAAGTGGACAGGGCTAGCTGGTTAGCATGCTAACTTCAGTAGATATCTCTGCAACATGTATAGGTCTTTGAAATAACGTCAAAACTGTTATTTCTTCACATTCTGATGATAATTTTAGTTAATTTTGAAATATTTTATACTAAAATTCTGGGCAATTCTTACACATTCAACCTTTCAATGTGCAATGCCAATAGTTACTCAGCGGTCTTAATCTTGTAGGCCTTATGCTTATTTTTAGGCAGGTTGCAAATTAAGTTATTACTAATATTAAAACATGATACATAATATATTACTGTACTATCTGTGACAGCAAAAACTTTATAATCACTAAAATGACCAAATGTGGGCATGCACTTTGACCTTGAGTGTCACTGACCAGAGAAGTTTTTACTACATGAATTAAGGTGATTTAGACCTTTCAGCCTCCCACTGAATGTCCATTTCAGCCTGAACTGTCCCACATTAGGAAATGCACATAAACTGAGACAATTTGGCACAAGGAACACTTTTATAGGCCTATTTGTCATTTCCTCTGCCAGTGTGACATTTGCATTCTATTTTCTGATATGATTAGAAAAAACCTTGGGGATTTCAGAATGGTATTGGGTGCGCATATAATATATGGGCTTCATATCAAAATTGCTGGAGTGCCAATTGCAGAAATTGTCCCACATTACTGTAATTCAACCTAGCGCGCGCACCGTGCAGTTTTGCGCTGCGCAGTGCTCTGCAGCTCATCCTTTCACAGCCAAAGGAAGGACTTAACGGATTGCAGGCAGACAGGCAGGCAGGCAGGCAGCGACGAACCCGGCTCATTAAAATCTCATCTGCAGACCCTCCACCGGTCGCGCGCATTACTACTACTACTACTCGCGGTGCCGCTGACGGACCCCAAAGCGCAGAGTGACACGAGCGCGCAAGAGGTGTCGGCTCGGCACAATGGGACCGATCCAGAGTCGTTAAACGGTTCTGAGATAAACACACACACACACACACACACACACAGAAGGAGAGAGAGAGAGAGAGCGAGAGAGAGGGAGAGAGAGAGAGAGAGACAGAGAGAGAGAGACCAGACGTTGGGGAGGATAACGGCGACATGGCGAAAACGGGCAACATCTGAACTTTGGTGGATCCGCTGGGAGGATTATCGTGCAGCCCCATCAATCTGAAGCGAAGAACGGGACCTGATCAGAGTTCAGCAGACGTCAGTGTGTCAGAGGCATAGATTACGCTATGGCGCGCGGTGACGGTCGGTTGGGAACCTGGCAGGTGCTACTGACCATCTCCATGGTCATCATTCCCCTGTCTGCTCACGGTAAGTCCGCTGCTGCACTACCGGAGTCCCACCCTGTGCGTGCGTGTAGCTATGTGTGTGTGTCTGTTGCATGCAAGCGCACACTTGCATGAATCAAATCGCACCTGCATTGACATGGCTTTGATGTGGAAAATGGCAAAGCTTTGCTGTCAGATACAATAGTCCGTGTATGCAGCATAAATTATGGAAAGCAATTATGCATTTAGAATTTGGGCATTGATGGTCAATATTCAATAATTGTTTGACTGTCAATCTTAAAATCTATAGTGACAGTAACATATGAAGTATCCTTCCACATTTTTATTAAAATCTGTTTGGCATAGGCATTGATATTTTTAATGCACTGACAGTCTATTTTTGGCATTAATAATCTCATTAGGCTATTTTTTTAAAACAATTTGAATTCTTGACTGTCAATTAAACACTTTTCGGGTGACAAATCCGATGACATGATGTGATATTTTTTCTCTCGTGCTGTGCTGTATCGATCACTGATGACACTTGAACCATTGGCTGTGACCATGGTCAATCTCATCATTCATTCAGAGTGCAAAGGAGTGGTAACAGTTTATTTCAAATGCTTGTCATAAATGATGCTCTATTATCGTGCATCTATATAAAGGTATAAGCCTGTGGGTGATTAGACAGAGACATTTGACAGTTTAGTATTGCAGCTGCGGCTCGCCTCGGCGGTGCGTGGCCCAGACAAAGGCGGGATTAAGCGCACCGTGGCCAGGCTACAGGAGGTCCATTCACGGTGCTGAAAGGACTGAATTCCTCCAGACATTCATGGAAGCCCGAGACAACCGATCTCGCAACACCGCTCGCCCCCGCCGCCTTCTCATTTACTGTCCATCCCCTGAGATATGGAGGCAGGCAGTGTGAGAAACGAAAATCTGACACTCTGGTCTGTCTTGTCTGGCACACACACAAGCGTGCGCACTAAGCAGCGTAAATGTGGAAAGTCTTGGAAATGTAGAAATGCGCTGCTGCTGCTGCTGCTGCTGCGGCTGCTGCTGCCCAGCAACAGGGTGGCTCGTGCACGCAGAGGGTCGCCGGGGTTCACGTGAGCACGCGCTGCCACTGTAGCCCCCCCCCCCTCTTTTCTCGCCGCCCTCAATGTGTAACCAGGCGTTAACACTGTGACATATTGACCGGTAAATATACGCCAGGCGTCATGTCTGATGTTTTAAACCACCGTGTGGATGTGATTCATTGGCTGAAATGCAAAGGAGATTAATTAATTTCATTTGTCACCAGGGGAGAAGATGGATAGAAGTGTGACATGCTTTTTTTTCTTTCTATACGGCCCCTAAACAGTAATAGAAAAAGCAAATCAAAAGCCAAGCCATAACACAGACAGCACAAAATATAGCCTTAGTATTCTTATAATGCTCCTATAAGAGCTCAGCCTATTATGAATATGTGGTACTGTGAGTATTTCTCAGGCATGCCAAATTGAATATATGCTGTAACTCATGCTTTCACGGCGAATTTAAATGGTCATATAAAATCAGCAGTCAATCCACACACAAACATAGGAGACAGGAACACATGTTATCCTTGACAGCCCCATAAAGCAATAATATGTAGGCCTATAGTATACAGACTCGTGGGTGCTGTGCCGTGTGTATGTGAGTGCCCACTGTTTGAATGAATGCATACTGTGAGGTCCATCTGCCTTGTTGCTCCAGAAAGCTCATAATATGTCAAACCAGATCAAATCATCAGCATCTCCAGGACTCTCTTTCACACGCACACACAGAAGCAAAGGGAGGGAGGACACTGTTTATATTCTTAAAAGCTAAAATGCACACTGGTCAATGGGTGGAGGTTTGTAGGCCAATCAGAGGTGCCAAAAACAATAGCCAGAGAGCAGCTGCACTCAGAGACACATGCCGTTTGAAAAGTTTCAATACCAATCAATCAACACAGTTTGTGCTGATTGACTGTGTAATAGACTGTTTGCAGTAAACATTTTTCTTTTCTCATATAGCTGTTAAGTGTCCGAGAGCGGGTTGATGTGTGGCTGGTAGTTGCAGAAATAGTTGTGTCTGCATCCTACAACAGGGGTGCATGAAACCAACCAATGATTCCCACTGTGTCCTGCTGTTAAAGCGCAGGGTGCTGGGAATCTGTACTCTCAACCACTCACAAGTGACCTCAGGTAAAACCTGTTACCATGGTGATATGCTCAGCGTGATGCCAGAGGTGAAGAGCTGAGCGGCAGTTAAAGGCACAAATCACACCATTTCTACGAGGGAAATCAAATTGCAAAGCAGGGGCTCGTGCATTCAATTTGCTACTCTTGTAATCTCTCCATGTTCCCTTTAGCTCTTTTAATCGCTAAGACTGCCAGCTGCTAACAGGATGCGGCATCTCAATCTCAACGGGGAACAAATAGGCAGATTCAACCTTTAAATGGAAGAGTTTGAATCACTTGTAATCGGTCAGAGTATGTCTCTATCTTTCACAAATTGTGAAGCATTGGAGCTCAGTCCACCTCAGTTTTCCCAGAGATGGAGTTGGCACATACCACTTACAGACTGGCTGGCTGATTGATTGAAAAACAAGAGAGAGAGAGTGTGAACACTGGATTCTCTGTTTCCACTGCAGCTCCCTCGCTCTACTCCTCCTTTTAGCACAGCACCTCTTTACATCTCACCATGGCAACTACACTGTGTGTATGTGTGTGTGTGTGTGTGTGTGTGTGTGTGTGAGGTGAATCTCATGGTTCCTCTAGCCACCACTAGATTTCGTGACTTGAGGCACGTTCAGATGGTTTTTGTATTAGCTCTGAATGAAGTGCCAGACACTGAAAGCAGTGATCTCATTGGACACGGTGATTTCAGGGTGGCATTGGGAGAGAAGTCGTCAAGCCAAGTATTTGGGTTGAGTGTGGCCGTTTGTGTTGGTGGAAAAGTGTGAAGAAGTGGCTTTTTGAAATTCAGTCATCTCTGGGAACATTACCTCCAATGCGAGGGAAAATATTCTCCACTCTGTGCAACAGCATTGTGTTCTTTCTTTTGACTCCCCTTAAATAGCTCTAAGGTTGTTAAAATGATCTCATCCCACATTGCCTGACAGCACTATAGAAATTATGTGTTGACTTGTTCCAACTCTTCATCAATTAAAGTAAAAGCACTCAAAAGCTAATGATTTTTATGGCCGCACCATTCCATCAAATAGAAATCTTATATATAGACATATTTACCCAAAATTCAGCCTGACTGTGACTTTGGCTTCACATCATGAGTTTGTAATGACTGCCCGTTGCATGTTAAAACGTTTTAAATTCCTATCCGTCTGTATCTCTCTGTCCTCTCTGCCTCTGTGACTACATGTGTACATCTTTCCCTGCAGATCGCCAAATACAGAAGTTCCTGACTGTTCAGGCCTCTAACCTATAGCTCTAAATCCTAATCTAATCCTCACCCAGTCTCGGTCACTAGAGCACATTAGTCAGGCACTCAATGTGCCTAATCCCATATAGCCATAGTCTGATTACACGTCAGTCTTCCTCCTTGTCTGATTTCTTTTACAATTAATCACTTAGCCTTTAAATTTGAACCACAGCAGGGTTTTTTTTTTCAAGCTGAGCTGTACGTTTCCACAAATCAACTCTGTCATGAAAACAGATTTCGTGCATATTGCACTTCTTTATTCATTGTGTTTGTCAAATTCAGCTGAATTTACATGGAGGGATATGGTGACAGTAGAGGAAAACTAGCCTGGTACAGCCTGAAGGCATTTCTGCAGAATACTGTAGGGATCCATTTAAATTATTCATGTTTCATCCTAGGGCCTGAGTCTTTATCTAACAAAACAGAGTCAATACTTTGGGATTACTTCCAATATAAAAATGTTATATGTGTGTATACAAGCCTTTTTTGTCATCTTTGTTTAGAAAAGATCACAGAAAATAACTCCCACAGTACTCTGTCATTGATGCCGTGTTGACAATAAGATTATGTTAAAGGGGCACTCAATCGATTTTACACATCAGTTTACGTGTCGTGTGGAGTACAACTGAGTCAATGAACAGCTGTACAATGTCTTCTGCAACTCTGGAGGAGCTTTTTCTAGTCTGAGAAAAAAAACCCTGGTGACGTCATCAGGGGAGACTGTCCACCCAAGATTTGTAACAGTTTTGGAAAGCAGATTAGACTTTATAGAAGTACAATTTTAATTTGCTGGAGAACCCCTTTAATGTCTTTCTGTGTCTGATTGGCAGGGAGGCATTCACTGGCCAGGCGTCATCATCACCACAACCAATCATCTGTCAACAAGGAGGCCTTGAACACCAGAATGGTGCTCAGTGATGACTCCGCAGAGAGGGACCATCTGATTGGAGCAGGGCTTGGGCTCGGGGCAAAACTCCCAGTCAGCTCCACCAGACATCATCATTCTCATAAACACGCCCACTTAGACTTCGCAGAGGAAGACCCACCTGTGGGGGAGGAGCTCACAGCCGGAGGGGCTGGACCAGACCAGCCTGGGAACCCCTTGTCTGATGATGTCATCACCGTGGAGTTCCACAGCCCTGCGCCAGATATTGCGCCCTCTGATGCTGCTGTGGATTGGACCAAAGTCCCAAAAGCACAGAAGCAAAAAGGGGGAGACCCTACTGCATGGACGCTTTCTGACTTTTATGACTACCTGTCCCCTGACGACGACCTCTCTGCATTGGAAATGACCCCAGAACCTGAGCCCACCCCTTCGCCCCCGGCCGACATGGAGGATGAGAATCCACTCCTGGCTGGCTCTCCTTCTCTCCCAGACAATGCAAGGCCTAACGTGGATAGTGGGCCCTCCTTACCTGCTCCTCCAATGCCAGGGCCGGACAAGGGTGAGGGGTTAGACTTAGGCGGCGCCATGGGGGCTGACGGCTGCAGGCTGGGCTTTGTACGCTCCGGACCTGGGGTCTGTGTATCCCAGTGTGAGGTTGAACCCAATTTCTGCTTCAATGGAGGAGTGTGCACCGTAGTGGCGGGAATGGGAGCTTTCTGCAGGTAAGAAAAACACACAGATTTTTTTAATCTAGAGGTAAACTGAGCTGACTGTTACATAAATTGTATTCATCTTGTTTAGTGATGTAGAAGGAGGAAATGACACTTTTTTTATTGGTATTTAACAGCAGGCATATGTACAGTATGTGTGTGTGGGATGTGAGAGGCAGCAGGGATCTTTTTTTGAGGAGGGGGAGGTTGTTGGGTACTAAAAACATTCAGTGCTGGGATGATTTCCAATATGTACATTCTGCAACACAAAAGAAAAGATTTAGGACACTTCAGACAAGCGTACACACACATTGAAAACACACACACAAAGACAGAAGGCTGGCTTAATGTGTCATGAGGGTTCGTCAAGATCACAGCAGGGTCGCCAAAGGATTATCTCCGTTTTGGAAGCAGGGGGTAAAGAGTGTGTGTGCTCATAGGCTGGTGACAGCTGATGCAGACACACGCAGTATGCACACATAGAAAAAGTACGAGTAGGATGACAATACAGTGTGACACACATAACACACACACACACACGTACACATGCACATACACCACGCCTTGATAGCACCATCTGTCCTGTCCTGCAGTCTCACTGTATGCTTGGAGGTAAACTGTTGCTCATCTCACCATACCTGCTGAGTAACAGCACACACGCACACACACACACACACACACACACACACACGGATATGTAAGTGATCAAACACTTACATGCAATAGCACACAGAGAGACAGGAATATGGAAAAGATACAGACACACACACACATCCACGCATGTGTCCTGATCCTTTGATCTCATTAAGGGCTAGGCTGCAGGCCGAATCCCTGCTTTGCTGGACAGACCTCAGGACACCATGTCATCTTCTCTGAGCACCACTTTACATTTTTTTTACTCTGGATAACATGCTCTAGCTATAAATACTGTAAATACACTAATGCAGTGGGCACACTCTCATAATAAACCTTGTGGCTTTTTTTGGACAGCAGAAAACTGACGAGCTAAAAGTCAATTTGATATAGAGGGCCAATATTTCAACAAGACAAAATGCATAATGATTGACCTCTCTCCTTCTTTGTGTGTCTCTATGCAGGTGCAATATGCAGGACTACATCTGGAACAAAGGCACGCGCTGTGATTGGGCGGTCACAGAGTTCCAGGTGATGTGCGTGGTGGTGGGCGTGTCCTCCCTGGTGCTCCTCTTCCTCCTCATGATCATCGTATTCTTTGCCAAAAGGCTGCACCGCCTCAAGAACGAGAACAAGCGCCTTCGCAAACGCAGGTGTGTGTGTGTGTGTGCGCATTTTCTCCTGTGTGTGTGAGTGTGTGAATGAAAGGTGAGAATTTAAAAAGGTGTTCTGTGAGTTACACTATTTGGTGGCTGTCACAGTGTCTGTAAGCCTGTATGCACATGGGCTTTCATGAGTCTAATTTCTGTGAAGCTTCACAACCTAACGACTGAAAAAGTAGTGAAATCAAATGATAGAGAGAGCTGAGGAACATCAAAGGAAAAAGCGAGGGAGAGAGGAGTTAAATGCAGCGATGAAGACATGTGTAGACAAGCAGGGAACAGTGAGAAACATTCATCTAATCAAATCAAAATTGCTCCTACAGTCCCAGTGAAGTCTTGATGTCATTCCCTTTGGTTTCCACTGAATTATTTACATGGACTGTGATGATATATTTTATATCTATGATGTGGATGTGCACATCCAGCCCTTTCGTCTACCCAGCCGCACTGTGCAGATCAATGTAGGAAATGTGATGAAAAAAACTAACCTGAAGAGATACAAATGCACTGAATCCTATAAAAAAATAAATAAATAAACACTGACTGGTAATATTCATCACACAAATCTCTCTCTCTCGCCCTCCTCCAGTAAGTACCGCCCACAGAGCACCGAGCCACAGACGGATGGCCTCTCAGTTTCGACAACAGCAGACGGCTCGCAGCCAAACGTAAGGAAACTGTGTGACACCCCTCCGCCCGCTCCCCAAGCTCACACTCACAACCTGGCGTACTATGACAACATTATCTGTCAGGTATGCCCCGCCTCTCCTCATGTTTACTCTCCACTCTTTCTCCTTCCACTCATCTTCCTTTTGCATTTGTATTTGAACTTTTTTTGTCCAATCATCTGCATTTACGCTCTCCTCTCTCTTTGCTTGTTTTTCTTTCCTTTACCTCCATCTATTTTCCTATTTGTTCATTATGTCCTACCCTTTGTATGTGATTTGATTTTTGTCTGAGTTTGTGTGTCTTTCTGTCTGTGTGCATGGAAGTCCGTCTGTACTAACTTACCGAGAGCTGCTCCAGAATACCCAACTACTAACCAAAGCTTACAGTGTTAGGCACTGTGGCCAAATTTCACATCGGGATTTTCACTTAGAGTTGTGTATGTATGTGTGTGTGTGTGTGTCTGTGTGTGTGTGTGTCTAATGCTTTTCACACTCACCAATCCCCTCAGAGGTCATCAACAACCAGCAGTTATACCTGGGATTATAAACCCAGAAACCCTTATAACAACTTCCAGGTAAGCAGAGTGGAAATGTCCACATTGCCTGCAGCAGTTTCCCTCCCTGGCTTTGCTTTGAACTTACCCGCTGTGCAATTGCTACATGCCAGATTTTGGGCATTTGCTGCAAACCTCACTTCCACCGAACCTATCCTGCATCCGATCTTTTTTTGTCTGAAGCAGCTGCTTTCCAGTCACATTGCGGGTGAAATGATTAATCACCTGCTGCGAGGCTTCCTGCAACCAGTCGTTCAGGGGTGTAACGTAGTCACCACTGTGTGAGTAGATAGCAGTTTCCCACACATCCCTATACCTCTGCCTTTGCAGCTTCATGAGAAGCTCAATGAGGAAACCAAGCCTCCATTTTGGTTTTAAAAATGCTCGCTTCGCTCTTATGCCCATAAAGCTTAGACAGCCATTTTAGGTCCCTGTGCAGTAAATTTCTCCTTTTCTACCCAATTTCCTTCCAAGATTTGTGCACGTATTGCTGCTATAAGGCGGACTGCATTCTGTAGCAGCATGCGTGGAGGTGTGTGTATATGTGAATATAAATGTGTATGCATCAGTGCATTTCTATCAGTGTTTCTGTGTGTGTGAGCGTGTTAGCAGATTTATATATGTCCCTTAGTATTCATTAATCTTACTTGCCTACTGGCTTGCTAAGCTAATATAACTACAAAAGTCAGTGAAGTATTATGTTTATGGACACAGATATGAGCACAGATTAACTATAGACAACATGTAAATATGAGATCAACAAAACAAAGTCATCACGCTGACACAACTTAAAGCTTTTTTGAACTTGTTGTCTCTGGTGGGAAAGGGCGTTTAGCGAGTTTTGTCCAGCAGTAGCGAGTGTGACTGATCGATGGTGCCCTACTTACTGCCTGCTGTGCCTCTGACCTTCAGAAGTCTGTGACATGCCAATCAATGGATAGCTTGAACATTTACAAACTGGCACATGCAGATGTACACAGACACCCGGCTCCACACAATAGTCGTGTAGTCGTACAAACACGGCCTTCTCAATAATAATTCCATGCATTCCATGCAAATCACATGAATTCTTAGTCCATTGCCCATATCTGGCTGTGTTAACTGATGTGTACAAAATGTGACTTGCTTTTTGTAATATAAGCACTGCTGGCATTTCAGTGCAGTGCGTATAGATGACTTTCTGTGACTTCTGGATGCTCTAAATGTCAGGGCTAGAGGCTAAAAAGCCCCTGCAGGCACATGATCTGCTAGGCAGTTTTTTTTAAATTTCAGAGGTCCTATTGGTATTTTAGCATACAGGTCCTGTATTAGTCCATACGGTGACCCCCATCAGTTCAAGAATGATGCGGCTCAAGCTTTCTGTGAGATAGGCATACATGTTCATTACTGAGCTGCATGTTTTTAGTTTACATTTTCAGTTTTAATTTATATTAAATTCACCAAATTTCTGATTTGGAATGCAGTAAGAGCAATTAACCTGCCATGTGCTTGTCATTTCTATCTCCTCTATGAGCCTGGACAAGGAGTAGACTGCAGAGTGCTTTTTCAATTACAGATTGAGTACTCAGCTGCTTATTTTCAATGGGAGGTCGTAACATGCCACAGATGTTCACGATATCCCGCTACTCTAGGCCCAGAGCACAGTTAATGGATTTTCCTGTTGAATTAATGCACAGGCCAGTGATTTAGCATGTCATGAAGTGGTGCTCCAAAACAAATTAAACAGTTATGACTTTTGGACCCCGTTATATATATTTGTGTATATATATATGTGTGTGTATGTATGTATATATATATATACACATACATACATATATATATGTATATATAAAAGAGAACTCACAGCACAGTTTCCATTAAATTCCATCATCAAAGCATCTCTATTGTAACATAGGCTCTTTTATAATTTCCTTAATTTAAGACACACATTGATCAATTACATGGAGAAACAGAGAGGAAAAATAGAGGGAGGACAAAAAAATATAGAGTAAAATACGATAAATTATTACATTTCCAGAAGAAAATGAATCAAGTTCCCTCCTTCGTGGGCATATTTAAGCATCCATCGCTGTTACCAAACAGAGTTATGTACAAAACAACAACTGAGAGGAATGGCAATATGCATTTCCTGTCATCTTGGTATTGTCACTTCTCATATAAGAAGGAATTACATGCAAATATTTAATAAAGGAGTTTGCAAACAGACATAGCTGCAGGTCCACATAAATACATACCCACAGAACAGAACAGCAGAACATATACGTACCTGTGTCCTTTGTGTTCTGCGTGTATGCAAAGGTGTATTTGTGTGTGTGTGTGTGTGTGTGTGTGTGTGTGTGTGTGTGTGTAGAGAGACATGTATAAAAATTAAGTAACTCTCCCCACAGGATGAGCCTCAGAAGCAGGAAGACCCGGCGAAGTCCCCACAGCCCCAGGAGGAGGGCTCTATGAACATCCTCAACTCTCACTCCCCCAAACACGAGAACAACCGCCCAACCTCTGTCGTCCACGACCACGGCCACACCCCCAACAACACAGAGGAAAACGCCGAGGTAAACATGCTCCAGAACAACTTGGTATAATGTCACCTTTTGTCAAAGTGTACTGCTGGAGAATCAGAACAAAATATATTTAACGCACACACAAATTTCCCTTATAGCCTAAAACTGGTTTACATCTTGCAAAGTGCACAATGTGTAATTTAAACACTCTAATCAGGCCTAATGTCAAAAGTAAGCACAACATGAATTTAAGGCTACAACTTGAGAAGCACAGTAGTCCTGTTTACAGGCCGCCGCTGCCTCCTTTCTTTCCTCTATCCACTTCTTACGCTGGACTAAAAATCTCTGGCTTGGACCAACTAATGACTGATTTTCCTCTCTTCTGATGCCCTGCCTTGGTCTTTGGCCAATGAACTCTTGCTCCCTCATTGTCTCCTCTTCTGCTTCCCCAGAACCCTCCCCTCTCCTCCCCTTTCCTCCCCTCTCCTCCCCTCCCCTCACCTCTGCCTGCCCCCGCCTTACTGTCTCTCTCTGCTCGCATGCATTGGTGTTATCAACGAAAAGTGTCTGAAAACATAACATTTGCAAAAAGAAGTACGTGGAAATTAAGTGAATCTGTATTTGCGAAATATTCATGTTTGACATTGCTAATAAGTGGATATGTCTAGATTACATGAGGTCAAAGTAATTGCTTGTTGGAGTTGATATTTGAATCTATATACATATATTACACACGCTGTGTCTTGGTTTTCAATGTGATTTATAATACTTTAATGTACTTGAGGTTCTTTTGTACTTTTTTGGGTATACATGGAGGATTATAGTTCACAGTTGTTGGAATAAATCTTTTTAATTTTATCCGGCTTGTCCCTGTGTGTTGCTATGAGCTCCTCTTTCCCTCCAGACTCTTTCTTTCTCTGCATGTCTGCGCTCATGAAGCTAACTACTGCCCAACCGCTCCCATGCTAATAATAACTGAATGCACGGCTGACCCTGCTTTTGTGCTACAGTGGGCTGCTCACAGATTACACCACACACACACACACACACACACACAATGGTGACTGTGTGCTCATTCAGCACCACGGACAGCTCTCCAAGATGAAGCTACCACAAGAGCTGAAATATTACATTAAAAAAATCCACCATTACTGTACTGTTGGAATTTCAAGCAAGCTTTTTTGCCTAAAGCTTCAGTGTGGCTGGGAAAACAGTGAAGAAGTTTCTGTCCCTTCTGTATATTAATAAGGAACAGATATGAATGTTGAAATATCTGTTCTGAGAATTCTTTTTGCATCTTTTTTTTTCTTTTTACTAGACAATATACGTTTTGTTGCACAAATTTAAACTCCACCTTTAATGTTTATCACTCACTCTTTACATTATGTCTAAACTTGTGGCCCACAATCATTTCTATTCAAACTCATAATATCACAAATTATTTGTAACATCTCTGAATTCAAAACATTTATCGTTTGTCATTCTGTTTTATTTCTCCATGTCCAATGCTAATCATTTGTATTTCTCATCTTTCCTGCATGTATGGATGGATTACTAAACGGGCCTGTTATTATTATCTCTTGTTGGAAAGTCACAGGGCTCAGTCAAAAGTAGAGATGTTCTGATAAAGTTTTTTTTAAGCCTGATCCTGTAATATTGGCTATCGGCTGACACAGCATCTGATCTGATATATATATATTTGTTTTTCCCCTACATAATATAGCTCCACAGTTAGGTTGCAGTAAGCCTACATCAAATTTAAAGCAACTGAAATAGCTCTGCTTTTCTTTGATGATTTTCTGTAATTTTTCAATAGTATGCTGTAGCATTTTGTATGATAATTGTGTGTGTCAGTGTGGTTCTGCTGTTGTAATGTCCAGCATGAACAACATACTGACACTCAGGACCAGTTAGAGTTATGATTAAGCCATCATGTCTGTGCCTGATTGTCTCATAATCTGTCCATGCCCGCATATATGTGTGTATCTGTCTTTCATTATTTTTACTTCTATGACTGTCCCTACATTGTTGCATCCTTCTCTACTTGCCGTATTTCCACATCAGGATGGAGTCACTATTGGCCTAGAAGTGCTCCTCCCCAAAGAGGCCAAGCGCCACTCAGAGACCAACCCGCCTCTTCAATATGATGTCTTCCTCTACAAGGTTGCCAACAATGGAGACTCTGCCTCTCCCAGCAAAGCCGCTCCCACTCGTACCTCCAACTGTCACTCTTCCTCCCATCACATACCCAAATCACCCAAAACAACCAAGACACCCAAGTCGCCGAAGGTAAAAAAATCACCCAAATCACCTAAACACATCCAAGATCATCCACACAGTCACCAGGAACCACTGTCCTGGAGGCACTCCTCACCTGGCCGTCACCCTTCACCCGGGCGCCACCCATCACCCACTCGTCACTCCGCACCTGGGTGCTATTCTGCCCCCACCTGTCATCCATCCTCCCACCACTCTCCCTCCCAGTACAAATGTCTGCCCACCTCCTCCTCCACTCCACCTCAGCTACGTAGGCCCCGAGGTCGGTCGCAGGCTCCAGGCTCAGAACACTCTGGGATGGAGAGAGGTTGGGTGTACCAGAGTGGACACATTCATCCATCCCCCTCCTCTCCTCATCTCACCCAACCTCCTCCATCGCCCTCAAGGGTGAAGTACAGCCCGGTCAGCACCCGATCCTTGCCACCGCTCTCTTGACCTGGCCTCCACCGAGCTCAGTATCCACACATGCAATCACACGAAGTTCTGTCATAATTCTAATCTATTCAGCGATTTGTCCATCATGGCTCTAACTCTTTTATTAGTGATTTATAGAATATCTACCCATCCGTCCATCCGTCCATCCATCCATCAGTAATCCACCCTGCCTCCCCACACTTATACCCAGAGTACAAGTGGAGCACCTGGTCTTTGTCCATGGAGCCAGAAAACGAGAACTGGGACAACTCTGCATACACAATACTCCCTAAAACTCAGATATGGATGCACCAAAATGTAACTACAGCCAAATATTCACAACTTCCTATAAATAACAACCTCACAAAGCTCAGGTCAATGCTCACATAAGCACAAAATGAACCACTACATGTGAACACACTCTCTTAGCATGGTGCCAACATCAGTGACTGCTGAGGATTTTGTTCATGAAGGTTTTATAGAAGTTAACTACAGTAGCCTTAGTGTTATCAATGGTTTATAAATCTTTTGCTATCCAGTGTGTACATTTATTTCATGTTTTCACAGGCTTTTTGGTATGTTTTTCATGTTTCTAATCCTCAATAAATCAATAATATAACCAAACATGTGCAGTATTGTGTTCTGAAGATGGAGAACTGAGAGGAACAAAGCAAACAAAGCCCTAAAGAAACAAGGCTAAGGAAAGAATAGGAGTCAGAGGATTTAGATGTTGCTTAGCTGCATGTTAATGAAAGATGAGGAGCTCTGCTGCCCCCTTGTGGACAAAGCATGTGTTGCAACATGAAGGCAAGGCTTAAAATGATCACTTAAAGGACAAGAGCACAATTTTTCAAGTCTTTCTTAAAACAACAGTCAGGTGCCCAAATGAACATTACAATACGTTTTTCTAGCTGTAATCATTCCTCCTGCTCATACTGGCCATTAGAAGATCCCCTCATAATGCACTTACAATGTAAGTAATGGAAGGCCAAAATCCACAAGCCTCCTTCTGTGAAAAAAAGTATCTAAAAGTTTATCTGAAGCTAATATGAAGCTTCAGCCGTCCAAACTAGTTTAATCAGGTAGATATCTTTCAACGTTACCATCTCTTTAGTGCCAAAGTCCCTCTTTTTGTTACTATACTTCCACTGAAGCTCAACAGGGAAAAAAGGAGGGAATTTTATGCTAAAAAGACTGTAAATTTGGTAGATATCCACTTGATATGACTAACTCAGACTGCTGAAGCCTCATATAAGCTTCAGATCAACTTTTAAATGCATTTTTGCACAAAATGGCTGTGACACACTGTGGATTTTGGGCACCTATCACACATTTGAAGGGGATCTTTTAAAAGCCTCTATGAACAGGAGGAATGATTAAAATTGTGAACCTCTCCTTTAAGTAACATGTAAAAGGCGTGAATCACAGGAATAAAATCACATAGTAGTTTGAATAACTGCAGCCTTCTAAAATGTCCTATCTATGTGTCCTAAATTGGCAAATATCCAACTAATACTGGCAAAAAGAATTATTTGTAAGCTGACTTACTAGACAACTGAAACAGTTTCGAAGAAAAGTCTCCCACATCGTAAATTAACCCCATAATAGTTACTGAAACAGTCAATGTGCTAAGACAACATTAGTAGAAGCAACAGAAAGTATGTGCAATAAGCTACCACATGGTCACAAATGGTGGATAGAAAACAACTTAGAAAACACCAAAATATGGAAATTAACAAGTGGATTCCTCAAATGGTAAGTATCAAAGTCAGTGATTATTTACAGTTATGACATTTAACCACACAATGAGGCAGGAGAGCAGCTGAAGCAACTGACCAATATGCATATTGGTTGATGATTGGTTCTGCCTAATTACCAATTAAGAAGGCCTGCAGCACATACCTTCACCAGGTGACTTTTAAATTTGTTGTGAATAGTTTTGGTTAGCAGGCTGAATTACAAAATGCAAAATCAAAAACTTTTCTTTGCGAGTCCAAAAGTTTTGTTTGCAAATCCAAAAGTTTTGCTTGCTGTTGATCTGAATTTCATGGGCAGGGCCTACGCTGAAAGATGTAAGACGCATCTCTATTGGCCAGTCTCGAACAGAGTGACAGGTTGGCAACATCCACACATTTAATGTGCAGGTATGTTTACACATAACCTCTTAGTAGTCAGTAGTAGTAATAGCAAGAATGTTCTGTGTGAACTGGTGCATGTAGATTGCTTTTGTTTAACGATCTGTGATGTTGTAATGGGTTATGAGCTAGTGACCAGCTAATTGAGCTAAGCTAACAGCTACAGGCTGACAAAACAATATGTATTTTTAACTCAAAAGCAATCTGCATGCACCAGTTCAAATATAACATTCTTGCTATTACTAAGACAGAAGTTATGTGTAAACATACCTGCACATTAAATATCTGTCTCTGCTCCTGCTCTGTCTTCTCCATGGACTTCAAAACTCCTTCTCTCATTTACTTACTGTGGATGTTGCCAAGCTGTCACTCTGTTCGAGACTGGCCAATAGGGACGTGTCTTACATCTTTCAGTGTAGGTCTCGCCCACGAAATTCAGCTGAACAGCAAGCAAAACTTTTGGATTCGCAAACAAAACTTTTCGATTTGCATTTTAATCACAAATTTATTTTACTTGCAATTAAACATTTTTTGATTGCAGTGTCGATAGTTTTACTCTCAAATTTATTTTTTGATTGCAAACCTATTCTGTTTGATTGCATAATAAAGACGCAAAAGTAACTCCATATTAAGTCTTTAGTTTGCATTGGTATTGAGGATTAAGGACCACACAATGTGGCCGAAATTAGAACACCAGGTACGTTTTTAAGCCGTTAAATGTGTCGTGCTGACCTGTTAATTAGCTGTTTAGCCTGCAAATTGATGGCAGCAGTGTGCTTTTCCCCAGTGGGTGTTTGTCTGGTTGCTCATTCAGCAAGCTAAGGTGTTTGTAAATTAGAAAACTTTAGCTAGAAAGCTAAAGGTTATTGTTCAAAGTCTGTGGCTCTTGGGTTGTGCAGTGATGTTCCTGCTTTATACAAACACGGTTTAAAATTAAACTATTTGATTGGCTGTATTTTTTTAGGCCCATCTACATAGGGGCGCCATTGTGAAATACAAAAAATATACATTTCTCTCTTTTTGGTTCAGATTTTTCTCAAAGGAGATCGCAGGACATGTTATTTACTAAGCAGATATGTATTCTGCAGTAGGGAAAAATATGTAATTTCATTTCAGTTGAATTTTAAACATTACAGATAAAACACTCAACAAGACAGATTTTTTTTCTTCATTCACTTCAAACATAGAATAGAGAGGACGTTATTCCCTTTGAAATGCTGAAATTCTTATATTCTGCTGGTTTCCCGCTTCTGCACTTTTTCTTATGTTGTTACTGTATTATTTATAATGTGAGGGTAGAGATTCTATCTTTAGCGTTCAGGCTGTGAATCTGCTCTTCTCTCACAGCCAGCACTTTAGCTTCTTTAGGCAATTCAAATTAAACATCTGACATATTTCCCACAATGTGACCTCCAACACAGTGCCTATAACAGCTGTAGGTTGCATTGGCTCAGCTCTTCTGTTCTCTGACTTTTTCCAAGATGAAAAGCACTTTCTCATCCCAGATGGATCGGATGAAGGTGAAGTTATCCTTCCTGCTGTTCTCGTTCATCAGAAATGGGCTGTGTTGACATGAAAAGAGTAACTGACAACTTTGACAAGTCTTTCAGTGACACTCAAACACGTCTTATGAGCTCTCCTGCCCTGCTTCACTGTGTGTCCTCAATTTGTCCTCAGTTGTCAGAGGTTGGTTTTTTTTTTTTTAAAGCTTTTGAAGCATTGAGAAATGCCCCAGCATTTCTTCCACAAGGACATGAAGGAGATAAATGGTCTTAATAAAATTTCATTTTAGTGTGACCCTGAAACTAATAGATTTCACTTATGAAATATATTTTTCTGTTCCAGTGTGATCACAGTGATCCATAAAAGAGCATATTAGCATTTTATTTAACATTTTACCTAGTCAAGTCAAAACACTTAAAACAGCTGCGGTAAAGAAATGGCATATCCCTGTAGGTCAAAAGATGACCTGGTTTTTCTTCAAATCCATCAACATTCATGTATAGAAAAAATAACCATGAATTTAACATGTTATGACTGGCTCAAGTGGCCAGAACAAAAAGGGAGACACCATGATAAAGAGGTAACAAAAGATACATTTGGAAATGGAAATCAGTGGTATCAGTAGTTTATGTGATGCATGAGTGGAGGATATGTGCATGAGTGTTGGAAGCAAAGTAAACAACTAAGGCAGCATAACTAAACCAAACCAGAACGAGTGCCTGAAGGGAGAAGCAGAAAGCAGCAGCAAGCAGTCAGAAGAGGGAGAGAGACTGCCACAGCTGCAGCCTGGACTTTAATAACCTGGCAACCCCATGAGCCATCAGGTGTTGCCAGTTGGCCTAACGAGCACCTGCAGAGACAAAGGAGACAGGTAAATCGCAAGGCCAAACAAAGACGATACCGGGGGTCATCACAAACAACATTTAAAACAATTGGTTCTTGAGGCTCACCACACGGCTGAGCTAGATGGTCATTGTTCGTCTGTTTGTCAGAATATACATACAATTAAGCATTTTGAAGCTATGGAAATCTTAAAAATTCTATTAAAAACTCAACACAATAAATCTAAATCTTATATAATAATAAAAATCTTCACAGACATACAGCACATTGCATCCATGACAAAGGAAGAACACAAAACTAGGCAAGCAAAGTAGAAGACTGTGAAGAAACTTGACAAATGACAAAAGGCTACAAAAGAAAGCACAAATGAGAGTTAAAATGAGTAAAATGCTGCTCTTACTGGCCTGATCTAATATCATTATAGAGGATTAGCTGAAACAGAGTAAAAGTACAGAAGATACTACATTCCTGCTGCAACTAGAAGGATTGTTGTCTGCTCTGAGAGCAGTCCAGACCTGAGATGAAAGTCCTGCATTCACTATTAATCCAGAAACATACTGAAGGATTTGACAGCCTGGAAACTCTGTTTCTACTATCTTAGCAGGGTGTACATGCGGAGGTCAAACCAAAGGTGATTTCTCTGCATGATTTGATTAAAGTGTTGGCAGTTGACTAAGGAGTGGCCCAACTTTTGTCACTAGGCAGAGGTCAGTTGTCACAGATTGCAGCCAGATGAAGCAGCGTTACAGTCTGCTTGAACAAAGACTACTTTAAAATAACTCCTCTGTGTGTCCTGCAGACAAGACAGATAAAATATTTAGAACAAGGATGTGTCATCCACAAAAAATACTGAGTGTTGACAAAAAACACATGGACACATTCAGCGTTTAATACCTTTAGATTTGTCGTTTTCTGTCATCGGATCTTTTCTATCTGCAAACACTGTGTTCCTCACAAAAACTAAATCAACATTGCGTCTGCAGAAGTGCAACCTTACATACAGTACTTAAGAGCACATTTTTTCTACGCTTTACCCCTCTGAGATGTTACCTTGCACAACCTCCCCTCCAGTCTGCTGCCCCACTTCTCTATGCAGCTCCGGTATGAACCACAGAGCGTCAGCATTGCCCCACAGTCCAGCATGCACTGCTACTGTACTGTACATACAGATAAGACCCTCTGGCACTTTGAAGTCACTGATTTGCATCTTCATTAGCATTCACTCTGTGTCGACTGAAAGAATGTGTGCTGATCTAACACGATGCTGTGATAATTGATATTGTTATCATGTAGATATCTGGATGATATCTGATGATCTCAAGCACATTTAAAGCTTTGCAGGGGAAGAGATGAGAGGCAGGATAGTGCACAGGTGTGTGTATGTGTGTGAGCAGGATGGATACTATGTGATCTGTGCTGGGTGGATTACATGATATTTCTGCCTATTTTATGTGTGCGTGTGTGTGTGTGTGTGTTGTGTAGGAAAGTGTGTTTTGTGTGTAAGGATTAGAGTCTATTGCCTTTAGCAGCTTCATTACTGCCTCTTTAAGTAAGGCTGTTAAAGTATTTTTGCTGACCCAAAACGGATTTAATTCTCTCTCTCCTGCTCCCACTCTGCCCTCTCTTCTATCTGTAACACACACACACACACACACACACACACACAGATGTAAGATGAAGGTTATTATAATTAGTAGAATACTCACACAGCATGCATGCTCACACAAAACTCAATTTGATTCATAATCATGTTTGTCAGAGCCTCCATTCATTTGTTTGTTTACTTTCATCAGCAAAAAAAAAAAGGTGACGAGAAACTGTCTGCCTAATCTAAAATACAGACTTCTGTAGAGTCTGTATAATTTGGTTATAGGGTTCATTTATTTGTTGTTCACCCACAATAGATACATTAACGGTATTTCTGTGAACATCGTTTTGAAGTATTACATTTTTTCATGTTTTTTTTAACTCCCCACAATATTATGAGACCCCCCACTCACTGTCTTTCTCCCTCTCTCTTTGTGTTGTTGCTTTTGTGTCTGCTCCTCTCTCTGTGAGTCAGGCTAAATGGTTTTCTATTCAAGAGTGAAAAATGTCATCACTTTGTGTACGTGCGTGGGCGTGTGCAAGAGAAAGTGTGTGTTTTCTTTTGAGAAACCTACAACGTAAAACCCATATCACAAAAAAAAAAAAAAAAAAAGATATGTTCTCATTCTCGCAATGCAGATAGTTTTGGTTTTATTTGTCTGGATTTGTTCGAATGTCCTGTTTTTATGCTTTGAGCAACACAAACAGAATTCTATTCACCTCTGTTGGATTGGGGTGATGACAGGAGTCTGGGCTTCAATAAATAAAATGTATCCTTAGATTCCCCTGTATTTTGTATGTATTTCATGTTTTGTGTGGTTTAGATGAACTGACCTTTATAAGGATAAGTCTGCTGATACTCTGTATTTTTATTACTGTCAACAAATCCCACAAAAAGACCAAAACCCACAATTAATTGATCCCACTGACAACTGGTGCCTGCAGGCAGAGCCTGATCCATTCCTCTATGACATAGACTATAATTATTGTCCCAAAACACAGGCACTATTGTATATTTTGAGTCCAAAAAATGCAGTGTTTTCTCCTCTTTGAGTAATGTTTGCTAAAAACTGCAATGCCCACCTGTTTCAGGAAATTACTTGACAATTAATTTAAAAAAAAATAAACTATATATTTGTGAGCCATTTAAAAGATTTACATATTAAGTAGGAACAAACCCAGAGAAAGGGTGGGGAAGTTGGAAAGTATACAGACAGACTAAGCATTGTTTGTCTTTTCAATAACAGGTGTTTAGAATAATTTCAACTTTATCCTTTAAAGAATAAGGCTGGTGATTTTCTATATTTTTCTTATTGTCAATAAATCTCACATACAGAGCCAAACAGTGAACTCATCCTACTTACAAGTATTTTGTGTGTATCCAAAGCCTGATATACTATATTTCTCTGTGCTGTAGACCTCAGTTTCTAAACAAACTACTGTGACCGTTTTTTGGGGTTTTTTTTTTTTGCCTTTTTCCTTTATTAGATAGTCAGTCTAGTCAGACGGGAAACATGGGGCGAGAGAAGGATATGACATGTGACAAAGGTCCCCCAGATGGGAATCGAACCCTGGACGTTGTGGTTATGTTGTATGCGCCTTTAAGGCAGACGCACACCCTCCCACAGCCCCAAAGCATTATATCAGAGATTAACCTGCTCCTGCAGTGTCAAAAGTCAGACAGGAAGAGAAGTTAACCTCTTCCCTCTGTCTTCCTCCCTCTTATTCTCTGCTGCTCCTCCTCCTTCTCTCTTCTGTCATTTTATTTTTCCACCTGCGGTAACATCCCTCTCTCTCTCTCTCTTACCCCCCTCCTTCCCATCTTCTCCCTTGGCTTCCATATTGATTTACTTGATATCCCGCAGTCACATTCTTGTGGCGAAGGTTTCCGGCTGTAAACCATTGACATTTACCTCCCAGTCACAACACGGCTCATTTAAACGCCACAAAATACTGCAAGGTTTTATAGTACATGCCGATGCTGTGAAAGTTAAAGGGTAATTGCAGACATTTGGACATATAATGGTGTAATGAGCCACTGTAAGATAAATGTGATTCAAAGAGTGTTTTAAGTAAACATCTACACACGACTATGAATGTGTTGGTCAGTATTTGTCCCCAAACTTTCCCTATTCTCATGCCAACTCTACTTTCCCATTCCTCTGTTGGTCCTTGTTACCACAGCGATGTCTCATAGATCCTAGAGTGAGGGGTATAAAGACAGAAAGCATGTGTGAAAGACAGTCAATGAAAGGTAATGAGAAACATCGCTTTTGTAAGGTCACGTAAGTAGAGACAAAGTACACACACACACACACACGTGCTATATCTGAGGACAGGATAGGAACACCTGCGGAGAGGAAGGTGGGGATCCAAAGGCTGCAACCTGCTCTCACCCAGTGGTGCTGGAAGGAAGGAACCCAAATTTAACAAACGTGGGTGGGAGGCATCACACACGCAGAGACACACAAACACACAAACACTCACGAGGCGCAGGTGTGTACGATTGGGAAGGGCTCGGCACAGCGGGAGAGAGGCTTAAGGGGATATGTGGTGATACTCTGTCATGTGAAATTACTAGCAGGGATCTTCTCTCTTTCCCCATTCAGTCCTGAAAATGCCTTTTTTATTGGATTAAATTAGGAATATTCGTAATAAAGCTGTCAGTGCTTGAATAAAAGTATGAGCATAATTTAAGGATTTGAGTCACTGATTCAGCTTTTTCTTCTGAAAAATGTGCCATGACAGAAACAAAACATTATGCAACACATGAGAGCATCACTCAGTGATTCTATTATAAACTTTAAATGTCGCTCAGACTCCTCTATTTGCAGACTGTGATTATATTCAGTCCAATGAAAACAACTTCAACTTGTTCTCTTTCTGGTGAAAAGATTAATTCATTTTATTCCTGGTGTTAATTGACTCAAGAGCTTATATAAACATTTTATGATATCATTGCCGACTGATACAAGTCAGCGTGAAATTGAATTAACATCCTCTCATTTCCCTCCTCTCTCCTGTGCAGCCACTCGCTCCTGTCACTGCAGACTTACGACTGGCTGTCTGACTGAGGGAGTTAATGTGTTCAAGAGCCAGCTGTCCCTCAAATAACACACTCAATAATTCATATTGCTAGGAACACACACAAACACATGCTGATCTGTGTGCGTGTGTGTGTGTGCGTGTGTGTGTGTGTGTGTGTTGAGATGGGAGTCAGTGCAACACTTTTTGTGTAAACTCTGCAGAGAAGTAGCAACTTAAGTGCTGACTAGTCTTGGACAGAGAATCTTTGCTTGCTAAGGAGACATTAAAAAAATGTGTTTGTGTGTGTGTGTGTGTGAGAGAGAGAGAGAGAGAGAAAGAGAGAGACAGCAGGTGCGTGTGGAAAGCAATAAGAGAGAGGCTGTGTCCTCTTTACTAATGGAAATCAGATCGCTCATGTGTTGAGCCAGCAGAAGCAGAGCAGTAGATTCATCATGTCAGTCTGGGGTCACGATCGCATGCTGACCGTCACCCAGACACTCCCAAAATCTCCCCCAAAACATTTAGATTCTGCCAAAACTTGTCCGGCCTTTTAATTAACAAATACAAATGCATTTTGGGATGAGATATCAAGACAGTTTGACAGACAAGGGAATGCATGGGTGGGGTTGATGGGAGCGCTTAAATATCTATATTTGCAAACTTGTGTGTGTTTTCCACTGAGTGGTGACTTCTGTGAACTGCTGCACACAGGCTTGTTTAGGCTTGTTGACTTAAAATTGTTTCTTGCTCCCACTGCTCAAATCTTGAGTCTGAAGTCTCATCAAAGTAAGTCTTTTGTCACGACACAAATCCTTGAGGACTGCAAGTCCTAGTCAAGTTAAAAGTCTTTAGGTCTCTGGATGGTGAACCTTAAATGACATAGCATTTGACCATTTTCCTTTTAAAGCTGCATTAACAGATGTTACATAGCTGAGACAAAGTCATTTCAATGTAGGCTCAATAAAAAAATGTTCAACGTTTTGTTTTTTTCTTGTTCCGGGATTTTGCCAGATCTGTTTTTGCTTTCATCCCATTTCAAGTCAAGTCTAAGCAGTTCAATTACAGTGAGGTTAAGTGCAAGACTACTGTCCTTATTTTTGTGACTTAAGGCCTTAAAAACATGGTTTCAGTTAGTGTTAATTGAAACCAACGACTTAATGAACAATTATCAACTATATAATAATCAGCAAAAACTTATGTATTAAGCTTTACCACTTAAAAACTTAGCTGATCTACCTCATTAGGACTGTGTTTTATCAGAGCAACATAAGTAGACAACTTCACAACTGTTGTTACATTTTGATTCAAATATTACTAAATCCTGATTGGTGCATAGAAATGTATGTCATCACTATTCTCCAGTTGTACCCCACCTACTACTTCTTGTGTGAAATAATCAAAACATTTCAAAGTTTGGCAGGAAATTGCCTTCATGTAGGATTTAAACAGTAATTGCAAAAATAGGTTTTCGGGGCCTTTTAAGTTGTCTCACATCTCTCCTGTGAACAACGTGCACAGGTGCAGAAATGAAAGTGAAATGCAGGTAAACTTTTTGGCCATATGATGTTTGAAAACACTGTAGTGATCCCTTTACATACATTGTCACATTGTAGAGATACTCTACTTGAGTGCATCCATATTTTCAGATTTTTTTTTCTTTAATAAGCTCATTATGTCATTGGATTAACAATTAGTTAACCTACTGATCACATGCAAACACACATAGTTATTTAACAGTGCTGTGCAGTGGGTCTTTAAAAGTCAGAAAAGACCACAGCTACAGAAACGAGGTTGGAGTTTGTCTTTTCTCTGCTCTGCTGCTTTAACAGGCAGCGACCCCCCCTTTTACACCCCCCTCCCTCCCCCCTTCACTCCCCCTCCTCTCCTCTTGTCCACCCCCACAAGAGCCTGATGATGTGCAGGCTCCACAGAGCAGGACTTTCAAACGATATCATTACCATTTCAAAGAACCTGCTGCTGCCTTATGAACCTACAAGCTGTGGCATGTTATATAGAGCAGGACGCTGTTCGCCACAACCTGCACCATCACCTTGCATCTTTTTTTTTTTTTAAATCTAGTCAACTAGTTACGCATTTCTGATTCTTGTTGCGTGTTGCTTCAATTAGGGGGGAAAAAAAGCATTGATGCTGTGTGAATCCGCAGTTGTTTCGGGGTATCCTGTGAGGCATCACTGCTGCTTGTCAGCGTTACAAACAAAAGCCTGCTGTCAATTACATGGCAGATATAAAGCAGGGACGAACATAGAGAGAGAGATAGAGAGAGAGAGAGAGAGAGAGGGAGTGAACAGGCCTCTGAGGATACATTTACACTAAACAGAGTCCAACACTTTGAAGGACATGATTCTCATTTGAGGATGGGTCCACACAGTGCAGGAGGGGATCTGTCAGACCCCCAGCTTGAGGTTTTCTCATTTAAATACTGCTGAACACAAAGACACACACAGACTTAAACACCCAGCGGTTCCTGCTGCAACATTAATGTCCTCATTTATCCTCTTATGCACAAATGTCAACCTTTGTCAGCCTCCATCCCCTCCTCTCCCCTTTTAGTCGCTCTCCACTCCTTCACCGGCTCATCTCTCCCCTTCTTTTCCTGCCTTTGTATTTGCTTCCATGGCTTATAGTCCATTCATTCCTCCACCCCTACCTGCAAACCCTTTTTTCCTCCTCTGTCTGTATTCCCGTCACTGTTTCACTCGGCTTTCTGCAACTCTTTGTATCCAGCTCACCCCTCCTCCTCCTCCCTTCTCCTATCTTGTGTCCTGCATAGATATTGCACATTTCTCCACCATATCTGCCTCTCTCTCTCATTTTGTTTCATTGTCTTTTTTTTTCTCCCCTTTCTCTTACTGCTTGGGGATCCTTTAGTGACATCATCACTCCTACAGTTACCATGGTTTCAGGAGAAAGGGACCGTAATAACTGTTTGGAATAAACAGACAGTTTCGGTGCTTTTGTATTACTGACGAAAAAATACGAAATGTGGCTCAAGATGTTTTGAGGAATTACGCTTTATTACAGGATCCAGGTGGAGTTTGCAGGTTTAGGTGTAAATGTGACGTGTGTGTGTGTGTGTGTGTGTGTGTGTGTGTGTGTGTGTGTGTGTGTGTGTGTGTTGTGTGGTCAGGTGAGGGTTAACGATGGCTCTGTGTGAACGAACAGGTTGTCATCGTAAAGGTCTTCATCCAGGTCGCCATCCTCTTCTGTGAAGTAGGTGGGGAAAGGAGGGCTGAGCAGGGTGGAGCTCCTAGTCGGTAGCGTAGTGTCCCTCACCTGGAACACACACACAAACACACATAATAAGTGATGCTGAGAGGCAGAAGTCAACTTCACTGCTGTTACCAATCCCCAAAATAAAAGGGTCAGAACATGTAAGCGTGACTGTGCATGTGCTCGAGTTACTGAACTAGAACATGTTTTGTTCGGCTCTCATTTGAAAGGAGGAGAGGCTTGTTTTGGTTTGGGGGTGAGGATTAACAGGTGGGTCAAAGGCTAAGTTTTAGGGTAAGAATTTGTAAGAACACCAATTTATAAATAGAGCAACATAAAAACACACATATACACACAGACACTAGTGCACAGTGTCAGGAAATATGTGACATACTGGGCTGTGCAGCAAACATTACAGTGAGGATGTGTAGTAATAGCTGTGAGAACACACTTGTCTTAATGCTGAAACTATTTATCAAACCAAAATTTGTTGCCAACAACTTTGATAGTTTATTTTCCAAAAATATCCAACCTCCCCTGGTTCCAGCTTCTCAAATGTGAGGATTTACTGCTTTTCTGTTTTATTTCATTCTAAATTGAATATCTTTGGGTTTTGGACTGCTGGTAGAAGAAAACAAGCATTTTGAAGGCTGAATTATTCTTTGATTAAATCATCAGTTTTCAAATATTTTGTCATGTTTCAACATTTTCTGTCAGAAAAATATTCATACAGCCCATATTAAGGAATCTACTGATAAAACCAGCCAAGTTTTTTTTTTTAATGTTCAGATGAATTTAGAAATGTTTTTTTTATTAAGGGACTGCAGATGAAAATTAGCTGTAAGCTAACTCTGGCACAGCGCATCAACTGGTAACTGGTAACATTTATGTTACCAGTTGATGCACATGTACATGGTCTCTTACAAATAAAATAAATAATATATATAAAAAAGATTAATGTTAGTGAAATAGCCCTACAAGGATCAGCATTTGTTTAGTGTTCCAACATGAATCATTTTCATTCAGCATTAGTCTTGCTCAGCCACGCCTCCCTGCAGTAGCTCTATGAACCTGAGCCTTCTCCGTTGACGCCCTCACCTTCTGGATCTCTCCCCATGGACATGAAACGCTTTGCAACCCTCCCCAATTTTAACATCGCTCTCCAAACCCACCAACACTTTCAACTAATGCTCAGCTCTTAGTCCGTTAATTTTAAATTGACTTTTATTCTCTTTTACCACATTTGTTTGCTACTTTTAACAGTCTTTCCTTCTGCTTGTTGTGTGTAACTTCTATTTACCATTTCATTTATCTATGTAAAGTGTCTCTGAGTGCCTTTTAAAAGCGTTGTATGAATAAAATGTATTATTATATTATCTTATCTATGTCTCCCAGGGGCCCTGCCCCCCTGTTTGAGAACCACTTGGCTAAATGATTAATCAATAAACTGTGAAAATGATCAACAGATAATTTGATAATGAAAATCATAACTAGTAGCAGCCTTAGTCTTAATTTCAATAAAAAATGACTGTTCCTCATTTTGCATAGAGACATTAGAGCCATACAGAATAATAAAAACAAAGAATCACGGACAAACATTAACCTGCATTTGTACCCTTTAGTGTAATATAATCCGAAGTGCATTAAAGTATGTGTGTGTGTGTGTGTGTGTGTGTGTGTGTGTGTGTGTGTGTGTGTGTGTGTGTGTAAGAGAGGGCTGAGCTGGGTGAAATGCAGTCTACATTTGTATTCATTATCACTTGTCTGCAAAACAAATAATAGGCTGCGAACACACACACACACACACACACACACACACACACACACACACACACACACACACACACACACACACACACACACACACACACACAGCAAGCACAACATGCTGAGTATGGAGATGGATGCTCTTGATATTACTAACATCATTAAGGTGCATGCTCCCGTTCCCTCCCAGAAAAACACACAAACAGATGCATACAGACACACACACACACACACACACTGCTGACCCAGCACAGTGCCAATGAAGATGGATCACACTGTCTTGCAGGTGTGACGGTGCTTTACAGGTGCAAGGTCACCCTTCCCTGTCACAACACTGAGCATACTGGGGTCGACCTTCGACTTAACGCTTCACTCTGAGTGTGTGTGTATGATTGTTTTTACCTTCAGTAAGCAGTTCTTGTGGCCGGGGACAGAGCCGTTAACATACAGCACATTATACTTTGTATTGACCCTCCATATCTGGAAGAGAGAGAGACGGAGAGGAGGCTGATGAGAGAATATTGAACTGAAATTGCAGTCAAGGACGAACAACTTCACAGCTACGTCTGTGTGCATGTGAATGTGTGTCCTTGTGAGAGTGTGTACCTTCAGTCCGTAAGCAGTGATGTCGGTGTTGCCCATTCTGCCGGGCATCTTCTTCCCTTTGAAAACTTTGGCTGGATCCTAGAGACAGATGATTAATAACACACATGCTCACATTAATGGATTATGGGAACCCGATTTTTGTACCTCGCACGGATGAGCATCTCACTCTGTGTGTGTGTGTGTGTGTGTGTGTGTGTGTGTGTGTGTGTGTGTGTGTGTGTGTCTCTTACTCCTCCAGGTCCAGAAGCTCCTGGTCTACGATGAGTTTTGGTTTGGCCGTGGCTGGCTGGCTGGCCTTTAAACCCCCATCGCTTCATTACACCTTGAAAACCTTTGCCAATGCTACGCACACACACAAGAAAATGCATGTGCACACAGATTTAATGATGTATACATGTATATATATATATAAATAAAGGGAAACTGATCTATCTTCAGAATATTATGCAGGAGATGAGAGAGGGCAAGAAGTAGAAAAGGAAGCCAATATGAGCGAGCGCCAGCAAGGCGGGAAAACTGGCAGAACAGAACTTACGATTTGGCTGTGACGTCCACATATTGGCCTGGACGGAAATGTGCTGCATACAGAGGAGTGCCTGAACACACAACAAACACGAATACATTAAAAACTTGGACAAAATTTGTCGTTCTGGCCAGCATCAGATGTAGATGAGTCCGCTGTGTGACCCGGCCGGTGCAGTGGATGAGTATTTCTTTAAGTGTAATGCATGTGTGTGTGTGTATACCTGGCTTGATGAGGGCATTGTCTGAGACTTTAAAGGTGGTGACTTTCTGTTTTGGAGGCACTCCTGCATTCCTGAACATCTCCATTTCCTTTTCAGACCTCTGTCAGTCAGAGAGATGGAAAGAGAGAAAGAAACGTAAGGATGGAGGAGAGGAAAGAAAGTGATATAAAAGAACGAGCAGAGAGCAGCAGTTGGACTTTTGGCATTTTTAAAATTAACTGTGGGTCTGTTATGACTGTACAGGAGCCAAACACACACGCACGCACGCGCAGGCAGGCGTACGCACGCGCACTTGGCAGCGAGAGCCTCTGACATTTGCTTTCGCTCGGCTCGCTCTCATCTCAGCCCCTCTAGTCACTAAACTCTTTCTCTCCCCTTCTGTTGACGGAAAAAATCAGCCTACCAAAGCTGCTCCTTCCAACAAACTCTGAAGCGTGATGGGGCTGTGTGAGAGGATTTCAAAACAACTCAACAAGTGAAACCCTGACACCGGCCCAAACAAGCACCCGTCAAGACTCAATGAATAAATTACACCTTAACCTATTCGTCCTCGTTCTTTTATCTGAAAATGATGGATGTAACGTTTAAATTCCTCTTCATACATAATAAGAGACGCTGTTCTTAACACAAGTATCCTCAACATGTTTTGTCTTTAAAACAGGAGGAAGATAGTCAGTATGCTCACAGAACAAGCTGAAGAGTCACTCTGCTGTCTGTCACCTCAGTTTTCAGTGGTCTCGGGCAACGATGAGACCTTTTAGTTTATTACAAGCATGAAAGACGCTCTCTATATGAAGAGGGGTTGTCATTGTTGGTGGGACAAAGCTGTTATGAAATCTATCGGACCCCAGCTTAGATGAAATATACTCACTGACGGTTAGTGGATGAGTATCATTTCCTGACTATGGACTTGTATTCATAACAGGTCTTGGTATTGGGAGGCCTGATATGAGCTCCATGCTAAATGGAAGTGACAAAATCCAGTTACGTGCCCATAAAACTGTCACGCTGATTTGATTTTTTGCATGATTATGAAACACAGCCCAAGCTGAACTGAGCAAAAACGTGAGCGTGTGTGCAGTATGGTGTGTACGGTATGGATGAGCAATGTTTTGATTAAACTGTTAAATCATATGTGTGACATGATTTATGTGATTTTTGTATGATCAAATGCTGTAATTCAGTACATTCAACAGTTCATAAAATCATCAGTTTCAGCTCTATTTCTAATTCATGTGATATTAATACGTATACAAGTAGTAATAATAATGTTCATTTATTTTCTCTGTTGTTCTGTTTTAATCAGAAGGCCTATTTTATTTTTAAACAAAAAGGTACTTTGCAGCTTTTTTGTAGAGTCAGGATCATGATGTGGAAATGTGACTGTGGCTCAGCTCTTGTGTAAACACACGACTCAGCTCGGCTGAACCAAGTAAACAAGCTTAATGAAAGCCCAAAAATCTGAGGGAATTACTGTTGTCGAGTAATGCTGGCCATTTTTCAAGACATTGGAAGATAAAAATAAAGCACACTTAAACGATTAAATGACATGTCTGTTCCAGGACAGCTGCTGATTACCAGCACTGCGGTCCATTACTGAACACAAAAATGATTTTACATACTATTTCCTTTCTTTTTTCCAAAAAATTCCATATTGAGCAAGACACTTTTCCACCTCTTTTCAAAATATATGATTTTGCTTGAAGTGAGACTATGCAACTTTTGAGAGAAAAATGAACACATTCTTCCTCTTACAAATGAAAAGTTGAATTATAAAGCAATTAAACACACAGTTTCCTAAATTTATTATAGTCAGTTTTACATGTTTCACATCAGCCCTCTTGTTGTTGCTTGTGCCTCTGGTACATTTCGATTTTCTACAATTATCTTTTTAGGTTTATTACTTATTGAAAATGTAACAAATGTAATGCTTTCCTAAATGTAATTTCTCAAATAAAATTGAGCCAGACAAACTGAGCTAAATTAAAGCTAAAAGATTAGATACCATAAAATGTCAAAACACTAGTATTTCTAATAACATTTAATGACAATTTCTTACATGGAATGGTGATATGTTTTTTCCTCCAACGATAAGAGCGGCAGTGTGTCCATCATATTCTTCTTTAGACAGGTGCTTTATTACATGGCAGTCCTGAACCTGAAAAAAAAAAAAAAAACCCACAGATGCTTGATTCAAAATCAGAAGCAACAATATAAACAGATAAGCAATTAGATGAAAGTCCCTGTTGTAAAACGTGTTAATATTAGATAACAGAGTTAATTCATGATACCTCACTGTCATGATTTTTTTGGCCAAATACAGTAGGATGAAATCACACATTTTGCATTTCACCATACATTGCAAATAACCCCATGACACATTAGGATTGCTGTGTTACTGAACTCTACCCCTACCTTTAACAAATCTTAAATCTAACCTCTACTGTATTTATTCACTGCATTATGACACACTTTCAGTTTCCAAAGTGGTGGGAGTACTGTACTCTGAAAATGTAAAAAGTTAAATGCTCTACTTTTCATCAAGTACAGACCTAACTGTCTCAGCTGAAAAGGAAGAATGACTAAATGTGACAAAAGTCAATCAGCAGATGAGGATAGAAATTTCTGTATGGCCTTTTGAAATTAAGTCAAGTTCATGACATAAAAATGTTATTATTGACATCTGTACAGGAGCCAAAAACACACACACACACACACACACACACACACACACACACACACACACACACACACACACACACGCAGGCAGGCAGGCAGGCAGGCATACGCGCACACACACTTGGCAGCAAGCGTCTCTGACATTTGCTTTCGCTCGGCTCGCTCTCATCTCAGCCCCTCCAGTCACTCTAAACTCTCTCTCTCCCCTTCTGTTGACTGAAAATCAGCCTGCCAAATCTTCTCACGCAGACAAACTCTGCCTCTGACTGAAGCGTGATGGAGCTGTGTGTGAGGATTTCAGAACAACTTCACCTTGGACAAGTGAAACCCTGACATCGGCCCATCAGGCATCCATCAAGAGTCAATGAATAAATTACACCTTTACATCTATCCATCCTCGTTCTTTCATCCTAAAAAGATAAATGTAACGTTTAAATTCCTCCTCATACATACTAAGAGGCACTACTCTTAACAGAACTATCCTCAACATGTTTTCTTTGAAACAGTCTACCCTCTTTGGGGGGAGATAGTAGGTAGGTTCACAGAATAGGCTGAAGAGTCAATCTGCTGTCTGTCACCTCAGTTTTCAGCAGTCTGAAATCTGTGAGCTGAATAAAACTGAATATATCCGGTTGACATTGTTGCTGTAAGGAAGAAATAGGTTGCTGAGGAACACTGGAGCATTGCTAAGATTAAAGCTTGCAGGTGAGATTTAAATGGGTTCAATATTTGTATTTTCCCCCCACCTGCCGCTGAACAGTCCAATTTATTTGATCTAACCTGCTGGTCATTTTATTATGGATGACAAACACACATTATCATTCCTGAGGACTGTAGTTGAGGCAGTTATGACGCAACGCTAAAATGCAACAGAAAAAGCAGGCAGGTGTGCATGTCTGTCCGTTACCTGCAGCATCGTGACTACATGTCTTTCTCCTGTTTTTGTCCAGACGGGAGCCATCCCCAACTTCACAGCTACTAACCCGACTCTTCGACTTCCTAAAAAGAAGACAGATTAAAGGACAGTAAGAGCGAGAGCCAGTAGGAGGAGAGCTTAAGATGGACACAGCTCTCTCTAATCGTGACACCTACCCTCTGTCCACTCATTTCGCGGCCAGGGTTCGTCTTTGAGTGGGTTGAGCTTTTCAGCTGTCTGTCTTCGGTATTCCTCTGCGATGCTCTTCCTCATGTACTCCTGGTTCTCGTCTGTGAGGTGTTCTTCAAACCATGTTGTGGTCTTTACTGTCCTAAT
Source organism: Thunnus thynnus (assembly GCF_963924715.1). Lineage (NCBI taxonomy): Eukaryota > Metazoa > Chordata > Actinopteri > Scombriformes > Scombridae > Thunnus > Thunnus thynnus. Next base: position 18,761,792 of record NC_089531.1, on the reverse strand, counting down.
ACAACCCAGTGACTGGACAGGGCTGCAAGAGAAAGATGTCAACAGGTTGCAGTTATTTTCCAGTAAGATCATCACTTTCCTCAAGAATTAAGCTAATAATGGCCAGACACAGGTAACTGCATGGCAGTACAAGTTTACCACTTAGCATACATACATATGTAGATATCTGTTTTAGGGTTGCCACTACATTATTTTTCTTTCTGATTAATCTCACGACTCAATCAAGCATTTATAAAAATCATGTCAATAAAAAGACAGAAATATGAAATATGCTCATCATGATTCCAAATGAGGTGACGATTTTGAATTGTCCGTTTTATCCAACAAACAGTTCCTAACCCAGAAATACTTGTTTTACAATCATATACAACAGATAGAAGAAGCAAATCCTAACATTTGAGAAGCAGGAAGCAGCAAATATTTGGCATTTCTTTGATAAATTAATTAAATTCTTATTATCAAAATTGTTCTTGATTAAATCTGACAATTTAACTTATTGGTTAATCAGCAAATCATTTCAGCCCTAATTTATTTATTTTCCTGCATGACCTACACTGACTAAAATGTAGCCCTGTTGCTTCAGATCTCATCAGTCCAGTTATTTTAGGTTTCTAAGCCGACCACATTACAAATCAAACTGCTGCTATAGTCAGTGCAGCCACAGTGATGTCCTTGCTTAGGAGTAACAGGAGGATTCACAGATGGAGTTTTAAGGCTGCACAATTAATTTAAATCATATTGAAATATGGATGAGTGCAATATCCAAATCGCAGCAGCTGCAATTTTTTGATAAAGGTGAAATGTGACAGTATAACGTTATAAATGAAGTATGCTCTGGCCTACAAATCATACATGATGGTTTGGTGCAGACCCCAGCACAAATCACTTCATCCTTATTTTACTAGTTTTTTTCCAGTTAAAATGAAAATTATGATGCAAAAATGTGTGCACTCACACTAAAATTGCAAATATTATCGCAATTGCAAAATATTGGCAATATGATTTTTTTTAAACCATATGGTGTAGCCCTAGAACTTTGACATTTTAGCAGCAAAAATGTCACTGCTGAATGTCGAGTTAAAGACTGAAATCCTGGGGGACTTTGGTCATATTACGTCTAATTAGTATAAGTGTAGTCACTGCGAATGTATTATCATTTATTATTTTAAGTCCTAGTGTAGATGACTATAAGAGCATTCCTCACTTGTTGCTGTACTGTTAAAGGCACTGTGGAGTCTTTCATCAGTTATTATGCTGTGTAATAGTAATAGAAGAGGGCAATTATAAAATATAACATCTCAATTATATTCATGCGATGCAAATCCTACAAAAATGCAAAAAAAAACTATCAATCATTAAATCATTAGAAACCACTAATCTAGAAGAACTGCAGGAAATATGAGCAATTACATCGTAACCAATCAAAACATATCAGCTACTAACTGACGACGTCATTAATTACAAGAGCCAATTTACTTCATTACTTTTCTAATGACAACATTATAACGTTAGTGAACATTTTTAGCAGATTTAAAGTCTCGGGTAAAGACAGAAGGGTCATTACTGAATTAAACTGGAATATCATACCAATATTTGACTAAAATAACTCAGTATAGCTACTAATGTTACTCCAGTTACGTTAGTCACCTTTCAGCTGCTGCTCGGAGAGAAATGACTCGACTTCCCCGCAGAATAAACCGACAGCTCCACGCCGCCATCCTGCTCTGTACACTACACACTTATATATATAACTTCATATATTACACACATATATATATAAAAGAACTGTATTCAGGAGGACATATGCGCAGCCATGCCTTCGTTTTCTTCCTGTTCTAAATGTCACCCTGAGTATTTCCGGTACATGACAAAAAATGTTCCGCTGCACACAGGCTCATGACAAAGGTTCCGCATACGTCTAATAGCTACAAAACACCCAACATTATGTTTACGATGATCTTGTAATATAATATAAAGCGTACCGGTGATTATGGTTTGATACACATGATCAAACAATATTGACAAAAACAAGGTCCATTTAGTAGCTGTTCTGGAGGAGCTTTTACCATATTACATGACCTTCATCAACTGATGGAGATTTTCTATCATGATGGAACTGTAGATGTTCAAGTTTCTATTTTTCCTGATCACTTTAAGGACTTAGTGATAGTGACTTAAAAGATGAGCACCAAAGTTTATTCTTGACCTTGAAAACAGCAGTTGACAAAAGCAATCTCACACCATGTACCACTCAGGTACATGTGATGTATCTGATACATGTGTTTAAATCTAGCAATTGTCAAGTGAAAAAAGCCTTATACATTTGAAACTCCTTTTTGACAGTTGCCTGGATTAGTAGAACATACCTTGTCTAAGAATCAGTGTGCCATTTAATGATATCAAACTTTGTACCTTAGAGGATTATGTGCTTTTAAAGGTTTTTAGTTTGACTTCTCCAGTCCAGTCTCTATACACGATCCTCTCAGTCTGTCTCTGTGCAACTCCTCTGATATAGAGAGTTTCTCATTGGGGAACAGATATCAGCTGGCTCATGTGCAGAATACTGATCTGACTATCGGAGACTGAGGCACGTATGGAGTGTACTCTCAGGACTGCACAACTTTGGTGCATCCTAATTAACTATATGGAGATTAGTGAAATTATTTATTCTAGCATTTTAATGTCTGTTTGGGAAATAGTCAGAGAGGGAACGAGTAAAAGAGAGATGTTATAGATGAAGGTGCTATCTGTGTATCTAAAGGAAGTGTGTGTGGCTGTTTGAAGTATTGTGGAGTGCTGGTTCATTCAACAATGAGGCAGGGTGAGACAATGATGTAGGATATAATTTCAGTGGATGTCTGAATGTAGACTGCATATTCAGTGGTGTACAGAAGGTCACGGTTTGTTATTTCTAGATTATACCTCCATACTGCATGCCTAATCAAACACACAAAGTTGTTTTTGTCACTTGGGAGGACATACATTGTTATACATATATTCCTTGAAGGCTTAACCTAACCATAATATCTACATGCCTAACCACAATTCCAACCTTAATCTTTACCAAAAATCAAGTCTTAAACCCAAAATGTAGTGGTTTACCTCTTTTTGTCACCAAACAGGAGTTAATACAAGCATACACACACACATACAAACAGCAGCAGATGATCACACGAAGTGAGAAAACCAAAATGTCTTTATTATAATCAACATGCAGAATACAGAAAAAAAAAACAGTTTTCAGCTCACAGATGAGTGTCTACCACACACACTTGGCTATCCTCCCAAAAGTCTTTACAATGTAAGAAGGTTATTAAGAAATTATTACAATTATTTAGTTACTCATTTCCAAAATCTCAAACAAATCTGTAGAAAAGAACCCAAAACACCCAAGACAACCCTGAAAGTCACTCAAATGACAGAGATACTTTATTTTATAACTAGCAAGCAGCTACTTGGAGATTGGATATTAGCAGGAGCTGAATTATGCATGCATTTATGCAGTACACTAACAGGGACATTACCATTCCCATCAATACCATTTGCAATGCTAATTCTAAGCATTTTAGGTTATGCAGTCACATGTTTTGGCTGGCCTATTCACACATCTTTTGGCCTACGTACTTGCTAGTTATCTAAATAAGGTAGAAGTGTCATTTCTTTGGGTGTGCTATAGTCTGAGTCTGCATGCTGGTTCAGGAGACTGCTCTTATTTCTATAAACGTCTTTCAGATATACAGTAGATAGTAATAATTTCCCAGGTGATGCCATTGTGGCCAAACATGCAACAGTCATCAATGGGGTAGTTCAAATTGTTTCACCAGAACGAGCTAAATCTCTGAGCTAGACTACTGTATATATGACTGTTGTGTGTACATGTTGGTGTGTGCTTGTGCTTTTGCATGTATATATGTATTATACAGTATGTATATATGTATTATACAGTATGTAAATGTACAGTATTTGATATATGAGTGTGTATTTGAGTGTATGTGGGCATTGTAGTCCATTGTCAGGGGCTAAAGGTTCTTGTGGACTCATAGTCCGACATACACTTGGGTTTGATGCCTTTAGCGTTGTAGTAATCCACCACCTGGTTAGGGACTTCTGCCAAAACACTCTTAGCCAGTGCAGCTGGGGACGCCTGGTAATAGAGAAACAGAGAGAGGAATACAGAGGTCACCAATACACACACATCACCAGCTATGCGTGATTCTTGGATGCTAGAATTCACTGTTGAGCCTGATGCTGTCTTAGGTCTAGACCAGTGAGACTGATGTGTTCAGACAAGCTCGTCTGACAACCCCCAAAACATCCCCTCTCCCACCTTTATGTCCTGTGACACCTTGGCTGGTTTCTATATGTGCTCAACAAAATGACAAGCAAACTCTTTATGAAAAAGTAAATGTTCAATGTATATGATGCCAATCATATAAGTTAACTTAAAATGCACAGTAGTCCATGTGTTGTTTGATCTACGAATTTTGCTATTATGTGAAAAAATGTAAGTCTGATTTTGGTGGGTTGAAAAAGGTCTGTGCTAAAAAAAAAAGCATCTTGGAAATTACGTAGTTCTCTATCAGGAGCTACTGCTGCAAAAATTAACAGTTTTTATGTTGGAAATTACAGAAACCGAAGGGTTTAACACTTTTCTTGACAGCATTAGGTGTTGGAATGTTCTTGACAGCTATTAGTCACAGAAAGATGCAAAAACTGAAGCAATTCTTGTCTAGCAAAGTTTTTTCCATTTTCCATTTTCCAATTACCACAGCTAAGCTATTATTATTATTTTATTGTATTTTGATTTATTATGTCCTCCAGATTTCAATGATCCTAAATGGGTTTTGGTTTGTTGAAGCAGGGGATAGGGTAGGGAATAGAGAAGTTATTTTTATACTTTTATGTGTCTGTATAGGACATTTTTCTTGTTTTCTTTTTTGTTGTTATACTCATGCAATGAATAACTAATAACTAATAAGCAGAAACCCTTTCAAAAACGTATAGGCTAAAGATCAAGAATGCAGATATTTTTATAGATTATAAAAAGTGGATTTTTCAGATACAAGAATGTCACCTAGCAGCCGTGGTATGATGATTATACTGAGACAGTAAATTAGTTTTATAATTAATTAAGCTCATTAAGCTATTATGTAAAGAAACACTCAAAACTGGAGTTACATTGAGTATTGAAAAAATCCCTCCTTGCTATGCACATGAACACACACACACACACACACACACACACACACACATACACTGGCCAGCACACATGCTGCTCCAATGCCCAGCACACACTTCTGAATCCTCAAAGTCAGAGAGTCTGTCATACTCCGTCTCACATAATTCCCAGAGACAATGCACCATCAAAGTGCACTCCCCCTCTGATTTCCACCCTCCCTCCTACTCTCTCTCTTCCGCTTCTATCTACCTGTTATCCTCCACTCTGCCTGTCACACAGCAGCTCAGTCCTGCTAATCCCTTCTGAAAAGAAACGACAGAGCAGAAAATCACCTCTCCACCTCTGTCACACACTCCCTCACTCCCTTTTGTCTTTAGCTCCAGTCTCCCGTTGACCCCCCTCCAACACCGCCAACAACAGGCGCTGTCTCTCTCTCTCTCCCTCAACCTCCCTCCTCTGCTTCCTCACCCTTCCGTCCACATTTAGTCTTCACTCCTCCTCTCTGCCCGTCTCTCTGTCCCTACATACTTTTGCTGATGTATGTTGCTTTTCCTTCCTACATTTGTTGAGCCCCCTCTCCCCCTTCCTTCCTCTCTCTGTTTAGCTGGGGTATAATTGGTTGATTTCTCAACCTGTCACAGACCAAACTCACCATAACAGACCAAGCCAAACAGACCCTGTCAAAGTCAGGCAAAATCAATGCCACCAGATACGCAAACAGGCACACAAACAAACACGCAGGGAGAAAGCTGATGTGTTTTGACGAGCACACCAAGCATATTACGCCCACACACTCATACTCGTTAACCCCCAAATACAGAAATTCTAACCAACTGCCCACCCATACATACACATACAGATCAGCCTCTATTGAAGTGGAGTTTTTAAAATGCCGTTGCTGGTCCGTCTGACCCAAGTGGAACAGTCTGTACAAAAGAGTCAGTGTCCTTAACTGCTAATTAGGCTGGGTAAAAATGTGTACGACACATCAAATACCAAAGTCTGCAGGGGTTTGAAAATTGATTAGTCTGATTCTTATTCTTGTTTACTTTGATTACACATCTCCACAAATGTCTTCTAAATCAGGGATCAGCAATTGTTATGTTCAACCACATTCTGCTTTTTTCAGTAGGTTCATTTGGGTGCAATGTTTTGCAGGCACAGTGGAAACAAAGGTTTTCAATATATTTTGTTTGTTCATTTTCTTTTAATAATAAAATTGATTTATCGGTTGGTTTTATGACATCCAGTGGCAGATGTCAGAGTTATTTGTGAGAAACAGCTGTTATAATCAAATAAGCTAAAACCATAGAACTAAAATTGTGTTTGAATTCATAAAGTGTTTTGAATTTTGAATTAAATGAAGTGGATTATATCATTTATCTGTGCTATTCATCAGTTAAGTTTATTCAAATTAATTTCAGCACCGTGCATTGTTCAAACACCTGGTGCAGGCACAGTGGTGCAGTTTGGGGCACTGATTATTATTAGAGATTACAAGATCATAGGTATTGGGATTTACAGCCTTACATTAACATTTTTATCTGTAGTAGACTTGTGTAAATGTTTTGATGTGAACAATAAAAGTGATTACCTCAGCTTTTGTCATGGGGCCAAATATTTTTGCTGGTGGGCCGAATTTCCCCACCATTGCTCTGAATCATAATTTTGCTGATTTAGACTTAAAGAACAGAAAAGGAGCTTGTAGAAAAGTGAAAATAGCATTGTTTGAAATTAGTAGAGAACCTCAGGTATTGTATTGGCACCAGTAGTGAAAATTCAAAAGCAATATTTAGCCTTACTTATAAATTTTAAAAAAAAATATTTGTGGTACTGATGTAAATTTTCTGTAAAAGTGTTTCATGACTAGATACTCCTCCATAGACACTTCTAACATTTCCTATGCCCTTTAATGTTGTTATTCAGCTTGAGAAAGCTCTGAAGTAAACAGTCTGGTATCCACTATAGTTATGCTGGCTGTGGAGCCGCACAAGGTACAAAAATAGCTCAAAAACAGAATCTAGTGAAAAATATGCTGTGTTCTTATAGAGTGGCTAATGTCTTGATATTGCCTGACCTCTCCGGAGAATTAGTCACATTCTCTGACTATAATGCATTTATCAAAACTCTATAATTGCTCAGAAATTCCAGACGTCTATTCCTTGCCCTCCACCCCTCCTCGCCACTGCCACCCACATGCTTGAAGTCCTTGAAGGGGACAAACTGGACGATGTCGCGGAGGACGGGCTCGCCCTTGGGTGAACGCAGGATCCCGTCGTCCCCGTCCAATATCTGCATGTCTGTGAAGTCTGCGTTGCCCACACCGACAATGATGACCGACATGGGCAGGTGGGAGGCATGCACGATGGCCTCCCGTGTGTCTGCCATGTCGGTGATGACGCCGTCTGTCAGAATCAGCAGGATGAAATATTCCTGTTGGGATGGTTAAAGGTGGGGTGGGAGAGGGGTTGTAGGGGGTGGGGAATTTGTGGGCGGGAGAGAAGAAGAGGTGGGGAGGTGAGGGGAAACAGATGTTCGATGAATTTTATGTTTTAAAAGTGACTTCTTGTCAGGGGCTAATTTGAATAAAACTCATTCTAATCCACTAGAGAGCCCGAGAGAAGTGGGAGGCATTAAGGCAGAGAGGAATTTGCGCTCCAACATTTATGACTGGAATTAAATTAATATCAATCACTTTTTTTTTCACCCTTTTGCTTTCCTTTATCCCATTTTCTACCTCCTCTCATCTCTTACTTTCTGACTTTTCATCACCATTCTATTGCCATTTGTCTTTCTTTTGTGTATCTCTGTGCAAGTGCAAACACCAGCAGCCACAAAATGGTCCAGACTTTTTTTATTTTTTATCTCTCTCATTCTCTCTCTCACCATGGCCTCTTTGGTGTGCATCTCCTCGGAGGCAGACGAGGCCACTTTCTGGATGATTGGGGCGATGTTGGTGGGCCCGTACAGCTGGATCTTAGGGAGGCAATTCTGGTAGGCCTCAACCACGCCTTGGATCCCTGCAACACACATACAGGTTCTTCTTCTGCTTGTTTATTCATCTTCATGTGCTGCACTAACCTCGACAAGCGAAAGTTCTTGTGCTTGCAAAAGCATTTGCCAAAATAAAGCAGGTTCTACACATGTGATTGCACTCCAAGGTCACTGGGCCTTTTTTTCAGAAACGCTGAAAGCATTCCCTTACAGTCCACACACACACACACACACACACACAAACACAAGATGACACACACACCTTCACGGCGGGAATGCAGCTATGTGGGGAGAAGAGCTCAGAAGCCCATTTCACACATACAGATTAGTGTTGTTTTTCTCTGTATCTTAGAGCCTGAAATACTTCCTGCAGCATAGTGACAAATCTCATGCTGTATGTCTGCGTGTGTGTGTGTGTGTAAGTGTGTGTGTGTGCCTGTTTATATTTGCATGTGAGATAGAAAGCCAGAGTGTGGGGACAGATATAGAGGGAGAAATATAGGACTGACAGCTAGGGAAAGATGAGAGGCGTGCAACGGTGAAACTGTAGGACTGTTTTGGTCCTGTGATGTATGACTGCGCATGTGAACGTTTTTTTCTGAGTCAAGAAGTCTGTGTAAGTAAGTGAAGTGCGTGTGCGTTTGTGTGGTAGCTCACCAGCACATTCAGGATTGTCCTCATCAAAGTTGACGGCAAAGTCGTGTGAAACCTTCATGCAGGACAGAGAAACAGGGCCTTGTTACTGCCACTGCAAAGCCAACACTCAGCATGTTCAGTCCAATTTATACGTTTACAGATGCATTTTTCCTTTCATCTCGATCAAAAGCAAGCTGTGCTTCCGAAAGAGATGTAGAATCTAAACTAGTCACAACCCCCCTTTGCTACTGTACACATACATCCCGAATATCCTACCTTGAAGTCAGGCGGTATCAGAGCTCCAAAACCAAACGCAGGGAACATTTTATCACTGGAGAAAGAGAGAGAAAGACATGACTCACTGGAAAATATGGAGAGTTCAGATGAAAGGATGAAGAATGGACAAGAGTTTTAAGATTTATGAAACTGTTTATATAATAAACACTTCAAAATCCCTGTATGCAGACATACTTGTTCTCAAAGGGAAAATTTTGTGCGTGTGTGTGCATGTCAGCATTAGGTGAATGATGATTGATGGAGCGGTGTCTACCTGTCATAGTCTTGGCAAATCTCCCCTACAGCCACCAGAGCTTTGAGGTACTCATTGGGCTGGTAGGGGTGGATGTAGTGGAGGGAGCAGCTGTTTCTAGGATCCCCATTGGATGCTGTGAAGTCTATTGCCACCTGGGACAGAAACATATGCGTATACAGCATGAGTGGGCACAGACTGAAAATGATGTGCTGCTGTAAATATCATGGAGATTATACCGTGTGTGAGAGGACTTACTGTGAACTGAATTTGACAGCCTCCCATTATGTAATCCAGGAAGGAATACATTTTGATGATCTGTCAGGGAAAATAGGTTATAAATTAGCACTGGTTGTGATAAAAGAGGAATGAGGCGGATGTGTGGTGATGCTCAAAAGCAGTGTGGAAACAATTTGGTCATTACTCAATTATCTGAAGAATGCGGCAGAAAATCCACTCCATTTTGATAATCAATTAATAGTTATATCAAGCAAAAATGCCAAACATTGACTAGTTTCAGGATCTCAAATATGACGATTTGCTGACTTTGGTGCTGTTTTACATAATTATAAATGGAATTGTAGGAGGATGAGACTGATACTGTGTTACATCACCTTACAGTGGTTGAGAATGACAACACCGGAGTTTCTGTAATTCTTCTTCTTCATCTGGTATTTCGGGTTGATGCACTCCCATTGGATCTGGACAAAAACGCACAAATTCATGTGGAGCAGGTGGGTGTGGCATGAGTGTGGAAGGAGTGTAGTTACGTTAACATCACATGTAGGTTTAAAACTATTGAAAAACAGCATCGATAAAAAGGGTAACGCCTCTATACTGTCTCCGAAACGCACATTTGTTTAGATGGACAATGTTTTGCATATGTGGGAAAAATACACAGAGGCTGTATTTGTACCCAGAACCAATGTAGCCCACAGGCAATTCAGAGAGGAAAAACATTCAGTGCCCTCTGTGAGATACATTGACATCAGGTATGTTAGAATATTAATAGGAGGGGGCAAGAGGTCTGAATAAAAAATACAGTTTTTGTACATTTAGATTTATTTACAGTATAACTCCTGGATGATAGCTATCCATACTCTTGACCATAACATACACATACAGCATGTTAATGTGTGTTAGCCGAAAAATATTACGCATATGTATTAAGATTTTCCAGTGAAATGTGTTTTTTGTCATGTACAATATTTCAATGTTTTATGTATCATGTTTTTGAATATTTTTGGTATATTTGATGTATTATTGTCTCTGTATTCACACATTTTGGGACTGATGTACCTAATCATCAGCCTGTTGGTGTATGAACTGTATTTGGGTGTGGGTTTGAACTGTGTCTGTGCAGTTGCTCACCTGCTTGCCCTCCTGCTCTGCCCTCATCTCCTTAAAGGTGGTCTGAAACTCCCCAATAAAGTCATGTTTTCCATTAGAGTCCCAGTCCCAAACCGTGCACTGGATCCGACACAAAGAGACACACAGGCAAGCGCACACGTTCATTCAGTTAGAGCGCAGCTGCAACACTGTCACCTAAATGCACACACATACACACACACACACACACACACACACGCACTCGCAGGCATGCAGGGAAATGCCATGCTGAATGATTGATAAAGAGGTGTTAGTGGGGGGGCAATGGAGCGGTGAAATATTAATCTGAGGATGCTGAGAGGGACGCAGCAGCTTAAGAGACGGCTAGATGTGTGTGTGTGTGTGTGTGTGTGTGTGTGTGTGTGTGTGTGTGTGTGTGTGTGTGTATTTGTATGGCTATCACTGTAAAAACCAATTTGAGTTTTAGACCTGGGAAGTGAGGACATTTTGGCTGGTCCTCACTTTCTGACCCAACTTCAAAAGGCTGTTTCAGGGTTCAGACTTGGTTTTAGGGTCAAGTTTAGGATTGGGTTTAGGTTCAGTTTAGAGTAAGGGCTGGGGTTGGGCATTTGGCTGTGATGGTTAAGGTTAGGTTTAGGGGCTAGGGAATGCATCATGTCAATGAATGTCCTTACTAAGATAGCCATACCTTCTTGTGTGTTTGTATGTCTGTGTGCGGAGGTCTGTGTGTTTGGGTGTAATGGTTTGTTTCTCTCAAAGGAGCTACTAGACAAGATAAATGGCTGCAATCACCAGTGAAATGCGAGGGTCAGTGGGCCAAGGATAACAATCCTATCATTTCATAAGGTTACAAAAGGCAACAATATCTGGGCTGTCCCGCAGAGTTTTCACAATCAATAATATTCAGTTAAGTCAGTCAATAGAGACACACGTTAACACACACGCACAGAAATGCAACAAAGGTTTAATGGCTGTGAATGAGTCATTTTGTTGTAGAGCTTTGTGACCTTGCCTGAGGTCACCCCAACAACTAGCGATCAGACCAATCCAACAATGCTTGATTAAAAACAACGACCGGCAGTAATCCCCTTATTTCCTGTCTCGCACTTAAGCTACCAAGTGCATATGCCTGAAGTGTGTTTGCCCTTTTTGTGTGTGTTATCATTTGGGGATTTTATGCGCGTCTGTGTTTTTGAAATCATGTCATTTTTGTGTGTGCGGGAGCGAGCATTCACTTTTGCAGCCTCACTTCCACTTCAAGTTGCTGAGAGCTGGGCAGGAGAGTAATGAAAAAATGAAGAACCTCTGTTCCATTCACTGAATACTAACTGCTGGACGGAGAGAGAGGAAACCGAGGGAGGGATCGAGCGAAAAGTAGAGAGGTGGAGAAACAGATAAGGAGAAATACAAAGAGAGAGACAGCCGGACACTGCAAAGGAGGGTTATGCATTTATGCATTGGTCACTTAAGAGCCTGGTGAAAAGGAAGTACTGGTCTGAATAGAAATCTCTGCCCTGCCATTTCTCACTATAGCTCTGATGCCTCAGACAGGTAACCCTGGTAACCATAGCCGATAGCGTGCATGTGTGTGCGCGTGTATGTGTTTTTGAGTGTGTGATAGCTCTTTCTCCTGCTGTCAGGAGCCATGCAGAGTTAAGACAGCTCTGAATATTTAATGAACAACCTCATGTTTATTCATGAGAAGAATAACTGTTCGGAGCTGACATGCGGCCACCATTTTCACACTTATGCACACACACACACACACACACACACACACACACACACACAAATCTATTCTGGCAAGTAAAGGCGAGAATTTAGGGAAGGCCACTGAGCTCCTTCACACCCGTCCAGTTCTTTAAATAACATGGTGACATCAGGAAACAGAGCACATGACCTGACCTCAACTCATGACTTGGAGCTCCACACCAGCAGGAAGTGGAAGGATATGACTGAAGCTGCTTTGCGATTTGCTGTCATGGATCGGTTTGGTCATAAACTTGCAGGTATGTGGCGCTTAGGCAGTGCCTGTGTTTTACAAATGTCATCATTTGTATGCTGCAGAAAAAGTTAAACACCTTGCAAAGAAACACCTGCAGGCCAATCAGGTGCTGTTCTCACTGGGGAATTGAAACAGTGAAGGGAGCTATGTCTCAGGTTTTACCACACCGAGGTAGCTGCAGATTATATTTGAGATTAAATAAAATGATGTTGCCCTTATTATGCCCTGCTATAATAAGTTACAGTTGCACACTCACCTTTAGCTCCCTCTCATGGTCTCCGCTGCAGAGCGTGTTCAAGGAAACTTTGAAGGACTTCCAAACTGGGCTCAGGTTGTTCATGACTGTCTGCGCGCACACAATACACAAACATCACAGTTATTATTAATCACACACCTCAAATAGTCAATTACATCTATATGTGTTTGCATGTGCATGTAATTACCTCAGTTCTGTGTACAAGTGACTCGGTCCCATCATCATTTATTCTAAAAATCTCCAGGAAAGGGTCTGACTTGCTGAAGAAATCCTTCAGAAGGAAAACATGCCTGTAAACCAATGCCTCAGAACTCCCTTTGATCACTATAAATCATTTATACACTAACAGAATCATTATTTCAGCCCTTTTTGTCTCCCTTTCTTCCTTGTTTCTTCCACCCATCCTTTTCCTGTCCTCTCCAATTCATCCGCACCTCCCCTGCTTTCTTCCATTTTCCCCCTAAGGCACAACTTGTTTGGATTAGTCATCCGTGGCTGTGTGTGTGTGTGAGTGTGTGTGTGTATGTGTGTATGTGTGTGTGTGTGTGTGTGTGTGTGTGCATGTGAAGTTTGAAAATTAATATAGTTATCTGTGTGTGTGTGTGTGTGTGTGGTTGGTTGGGTGAGATAGGAGGGGATATTGGGGAGGGAAGGGGGTGCCCACCTATCTCAGCGGGCCTCCTTTAATGCCAGATTGTACTTCTGTGTATTGTGAGTGAGTTGCTTCATTACCAAATCCCACAGCCCTCCACCCACATACTTCTTCACACACACACAACCAGCACCCACACCTGGCTGACGGCACACACACACAAACACTCATATCTCTAAATATTAATTCCATTCATATCTAAAGGAGAAACAGGCATTTTCAGCACACAGTCATACAAACCTTGTCGTCTAGCTTACGAGCACTGAAGGAGAGTTCAACATAATCGTCATTACCAGACAACTCCTCTGCTGTCACCTTTGGGGGTGTAGGGAGAGACGAGAGGAAGAGGAGGGATACAGACAGAGAGAGAGAGACACACACACACACGCACACAGAAGTAGAAGAATGAGGTGAGAGGAAATGAGATGGAAATGAGGTACAGAACAGATTGAACAGGCAACATCATCAAATTAATTATCCTCAAAGTGGCTGAGTGCAAGAGGTGGTCTGTCAGTGATTTGTGTACAGGTGTGTGTGTGTGGGGGTGGGGGGCTGACTTTGGAAACAGTGTCATACCGTTATAGAGGACTTTCCAGTAGTGTTTCCCTGTTTGAGTAGAGCTTTGGTCAGTTTCCTCTGTGAGACAATCTGAGACAAGCGAAACAGAAACAGAGACTCAAAAATGATCAGCTCACATACTTCAGTGTTTCTCCTCGGTGTTACCTTGGAGCTTTGCTCCTTAAAACAGCACAGCGGAGGCACCTCTCTCAATACCTATATATGTGGTTTGTGTGCTGCTTATGCTCATGCTTTTACGCCGAGAGGTCAGTTAGATCCCTAGTTAAATCCCAGCGCACAACTGACAAACAGTACAATGAGTGTTGATTCCCAGTGGGATCAGTGGTACCAGCAACTCTTTCAGATTACAGGGAGTCATTTGATTCAGTGTTAATATCTGCAGAGCAAAAGTGATACACAGGGGTTTTGCATTGGGGGCTGATTACTGGAATGTCTACATTACACTCCGTGAAGAAGGTCTAAAGCTTGTATATATTTAAATAGAGTGTGAAGAAGCCATTTTTTGTATTCGGTTTTACCATAAAAATACTGGTTTTGGAAGATTTAATATATTTAATTATAATATATAACATGGAAAAAAGAATATAAGTTAATATGAACAGCAGGTCATATATATAATTGCTCACATGCTGTGTGCATGCTTATGACGATATTACTGACATAATGCCTCTGTGCCAAGTCTGCTCCATGGCAATATTTCCTAGTGATGACATCAGTAACCAGGGGGTGCTTGCTACTGTACATGGAAAAAAGATCCAAAATTAACTCTTTAAGGCAACAAATTGCAGTACGAAAAATAACACTCACACAATCTTAACACGCACTCACTTTTATCTGCCACCAATTTCACTGAATTAGCAGATCAGTTACGATCAGTTACCAAAATCATCATACAAGCTTCTGGTGCTTTTACACTGCACTGGTATTATGCTTTCTTTTTCAGAACAAAGCCTGTTGTATCCAGAATGCTGTTGTTAACACTCAGACAAAACGTTGGCAGTATGTTATCCCATTTCAGTAAACCTCTCCAGCTCTCGCCTTCAAAATCCTAATCTTCCATGTCAATTATCTCAGTTCTACCAACAATCGTAAATCCACCAGCTTTATGTTGCTGATAGCGTCTCTGACGATGAGAAGTCTGGTGGAAACAAACAAACAGTATGTTTTGGAATTCTGTCCTTTCTGCTTTCTCTCTGTTTCCATCTATTCATTGTAACATAAGCTGGTATTT
The DNA here is from genome assembly GCF_963924715.1 of Thunnus thynnus. Lineage (NCBI taxonomy): Eukaryota > Metazoa > Chordata > Actinopteri > Scombriformes > Scombridae > Thunnus > Thunnus thynnus. Next base: position 18,746,381 of record NC_089531.1, on the reverse strand, counting down.
CCTAAAATCAACTCACTTAGTTTGTTAATGAGTAGTACTGCAATTACAATTATTCTTCTTGACTGACCATATAAATGGTTTGAAATCACAGCTTAAAGCATCCTCAGTGCTCTAACTACAGGCTCAAGGGCATCTAAAGCACAGTGTAAATGCAGATAGTGACTATAGCTGACTAGCTCAAGTGAAAAGATCCCATTAGGATTCCATACACGCTAACGTTGGCCTTTCTAATCTTAAAATTGCTCTGTCACCCTAATTAGGGAACATTACCTAATACACGTTTAATATCCCAATAAGTTCAATGAACTTTACAGAGGATTATATATTCCAGTCAAAGCATACAGGCTACATTCACACACGGCCTCACACAGACTCACATGCTCTACATAGGTAAATTTAACACCTACTGTATGTGATGTGCACGTAAAATGCAATTTGCTGGTCATAAGTGTACCCATAACTGCACTCCTGCCATGCATTCACTCGTCCAAGCATGCTCACATCAGACACACACAAACACATCTGCTTCTAATGGTGAACTCAGTCTAACATGTGTTCAGATTTGCACGGTATATGAACTGCAAACCTGACTGATACCAAAGTATGTAATATGCAACAAAGGTTATGAATTCACACTGACTTACACAACTGCAATGCACTGACGAGCTAGAAGATGCACTGACCTGTCCTAAGGTGCACTCCATGGCCCCCAGGAAGTCAGCGTCACGGAGGCCATTGTTGCCAGAGCTGATATCATGAAGCTCTAAGCGAAGCCTTTGGACCTCCTCAAAGTAGTAATCCACCAGGAAGATCTTGGAGAATACTGGGCCGCTACTGCTGCGGATCACCTCTGTACGGTCCACCTGCAAACACACACGTGAATGCAACACATGCACTGAGGCGGGTGTGCGTGGATGCAGACACATAACTCCAAGTTAACCCAATGGCCAGTGAATTTTTGGCATCTAAAGGAGCAAGTTGAAGGGGGGTAAATGAAGTTAACTACTCTCTCTCTGAGGGTATTTGTGAATTCAGATATTTATTTTAATTTTAAATCTGTATCGTCTAATTGATTAATATATTCAACTGTAGAATCTGTTATTCTTTTCATGATTAAAAACAAATTAATGAATTGTTTCAAATGGTCGTCTGTTGACATATTCACTTCTATTAATCGTTTATTTATTGCCCAATTAAAAATCAGTTAATTAACTACTTTATACCCATCTGCAAGGTCATTTATACATATTGGTCACAACAGCTACAAAACCACACCCTATTCTTGTGTTATACAGAAATACATGTATAAATATAATGCTTTTTGTGATTGTTTTGTTACATTTTCCATACGGGTAGATCTGGTCTGGCCACATGAAATTTGTTTCATAAAACGATGCAATTTTAAAAGTTTGCCCTTTGACTTTAAATTGCATTTTTTCTGGTCCTCTTAAGTGTACTGACATATTAGGATTTTATTCAACATGCAACACACTGATGTTGCGCATTGATTGTGAACCACAACAGACTTTTCAGCACTGTAGCAATTAGCCTACCACAAATACCCATTACCACATTGTTTACACTTACCAACTTGAGAACTGGCAATATGGATTTTTCTTGATGGTGTTATCACACACGCTGTTTGACTTCACAGAGAAGGGACTATAGCTGTAACATTGATCTCACATTTTCTTCTCTCTAACTGCCTGACAGAAAGGAATAGCAAAACAAACAAAAGTTGGTCTCAGCGCTGCCAACAAAACCTATCCACCACTAGCAGGAACGACTGGGTCGCTTTCATTGTTGATAACCCTTTGGAACGCACACATACACGCACATGTTCACATAAAAGTGAATGGCACACCAGCAGACTTGACATACACACAAACACACACAGATTTGGCCTTTTTCTGACACTTACCTCAATAGGCTGGCATCTCATTAAAAAAAGTGTTCACACACACTCACACACACACACACACAACCAGTGGTTTGAAGGCCCTCTCTAAACAATTATCCAATTAAGAGACTCTGAATCTGATGGCCAGTGATAACATTTGTCCATTTCCACATTCCCACAAAGGGGTTTATCATAACACATACCAACTCTCATCGCTCTCTTTCACACACACACACACACACACACACCAGTACCCTGTACAAAGTAGCTTTTTGTGGAGTCTCCAAAGACAGAATAATGCTGCGCCACTTTCCGAGCACTTGATCTTGAGCCACTATGGAAATAATATGTGTGCGCGCCTAAGAGTGTGTGTAGTGTGGCGTTCACGCCTGCCACAGTCTTTGTAAATGAGTGACGTGGGTGAATGCCTGTACGAGTGTGAGCATCTGAGTGGGTCACTGCAGCGCTGTATGTGTGAGGATGTGCATGCATGCGTGGGTGTGTGTATCTACATATTTAAAATGAAGACAGAGCACTCAGCTTTCCCAGAGGTAAGGGCAAGAGAAACAGATGAAGATTCATTTTGTTCTGAAATTCCTCTGGATTTATCTCTGCCACCGGTGAGGCTTCAATGAGAATAAGATGTTTTTTAAAGTAGGAGATTCCATTTGAAGTGCCTGAAAGACCAGGTGGAGTTTTGGAGATAAAATGTCAGGAAGTGTAACACTTAAGAGCATAAATCATGGCCATTTTCTCATTTCTTACAAGGTACTAAACGATCTATTCTTCAAGGCTGTTGTCTCCAGCTATTAGAGTCCTTTGATCGCGTACAATGAACCCTAAAAAATTGTCCAGTACATTTTCACGAAAATGTTGCAGCGCTTTCATTACTTTCAGTATCAAATTGATTGGGGCAGACAACTTGTTTTAGACAGCTAGGATGAGCAGTGAGACAATACCATCTCATTTTCCATTTCAAGGTGACACAAGATAGAACATTACAATCTGTACACCAATCTACAAAGGTATGATTTTTTTTGTTGCCTTCCATATTAGCATCCATAATTTATGTGAGCCAAGCACAATTGACAATTTAGTATGAGAAGGTGATACAATCACAGCTCTGCTTGATATCACAGATCCTTGATTACGCACAATAATTTAGTCAAAAATTTGGTAATGTGCTAGAATACTTTCAAGTGTTGTCTGCAGAGGAATCCAGGCAAAATGTTGCAGAAATCATCTGCAACAGACCCTGAAAAGCAGATGAAGACATTTAAATTTCCAATCTGACTGGCACATAAGGTCATGGAGAAATGGTGTAGGGTATAACAATAATGTTGAATAGCTATAATAAAATCCTTTGAAAGACACTGCAGAGGCAAGAAAGGGCTATTGGCAAATTTTAAAATGGTGTTTAAATTCATTAAATGAGACATTTGTTGGATAGGAAGATAAACTGTCAGTTGTGCAAGGGTTCAAAACCCAAATTTATAGGCCATAAAAGTGATGTGTTATAACACATAGCAAATTTACAAATCTTCAAAAACTTCAGTACTTTAAACGCTTTGGCCGCGCTTTCATCCTCTTTGAGACCTTCTTTCTGAACATGAGCTCCACTTACCCTGCACACTCCACTCCCCTCTCTCACCCCTCATCCAACCCCATTACTGTACCTCAAACCATTGGCCGTGTGACTGCATCTTCAGCACCACACAAGGGTCGGGTTTAGAGAGGGCGTCGCGGTCCGAGATTCCCCGGCAGGCCACTCTCAGCTCCACTTTGGTCAGGCATGGAGAGCTGATGAAGCCCAGCGTGGCCTCTGCAGACTCATAGATGTTACTCATGCTGAAAACACAATCACGCACTGAAAAGAGAGATGGAGAGAAAAAGAGAGTGAAAGATAAAAGTGTTTAGTACAGATAGATGTATAGATGTATAAATAGATAGATAGATAGATGTATAGATAGATAGATAAAAGTCTCATGCACTGCAGTTCATTTGAACTGTTGTTTGCTTTGACTTGAGCAGATGCAGTGGCCCTGACTAAGCAGACAGCACTCAAACTGTTCAAGGTCAGGACTCTGAAGCCACTGAGTATCAGACAAGGTCCCGAATTACACACAAACTCTCTAACACGCACACACACATAAATACTGTACATACACAAACACACATAAATATTGTATGCATTCATACATATAGAAGCAAACAATTTGTGTACACATGTAGATTAACAGAAACATGCACATACAAAAACACACATACACACACAGTGAGCTCTGCTGAGTAATCGGAACAAATCACTGTGTTTCTCCTCAGGTTTCCACAGAGTGTATAGTGTTCATAGTCCCTAAATAGAATACCGTCGAGCGTCTAATCACTGTGACACAGAGGTTTTCTCATGATAAAGTGAATTCCAACCCTATCTAAAATTTAGTTAATTCATCCAAGTATTACAATATATAACATGCTCATTTCCATCAAAGATACAGTACCAGTAAAAAGTTCAGACATACTTTCTCATTCACTTGAATGGAAAACTTTGTCCAAACTTTTGATTGGTACTGTATGTGTTGGTAAAATGCATCACGCGGGAACTTTTGTATATAATGACGGTCAATATTACATACACAAGACAATCATATTTAATGGGTTACAAGAGATAATCTTAAAGCCCTACACATCCATCAACCACCCACACAGGTGTTTTCAATTATTTTCTAATTAGACCTCTTGTCAGGACTGTGTGGGCGTATGCAGACTCAGCTTGACTTACATCTTCCGCACTCTCCTTTTAGTTTTGTTGCACCGGTTTGGGGCGGGGCGACTTACACTTTTATCGTTCTCATTAGTGCATGGACCTTTGTGACCTCATACTATTCCCAGCATAGCTCCGCCCACCTCCAACCTGACTATGGGTCTAAGGTGTTGCTGACAACACCTATGTGGGTGTGCAGGACCTAGTTTGACATTTTGGGAAATTCACTTATTTGCTTTGACAAGAGATAGATGAGAGGATTGATACCAGCAGTGGTAAACGGCTTGCTTGGCTCTTTCCAAAGATAAAAAAAAAAAAAATCTGCCAACCAAAACCTCTATAGGGCACTAATTAACATTATCTCATTTTGTTTAATCTGTATAAAAACCTGAGTGTTAAAATGACGACGTGTTAATTAGTGAGCTTTAGAGGTGCTGATGGGCGGATTTATTACCTTTGGAAAGAACCAGGCTGTTTCTCCCTGCTTCCAGTTTTTCATGCTAAACTAAACTGAACAGATGGGCCAAATTTTCCACTTTTGTGGGCAATTAAGTTGTACTCTATTCGATTATTTTCTACTCCATCTCCTGACTGTAGCTTCATCTCTTGGCTGTATTTAACAGACAGATATGAGAGTAGGGTAAGTAGCCTATTGTTATTGGGACACCTGGCAAACTGGGACAGTTAAGCTTTGCAATTAATATCTTTCACACAAAATAACCTAAAACCAATGCTTATGCATTGCTAAAAAGGCATCTGATAAGGAAGAAAAAGGTCACATGGATATGACATCATATACTCACTGTTTCCTTCCAATATATTTTGTAAGGGGATGTCATTGTGTATCAAAATTACTATAAATCAATTCTATCCTCCTTTCACCCATTTGAAAAAATGTAAATTTTGATAGTGTCCCATTTTGCCAGTTGCCTGTTAAAATGGGACACCCTGTTACTGTCAAAATGGGACATATTGCTCTTATTATATATTGCCCTTTTTAAACTGGATGAAATATAATTTCTCTGAAATATATCAGCTAGCTTGCTGGAACTAAGCTAAGAAGTTTTTTGCTGTGTTTTAGTTAGCCTACTTAAAAAATTTTACCATACCAATAAAAGCTCAAGTAAGCTATTCCTAGCTATGTCACAGCCCGGCTCAAGGCTGGACAAAGGAGGGGAGACCACACGAGTTATAACTAAAAATAAATTTATTGTACATAACTTGAAGATAAATGAAACTAAACACAACCAAAATCAACATGGTGGAAGCCAGAGGGGAGAGGCAAATGACCGACTGCCTCCAGCTTATATGGAAGCTGGGCAGTCCAGGTGAGCTGAATCCTCCTGACGACCCAACTCCGCCCACCAGGCTACTGCAGGTAGAGGACTCAGAGTCTGTTCAGAGAGGGTCGTCACAAGCTATTTTATTTGTTCTCCTAACATGTTACAATGTTACAATTAATTTAGCAAACACTTTTGTCCAAAGCAACCTACATCTGAGAGTTGATACAACACAAGTAAGGATCTAGTCAGGAGAGAACAACGTGTGTAAGAGCCATAAAGCTAAAATCGAGTCCTCTAGGATGTAGGTGCCAAGAGGAAGGGCACAGAGGCAATGTAATGTATTTATGTATGTATTTCTTGAAATTACTAATGTAAAAGTAGGCCAATGCATTGTTTTCTGATTTTAGATATTTGGTGTTTTTATCAAGCCCTGAATTTTTATAAAAGAGTAGGGCAAAAAAATGCTACATACTTTTTAATGTTTCGCATTTTAAAGTTACAATACATGCCATTCAGCCACTAGATGTCGCACTATAGCACCAACATCTCAGACCAAAAGAAACACGTGTCATTTACTCAATTGGAGAAAAAAAAAGAAAGCTGACAGCTCATGAAACTTAGATTAAACTGTCAAACTAGGCAGTGCTGATCAAATATGGATCAAGAGTCTGTTACTGCACTGCTTATTTCTCGCCTCAAATATTTTCAGAATTATATTTTAGTGTACTGTTTAGCTGTAAGTTGAGAAAGGTTGTGTCGCGGCTGCCATCTTGGAAACAGACGAGGAGAACACGGAGGGACTCACGTGTTCTAACATGCAAGCTCACAAACACTAACATGCACGTGCGGCCAATGCAGCTACCAAAACAAAGAACAGAGTGGGTGTGACTTCATTCACTGCTCAGGTCGCCATTTCTCCACTATATCTTTACATAGCAAATAACTGTTTGCCAAAATCCAGTGAGGCTCACTGTCATTTATTGCACATTTAATGTTTCTTCTCATTTTACTATATTCCTAATCCCCTATCCCTATTCCTATTAGAGTGTTGGGCTTAAAGGGGCATTGTAGCATCATCAGTAATATTGATATCTTCCCTCTAACATGTGTTATTTGGTTAAAGGCAACAATTTCTCAAGCAGCTGACACTTAATTAAACTCATCTATAAATTTGTTACTATTACATTCAAAGCACTGCATCGCCTGTATAATTAATCTCAAAATGCATGGATCCATTTTCTAAGCCCATGATGCATATGGAGCACTGGGTTGAAACCTTGGGTAGCCTCAATTCCAGTAGTCCAAACTAAAGGATAACCACAGGTCTGATGTGCTGGATTGTACAAACTGAATATTAATGCAGCGGTCTACTAGTATCATCCTTAGGGAGTGAAGCTCTTGGAACTGGGTCTGACTCTGACCTGAATGTCTCTCACTCTCTCTCTCTCTCTTTCTCTCTGTCTTCCATAATTCATGTTCCATGTGTGTGTTGGCTCCTGGTGATTATTTTTAGCTAAGCACACTGAATGGACTGTATACAGACCAATGGACGTGGACTGAGCCACAGGGCAGGTGTGTGACATACAACAGACCTGTGTGTAGGTGGCGTGTAGTCAGTTGTGTTTCCATATGTGTCCTGTCTGAGGTGGTGCATTTGTGCGTGTGTGTGAGGGTGTACGGGAAGCAGCAGATGCCTGTCTGTTCCGGTTGATGGCAGATGACACTGATAGTGACGGGGGATTTGGAAGATTTCTACAGCGTGAGCTACTGTTTAAGAGCTGTGTGCAGAATCTGCCATCACAGTACAGCAAAGGATAAGCTGTCACATGTGCTGCACATTTCCAGAGGTGACAATTAATTTTCGTATCACACTTCGTAACAGGATCTTGCAATAGCTTCTTGTGGGAAAAAGCCCCAACCTGTTGTTTTTCTAAAGCTGGATACTGGTTTATTTGATGTTTACTGTACCAATCAAATGCAATGGAGAAGGAGATTTGTGTTAGGGTTCCCACTTTGACTAAGTTCTTACCTCATGAATATATTAACTTATGGCATCACAGGCCACATTTTAAACATTTGTTGAGAGTCTGCAGCAAACATTTTACGTTTCACTGTATTACAGTTGATAGAAGCTACCATCACAAACAGAGGAGTGCAAATTGCAGAATGCGAGGCTGAATGCTTTGTAACAAAGTGGCTTGTGTGGTCTGAAACTGGCATGTAAATCAAAATAATACCCAGACAAAAACCAGAACGGCAATAATTGATTGCCGGGCAATGTTAAGATGTCTTAAAATCATTCCAAGGCTCCTCACTGTCAGCTTTTAGTCTCCACACTGTGACAATCAATCACTGCTGAGTGCCCGATTGCCATGACCCTTGACTGTGCGTGTGCATGTGTGTGTGTGTGTGTGTGTGTGTGTGTGTGTGTGTGTCCTTTCACCTTCACATGTGCACAAGTGTGTAGAGTGACTGTGACAAATGTGACATTAATGATTCAGTCACAGAAAGGTCCACGACACTCAAGTACACTGTAATTCTCCATCATTCAGTCACATATTGATTATCAGACACAGAGGAGCATCCCGCCACAGCAAAGGCAGAAAAAGCCAGCATAAGAGGCATGTGGCGTATTATGCAACTCTATACGGAATATTAATCATGACAGGTGATGGCAATATGCTCCGCTGAAAGTGTGGACACATAAAAGGCAGCTGGGTCTGAAAACAGACAGAGAGGAGTATCAGAAGTGAAGCGGTCTGGTGTTGCGAACTCACAGTGTTATTAGAGCTGACAGAGAGAGAGAGAGAGAGAGAGAGAGAGAGAGAACCAGTCAGAGTGAGGGAGGCAGAGGTTGTGAGAGGGGGGATTAGAGGGATGGAGTGAGAGAAAGAACTGGAGAAAGGCAGAGGCGAGTGAGAGTGAATGAAGCAGAGGGGAAGGAGAGTGAAGCGGATCTCACAGGGCTTATCTAGTCTTAGAGCACTACAGCAGAATATAGTTAAAGCAAAGGTTTTCGAAGAATTTGTTTCCCAGTATTTTCTCAAAGAGAAAAATCACTCAAGCCCCTGTGATCTTTAAAGTAACGCTTCAATGCCTGATAATAAAAAAAAATATATAGTTTTCTGGAATGTTTTATTCTACAGAATGATAATGCCACCCGTAAAGTCACACAAGCTGTGACAACAGTAAAGATTAAGCTGGACTTCTCTTACTGCTATATCAAGCTGCAACATCTAAAGCCATCCTACATGTCAATCACTAACAAGACATTACAGATCAATGTCCAGGTCAAATATTTGGAATAGTCTATATACCTTTCTTGCACCAAGTAAGACATGCACTATCCGGGCTGTTCCTATCTCCTGCAGAGAAAAACTCACCTCAACGACCTGGAGAAAAGATCCGAGCGGAGCCGAAGAACTTCACCGCCGTTTACTTGACAATCACGGATGCCTCACCGCCTCCGGACCCATCTCCTTCTCCTCACTCTCTATATGTTTTCTCAATCCTCTAACCTGCAGAGCTCGACCGGTTTGGCGCTGACAGACGAGCTGATTCCCCTCCACAGGGCGAGGATGCACGGTGAGGATGCGCTCCGTGCGCCTGGGTTTACTCGGTGAAAGATGGGGAGGAGGAGGACGGTGCGCCACTTAACTGGAGTTTGTAATCCGCTGGCTCCATCGGGGGCCGCACAGAGCGCACCGTACCCAGGGACCAGCGGCCTCGGAGCACAGTCTATCAGCGCCATCTCGTGGTTCATACACTGAACTGACGCTTATAAAAATGGATTTTCCGGTTCTCAGCTTTGATTGGCTGAGATGCGCCTCAGCGGTTTTATAATAAGCGATGACCGCACACCTGAGACCACTTGGCAGTTCATTTAAAGTCTGTTCCCACCAGATTCACTGGTTCAGATGAATTTAAAACGTTTCAAAGCATTGCAAATGAAGCAATTGAGATACTGAAATAAACAGAACATTTTGAAATCATCAAATTACACCTTTCAGAAGGTAATACTGTACATCATAAAGGTGCTGATGTAGGCCTATTGGTCTGTTTCTAAGTTATTGTCTTATTTTATTGGTTTGATTGTTTCATTTATAGTTTCTACTTTTCGTGTGCTTTAGTCTCCAACTGCTTTAGTCTACTTTTTATTTTTTCTGTTTTATTATCATCTTGTCAATCATTTGTAACGCACTTTGACCTGCACTATGAAAGGTGCTATCCACAACAAGTTTGATTGATTCGATTGATTTTAACTGGGCTGAATTTCCACTGACTGCAATTGTGCTCAAAACCGAATAAATGTATTTAAGCATTTAAGATTTTTAATGGAGCTGTTGCACTCTTTGGATTGATAACAAATATTTTATAGATCAGTTCACATATTCTAGTCCTTTTGAGATGCGTCCAATTACTACATGGTATTACAGTTTTATTCCTATGCTGGACCTGCCCGGTGCCTCATTACAGATTCATGAGACAACATAGCCTGTTTACTGTAAGAGGATATGTCTGTCTTTTGAAAGCCCACTTATCCTGGTCAATAATATCAGGATAAAAGCATAGGATAAGCATACCGAAATATTTCATAATAGCTTATAGGCTTTGTGCCATCAGCCTATTTGGTTCATATACCTATACCATAAACAAATTCCTACATGTACATTACTTTTTTTTAAATCACCAATTCATTACAGGTTTATTTTTGATCTGAATGATGGTATACTCAGATTGAATGTGGTGTGGATGCTCAGTCAGTCCAGATTTGTCACTTTGCGGATGAGATCATCCTCATGTCTGGAGCAGACCCGCAGCTTTGTGCGGGCGGGCGGACCACGCCCCGGCCCCGGCGTGCATGTGCACCAGGCTGGGGTTAGCACAGAGCTGCTACATCCGGGCGCTCTGCTCGGTTTACAAGCCCCTGCGAAGATGGCGACTTCAGGGAGGAGTGCATTATTATCCTCCACCTCAACTGGACCTAAGAGCACACTGGAGAACTCCAACCCAGAAGAGGATGACGGGCAGAACTTGTGGTGGGTGTAAAGAAGTTAAAGCTGGGTTATTGTGAGGAAGGTTTGCGGAGGGGGACGAGAGTCTATTGTGCTGTGTGATGAGGATGGTTTGACAGCTAGCCTGCTAACTAGGCTAGCTGTCATTAATGAATGAAGCCTTGTGTTTGGCCGTGTTGTAACGGGGCTGCTCTGTCTGCAGGTCGACCATCCTGAGTGAAGTATCAACCCATTCAAGATCGAAGCTACCGTCCGGGAAAAATGTCCTGGTTATGGGTGTGTATCTCTGTGTGTGTATGTGTGTGTGTATGTGTGTGTGTCTGCAGTCTGCTGGCTAGCCAATAGCTTGGATAGCTCATGAGCTGGTGATCATGTCATCCTGGTAGACTTAATACAGCTCCATAACAAAGCCAGCTTGCTCTGGAGGAATGGTGCTTTTGTGTTCAAGCCTTGTAGCTGATGATGCGTCGGCGGCTAGCAAAGAGAGACAGGTGTATTTTTCCCGAGCGCCTACACACACAAATGCGCGCACACACTCACACACACACACACACACACACACACACACACACACACACACACAACCACACAGTACATCATCATCGTCTTGTGAGAGAGAAACGGGCCGCTTTGAAACACTGCAAGTCATTCTAGCATGCTAGTAGCAGCTAGGCAGAGATGGTGCAGAGAGGACGAGGTGAACCGTCAGCCTGTGTGTGTGTGTGTGTGTTTTTTAACGGGGGCTTTATGTGACTGAGGCGGAGAGGGTGCCTCCCTGTCCCGCTGCTGTCCACACAAACACACACACACACACACACCATCTACACATCCGCCCAGGATAATCCGCTGCCTGCTACCGGTTCCAGCTAATCAGCGAGTTGGTTATGGGTGTGATAGTGTGGCATTTAGGCCATTTGTCAGTTTTTGTTATGCTATCCATCCATGAGCAGCATCATTGCGTTATGATGCATCGAGTCCCCCTGTCGGCATACATGCACATGGCATGGTGCAAGAATGGATGCAGCTTCGACAACAATAGCAATAACAATGGTGTGCTGTTACTAGCAATAATGCCAAGAGAAATACAGATAACTTTTCAGTAGCGTTTTAATTTGGCTGCATAAAAAGATTCAGTCATATCATAATGACGCTGTTTGTCAAAAATGATTGGATTGTTTGCAGTGTGTGTGTGTGTGTGTGTGTGTGTGTGTGTGTGTCTGTGTGTGTGTGTGTGCATGAGGTTTTGTGCAATCCAAATTTTGGACAGTGATGTACAAGTGTGCACACCACATCCAAGATGCCAACATGTCTGTTATCCTTGCTGCGTGGAGGTAGTGCTTACTTGTTTATGAATTATTTGTATTTGTTTATATATTTATCTCCAATTTGTATTTTATATTATTCACAGTAATTATTATTCTTGCACTGTTAATCACCTTGCATTTACACATACACTCATATATGCACATGGTCTATCATAGTGACAGTTCTCTGTAGTAGTCCTGGTGGCTAGACTATCACTTTACTGTTGTGTTTTTATTCTTTTATTCTTGTGTGTATTGGTGTTTTGTATGAGTATAAGTCACTGGATGTCTAAATTTCCCTGGGGATTAATAAAGTATTTATCTATCTATCTATCTATCTATCTATCTATCTATCTATCTATCTATCTATCATAATGCAACCTCAGCAATGGTGTGGTATGTTGGCTCTCAGTTAGTCTACCACTCTAAATTCAATTCTAGCCATTTCAAACTATACTTTAAACTGGAAGTAATATGAGTTAAGTATTAAACTCATCATCATTATTATTATTATTGTTGTTGTTTTTGTTGTTGTTACAGCAGTGAATGCTGGCATGGAAAAACCCTGTTTTATTCTACTGGCCATAATTCTGTTATTTACCTATTTTTGTGTGTGTAGGTGAAGTGGGATCGGGGAAGACCACCTTGGTTGCTAAGCTACAGGGAGTTGAAGAGTATATGAAAGGGCGTGGTCTGGAGTACCTCTACTTCAGTGTCCATGACGACGACATTGATGGTAACTTGCAACTGATTGCAGTTCATAGACTGATGAATTGTCATCCTAGAATCAACAGAGTACCTCTAAAATAATCGTGTGTGTGTGTATTTCCCTTGGTCTATTTTGTGTGTGTGTGTTTAGATCAAACCAGGTGTAATGCCTGGGTGTTAGACGGAGACCTTTACCACAAAGGTCTGCAAGGAGTAGCTGTACCAGTGGACGCAATCAGCAACACGTTGCTGCTGATAACGGTTGACATGTCACGGCCATGGAACGCTCTGGACTCTCTCCAGAAGTGGGCCGCCGTCGCTAGGGAACACATCGACAAACTCCGGGTCCCTCCGGAAACACTGCGGGAGCTGGAGCACAGACGTGAGTCATACTGACAGCAGTTAGACTGACTAGTAGCTGAAGTAGAAAACAAAATATACATCGGTGTTTCTTCACAGAAATGTTCTTAGAAGTGTGAAAACAGTACTTTTGATAAGTAGCCCGTGTAAAAAGATTAACATGGACCACAGATCCTGCTAGGGTGTTGTGTAAGGAGTCCTATCTGAGAAGGTGTGTACTCTGAAAAATCTGGAAAAACAAAACTCTCTCCACTGTAAGTTGATAGGGTTATTGTTGGTAAAAACTATAATCAAAATGGTCACAGTAGTACATTGTTTCATGCTAACCTAAAGTTAATAAAATAATCTAGAAATTCAGGGATGCTGGGGACTTCTTGAATCCTGCTTTAAGGCTCAACGGAGGTCCACAGACCTTATGTTGAGAGCCCTGAGGAACGCTATGTGATACTACATCTCTCCATTGATACCAGAAGCTGTTTCACATGGGATGGCAGCTCCTGCAGTAATGGTGGCGCAGTACATCTTTTCCACACAAGAGGAAGCCAGCATCTACAATATCTCACACATAAATTATAATTACTGCTTATAAGATAAAATGTAATAAACCCAAGCAGCAAATACAGTTATGAAAATGATAATGCTGATAATAATTTAGAACTGTAGCCTCTGTTTATGATTGTTCGTGTACATTAATGCTGTGTGCGTGTGTGTGTGTGTGTGTATGTAGTTGTAAAGCAGTTCCAGGAGTACACAGAGCCAGGCAGCGGGGAGGACGGGACCCCGCAGAGGAGGAGTGAAGAGGAGGAGAGCGTGCTGCTGCCATTAGGAGAGAACACACTCACACACAACCTGGGCATACCAGTGGTGGTTGTCTGTACCAAGGTACACACACACTCACTGCTGGCTTTCGTGTCAAAACACACTTCAGCTTAAATTATAACTGCATGTGGTCCACTATATGCTATAAAGAGCATCATTGTTTGGTCATTTTAGAATGAAGTCATCTGAAAGGGTTTGTCTCAAAGCAGCACGATGCTGATTTGTTGTGTCATACACACACACACACACACACACAAACACATTCACCTCTGTCTGACTCCTACTTATCTGTCCACAGTGTGATGCCATCAGCACATTGGAGAAGGAGCACGACTACAGAGACGAACACCTGGACTTCATCCAGTCCCACATCAGACATTTCTGCCTGCAGTGTATCCTTTACAGTAATGCATAACAACTATGGCGTGCAGTATATGCAGGGGTTTTAATGGGGCTGTTGATCAGTATCATTGACCCTGCAATTTCCAGGTCAGGTACTGGAATTTCTGGCTTTGTCCTCCCATCTGTTTAGAGATGAAGGATGCTGATACAACTGAGTGACCGGCAGTACAATTTATTTTCTTCTCAGGGCCAAAGGCAAAGTTCCCAACAACATAATTTTTGCAGTATTTTGGCCATTGTAAGCAGTATTTTGGCCATTGTAAGCTGTGTCTGCACTACTGTTGTTGATATTGCTTTGTTACAAGGAGAGTTCGATAAATGTCATAGATTACTCAGCACTCCTTGAAATTTTTTTTCAGTCATTTTTTTTATTATACAGCACTTTGGACAACTGTTGTTTTTTAAATGTGCTTTATAAATAAATTTGATTTGATGTGATTTTCTCCTGTCAATGCTGACTGGAAACAGAATTCAAATTTCTGGGGTCATGGCATTAAAAATGAGCCAAGACTTCACACTGTCTTAGTTCTTCTGTATAATGTTAGAAATTTGTGCCCCTGTTATTAAGATATGGAGTTTTTTTAATGTCAGTATGTTGTGTTGTGGTGTTGGAAATATCCTTGACAGCCGTGACAGATGGGGCATCGCTGGTTTACACATCAGTGAAGGAGATGAAGAACCTGGACGTGCTATATAAATATCTGGTCCACAGACTCTACGGCTTTCCGTTCCACTGCCCTGCACAAGTGGTGGAAAGAGACGCTGTCTTCATGTAAGCCTGTGTGTGCGTGCATGCGTGTGTGTGTGTGTCTCCTTCCATGTTCACTGCCTGTATTTGGCTTGTAACCCTCTCTCTCTCTGCTTCTCCACTACCAGTCCATCAGGCTGGGACAATGAGAAGAAGATCGCTATACTTCACGAGAACTTCCAAACAGTAAAATCAGACGACAGCTTTGAGGACGTAGTCGTCAAACCGCCTGTCAGAAAGGTATGGAGACTTGAAGGGATCCTCTTTTGGCGGTCTAATCTTACAATGCAACAGACTGATTATGTAACGTATCATTTCCTTCTGTACCATTTTTGCATTTCACAGCCAATGCACTTATCTTAAACGCACATCCCTGCAGGGACCATGAGTGTTTTATCCAATCTAGTCTACTACTGTAGCTGTTGTACTGTTATAAAGAAGAGCTGGAAGCGAAAAAGACTCATCAAAACATTTTTAATTCTTGCCTCTCACCAGATTGTACATGAAAAGGAGATTCAGGCTGAAGACGACCAAGTGTTTCTGGTAAAATTGCAGGTCAGAAAGCATTTCACTTCAGCTAATGCCAGTTGGTTTGCTGCTTGCGGGTATTCCAGTTAGATCTGAGTTGAGGGTCTTGATATGTTAATTAAATACTAATTGGAGTAAGTGTGCATATTGTGCTCTAATTTGCAGTCACTGCTCGCCAAACAGCCCGCTGTGACAGCAGGACGACCGGTGGTGAGTGCTCCATTTTTTTTTTCTACTTGTGGCTCATAACATTAAGTATAACCCTATATGTCCATATGTGTGAGAGAGACTGTTTATACCCCTAGGACACCACCAGCAGAGCACCCACCGGTTCCCCCAGGACGAGTAATCGCTCTGCAGCGGCCAACGTAGCTAACGCAATGCCACAGTCAGGTACATCATGTGTTTTATTGCTTCACAGACACAGAGCCACCACCCTTGACCATTGTGTGTGTTTTTATAACTTTATTACCTGTATGCTGCAGGTCAAACCAGTGAGGGTGTCTTGGCCAACTTCTTCAACAGTCTACTGACAAAGAAAGCGGGAACAGGAGGGCCCGGGACGCCGGGTGGTGGTAACAACACTCCAGGAACTGTACGCAAGTCAGGTGAGAACACACACACACACACACACACTTTTTTTTGAGGTAGCTCTGGTTTTGTATCCTCAAGAAAGTGATCATTCATTTGTGTTTGAAAGGACTTTCTCCTCTGTCATTCCTCAGCAGTTGGCTTCTTTTTGATTTATGACTTTTCACCCCTCAATTCCAATCCCTCATTTTTTTTTCATTTCTTTACTCTCCTTCTGTCCTCTACTCCAGACATCTTGAACATAATACATGGTAAAAAGATCATGAAGGTGTCTGAGTGCATCTCCCAAGCACACAAATACACACCCATCACCTTTATGCCTATAGCTTGTGTGAACTGTCTCTCATTAATAACTACACTCACTACACTTTGCTGTGCAGTCTCACTGTTAACATCGTTCATAACGTGTGTATGTGTTCATTCATAATGTGTGTATGTGCGTGCACTAGTCAGAGGATGCTGGCCACGTTAAGGTGTGTGTGAGCGAGATATTCCTCATTTATTATTGCTTGTGTATGTCATTTTTTCGTTCTGAACCCTTTACGCCCTTTGACCCCTTTCTTTCCTGAACCTTCAACTTTCTCCAGCATCCAAGGAGGAACAATGCTGGGATCAAACCTCCTGTGTCACCCATTTACTTCTTTTACAAACACATAAAAAAATAGACCTGAGGGCAATAAATCATGTTTATTTCTTTGTATGTTTATAGTTTTCTAACATGCAGATTATATGAAAGTTCTTGTTGCTTTGTTAAGTCAGGAATTACCCAGGCTTAGAACTGTAGTGGTCCAGGAGATGATCCCATCACCACTGAATTACTTTTTCACTGTACGCCTTCATTTTGTTGTTTTAAAGAACCAGTTAATCATTTGCAAAACAACAACTGCTAGATGGTTTAATTGGACTTGGCTTATACGTATCAGAACAGGATTTCACATTAGTGGCCAGATCCACCACCATGTAGAAAACACCAAAGGCCAACTTGTCTCAGAGTTCCTTTTTTTCACCTACTTGGGTGGCATAAAAAGCACCTGTCAGTTCAATTTGACTTGTAAATTATTTAATGACAGCTGGACCCATTATGTTTCCCCTTCTAATACCCTGACTCCAATCTACTCCCCTCTTTTTTTTTTTCTTTTTTTTTTTTTTTTGGGCATGTTGCATTGCATTTCTCATAACTAATATCTGCCACAAACATTACACATGATTCTAACTAAGGCTGGGCGATATGGGGGGAAAAACGTATATCTTTATACTGAAAAGAATTGGCTATGTGTAATATATACCCATATATTCATGCAGTCTCAGTGAAATGGCTTATGGCAGATATTTCTCCATAGCCAAGCCAATAAACGCTGAATAAAGTTAGTCAAAAAAACAAGGTTAGGTAGAAATAAAATGCATGAAACTAAATCTCATGTCAGAATGATGTTAGATAAGGTATGATTTCCCACAGAGGTGTGCTTCATACTGGATAATTACAACATATGGTAAACTAATTTATTTGTCATAATGCAACACAGAAACCTGAATGAAACATTGTTCCATATTGACTACCAGTAACTTGAAGGTGTGGTTCAAAAAGGTTAAGAAACGCCATTTCATTTTTACTTAGTATTAACAAAGGACTGTTTTCACAAAATGCATTTGCAGCTTGTTGACAGAATCACAAAATGATCAGCTGAGTGAAGCTGCTGACAGAGCTGGTTGTGAGATGTCTTTTCTCATTGAAACTTTTCTAAGACCAAATGTCCTCGAAATACCATCAACTCGCTTTGTGCTTCCTGATTTGAATGAAAGTCCCACTTGCCTGCACCTGTCCCTCTACTTGGGTGCTTTGCGCAGTGCGCTGGGCACAGAAATGCCAAACAAACTGGGCAGGAAATTGCAACTCGTCCTGCTTTCACTAGCATTTGTCCTCTCCTTTCTTTTTTGTTAATTCATTAAGTAAAAGCCATTTAAGATCATCCCCATAAAATTAATGTTGACATATTTTACATGTCAAAGAAGACTGTTGCAAGTATATTGTTAGCATTAAATATTTGACCCAGCCCTAATTCTAACCATGTGTAATCACCTTTGTGCCAAGGTGCCACTTAATGTTAATGCTATGAAAGCGCACTATTATTCATTGCACTGGCTAATATTGTATTTCTGCATGCTTGTTTAACGATTTGACAGATTTCCCTCTAACATACAGTATTACAAATGTTTGTGTTCCTTTTGTGTCTGCCTATAATGGATACAGGTTCGAAGCTGGGCCTGAGTGATGTACAAGCGGAGCTGGACCGCATATCCAGCCGGGAGACTGACTCAGACTTGCCCAATGCCCACGAGACCCCTGCCACCGACGGCCAGGACACATGAAGACCAACACGCTTCACCCTGCTCTACTTCTCTCCTCCTCCACCTCAGTCACCCTCCACCTCTTTTGCCCTTCCTCCCTCTACGCTCGCTCTCTGCTCCATCACAAAGAAGCAGGGGAACAAAGAGGGAAGCAGGGGAAAAGGAAAGGTGGACACAGTTTTTGCTCCCCGTCATCTTTCACTGTCCTCAAAGAGAAGAACTCGCCCTCTCTTCCCCTGCTCCCTTTCCCACAAACTCATTCCACCACTCCACCCTCACCCCACCCCCCCCTCTTTCTTCCCTTCCTGGCTGTTACACCGAGGGCGAGTATTTGTCACTGTTACATACAAGACTGTCTGTTACATGAGAGTTAATGGGTATGGGGGACCAATGTGGGTGTGAAGGTTGGGATGAGAAGAAGTGAGAGGTAGGTTGAAAAAGGATAAATGGCAAGAATGAAAGCGTGGATGTTTTATCCATCCATTTATTGTGATGGTACAGTTAGTGTTTTTACGGTAGGAACTGCTGAAGGGCGCATGTTGAGGAAACTGCACTTAGACTAGGGGTGATTGCGTGATTGTGTGTTTAACGTATGTGAGGCAAGTCACGTTTGGACAGAGGAAGAGTTCGAGAACAAAACAAAAAAATGCCTGAAACAAAATTGCAAAGAGTCTTGTTTTTTAAGATGAAGGGATGAACATACTAGTATTTGTGTATGTATGTGTGTGTGTTTGTGAGAGAGAGAGTGTGTGTGTGTATGTGCGTGAGTATGAGAGAGTGAGAGCAAAGCAGATAAGAGAAAATGAAGGATGTTATTACAACCTAGACTTGTACGTTGAGAGATTTTTGGCTGTTTGCATTGTCAACCAAAAGGCAAAAAAAAACATGACTATGCTCTTACACTACAAGCTGTTTAAATACAGTGCATACACTATTATTACGGCAGCCATGTCTGCTAGACTACTCAAACAAAACCTGACAAAAAAAATATACTACAGAATCAAACTTCACAGTCAAGCACTAGTCCTGTGTAGAAGACACCTGAGGTCCATCACAGCACCAAATTCTACAATTGGCCAAACTCCCTCACACGGCTCAAACCTGTAGATAACAGACAGCGCACTGGAAAAGGGTGGGTGGGTAGCTGAGCTTTACTTGTACAGAAAGAAGCACTAGTGATTCAGTTCCATAGTTACTGCGGGCAGCGTGGTGGGTGGGAAAGGGATGGGGGGCGGGGGGGGTCCGAGTATGGGAGGGTCACATCAAGAATGTACAGTCATTGTCTCGCTGATTGGTCCTGTTATTTCAGAGCTCTGTGTTGGCGTTTGTATAATCAGATCTGTTAATCAGTCAAATAAAAGGTGTATTTATTCGGATTCATCCACCTGGCTTCTCTTTTGTTTCTTTACCGCGGTCGTTCGTTTCCCCTCACTCTAAATAAAGTTTTATTTTGTGATATTGAAATTTTACAAATGAGAATAATAATTTGCAGTTGAAGATCTTTCAACCAGATGACATGCAAGATGCTGAATAAACATAAAGATAATTGGATGTTCCTTGCTTGCAAAAACTGTAAACGCTAGGCCAGCTTCTGATGCACACAGCTTAGCAAAAATGCAAATGGAAGATGATATGAGTGGTTGTAATATAACAAGCAAATGAGTACAGTGCTCTTTCTCTGGCAGCACGAAAGGATAATGGGGAACAAGACTAGTACTACTCTTGAACATCTTAGAATACACTTCTGCATACACTGTTGACAATACTTATAATGTTTATTGCTGAGATTCTTAAATGTGTATTTTTCCTTGACTTGGTATTTGTTTTAAAGCCATTTAAGGTTTTTCATTCAATGTTGGTAATTAATAGTAGAAAAATGCCAATGAAATTTATGAGCCTTGCCACAATGGTATTTACTGTAGTGCTACCGTAGCATAAATGGTTTCTATTATTTTGTCCACGCTGCATTGGTGTTATACAGTTGCTGCTGTCTGGCTGATCTCTGACTGCCCTGCAGGGGGAGAACGCCTTACACAACACTAAAACATCATGAAATACCATACAGTGTAAATTAAGAAATAATTTGTCCAAAGCTGCATGAGGCAAGTATTTACCTTTAATGCAAGATTTGTTTATATCAAAATAATGTGGTCAGATAATATTTATATCTTGTATCTGAATAATTCCTCTTGAAATCTTCATATGAGAACTGTTTACAGGCAACTAACTTTAAAGCTTCTTTTGTATGTATTTTCAGGAGCTCCAAGTAGATAAATACAATACATTTCACATCATTATCATTAAGAGACTGAAACGACATAATAATTTCAATCCTAATGTGCACTTGCATGGCTGATATCAAGGAATAAAGACAGCCAATACTGTAAGTAAGTAAATGAATATAAATGTAATAAAGGGTTTGCATTTCTTTTTCATAACAAAATCTAGGTGTTTGACTTGTAGGAAAAGTATGTCTGTTATATTATCTTTACCATGCTGTACTGTCCACCACAATTAGAGACAGTGGATGGGCTTCATAGTTTTACCTGAGGCTTTGATATTTGTACCAAATACTGACAAAACACCGACAACAATGGAAATCCATAAACAGTTGCTGAAATAAATGTCATCACCTTATGATGACTCATTTTAAACTAAGTGTGAAATAATGTATTTGACATACTTACTTATATTCTGCATATATGTTTTTTACTAGCCTACTACACATTTCTGTTACTCTTTGAGAGATGATATTGCATAGTTTTCAGTTAATCATTAGGGTATAATAAAAGATCATAAGTTTCCATTTCCTGCAGCAACAGCAATACATTCCCTAATAACACCTTGTACTTTGACCTTTTCAGGTCTATGACCAATTCAGACACATGAACATCCTCTACTGACACTTTCAGTTTTTAGCCTATTCATGTACTGTAGTATGTTTTCAATACATTTTTTTCATATACACTTTAAAAAAAAAACTTTTAGTTTTCCCAAAATATTTTACAATGTTTTCCCTGTATTTCAAGCTAAAAGAAAAATCATATTAAAATTACAAGAATAAACTGTTTATTGAAATGTGTCATGTGATTTAACAAAAGAAATCTGTAAAAATGGAATACATTAAATATCTGTTTTTTAACAGCTTCTAAATGTCAATTTCACCAAAACTAACCATAAAAATAAAGTAAAAGTAGCAGAATTTTCTGTAATTTTACAAAAAATTGCTTTTGTCATGGAGATATATCACTGTCAAATACATAAAAATACCATAATAATACATTTAAAATTGTACAATTGCAAGAAAATGTATGACTAAAGAGAGAAATATTTTTAATTTTGTATAAATTGACCACTACTTTATATACATAAACTGAAAACACACAGGGTATTAACTATCCTATTAGACAATAAAAAAATTAAATTTTAACAGATTTTGACTTTTACTTTATTGCCACATTTATATTAATTAAAATATTTGATTGTTAGATAAGTGCATTTTATGTCATAAAAACTGTTGTGTTGTGTGTGTAGAGTTAAATTTTTAAAAATTACTGGAATGGCTGCCAATGGTCCTCAATGGAACATATAGAGAACAAAATTCTGTTTGTAGAAGCACTATGACCTTTGACATCTGAAAAAGTTTGGTAACAGGTTGAGGGTTGAATCTGCCCTATTTTGAAACACACTGCACACTAAGTCACTAACCCCTCGAAATGAAGATTCTAGTGTCAGTGGTCCCAGGTCCCAGCCTTCGATGCATTCAACTTTTGTCCCAATTGGTGTTTGCAGAGGTCAAACCGTGACCTGTCAGTGAAGGGTTAACATTAGAGAAATTGTTCCACCACAGCACAGATCGCAGCACTCTACTGATGATTGGGAAGTCTTATAATTTCCGAGCTATGACGGCCATGTCACCCTCTGCGAACCTCTGACCTTTGTAGGGTTAGAGAATAATAATTTTATTTCTGGAATCTTCAGATTCAGTTTTTCGAATGCCACTTGACCAATCAATTGACTGATCAGAATCCATTACATATTGTGAACAAGGGCGAAAGTAGCTCCAATCAGGGAGGCTTGCCAAGATTTTCCTCCAGGAACACCTGGAAAGTCAGGAACCAAACCACATGAGATTAGGCCAGAGATGAAGCCTTACCTTGTTATTCAGAGACACAAATACATTTTTTGGAATGGCTTCCAATGCTCTTCAATTGACATATAAGCCCCCTTTACACCTTGCATTAAAATGTGTCTCATATCCAGACTGTATCTAGATATGATTTGACCTGATAACATTTACACCTGGTATTAATATATGTCTCCAGTGTCCACACTGACATCCGATTGAGATCCGATCGCTCCGTCCAGCTCAAACAACCGAATGTCACATCCTCCTCTTGTTTGCACGTGGAGGATGTGTGAAAAAAAAAAGATAGTAGCCTTCCGTGAAGCTGTGCTATTGTATGGGCTAAATTGAAAGCAGACACTTGGTCTCGTCTTGACTCCATCCATGAGTGTCTTGAATAACCATAGCTTCTTGCAGCTTTCTTGCTTGAAGCTTAGTTCACTAACTGGCTAATGGCTGCTACCTTGTTGATTTGGAACAGTCTCACATGATTATGTTTTTCCGCCCACATAGTTGTATGTGGATTGACAAAGCAATTGCATTTATACTTGTGTTCAATGTGGTCACAATGCATCCCTGTTTTGGCCAATCGGATCACAATCCGTCCTCGGTGCATCTTGGGTGAATTTACTTTCATGTGGTCAAGCATTATCCAAATGCAATCCAATCACCCAAAACATATTTTAATGCAAGGTGTAAAGGGGGCCATAGAGAACAAAATGGAAGTGCTGTGACCTTTGACAATTTTCAACAATTTTTCCTGTGAAAATGGTAAATGAATGGTAAATGGACTGTACATATAGTCCTCCAAATACTCAAAGTGCTTTTTACACAATAATAATTTTTGGGAAAAATTTGATTTTTTAATTTTTTATTTCTAACCCGGATATGAGCTTATCTTCTTTACTGTAAAATGGGATAGGGCACTAAATTGCAGATGGGATATGCCAAACTCATACAAATGTACACCAACATTTGTTGTTAGAATTCTCTATTCTCAATTTTAAAAATATATCAACAAAAAAAAATTCTTATACCATATGTTGCTTGCCTCTTTGGTAGGCTTTCAGTGTTGTTGTTTTTTTTTTTTTTTAAATCAACCAGCAGGCACATTGTAATTTTGTAAATTAAGAAAATAAAATGAGTCAAAAAATGACAATTGCAACTAAATAAAAAAAACTAAAACTAAATAAAGTTAAAAAAAAGACGTTAATAATTTGCACTCCATTGTCTATACTATTTGTACTTTTACATTAATGTTTATGGTGCCTATTCTTAAACTATAGCAAAGGATTGGAGCAATGACCATGGCCAGAAATACATGACAGACGGAGTCTGCCAACAAAATGTGGAACACTTCTGCTTCCAGCAAACAATTTTCATGGCAATCGATTTGCAGCCAATCAGAGTTGCTCCTGCTGAATGCACGCAGGTAACCTTATCACACAGGAAGCATGCCACAAGAACTTGAAGCAGATAGCATGCCTGGACTACTCCCACTGTATTCAGCCACTTTTCTAGAAGAGAGGTAGCATCGCGTTTGAGAGGTAACATTGAGAACTATTATTTAGAATTAGAATTAGAATTTAAAACAACAACAGAATTTAGAATTCAAAACATTGAAAATGTCTAATGTCCTAGCTAAGGGTGTACATTTTGACTGACGACTGAAACAAAGCAAGTAATGTTAACATTACGTTAGCTAGGTAACATTAGCAGCTAAGTTTTAGCTAAACTTTGACGTCGGGATATTTTAGCTGGAGATTTTGACTGTTATGTCGGGCATTTTCATGCCATTAAACAGGACAGTTTTTTCATGACATTGGGACATTTTAGCCAGAGATTTTGACCATTTACGTTATGTCGTGCATTTTCATGACGGTAAATGATACATTTGAACCGTCACGTCGGGCATTTTTGTGCCGTTAAACGCCAGATCTTTTTTTTTGTTTGTTTGTTTTACCGCATTTTACTGTTTTAACCTAAACCATGATTTTTCCCTCACTTGTCTCCCTTTTTTTCCAGAAGTCGTCAAGCTCAAGCATTACACTGAGGTAAGAATTTTTGCATATGTTGCAATATGACAACTTTTCTAAAAGCTTTAACATGTCCTACACGTGGCATTACATGACATCATTGTCACAGGGACGTGAATCTTCCTGATTAAGCAGGAATTACTGATTTGATCCAAGTGAATCATGTCAATCATCAAAAAAAAACAAAAAAATGTGTGTATGCAGTGTTCCCCCTATGGGCATGACTCAGAGCCACTGTGCTGTATGGTAAATAGTAGGCCTGGGCAATTAATTAAATTCTACTTTCAATTACGATTTTGGCTTCTGACGATTATGAAAACAAGATAATAGAAATAAAAGTTATTGTGCCGCATTCCATTTTGCATAATGCTCTTGTTTTTCTTGGGTTATAAACCCAGTGCACACCTTTCCAAACAAAAAGCCTCATAAGTCAGCAATGCAGCAACACAAACAGTTCATTCAGAACCCACCACATTTTCAAACTGGGGCTAAGGCACAAACTAATCCAACAGAAGCCTTGAGAGTTAAATCTATCATTTCCATCATTAAACACACTTTTTTCTTTACTTTTGGTTTGCAATCGGTGGCTAACAACTAACAATGGCTCAGTAGAACATACGCTATGCTGTGTGTGTCAGTGACATGGATGTATAAAGACGGATACAGTGTTGGAGGCGGGGCCCCATTCATTTCCATGAAAGTTGCTCAGTGGCTCATGAAGCCAAAAAAGCCACTTCCCACTGTAAAGAAATTACCCAGATGAATACATACTGCACACGGTCTATGGGCCCAAGCCGCCATAGAGCATGCTCACTAGAGACTTCTGCTGGCTGAGACGGCTAACTTGCAGTTTAGCCCTCTGGCTAACTTGAATGGGGATAACACAATTCAATCGTGTGGCTCCTCTTGACTTTGGAACTGTGATCAAACCAGATGTATCAAATTCTGATAATGAAACAAGTCATTTTTGCAGTTGTGACGCTCAAAAAAATGCATCCACTGTTTTACAGTTGCTCCTTTTCCCATGATTGTGTGTGGGAAAAAGGCTTTTTGGGCCCTTGTCAGCCACGGGAGTTGAAATTCCACAGTTTAGCCACTATGTTAATTTGGCTTCAAAGCTGGGCGTTGTTCCTAGGGGCTTGGTCTGTGACTGTGTGATGTGTTTACAGAGTTTGTACTGAGCATCCACACATTTCCCTGTTCTCTATTTCTCTGTTTAGCATCGTAAGGTTAGGATAACCCATTGTTGCTAACTTCGGAGCTCACTTTTCCAGCAGTTGGGGAAACAACAAACATGACTTTTCTTGGTCTTGACAAGCTAAGGCATTTATTAACTGACACACTGTAGTCTGTACTGTACATTTACTGTCAGATTGTCAACTTACTAACTAATGACAACTAACGTTGAAAGTAAAGTTAGGCTTTGCTATCTGCTTCCGGACTCATTTTTAAAAAAGACGAGCGAGAGAGAGAGAGAGAGAGAGCAGCAGCAGTGGTCGAGCGAGCTAGAGAGTGAATGATGAGAGGGAGCGCTGGTAGTGAGAATGCCGGTGAATCAGATCAAACAATGTTATTTTCTGATTGTTTCACAGTGGTTACGTTCTGGAGGACAATGATTTCATTGTTGGCCAAAAGTGGCCGCCTTTCCTTCTTAAACTTATTCCTCAGCGATTCAAGCGTGGAATCCTGTGAAACAAAAGGGGGAGAAAAAAAGAGATTGTAGTTATTGATGAAACATTTAATAATAATAATAATAATAATAATAATAATAATAATAATAATAATAATAAGTTTATTTAGTATAGCACCTTTCACAGAAATAAAATTCACAAAGTGCTTCACAAGAATAAAAGTTAAAAATAAGACCATAGAACATAAAAGCAATAAAAACATAAGCCACAAGTTAAAGTTAACATAAAAACAAAACACAGGCAACATGGTACCCCAAAAAGAGATAAACAAAAGAACAATCACTTCACAACACACTCATCTCACCTTTAGTTTTCAGCTGAGAGCGAGGGACAAAACATACCATTATATACGATCAATCATAAATTTAGCATGAAAACAACAAAATACAAAAACAAACAAATACAAATGAAAACTTATATATCCTGACCCAATACTTTCCCTGAGGAATGTGTGGTCAATTATCACAACTGAGAGAAGTTCAATATACTGAAGATGAGTTGGGTACCTAAAATGAAAATCAGAAGGAGAAATGCTTACTAGTGTTGGTGAAGTGCCAGCCGTAGTAACTAGACACTAGACACACGCAGAGCTCCTTTGCGTACATTTATTAAGACATTACAGAAAACAACATTTTGACACCAAACTGCCTTCACTTACTGGTCGAGTGTTTGTTTTTTAAGGAGGGAGTACTGCAAGCTACATTCACCCACGCCTGAATGGAGATAGCCATTCTGTAAAACCTGACCCTATTAAGCCTGTCTGTTCACTGTGTGGCCATCAGTCTGTACCTCGGGTCATGTGGTTGCAACTCGGCAATAAAGCTTTCATGGACAGTCATTATGGCCTCTGCCAGTCATGAGTCATTGTGTCTGGATTTGTCCTGTGTAGCAACAATATAGACCTAACTAATGATGATGTTGGGTTGTCAGAATGAGCAGCAAGTTTTTTTTATAGTTTACATTTTTTGGCACCTCAATATAATAATCCGGTTCCTCACGACTGCTTTAACACAGAAGGTACGTCCATTATTGAGCCCTTTAGCATGAGTTAGTCATGTGCATGCACACATCATTTTACCTGTGTTGGTATTGGAGAGGTGCCAGAAACTATACAAGAAACTCATCGTTATTTTGACACTCCCACTCCGATAGTGACATTGTGAGTAGTTAACATTAGAAAGCAACTTTTCTACAAATACAGAGTGGAATTCCCCTTTAATAATCTTTTGCAATCTCCACGTTTGTTTTGATCATAGATACCCATCTGAACACTAAAGTAACTGGTGATCACCAAGCAAGATTTGCACTGACTGCAGACCTTCACACAGAAGTAAGATGGCCTGCCTGAGTCCAGAGTAGCTAACTAATCACAGTGCTTGTGGGCATATCTTACCAAGGTTTTCTTTGGTTAAAGACAGCCCTCATACAAACTTTCATAGAATTACTTAGGACATATTTCATGAGTGTGAAAAGTATTCCAATAAGTATTTTCAGAAAAAAATGTAACAGTTTCACTGCACCATCTTGCTACTCGTCACCAGAGAAACTATAGATACATTGTTTTTTGTGGGAAAATACTTACTACTGCTCTCTACCGAGGAAAAATGGGAAGAAGAAAAGAGAAAGTCAATAGAGAGATGACCATCAAAACTGACCTCAGAATGGAATAAAAATAATAATTAGCAAATAACTATCCCAATATAGAACATTTTCTGCAAAAATTCAATGAATAAATAGTTTTTGGTCCGTGTCTCACGCCCGCCACGCCACCCCACGCCCGTTGTCTGTCCATCTTTTGCTTTTACTGTTTGTCAACTGTATCAGTGTTACTGACTTTGAATTCTAGCATAACATTAGCTTTCTGGCTCATAACTGAGCCATAGGCTTCTATGAGCTGAGCGAACTAGAAATATTTCCTCTTGCCAAGTCGTATCTAAGGTTCGTCCTATTTACTGGAGTAGTGAACAATGTCTCTATAGCATAAGAACCTTATGGGATGGTAATAATTGTTCCAGGTATTAGTCAAACCCTCAGGCGTTCCCAGGGAAACGGAGTTATGGCTTGTGAAAAATTTTAGATTTTTATTGCAAAACATATGAAAATATAAATTAATGGTCTTAATCTTTTTTGGGGGGGCATGTGACCATGTCATAAGCAGGATAATGCCCATTATGAAGCAATGTTCATGTATTAATGTTTTTTTATTGCAATGAGTGAACGGGTAG
The DNA here is from genome assembly GCF_963924715.1 of Thunnus thynnus. Taxonomy (NCBI): domain Eukaryota; kingdom Metazoa; phylum Chordata; class Actinopteri; order Scombriformes; family Scombridae; genus Thunnus; species Thunnus thynnus. The sequence goes on along the minus strand of NC_089531.1, from coordinate 18,717,538 downwards.
TAATGTAACATAAAAAATGAGACCTTCCCCGACTTTCTCGGTTGTCTGTAACAGCCTTTGGACTGATTTCTATGTGAAGGACCCAGGCCAGATTTTTCACGAAAATCCAACGGAAGTGACATTTTTGCACGCTCCCAAGTGCCTTGCCTCTTTCCCGCTAACATCAACAAATGACTGGCATAACCACACAACAACCAAAAACAGTGCTATCTGACTAGAAACACCCTGCAGATATTAGCTCTCCAGCTAATGAAACAGCTAGCTGCCACCGTCAACCACTGCACATTTCACAACAAAACACCACCACAATGACAAGTTGCCCACGCCCGAGCACACACAGCTAAAACAATATTATTTCCTCAACAAAGGAGCAAAAAACAAGCTTCAGAGCGATGGCAAAACATAGCTTACTCTTTTTGTTTTTCCTGTTGGTAGTCCAAAGGTCATAATAAGCACACATTTCACAACAAAACCGCAGCATGTTGCTCCCAAGCCACAGCTCATTGCTTCTCAGACACAGCCTGTTGCTCCCCAGCCACAGCGCGTTGATCCCCAGCCACAGCTCACTGAGCCTACTGGTGTTTAGTTAAACATGGTTGGTAAAAAAAAGTCGGTTTGCAGGTTGGGTCAGGTTCAGGTGGTTGATTAACACATATTTGCACGAGTTGGGCAGTGTGGTTTCGCTCTCACTGGTCAGCAGCCACAGTGCAGCAGAAGCCTCTGTGTGTGTGTCTGTGTGAGCGAGCAAGCGTACGTACACAGCTTTGGTGAAACACGGTGCAAAACACAATGTTAGAGATCTTTTATGTAATTATGAGAAATGTAAGTGAGGAAAAAGACATCACCTGCAATAGTCTCACGCTGCAAGCATGTCATCGCGAGCACCAGGATGGTGACTGCACCACATTTAACGGCCACAGGTGTCACTAATGAGAGGGAATTTCTGATTCCTACATACAGAGCCTTTAATGGACTCCCCGTCATCCAATAATCCCTGATAATGGACACCTTGTCCCTTTCATATTTGCACAGCCCTATGTGCCATTGAAATCAAAGCAAATTCCTAGTGTTCCTCTTTCTGTTCATCACTACAATCAAACAGATTATTAATTTTAAATCAATTTGAAGTTGCAAATAACTTAGTATATCTCATAGGCTGATGAAGCAGTGTGATGCACAGGTTGTCCTCTTGATCCGTGTATGCATCAAGGGCGTGGAAGTCAGTTTCCTCCCCAGGTGTAATGGCCAGCCACTGAGTTGTTGATTGGACACCATAAGCATGCAGATGCTCAGAGAAGCACCAAGTCTTCCACACAATTTCCACTGACTGCAGTACTTCACAATATGTATAATTTTTAGAAAAACTGGGATTTCCTCAACATGCACAAGGTCAAGGATTAAGAAGTCTTCAGTGGTGTATTTGACTCTGTCGTACAGCAGTTGTGTAGTTTTCCAGAGTGTCTCACTCAATTCAGCAGTGTCCTCTGCAATAATCTCTCTAAGCTCAGAAGGTAGTGCACGCAAAGGTATCTCTATGAAAGAGTATGGGACATGTTCTAAACCAAGGTTTCCAGTTGATTGTGCTTCCCAGCACTGGCGCATTTGATAGTGCCTTGCCAGAGTCTTTGCAATACTCTGGTAATTGTTTACAAATGATGAAAGGCGTTTAAAGTACAGGTGTTTGGCCTCGTATCTGAGACACCAATGTGCTCTAAGTGGACCATGCTGTTTGATTAATCGAGGATAGTGAGCCAGAAAGTGAATCTTTGGAGTGAAGTTGTCAGGGAAAAGCTTCTGAAAACTCTTCAGAAATTCTGTGATGAGAGCAGACAGTGGACTCAGCCAACTTGTTTTGATCACAGGCACAAGAACTATGTCACATATAGATCTAAATAGCAAATAGAGACCCCAGTAAGTGTTTTCCTGAGGGATGAAGCTTCCAATCAAAAAAGGTGAGAGTCGAAAAAGGGTCAGTTTTTCAACTGCTTTTCCTGGGATGACACCTTGCTGCAGAGCAAATGGCTTCAGCAAAACAGTCCTGTGAGTGACATCATTTTGTCCAAAGGGGAACTGTTGTAGCTGGTCATTAAACTGCTACAGTGTTACCAGTCTTTTATGGCTAAGCTTTAGCAAGACTAATTTCAGGACCTGTGGGATGACCCTTTCAAGAATATCATGCATCAAGTCAAGCGGAAAGGATTCAGTAACCTCAAAATGAGGCAGTTTATCGAAAGGGCAGCGTCCAGTAACACCATACAAAGATCTATCATCTGGCACTTGTAAATGTCTACAGTGTGTGTCAGGAGTCTGGAAAATACACTCACTTTCCTCAGTTTTGTTACCAGTGTCACTGTGGTGGCACAGACAGTAATGGCAGATCTGTCCCCGACTAAAACAAGTATTGAAGCTGGCCAAAGAATGGACTGATAAATTATCAGCACAAATGGAAATCACAGAGCCTTTGAGAACACGAGACTGGTCTTCAAAGTCAACTGATACACCATGGCACTGAATTTCACAAAGGTCATGAAGAAGAGGATGCAAAATTGGCTCATAACCATACTTCTGAAGCCATCAGTTTCTGACAAGTACAGCCACATGTATATTTTGAAGACTGGAACAATACTTCAGAGGAATATTTCCAAGAACAAAGTAGACACTTGAAATTTTGTGAATCTGCTTTTTGGATCCCAAACAATTTACAATTTCAAATTCATCAGTATATAACTGGAGCCTCAACTGTGTCTCAGAGCCATTAAAAAAGGCATGCTGTTGAAAAATTAATCCATCTATGAAGTCTTGAAGTGTTTCTTCGTCAAAAACTGTGTCCTCCACAACATAATGAAAAACATCATCTCTTTTGAGCGTATTTTTCAAAACTTCCAAAATGGGAATGTACTGACTACATAAATAACTCATAACAGTTAATATATGAATATAATGATAGCCTTTTTATTGAAGTTTGTGACATAATTTTGGGGAGAAAAGCTTGAGTATTCAACTTACTTCCTAAACACCTCCTACTGTCCAGCCTCCTATCAGCTTACATTCATTCATGGACTACAGTCTTACCTTTATCTCATCCTCCAATTGTATTCCTCTTCCCACAGAATTTAAACTGCAACTGACAGTTCTCAGCATCCAAGCTGTCCTGTTGCATCCCACCACCACAGATTTTATATGGGTAAGGTTACTGGTAAATAAACAGAGTATAAAATAATAAGGAGGCCATCCTTTGATGGCCCTGGAATATTTCCTTAGACATGGGGGGCCATGGGGGCAAAAAGGTTGGCAACCACTGCTTTAATGTGTTATCCTCAGGAAATACTCTGTATTTTAATGTATTTTTATTCTGTCCCCAACTAAACTAAACTAAGCTGAAGAACCTCTAAAGAACCATACAGGGGCTTAACAGGTTCTTTGTACAGCAGCGGTGTACCTCAACCACCCCAAAGAACCGCTGAAGAACCACAATTTTTTTTCTTTAGATGGTTTCTTTATATTTCATGTGGCGATAAAGTTGTGGGTTTCAACAGAAAACTGAAATGCAATCATACATCTTCCTACTGTAGGCCTATATGGTTTCAGTTTTTTGTGTTTTGTGTTTACGTTTTGTCTTCTTTAACCACTGCAGCTTATTTGTTGAAGAAAACAAGTCATAAAGGCACACAGCCTTTGAACAATGCATAATAAGGTAAATAATCCTGTATAACTCATATTAAAATTAAATAGGATGAAGTTTATGACACAATAGTGCCTTAAGAAGAGAAAAAAAACATTATTTTAAAGTGTTGCTGATTCATATTTTCCTTTGTCTAGGCCTATAGGCCTCCTGCCCGCTCTTGCACCCACAGGTATGCACATGGTCATTCTACAGGTTGGTTAAATACTTCAGGGAGAACTTTCAACAGTTGCCAATTTTTCAGTCAACTCGTGAAGACTTTGGAGGTTGTGCCCTTTGTGGATGTTGTTTTGCCTCTGGATTTGATTGAGATATGAATTTAACACTAATTAAGTTTTGGAGAGTGTTGTGCTTTAGTCTGTTCCTCAACTGCAATTTTTGTGTGTATGTGTGTTTTGTTTTTGTTTTGTTTTTTTAAATCATTCTTAATGTTAAAAACTGTGTTTTATCTCTGGTAAGAGGTTTAAACACTCTTTTATTAATGACATTTCTATGGTAAAAGCCACTTTAGGGAAAAAGTTCTGATTATGTAGCTGCTGTTTTCATTCTGATTGTGGTCAGTTTGTATTTTATCAGAGGGCAGATGGTTAAAAAAAAAATTGTCTGTGAGTGTGTGATGCTGGCCTGGTACAGTGTTTCATATTTAATGTGGTTTCACTCATTACTCAACCCTGGTCCATCATGAATTGATTGCTAGAAGGGATGGATCCTTACATAGTCCAGCCTTTGTTGCCTCTTTAGACTCGACCAATAGCCTACTCTCCCTTCTCAAAAAAGGTAAAAATAAGAAAAAACCAACAAAAAAAGGCTGGCGGTTAGGGGCCCACTCAAGATTGCCGGGGGCCCTCGTGGGTTTGCGTTACGGTACTGACCCCTCTCTGTCATATCACAGCAGCTTATGAATCACATTCCACTCTAATGAATGCACCTCGCCCTCTCCACCACTACTGCAACCTTTCATTTACGGTTTTAAATAAGCTCAAGAGCAGAGATTGCCGACTGCTCTTGACATAAAAAACACATGCATATCTGACAATAGGCTATACAAATATTGACAAATTTGATGTAATAACTTTATTTAAAATGGCGCCCTATTTTTCCCGAGTGCGGCAGAATACTGTATTTTCTCTTTTTCGCCATCTTGATGTTCGATCGTGCAAGCGGAAGCAACATACTCGGCGGAGCAACAGCGGGTGTGGTTCGGACTTCTACGGGTGGTTCACCTAGCAGCTCTTTTCCCCATTTTCAGCCAAGCGAAAGGAGAAGATTTCCCTGACAAGAACCACGGAGGAGCCGCTCGACTCTGGTAAAGATATCCCGTTTAGTACAGCTATCATACAACGTATATACACTGCGTCAATGATTGTTTCGGCAGAGAAAATCATCTTTGGTTAGGGAGGGGGGCTCCGGTGGGGTTTTCTGATTTCAGCACAGCAGGTTTTTGTACGGTGGCGCTTGGATCTACTTTTCAGACGTCCTGGCTAGCCGAGCTAATCAAACCTGAATTGAACAGTTGGAGGGCTCTCTTGAAAATCCCAAATGCAGTAATGGACTGACTTGTTACAATAACAACTTCTCATACTGGTTGCATCCCCGGGCAACGTCTTTTCAATTTGGACATTGTAAGTGAAGCCTTAAGCAGTGTTTGTTTATGTTAGCTAGTTGGCTAACTAGCGGAGGGGTTAGCTACGGACGTAAGGTTAGCTTAGCGAGGTTTCAAGGTAAGCTAACGGTCTTGAATTAAATGTCATTAAAATATGTTTTGTGATAGGTGTAACCTTTGCACTTAGCTGACTTTTTCGTGGGTTTTGGTGAGGCAGCTTGCTACGCTGGTAGTTAGAACCACCATGAGAGGAGGAGTCATAGAAGTGACTGCGAGGCGGTGGGGGTAGCTTGTCTCATTGGAAACCCAAGCTGCGAGGTCGGAACTTGGCCGTGGTTAGAGGGGAGGGGGGAGAAAATATGCCTTTGATGTTCTTTGCCGCTGAATGGTGAATTGTGTTCGTGCTGGCCTGGAAATACCCACCGCTTTGCTCTCTCGGCTGGAGGTGGAGGCTCGGCATTTCCCCTCCATAGCTACGTTAGCAAACAAGCCTCTGAATCAGAGGGGGCCTGGCACAGGTAACGTTAGCGCTCAGGACAACGGGTTTTATTATTGAGACCACGTTGGAGAAACGCATAAACATTACGACTAGGTTTGACTTTGGCAAACTGAACTCGAGGCTGAGTGCGAGTTGTCTTATTTTCTTCCCCTTGTGTACTTCTTGTCTTTTTCACAGATATATCTGCTGTGCGGGCTGAGGGCAGGCGAGAACAATGGCTACCCAGTGTAAGTATGAAAAACTTAGTCAGACAATTTATTTCCATATAAATGAGTTTTATGTTAATGTGTACAGGAGGCTTTATCTTTAACATCCATACATAAAAGTTTCTATATACATAAATACATTTTCAAAACTCTTAAGCCTTGAGGCACTGTGGAAATTGGAAAAAAAAAATGGGGGCTAGATGAGCACATGTCACGGCATCCCAAGTAATTACAGTGTCTTTTGTTACATCCAAGTTTGTCATTCAAGGAAAAAACTTTTCAAAAATAGATACTATATAAATTTATGGTCAGTACCTAAGAGTATCAGGCCTAGAGCCATTTTCATTTCTGCTCGCTCGTTCTCTTATTTTATGTGTCCCCCCGCCCCCCCAATTTTCCTGATGAGTCCCAGCTTTTGATTCATGTATGTTTTATTTGCTTTAACTCAAGATTACGCATAGTAAATTATATTGCATAAGATTACTGAAGCCCTTTAAGATCACTTGTATTTGTTCTCGATTTAAAGTGACATTAGATGAGCAACTAAGTTCATGATTTTTCTTCTAATCTGTAATTCTGTGTGTTTTCCTCTTTTTGTGCAGCTGATTTGATGGAGTTGGACATGGCAATGGGAGACAGCAAGGCTGCTGTGAGCCAGTGGCAGCAGCAGTCCTACCTGGATTCAGGCATTCAGTCTGGAGTCACCACCACAGCACCATCTTTGAGTGGCAAGGGAAACCCTGATGCGGAAGAGGACGATCCAACTCTGTACGACTGGGAGTTCAACCAGCCCTTCACTCCTGAGCCCACAGGTATAAATCATCTTATGCTGCATTTTGTGGAAACACGATTAAGAAAAAGTTTGGAAATAAATAACCAGATGGGAATGTCTGGTGAATTACTTAAGGAATGAAGGTAATGAATCACAGTGATGAAATTTTGTATTGCCATAAAGCAGTCCGCATCATTGATTTGCTACATTGTGATAGCTACTTTCACAGAAACCATATTGAAAAATCTCTAATGAGTGACAAACATCTATAATCTCTCTATGTTTATGGTAATATCGCTTTTCTTCCAGACATTGAGGGTTATGCCATGACCCGAGCCCAGCGTGTCCGTGCTGCCATGTTCCCTGAGACCCTGGAGGAAGGCATCCAGATCCCTCCCACCCAGATAGATGCAGCCCACCCCACGGCAGTGCAGCGCCTTGCAGAGCCCTCTCAGATGCTGAAGCACGCTGTGGTCAATCTCATTAACTACCAGGATGATGCTGAGCTGGCCACTCGTGCTATCCCCGAGCTTACCAAACTCCTCAATGATGAGGACCAGGTACATATTCAATTCATTGAATTAACACATTTAAAAAATGAAGTGACACCTAGTTAGTCTAATTTCCAATAAATAAATTAGCAGGCATTCACATGTACATTCACACTTGTATAACTAAACAGATGCATAGAGTAACTACATACTGAGACCATACATGATTACTGATCATTGCCTCTGTTCTAGGTTGTCGTGAACAAGGCAGCTGTAATGGTGCATCAGTTGTCAAAGAAGGAGGCATCGCGTCATGCCCTGATGCGTTCACCGCAAATGGTTTCGGCAGTTGTCCGTGCCATGCAGAACACTGGTGATGTGGAGACAGCTCGCTGCTCTGCTGGCACATTGCACAACCTTTCCCACCACCGTGAGGGGCTCCTTGCAATCTTCAAGTCTGGAGGCATCCCTGCCCTGGTCAAGATGCTGGGGTAAGAAACTGGAAGAATTGTAGCGGTCTTTATATGTGGTAGGAGATCATTTATCTCTGCAGCCAGCAACAAGACTGCATAGAAGCTGTCCCTCACTGGTGTATATTCTTTTCCAGAGGAATCTGATGGCAGAAAGTGGTTTTGATGAGAAAGTAGCTCGTTGGTTTACCTTGCAGCTTAGATTTGCTTTGATATGAGAGACTATGAATTCAACTCTGTCCCACTGGCCAGTAATTGCCAAGACATGTTCAATTTCAGGCTTGAAAAAAAAAAAAAAAAATATATATATATATATATATATATATATACACACACACACACACACACACAGCAGGCTTCAACATTCTACTAATCACATAGGCCTTACATTAAGATGGCACAAATGAACTAAAATGTGTTGTAAGGCCAGCACTTACCCAACAGCTAGCCAAACCTTTACCAAAATCCAAAGGCCAGTGTTTTAACGTCAAAACTAACACACTCGCTCCCTCTCCCCTTTTCTTTTCTCTTTCTCTTTCTCTCACTCTACACCACGAGTGAAGGCTGGATACAGTCTAAAAATGCAACAATGTGCTCTGCTGCTGTGAGTCTATCAATAATGATTAAGTAGATAATGCGTCAACAACAAATGAAGACAAACAGTTTTAATGGCGTAGTTCTCACCAAGCATTAGCCTAGTTAGCCAACCATCACAGTCACAGAGAAGCACATCTTTAAACAGTCATAATAAACCAGCAAGTAAAAGGCTGCACTCAGACTGACATGAGACCTGAATTTAAAAATACAAAAGCAAAAAAAAACCACAGCCCCGTCAGTCATGCTCAGTAGCATTACAATACAGGCTCGTCCGGCAAAAAGGTTGAACCTGGTTCAGATTTCGCTACAAGGCAAAGTGATGTCATCTGGTCAGATGCTGTGTTCAGTTACATACATGCAAGCACACATTCTTGGTGGATTACTTTGTAACATGGATGCTGTGTTTCTGCTGTTAGTTTGCGACCATCATAGTAAAAAAAAAATTCTGCTGAGATAACTTTCCAGAGCTGTAAAATCTCATGAATGTCTGTGAGTAATACAAACCACTGTACAGTGTTTCTGATGTCTGGCAATCCCTCAAACACATTAATCAATAGCCTAAACTGGACTTCCTGGATCATATTCCATCGTCTCACCAGTACCTCAAACGATATACAACCACCAAGGCAGCCACTTATATTGTTTTAACACAGGACTGTTTCAGCTCTGGACGCCGCCTTAAACTAACATTGTTAAATTAAAATTGACTCATCACATTGCTTTTATGTAACAATGACGAACAGTGGCTATATCAAATAACCAAGTCCAAATCTCCACCAACCAGCTGAATTCCCAAACATAAGAATATACCCCAATGTAACACTTTGGAAACTGTTAATGTTGCCCTTCCTTGTTTTACTCTTTGTATTCTCCATGAAAACCCAAACACAGTCAAAACAGTTGGCTGGCTGGCAAGTTGTGACCTGTTGGATGTCACATGTGCATGGTTGGATTTGCACCTGGAATCACATTACCACACTTTAAATGCAGGATGGAAGAATAGCATGAGAGGGTATGACGAACTGCCTGATTTTTTTTTTTTTTTTTGTGTGTGTTTTTTTTTTTGTTTTTTTGTTTTTTTTGGTGACCATTCAATAGATTTGGATTTGGATTATCTTCCCATCCAAAGTGAAAGATTATCATCTTTAAAAGTGTAGTAATGGTTTACATCATAAAGTTATTTAGTTTCTTTATTGTGCTTTGAGTGACCTTAAAATTATGTTACTATATTAATTGTTCTTTGAAAGTTGGATTATTAGGGCAGATGCTGATAGAGTACAGAAAACAGTGTCATACTGGTAAAGTGCTCCAAAGAACTAGTAGTAATTTGCAGATGTCTACACAGTAGTTATGAATAGCAGATCAGATCAACAAGTCATTCCTTGTGGACAACATGCTTCCCTGTAGTAATTTCTGGTTGGCAAGCTGGTGTGAAACGACGTCACTTAGTCATTTTCAGAAAAAAGCCTTGACAAATGAATGAATGCAATTATGTCCAATGAAGGAAAACCTGCCATTTGATGTGTGAATTTGTGATAATTATGTCTATATGCATCTGAAATGCTAGCTTTAAAAAAGCTGTTTTGACTTTTGAAGTTGTATGATTGTTTTTTTGTGATTTATTTTTCAGCTCACCAGTGGACAGCGTGTTGTTCTACGCTATCACCACACTCCACAACCTCTTGTTGCATCAGGAAGGGGCCAAGATGGCGGTGCGCCTGGCTGGAGGATTGCAGAAGATGGTGGCCCTGCTGTCTAATACCAATGTCAAGTTCCTGGCAATCACAACTGACTGTCTGCAGATTCTTGCATATGGCAATCAGGAAAGCAAGGTATTGGAAGATGAACTGATTGATTCACACATCAATTTTATCTATTGTCAGAACCAGAAACTGGTGTCAGATTTGAAGGGCTTGTATAAATGTAAACCTGTCTTTGTTTTAGCTGATTATCCTGGCCAGTGGTGGTCCCCAGGCCCTGGTCAACATCATGAGGACCTTCACATATGAGAAACTTCTATGGACCACAAGCAGAGTGCTCAAGGTGCTCTCTGTTTGCTCCAGCAACAAGCCTGCCATTGTTGAGGCTGGTACGTATATTCTCATGGTATAGAGATGCAATGGAAAGAAATACAGTGGAAAATATATCACCACTATGTTTACTGCATTTTCTTCTCTGGTTGTACTACCTGTGGGTATTTTTCTGGTTTTAGACAAATATTGTAGTTATGGTTTGAGAAGAGTAACTAATTTAATGTAACAAATGAATTTGTTTCATTTGTGTGTAGGAGGCATGCAGGCCCTGGGGCTCCATCTTACAGACCCCAGTCAGCGTCTGGTCCAGAACTGCCTCTGGACTCTGAGGAACCTTTCAGATGCAGCCACTAAACAGGTGAAACACACTCAAGCAACCCCTAAGTGCTAATTTCTTGTGAATGGATTGAATAATAAAAACTATTGCTCAGACTTCCGTATTAGTTAATAATTAATCGGTTTAAAGTACAACCAACAAGGACAAAGTTAAATGATTTTTGAATCATTTGAAGCGATGAGTAACAGTATGACAACGATAATGTCATACAGAAGTCTTCTTTTTTCAGTTTCACGCCTGTCCCATTTAATACAAGAGCAAAATAAAATTATACAATCTCACTCACTGCCACCTCGTCCTCTGCTCTGTCCAGGAGGGAATGGAGGGTCTCCTGGGGACCCTGGTCCAGCTGCTGGGCAGTGATGACATCAATGTAGTGACATGTGCTGCTGGCATCCTCTCCAACCTGACCTGCAACAACTATAGTAACAAACTCATGGTCTGCCAGGTACGTATTACACACACACACACACACACACACACACAGCTATTTGGAAACTTATCTTGGTGTCTAAGAAACCAAGACACTTTTTTTTTTAAAATCGACATTGAAGTCTTACTGTTTGTGTCTCTGTGGCCAATGGATGGTGTATTCTGATTTAGAGCTGTCTAGAGTGTATTTTTGAATGTCTGTACTCATATCTATGTGCTGTAATAACATCTAGTCCACTGATTTAATGTGATCAATATCAGGTTGGAGGCATTGAGGCTCTGGTGCGAACAGTGCTTCGGGCAGGCGACAGAGAGGACATCACAGAGCCAGCAGTCTGCGCTCTGCGCCACCTGACCTCCCGCCACCAGGATGCTGAGATGGCCCAGAATGCTGTGCGTCTTCATTACGGCCTGCCTGTGGTGGTCAAGCTACTGCACCCTCCGTCCCACTGGCCACTAATCAAGGTTATTAGCCCTCACAGTTTCTCTGTCGCCTTCACATTTTTCTAGATTAAGAACATATCATGAACATTTGCCATTTGTGACATTATTGAGGGATTGATCAGAACTAATTCTTACTAAAAATGTGTCTTAATTTTCAACCTATCTAGGCCACAGTTGGTCTGATTCGTAACCTGGCTCTATGCCCAGCCAACCACAGCGCTCTGCGGGAGCAGGGAGCCATCCCCCGATTGGTCCAACTGCTCGTCAGGGCTCACCAGGACACCCAGAGGCGCACCAGCATGGGAGGCAACCAGCAGCAGTTTGTGGTGTGTAACCAAACCAACAAAATCACATGCTTTCTTTCTTTGAAGACTTGGAAGTTTTTTTGTATTTGATTTCCTTTTTTCCACACATAAACATACAGGAGGGTGTGCGTATGGAGGAAATAGTGGAAGGTTGCACAGGAGCTCTGCACATCCTGGCACGAGATGTCCACAACAGAATCGTCATCAGAGGGCTTAACACCATTCCACTCTTCGTCCAGGTAAAACTATACCCTCATAGTAAAATACAGAGATCAACTTCTACAGTCCCACACAAGATGCATGGAAATGTCCTTTGTAACTTATTTCAGCAATCAAAGTGTTTAAGACACTTTTGGAAATACCAAGTCTGTTTATTAGGAGCTTGGATTTTCCTTCTATCCTTGATTCTTTTCTTTCACCATTGTAAGTATGTCACCAACTCCAATTTGTCTGATACATTTCTACCATCTCTAGTTGCTGTACTCTCCAGTGGAGAACATCCAGCGTGTGGCAGCAGGTGTGCTGTGTGAACTGGCTCAGGACAAGGAAGCTGCTGAGGCAATCGAAGCTGAAGGAGCCACTGCACCGCTCACTGAGCTCCTGCACTCCCGTAATGAGGGCGTTGGTAAGTATGCATAAACAAATACATACTGTGCAAAGTTTTCTGATTGTCAGTGTTAACTTGAGTTACGTGACTTCTGTTACTGTTTATTCTTCCCTTTAGCAACTTATGCTGCAGCTGTCCTGTTCCGCATGTCTGAGGACAAGCCTCAGGACTACAAGAAACGTCTGTCAGTGGAGCTGACCAGCTCTTTGTTCAGAACTGAGCCTATGGCCTGGAACGAGGTACACACACCTACATGCACACACAAATTAATAAGTGAATAAATAAGCAGTGGTCATCTCCATACTACATGCCAATTCTAAACAGGTTTTTATTATGTAGTGCTTTCACTCTGAGAAGGTGACAAATTTAGGTTTACTCAACCATCTCAACAATATTTGTATTCATACGCTTGATTTTTGTGTTCGTTTACACACTCACAGTTATTGTCCCACAATGCAGTGCACAAAAGAGATGGAGAAGCTACACACAGCGGGAAATAAATAAAATGAATCACTATTGGTGGCAAGGAAGCTGTAGAAATACCTTGGGAAAACAAAATATGAATATATAAAATCTGTAGAGAAACACTTTGCTCTCTTTGTGAAAATATTGTACAGCACACAAAAAGATAAAATACAGATTTATTTTTCTTTGTAGAGTAACAACAAAATGGTGAGAATTGGTACATAGCACATATTTTCTACAGGCAGTATGTAAAATGGAGTTGGGACTCCCCATTGGCTGATTTATGTCAGGCTGTGCTCATCACTCTTGTGCCTTTTTATAGACTGGAGACCTGGGACTGGATATGGGAGCTCAGGGAGACCCTCTGGCTTACAGGCAGGATGGTGAGTTTCTGTTCTCTCCATAATGAAATCCCTGTTCTCTCACACTCCTTATTTCATCATCCTTTGATTTATGTAATTTATACTGATTCTGTGGTTTCATTTGATATTGATAGAAAACTACATTGTAACTGTATTTGATTGGGTCAAATCATCCTTACCAACTAGATGTTATCATGTGGTGCCACTAAGCATTGACGGCTGTTTGTTAGAGAATAAAACAAATTCTATATCAGACTGTCTCTGTGTGGCGGGAAACTTGTGCACCAGTTTCACAAGGTTTTTGTTTTCACCTTTCAGATGGAGCCTACCGGGCCTACCCAGCACCCTACGGTCAGGACTCCCTTTTGGACCCCATGATGGAAGGCGCTGACTACCATGCTGACACTCTGCCAGACCTGGGCCACCACACCGATCCACTGCCAGACCTCGGCCACACCCAGGACCTGATGGACAGCAACCAGCTGGCCTGGTTTGACACCGACCTGTAGGATTGGTGAGACTGACTTCCACAGAACACTTAACCTGCCAGTTTATAGTAAAAGCAATATTCATTTAAATGGCAAACACAATTTTAAAAAATTTTGTCCTGTGCTCTTTTGCAGTTGTATTCTGATAGAACCTGCATTGTGATTGGCCTGTATTGTCTGAAGCAGCATTATGATTGGCCTGTAGAGTTGTTGAAGGTATAGAGAGGAATAAGGGGTCTTGGAAAGTGCCTGACACAAGAAAACAAAGAAGATGGTTGCCACAGGAATGTTTAAGCAAGTCGAACCGGGGGGGAAAAGAAAAGGGGGGGAAAGTATCAGTGAGAGATGTGGAATCACACAATGGAGGTCTTGGAGCAGGTTACCTATATGGATGTGTGCACATGAGGTGGATCTTAAAAGTTGGAAACACATATGTTTTAGCCTTGCCTGTATTATCAGTTTTTTGTTTCTATTTTTCTTATTCTATTTTTTTATTTCTTTTTGTATTACTCATTCTCTGTTATGGTACTGACCCAGCTTGCCTTCGCACTAGCCATCTTCATTTTCTCTTCAATGCTAATCATTTGTAATTTTTTTTTTTTAAACGTATATTACATGTAGTGTTAAGTTATAGTGATATTATACAATGTTCCTTTGGTTTATGGCCGAATGTGTAGAACACTAATAATCAGTTGAATTGTACTCTGACTTAAAGTGTAACATTGTGTAGTTTTTTTATAATCTCAGAAATGGAGAATTATGCATTCTTAATATGTGCTTGTTTAAGCATAAAATATGTCAGTGTCACAAATGTTCTAAAGGGGGATACGGATGAAATTGAGGGTGGGTTGGGGATAAATCTAGAGACAAGTGTTTTATATACAGTATCACTGGTAGGTTAACTATTTTGTATGCTATCATTGGATGTCTGATAGAAAAGTCTTTAATGCTATCATTGGTGGTCTTATAAAACCCAGTTTTATGTGCTATCAAGGGTAGCTAGGTTGATGAACCAGTTGTAGTCCTGCTGTGCTTATTTTGGAGACGAGGTTATGACACGGCTGAACAATAAAATGGCATTTTATTTCATTTAGTCTCTGTCCTGTGTCTTTTGTCCTTCCGTGTGATGCAATGACTGCTTTTCAGATATTTTTAGGATAAACACAGACAAGGCTTGAGTTTTCCAAAGGTGTTACAGTATAAATGGAAAGTAATCAATTTATTGTGTATGGAACAACCTTGAGGATGTGCTTAAATTGAGTTAACATCAAAACAATGTATCCTTTTCTTAAAGGTAGAATATGAAAAGTGGTATTTGTCCAAAAGCAGCAATACATGACGTTCAAATGAAAGACTGCAAGCCCAGTCAAAGAGACATAGTTCAGGATGTGAAATGTTTGTGTATGACCTTGTCTGTAACAATCTTGAAACCTTTTCTACCATGAAGTTGAAGTTGGCAAAGTTAAAGTCCCTCTCTAGGAGGGAGTAGGAGACATCTTTTGTCCAGAAGTTAAGCTTCTCAAATGAAATATTTTTTCACAGTCATAGATTCTTGAATTTTTAATGAGGGAAAAGGAATAGATGCTTTAAGGATTTTGTTGTAATTATACTTTCTTGTGGAAATACAATATCAGACACATTATGTCCCAAGCACAATATTTTATATATCTCAATATATGTCTGAAGGGCGTCTTCCACAAGGTGTTACATTCCCGAGATGGTAGAATTGAATATCAGTTTTGTCCTCTGTGTTTGTTATTGCTAATGGTAACAACCATTTGAATTCATGACCTAAGTGCCACATTTATAGGTGCAGTTCTGAAATGAAAAAAAAAGCACACACTTGAGACAAGCAGCCTGAAGTGACTTGTCTTCTCCAACCGAGGGAGAGTTTTGCATACCTTAAAGAAAGCACTTGACGGATTCATCTGAAGGGCACATTCAGAGATTTTCTGTCCTCAAAAGAGGCTTTCACATTTATTCATCAACTAAGGCAAAGTGTTGGTGAAGGACAATGGCTGCAAAAGAAGCTCTCCAGACACTGTATCAAGAAAGAATCAAAATCCTGATTGTGAAAATCCCAAGCAGCAGTAGGAAAATGAGTCATGGCAGCAGAGCTTCAACAATATTTCAGTGCTTATATAAAGAGAGGCTGAGCAAAAAGATATGCAATAAAAAATTTAAAGAAGGGTAGAAATTGATGTGAGGTACTTCTCAAAAAGAGTTTCATATTATGGTGGAAGGTTAGATATACAGTAAATTAGACAGAAATGATGTGAAAACCCACGATCTGTCAAACAGGCCTACAGTTTTTTGAATAATGATCAAATTTGCACCATAAATGATTTTATAACCATTTAGACTTTATTTCATCCTTACTAACCCAGAATGTATTAGTCTGTTTTGGTGACATGTCCATTGTTGTTAGAGTAATGCTCCCAGCTCTTTCATTCATTTGTGCCTTTAAAGAAAGGTGTAAAAAAAAAAATCCAAAAACTAAAATTTTTTTTTTTTTACAACAGCTTCTTTGGAGATTATCTATTGTATTGTGTCAAGCCTTTAAGATCAATGGGCCATCAGAGTAAATATGTGTATTCCATGAGGACCTTTTGGGTGGGGCTGAGTGCATGTTAATACATGCTGTTAAGTGGGCTACCTGGATGTTCAGTGACTCTGAGAATGTAATCTCTGTTTGGTTAGTTTGTATATTTTCCATTTATCTACAGGATTAATTGATATACTGAGAGTCTTGTAATAGTGTGAATATGTTGGTATTCATTTAAAGTGGAGCAGATGAATGTCTCAGTGTCATACTGGCTATCATGAGAAACACTAACATTTTTTTCTTTAGATGTTCCTGTGCAAGCTCTAGAGATTACGTGTGTGCAGTAGATGATTCATCTCAAATCTGACAAAACAATCTGCCTGGATTCTGACTTTTTAGGGATTCAAGCTCTCCAAAATATGAGTTAAAAAGGATCAGAATTGTAGCTCCACATTTTTATATCTGTTCACTGAAAGCAAACATTTGTACACTCAAATATTATTCTAAATTACATGATCAATTTGTAAGCTATTTAAGGTAAAAAAATAAAATAAAAAAAAAACTTCCTTGATGGCAGAGCCCGTCTTCTACCGCACTCATAAAATATTAATATAGATATATATTTAACAAAACTCATACTAAAGAAATACACAATCTTAATATCTTTGATGTTCTTGTGCCTAAATGTGCTTTATCATGCAAATATAGCACATATGACCAGCCTAGTAAAATAAAATATCAACAGAATAGAATACGCTCAACACAAAGGTGTTTATTTTTTCTTTTACCACATCACGATAGTTTTAATTCACATAAATTAAATGAATACCTGTGAGTGTCAGTGATGAGGGTGAAATTTGCACATGTGCAGTACTTGATAGCTACAAATGACCACAAATAAGGACAAATATGCGTTACAGAGTTGAACACTGGTCTGTCCATCAACCAACAAATGTTTTGTCAGATACTTATTTATGGAAGTTCCCTGATCTGCTCAGCAGGAGGCAGCACACACCATGGACTCACTGCTAACAGAGCTGCTTAACTCATCAAAATGATGCTTGTGTGCACTGAGCCCTCATTCCCCATCTACACAAGAGTCAGTGCTGCTGCATCTTTCACCAGCCCACACAGCAGTTACATCATTTACTCTGTATCCACATTTACCCATGATGCTCACTGTTTCTGGCTGTGATGTGTTTTTTACCTGACATTCAAGCTTTCTGGGGCACTTTTGTTTTCAATAAAATTGCAAAGTGAAATTTACAACAAACTTCCCTGATGAAAACACTAAGAGGTGCAAATGGTTAATAAATTTCCATATTAACACACTGACTGAGGAGAAAGAACAACAAAATGCAAACACAGAAGACATTCTCCATTGTTTTCACCAGGAGTGAGAAATGTGACAAAGTCTACACGTGACAAAGGTTTTTCACTTCCTACCTCCTAACTATGTGATCCCATTACCACAAAATAAAACAAAATCACAATTTTAAAAGTTTGAACACTTTCTCATGTGAGAAATTAGTCTTTTGTGAAAGTATTTCTGTTGGGAAAATTGGGAAAATTTGAAAGAAAGTGGACATTGCTCAACAAATGGTGATCTGATACTAATAATAATAAACAAAATTAAATTTGGGTCCATGAAGTATTATTATAAGCCCATTTTAAGACACATTCACCCATTGCAGCTTTCTGGATCACTTTATGTTTTCAATAAAATCCAAAAGGAAATTAGATTTGTTTCTTTCAAAAAAAGAAAAAGATGAGACACAATTGTTGTTTTTTTCCACACAAAGAAAACAATGGTCACTTACTTGCTAATATAAACACATATCAGTTTTCAGCATTTTTAGTTATTTTCTCTACGATTTTATTATTCTTTTTCATTTCAAAATATGCACTATAATTACCATCACTACAACTGTAGTAATCAAAAAGGTATTTAAATCCACAGAGCATCATTTGAAACATATTTCCTGTCATTTCATCACTGCAGTGAATCTGACAGAAGAACTTATGAGGTGAAAATCACTTGAATGTTGCTTAAAGCCTTCTTGAGTCATTTTCATCACTGAGGATTTTTAAGCCATGACAGCAGCATATGACCAGTCCAGACTGAAATGTCACAAAATATATCAGATGTACTGCGATGAAATGTGGTATGGACATGATCCCCAGAATATAAATCTTACTGACTTATATACAGATTTTTCCTCTAGCATCACCACAAGGTTGACATTTGTGGGATTGAAGTTAAAGGATTCAACAAATATTTGGTGGTTTGTCATAAAATTTGATACATTTATGTCCCTCTCAGGGACATCTAGCACAATCATTAAGTCAAATTTTCCAAACATGTGTCCAATGGGTGTATGGCCTAATAAATATCCCTCAGCTGTACTTTGTAATGCTAATAAGCCTATGTTAACATGCTAAGATGGCAGACATATTATATCTGATATTACAATTAACTTGTGATGCAAGTGTTTCTCTATTCTTGAGTGCTATACTCCATGATGTGAAGTGGTTTGGCTGTGAACTTTTATTCTTTTTGTTGTTTGTACTATCATAGGTGTGTGGATTTATTATGCAGTCTATTTTTTTTTTTGCACTTTTATTGAAAACAACCACAAATGTATTTTCTTTTCACATTTTATTGAAAAACAAAAGTAAATGTAGGTACAGAGTAAGTGATGTAACTGCTGTGTGGGCTGGTGGAAGATGGAGCAGCACTGACTCTTGTGTAGATGGGGAATGAGGGCTCAGTGCACACATGCATCCTCTTGATGAGCTTAGCAGCTCTGTTAGCAGTGAGTCCATGGTGTGTGCTGCCTCCTGTTGAGCAGATGGGGGAATTTCCAGCTGAACCTTGAAGGACGAGAGGCTCCTCAGAGTCCCAGCTGAAACTCCTCTTTGTCCCGACTCGTGTGTGTGTGGGTCGAGGCTCCTGCTGCTTCACTCTGACCGGCACACTGGACAGAGGGGAAGCTTTGGAGGCTGAAGCAGAGGGACTGTTTCTCTTCAGGAGGGATTCGATAGAGAACGGGCTGCTGAACTTCACCTCACATCTGATCTGAACAGCTCTGCAGGCTGCAGGTTCAGTGGAGTGGAGAGCTGAGCAGGCCTCTGATGGTCTACTCATCTTCTCTGTTTCCACTTCGGAGGTCAACTCAGGGAAGAACTCCAGGATTCCTTTGAAGTGACGACGCACCATCTTTGCTGTGATCTGACTGAAGTCCAGTTTCCAGTAGTTTCTCTTGCTGTCCAGTGAATCAGGAACCACTGGAATCTGAAAACATAACACATTTGAGTTAAGAGACAGAAGTCAATTTATCCCTTTAATAAAATAATTATGTGCATTTAACATATCAAAGCATTGCAATAAATACTCACCTTGACAAAACATTTATTGGTTGATAAACAGACTCTTATGTTGTTCACAACAGATCTGTCTTCACAAATAAATGGTCCCAGCTTGTCCATCAACTGCAAAAAATCAAGTTGAGATTTAGGTTTTAAAATCCCAATTATGGTTCATATGGCAAAGACAGTCAATGAAAAATGATTCTGTCTTACCTGAGGAAAAGTGAGCATCTTGTTTGGAGCGTCTTGGAGGACAACGGCGATCTTGGCCAGGTAGGTGGTACTCTTCCTCAACAAGCCTCGCTGAGCGCTGCTGGCTGGAGCAAAGAAAGGACGCTGAGTTCCAAGCTCCTCAGTCCTGTTCTGCATCTTGTTTGTTGGAGAAGAATCAGGTCTCACACACAGATCAGTGCTATCACAACCACACTGAGTGCAGATGTGGACCTGAAGTGGTCAACTCTGGTTATAAGTCCTGTTGGGATAAAAGGACATTAGAGGGTGGTTACTGCATGTTAATGATGACCTTTTGATAAGTAGATGGGCCGTTATTGATGGAGGTGGAGCCAATGATCACAGTGATAGTCCGTTTCCAAAAGTTCATCAGCATGTCTATCTGAATGCTCTCAGGGTCTCATCTGCCTCTTTGTTCAAGATATTTCTCAAATTACTCCCTAAAAAGTGAATAGCACAAGGTTCAAAGTTGTTGTATATACATTGTCATATTAAGAGAGGCACATAGTTGTTTTGAATGGTCCTGCACATTCTTTACACAGCAAACATTTCATAAATGTCAAAAGGTGTAATTTACTGATATTCAGACCTGATCAAATTACATCAAAGTGAAACTTTCATTTCAACTCACCCTGAGGTGGTTGCCATTTGATATTTTATCAAAAGACAATTCACACATACTATCATTGTGCACAGGTAGATTTTGTAAGTGTTGACATGGAACTGATTCAGCAAGAGTTCATGTTCATGCTCTCTGCCTTTGAGATTTGGCAAAAAGCATTTAAATATTCAGAGATTTTGACAGTGTCTCTAAGTAAAGAGTTAAGCTTTGGAAGTCGTCAACCTGAGTTTGTACCGTACTTCATATTGCTGACAGATGTGTTGCTGCTAAATCTTCAAACTAACCCTAACACAGATAGAAATAGACATTCAAAAGTATTCTGTGCTGGCTGCAAGTTTATCAAATCTTCATGTGTCTTCATATTGTTCTCAAGCTTGTAACTTGATAGTGTCTAAAAATAAAAGTTAGCCCATCACAACATGTTATGATTCTGGGAATATTTAGTAGATGTAACTATTGTGTCCCTTCACAAACAAGTAAATCACTATCACAGACAAAGGCTGGAGTAAATGAGGTGACAAACACTGGAATGTGACAACTCAAACGGGCAATCAACAAACAAACACAATGATTTTGACTTGAATATAACAGAGAAAATCTTCAGACACATTCCAGTGATTAACACCTCATCTGAGCCTCACAAGAGCATTTCACTAACACACTGTGTCGGTGAAACTCCTCAATGTTTTAAAATTACTGTGAGGTGTACTGTGTTTTCAGTTTTTCAGAGGCTACAGTCTTTTTTTATTTTATCTCTGCACGAATGAATGTCTTGGATTACAGCAAACATTTTTATTTTATCAACTGGATGTTAATGCAATATGTTTGTGTTGTAGCTGTACTGACAAATTTAGTTAGTTAGTCATACAGTAGGTTTACATTTACTGGAGAAGATAATAATCTGTCCCTGATATAATGTCTTCCATCTTTTTATTAGCCAAACTCAGCATCTGCCGTTTTATCAATGAAACTTGAATTAGTTTTTGGGTTTTTTTCTAGACAGAAAATAGAATTTCTCCCTCCTTCATAATTAAATGAATAACTAACTCTCAAAATCAATACATTAGATAACCAGTATCAAGCAAAAACATCATGTGTTTATCTGTAATGGTCTTATTTTTTTCTCTCATAAATTGTTGTTTCACTGCTGCTTCACTTCATTTTACAGAAGGTGAATGGTAATTTGTAGGAATAGTAATGATAATGGATGGAGATTGTCTCTTTTTGATTTTTTACCTGTACATCAAAACCTCCCCAAATGCAACTGACATTACTTTGTCTGCATTAGTCAGTTTCTGTTACAATTAATAATCTAGTAGTCATCTGTTCAATCTGAAATTTTCCTGAGTAAAACCTGTAACCCAATCAAACCTGGTTGATAGACAGATCCCAGAGCAGCTGAGTAGCACACCTTCAATCACAGATGAGTGAAATCAGCTGGTATGGTGTTTGGCCAAAATGTAGACTCACAATCCTCCATCAGAGTCACATACTGAACTTGTTTTTACACTCTGCACAAAGCTTTGAGTACAGGTAATGTGTTCATTCATATGAATGGGGATCAGTGATGTAAATTACCTCTGTCTTTACATTGGACAATAGGCAGTAGATTTGATTTTAATGGGGTGATGAGTGATGTGAAAACAGCTGGAATTGATAAATGGCTCATTGGCATGTCAGCTGTGTATTGTGTGTTATGCCAGCCTTTGAGAGGATGAACAACATGTTTGTATTGTCTCTTACAAGAACTTGAGAAATAAAGTTGTGTAAAATGTCAGATGGAATATTTCAGTTCCAAACACACGTCATGTTCTGTGTATAAATAAAATAAATTGGACTAAAGCAGAAAAAACAGCTGGGGATAAGTAAGAATCAGCTGAAGTGTGTCTGCAGCACCACTGTGAAAACAACTTGAGTGTTTCAGCTGATTTTGACACTG
This sequence comes from Thunnus thynnus, assembly GCF_963924715.1. Lineage (NCBI taxonomy): Eukaryota > Metazoa > Chordata > Actinopteri > Scombriformes > Scombridae > Thunnus > Thunnus thynnus. The sequence continues at coordinate 18,695,039 of NC_089531.1, read as the reverse complement.
GAATGGACATATCTCACCAAAAAGACTTCAGTGTGAGTTCAGTTTTAAGGTTTTTCATATATTAAGTAATTAAATTAAATTCCAAACTGATGACAGTAATATTAATAATCTTAATTTATGGGTTTGTATGATTAGTTTTGTTGAAATGATGTCAATGTCTACAAATAACTGTTAAATTAACCATAAATAAGGAGAAATAAGCATTACAGAGTTGTCTACTAGTCTGCTCATCAACCAACAAATGTTTTTTTCAAGTATTTATGGAAGTTCTCTCATCTGCTCAACAGGAGGCAGCACACACCATGGACTCTCTGCTAACAGAGCTGCTAAGCTCATCAAAATGATGCATGTGTGCACTGAGCCCTCATTCCCTGTCTACACAAGAGTCAGTGCTTCTGCATATTTCACCAGCCCACACAGCAGTTACATCACTTACTCTGTATCCACATTTACCCATGATGCTCACTGTTTCTGGTTATGATGTGTTTTAATCATTTTATAATTTAAAAAGTTTTATTAAGTTTTTTTTATAATTGTCATCACTACAACAGTAGGAATCAAAAAGAACAAATTATACAGGTATTTAAATCCACAGAGCATCATTTAAAACATATTTCCTGTCATGTCATCACTGCAGTGAATCTGACAGAAGAACATATGAAGTGAAAATCACTTGAATGTTTTTTAGCCATGCTAGCAGCATATGACCGGTCCAGACGGAAATACCACAAAAACTATCGAATGTACAGTGATGAGATGTGGTATGGACATCATCCCCAGAAGATAAATCTTACTGACTTGTACACAGATTTTTCCTCTAGCATCAGCATGAAGTTGACATTTGATGGTTTGAAGTGAAATGTTTCAACAACTATTGGGTGGATTGTCATAAAATTTGGTACATTTATGTCCCTCTCAGCATGAATTATAATACATTTGATGATATCTGAAGATTTTATCTAGCACCATCATCAAGTCAAATTTTCCAATTTCCAAAAATGTGTCCAGTGTCTGTATGGCCTAATAAATAGGCCTTACTTGTACTTTGTAATGCTAATAGGCCTATGTTAACGTGCTAAGATGGGAGACATATTATATCTGATATTACAATTACCTTGTGACACAAGTGTTTCTCTATTCTTAAGTGCTACACTCCATGATGTGAAGTGGTTTGGCTGTGGACTTTTATTCTTCTTTTTGTTGTTGTTTGTACTATCATAGGTGTGTGGATTTATTATGTAGTCTATTTTATTTTGCACTCTTACTGAAAACAACCACAAATGTATTTTCTTTTCACATTTTATTGAAAACAAAAGTGCTCCAGAAAGCTTGAATATCACGTATATAACACATTATAACCACAAAAAGTGAGCATCATGGGTAAATGTGGGTATAGAGTAAGTGATGTAACTGCTGTGTGGGCTGGTGAAAGATGGAGTAGCACTGACTCTTGTGTAGATGGGGAATGAGGGTTCAGTGCACACATGCATCATTTTGATGTGCTTAGCAGCTCTGTTAGCAGTGAGTCCATGGTGTGTGCTGCCTCCTGTTGAGCAGATGGGGGAATTTCCAGCTGATGCTTGAAGGACGAGAGGCTCCTCAGAGTCCCAGCTGAAGCTTCTCTTTGTCCCGACTCGTGTGTGTGTGGGTCGAGGCTGCTGCTGCTTCACTTTGACCGGCACACTGGACAGAGAAGCTGTGGAGGCTGAAGCAGAGGGACTGTCTCTCTTCAGGAGGGATTCGATGGAGAACGGGCTGCTGATCTTCACCTCACATCTGATCTGAACAGCTCTGCAGGCTGCAGGTTCAGGAGAGTGGAGAGCTGAGCAGGCCTCTGATGGTCTGCTCGTCTTCTCTGTTTCCACTTCGCAGGTCAACTCAGGGAAGAACTCCAGGATTCCTTTGAAGTGACGACGCACCATCTTTGCTGTGATCTGATTGAAGTCCAGTTTCCAGTAGTTTCTCTTGCTGTCCAGTGAATCAGGAACCACTGGAATCTGAAAACATAACACATTTGAGTAAAGAGACAGAAGTCAATTTGTTCTTTAGTAAAATAATTATTTGCATTTGACATATCAAACCATTGTAAGAAATAATCACCTTGACAAAACATTTATTGGTTGATAAACAGACTCTTATGTTGTTCTCAACAGATCTTCTGTCTTCACAAATGAATGGTCCCAGCTTGTCCATCAACTGCAAAACAAGTTGAGATTTAGGTTTCAAAATGACAATTTATGGTTCATATGGCAAAGACAGTCAATGAAAAATGATTCTGTCTTACCTGAGGAAAAGTGAGCATCTTGTCTGGAGCATCTTGGAGGACAATGGCGATCTTGGCCAGGTAGGTGGTGCTCTTCCTCAACAAGCCTCGCTGAGCGCTGCTGGCTGCAGCAAAGAGAGGAAGCTGAACTCCAAATTTCTCAGTCCTGTTCTGCATCTTGTTTGTAGGAGAAGAATCAGGTCTCACACACAGATCAGTGCTATCACAACCACACTGAGTGCAGATGTGGACCTGAAGTGGTCAGCTCTGGTTATAAGTCCTGTTGGGATAAAAGGACATTAGAGGGTGTGCACTGCATGTTAATGAGGACCTTTTGATAAGTAGATGGGCCGTTATTGCTGGAGGTGGAGCCAATGATCACAGTGATAGTCCATTTCCAAAAGTTCATCAGCATGTCTATCTGAATGCCCTGAGAGTCTTTGTTCACTTAAGGATTGACCTTTTTCAGACTTAGATCTCAATTTTAACAGCCATCAAGATCCAACATGGCATATATATTGATGTCAGAAATACTAGTTAACATATGAAATTAATTAAATTTAATTAAAATTGCACTTACTTGGTGAAATATGTCCATTCCAGCATCAAAGTAAGCTCAAACACTGACATTGTTTTCACAGTGGTGCAGCAGACATATTTCAGCTGATTCTTAATTATCTGCAGTTGTGTTTTTCCCTGCTTCAATCCATTTTTTTTAATTATTTGCACACAGAACATGACATGTGTTTGGAACTTAAATATGCCCTCTGACATTTTGCACAACCTTATTTCTCAAATACAAATGCAAACATGTTTTTGTCCTCTTAAAGGCTGACATGCCAATGAGCAATTTAATCACATTCCAGATGTTTTCACATCAGTCATCACCCCTTTAAATTCAAACCTACTGCCTATTGTCCGATGTAAAGAGAGAGATCATTTACATCTCTGATCCCCATTCACATGAATGAACACATTACTTGTACTCAAAGCTTTGTGCAGAGTGTAAAAACAAGTTCGGTACATGACTCTGATGGAGGGTTGTGAGTCTACATTCTGACCAAACACCATACCAGCTGATTTCACTCATCTGTGATTGAAGGTGTGCTACTCAGCTGCTCTGGGATCTGTCTATCAACCAGGTTTGAGTGGGTTACAGGTTTTACTCCGGGAATTTCAGATTCAACAGATGCCTGCTCACAAGTCGTAATAAAAATGCCACTATTACATATTATTAATTATAATAGAAACTGATTGATGCAGACAAAGGACTGTCAGTTGCATTCAGGGAGGTTTTGATGTACAGATAAAAAAGGAAAAAGACACAATATTCAGCCATTGTAATTGCTATTCCCAGAAATTATCATGCACCTAATGTAAAATGAAGTGAAACAGCAGTTTATTAGAAAAAAATAAGACCATCACAAATAAACACAATTTTCTAGCTGAATCCTTGTTATCTAATTTATAGATTTTTAGAGTTAATTATTTATTTAACTCCATGTAGATAACACTGGAGACTCCTATTCTAGAGATTTAAACCTGCTGGAGTCCTTTGGTTTCTCTCAGCATGTAACTGGACCTACTCATAACCTGGGCCATACCTTAGACTTAATTATGTCTAAAGGGGTTAATGTCTGTTCTGTGCCACAACCATAGTATAGAAACAGCCTTGGTCAGTGTTATTAATGACTTAAGAATAAATAGTGACAATGGTAGAGTTTCTATTTCTATCTATTACAGTATTATTGGATCTAATTGTGGACACTATTGATCATAATATTTTAAAGGAGAGGCTTGAAAGGGGGATTGGCCTATCTGGGTCAGCACTGGACTGGTTTTTATCGTATCTCAAAGGACGTGATTTTAGTGTTTTTCTTTGGGAATTTTAGCTCTGAAAAAATGTATCTTGTGCTTTGAGCATTTCTTACCATACCTGTGTTTATGTCATTGCCTACATTTAAGGTGAGATTAGAGTCTATGTACCCAAGAAGTACAGAAGAAATAAAACTCAAAATAATATACAATGACATTAAATGTTGGAAAAAGTAACACTTTTAATTGTTCAGACAATCTTTGAAATACCATGTCACCCTCTTAATTGTTGTCTGAATGCTGACCTCAAACACAAAACTTTTGTTTGCCATATTGCACAAAGGTGTTCTGTCCATAGACATTTGTTTGCATGCTTTCTTACCTCAGTTAGCCACTAAATTAGATCAAGAAAGTAATGTAATTTATCTCACTGAGGGTCCATCAAGCAGAATGTCAGGAAATATTCACACATACTTTTAACCTCAGTTTTCAACATCTAAAAGTTACAAATAAAAAATTTGAAAAAGACTCACAGAAGACCATTTATGGGCCTTGTGTGATTTGAAAGCATTACATCTGATCTTAAAGAAAAAATTTAATTATGTCTTGATTATGTCTAAAGGGATTAATGTCCGTTCTGTGCCCCCAATGAAATTTCAATTCCACTATTATTTCATTTACTAGAAGTTATCCCAATGAGAGAATGTATTCCGTTCATGGGTTTTACACTCTTTACTGTTAACCTGCCAATCTATAGTATTGACAGTTATGGGATAACTTAATCTTATCAGATGGGAATCCCTGAGACTACATCTTATCAAATACAGGTCCACGACCTGATTTGTATCAGGTTGGGGGTCCTTGACACCAAAAAGGTTGAGAACCACTGGGATAGACTACTGTGACATACTGCTCACAGGAATACCTAAAAAGCATCTCAATGAACTGCAGCTACTCCAGAATAGCTGCTAGAGTTTTAACTAGAAAAGGGGAAATACAATCATACAGCACCTGTGCTAAGGTCCATACAGTGACATCCAGTAAATTTTAGAATTGATTTTCAAATTTTAATGCTTGTTTTTAGGCCCCTACATGGTCTGGCATCCCAATATCAGTCTGACATGCTTGTGAGCTCTGAACCAGTTAGACCCCTCAGGTCATCTGGAACAGGCTGTCTGGTTATGTCCCAGATCCCCATGAAAACTGATGAAACTGCTTTTAGCTTTTATGCTCCAAGCTGCTGCAACCCAATCATGTGCTTCAACTTTAAAACTAAACTGAAAACATTCCTTTGTAGCTGGGCCTTTTAGCTGGTCTTAATTATTATTTTATTTTATTCCTACTTTTTTAACTCACATGTCTTATTATTTTTACTTGTCGGTTGCTGGTCTTAATTATTTAATTTTATTCTTGCTTTCTTAATGTTATTTAACTCACATGTAGTATTTATGTGTTTGTTTTGATTTTGTTTACTTATGTCTTTTATCTTGCACACTATCCACGTAGTTCTTGTGGCTGCCTGGAATGAAATGTTCTACATAAATAAAGTTTTGCTTGCTGTGAAAGAGGTAGACATTTTGTTTCTTTCCAGAAAAAACTAATTCAAGTGTCATTGGTGAAACGGCAGATGCTGACTTTGATAAATAAAAAGATGGGAGACATTATATCAGGCGCAGATTATTATCTTCTCCAAAAGATATACTGTATGATTAACTAACTAAATTTGTCAGTATAGCTACAACACAAACATATTACATTAAAATCCAGTCGATACAATAAAAATGTTTCGTGTAATCCAAGACATTAATTCATGCAGAGATAAAAAAAAAACTGTTTGTAGCCTCTGAAAAACTGAAGCTACAACACAAACATATTGCATTAACATCCAGTTGATAAAATAAAAATGTTTGCTGTAATCCAAGACATTCATTCGTGCAGAGATAAAATAAAAAAGACTGTAGCCTCTGAAAAACTGAAAACACAGTACACCTCACAGTAATTTTAAAACATTGAGGAGTTTCACAGACACAGTGTGTTAGTGAAATGCTCTTGTGAGGCTCAGATGAGGTGTTAATCACTGGAATGTGTCTGAAGATTTTCTCTGTTATAGTCCAGTCAAAATCATTGTGTTTGTTTGTTGATCGCCCGTTTGAGTTGTCACATTCCAGTGTTTGTCACCTCATTTACTCCAGCCTTTGTCTGTGATAGTGATTTACTTGTTTGTGAAGGGACACAATAGTTACATCTACTAAATATTCCCAGAATCATAACATGTTGTGATTGGCTAACTTTTATTTTTAGACACTATCAAGTTACAAGCTTGAGAACAATATGAAGACACATGAAGATTTGATAAACTTGCAGCCAGCACAGAATACTTTTGAATGTTTATTTCTATCTGTGTTAGGGTTAGTTTGAAGATTTAGCAGCAACACATCTGACATCAATATGAAGTACAGTACAAACTCAGGTTGACGACTTCCAAAGCTTAACTCTTTACTTTAAAGACACTGTCAAAATCTCTGAATATTTAAATGCTTTTTGCCAAATCTCAAAGGCAGAGAGCATGAACATGAACTCTTGCTGAATCAGTTCCATGTCAACACTTACAAAATCTACCTGTGCACAATGATAGTATGTGTGAATTGTCTTTTGATAAAATATCAAATGGCAACCACCTCAGGGTGAGTTGAAATGAAAGTTTCACTTTGATGTAATTTGATCAGGTCTAAATATCAGTAAATTACACCTTTTGACATTTATGAAATGTTTGCTGTGTAAAGAATGTGCAGGACCATTCAAAACAACTATGTGCCTCTCTTAATATGACAATGCATATACAACAACTTTGAACCTTGTGCTATTCACTTTTTAGGGAGTAATTTGAGAAATATCTTGAACAAAGAGGCAGATCAGACCCTGAGAGCATTCAGATAGACATGCTGATGAACTTTTGTAAACGGACTATCACTGTGATCATTGGCTCCACCTCCATCAATAACGGCCCATCTACTTATCAAAAGGTCCTCATTAACCTGCAGTGCACACCCTCTAATGTCCTTTTATCCCAACAGGACTTATAACCAGAGTTGACCACTTCAGGTCCACATCTGCACTCAGTGTGGTTGTGATAGCACTGATCTGTGTGTGAGACCTGATTCTTCTCCAACAAACAAGATGCAGAACAGGACTGAGAAGCTTGGAACTCAGCGTCCTTTCTTTGCTCCAGCCAGCAGCGCTCAGCGAGGCTTGTTGAGGAAGAGCACCACCTACCTGGCCAAGATCGCCATTGTCCTCCAAGACGCTCCAAACAAGATGCTCACTTTTCCTCAGGTAAGACAGAATCATTTTTCATTGACTGTCTTTGCTATATGAACCATAAATTGGGATTTTAAAACCTAAATCTCAACTTTATGTTTTGCAGTTGATGGACAAGCTGGGACCATTTATTTGTGAAGACAGATCTGTTGTGAACAACATAAGAGTCTGTTTATCAACCAATAAATGTTTTGTCAAGGTTAGTGTTTATTACAAAAGGTTTGATATGTCAAATACACATAATTATGAAAGGAACAAACTGACTTCTGTCTCTTTACTCAAATGTGTTATGTTTTCAGATTCCAGTGGTTCCTGATTCACTGGATAGCAAGAGAAACTACTGGAAACTGGACTTCAGTCAGATTACAGCAAAGATGGTGCGTCGTCACTTCAAAGGAATCCTGGAGTTCTTCCCTGAGTTGACCTCCGAAGTGGAAACAGAGAAGATGAGTAGACCATCAGAGGCCTGCTCAGCTCTCCACTCTCCTGAACCTGCAGCCTGCAGAGCTGTTCAGATCAGATGTGAGGTGAAGTTCAGCAGCCCGTTCTCTATCGAATCCCTCCTGAAGAGAGACAATCCCTCTGCTTCAGCCTCCAAAGCTTCCCCTCTGTCCAGTGTGCCAGTCAGAGTGAAGCAGCAGGAGCCTCGACCCACGCACACACAAGTCGGGACAAAGAGGAGCTTCAGCTGGGACTCCGAGGAGCCTCTCCTCCTGCAAGGTTCAGCTGGAAGTTCCCCCATCTGCTCAACAGGAGGCAACACACACCATGGACTCACTGCTAACAGAGCTGCTAAGCACATCAAAATGATGCATGTGTGTACTGAGCCCTCATTCCCCATCTACACAAGACTCAGTGCTGCTCCATATTTCACCAGCCCACACAGCAGTTACATCACTTACTCTGTACCCACATTTGCCCATGATGTTCACCATTTTCGTTTGTAAAAATGTCTTTTACTACATACAAATTGCACTTTTATATGTATTATGATGTGGCACATACACTTCTGGAAAATTTTTCTTTAAGATCAGATGTAATGCTTTCAAATCACACAAGGCCCATAAATGGTCTTCTGTGAATCTTTTTTATTTGTAACTTTTAGATATTGAAAACTGAGGTTAAAAGTAAGTGTGAATATTTCCTGACATTCTGCTTGATGGACCCTCGGTGAGATAAATTACATTACTTTCTTGATCTAATTTAGTGGCTAACTGAGGTAAGAAAGCATGCAAACAAATGTTTATGGACAGAACACCTTTGTGCAATATGGCAAACAAAAGTTTTGTGTTTGAGGTCAGCATTCAGACAACACTTAAGAGGGTGACATGGTATTTCAAAGATTGTCTGAACAATTAAAAGTGTTACTTTTTCCAACATTTAATGTCATTGTATATTATTTTGAGTTTTATTTCTTCTGCACTTCTTGGGTACATAGACTCTAATCTCACCTTAAAATGTAGGCAACGACATAAACACAGGTATGGTAAGAAATGCTCAAAGCACAAGATCCATTTTTTCAGAGCTAAAATTCCCAAAGAAAAACACTAAAATCACGTCCTTTGAGATACGATAAAAACCAGTCCAGTGCTGACCCAGATAGGCCAATCCCCCTTTCAAGCCTCTCCTTTAAAATATTATGATCAATTAGATCCAATAATACTGTAATAGAAACTCTACCATTGTCACTATTTATTCTTAAGTCATTAATAACACTGACCAAGGCTGTTTCTATACTATGGTTGGGGCACAGAACAGACATTAACCCTGTGTTAGTTATTCATTTAACTCCATGTGGTGTTATCTACATGGAGTTAAATGAATAACTAACTCTCAAAATCAATAAATTAGATAAACAGTATAAAGCTAGGAAATAATGTGTTTATCTGTGGTGGTCTTACTTTTTTCTAATAAATTGTTGTTTCACTACTGTTTCACTTCCATTTACATAAGGCGTATGGTAATTTCTCGGAATAGCAATTATAATGGCTGAATATTGTCTCCTTTTCCTTTTTCACATGTACATCAAAGCCTCCCTGAATGCAACTGACATAACTTTGTCTGCATCAGTCAGTTCTCTGTTATAATTACTAATGTAATAGTGACATTTTCATTACAACTTATGAGCAGGCATCTGTTGAATCTGAAATGTTGCGGAGCAAAACCTGTAACCCAATCAAACCTGGTTGATAGACAGATCCCAGAGCAGCTGAGTAGCACACCTTCAATCACAGATGAGTGAAATCAGCTGGTATGGTGTTTGGTCAGAATGTAGACTCACAACCCTCCATCAGAGTCATGTACTGAACTTGTTTTTACACTCTGCACAAAGCTTTGAGTACAGGTAATGTGTTCATTCATGTGAATGGGGATCAGTGATGTAAATTATGTCAGCCTTTACATTGGACAATAGGCAGTAGATTTGACTTTAATGGGGTGATGAGTGATGTGAAAACAGCTGGAATGTGGTTAAATGGCTCATTGGCATGTCAGCTGTGTATTGTGTGTTATGCCAGCCTTTGAGAGGACAAACAACATGGTTGTATTGTCTCTTACAAGAACTTGAGAAATAAGGTTGTGCAAAATGTCAGATGGAATATTTCAGTTCCAAATGCATGTCGTGTTCTGTGTATAAATAAAGGAAATTGGATTGAAGCAGGAAAAAACACACCTGCAGATAATTAACAATCAGTTGAAGTTTGTCTGCTGCACCACTGTGAAAACATATTTCACCAAAAAGACTTAAGCGTGAGTTCAGTTTTAAGGTTTTTCATATGTTATCTAATTCAATATATCCCAAACTGATGACAGTTATGTTAATCTTAATTTGTGAGTTTGTAGAATTGGCTTTGTTGAAGTAATGTCACTGCTTTTATAAAAACGGCAATGCTTTGTATATATTGATATTATTTGACACACTGAGACTTTATGCTCCCTGCCTCTGGAATTTGTCAAGAAAGCATATAAAACCTCAAAACAAAACCATGCTCACTTGTAACAATAATCCATTGTCTGATTGTGCATCTGATTTCTATTTCAGACTTAATTGTCAAGTCTCTGATGAATAAGTATTTCTAATATTAATATATATGCCATGTTGGATCTTGATGGCCATATTTAAAGTTTAGATCTAAGTCTGAAAAAGGTAAATCCTTAAGTGAACAAAGAGGCAGATCAGACCCTGAGAGCATTCAGATAGACATGCTGATGAACTTTTGGAAATGGACTATCACTGTGATCATTGGCTCCACCTCCATCAATAACGGCCCATCTACTTATCAAAAGGTCCTCATTAACCTGCAGTGAACACCCTCTAATGTCCTTTTATCCCAACAGGACTTATAACCAGAGCTGACCACTTCAGGTCCACATCTGCACTCAGTGTGGTTGTGATAGCACTGATCTGTGTGTGAGACCTGATTCTTCTCCAACAAACAAGATGCAGAACAGGACTGAGAAGCTTAGAGCTCAGCTGAGGAAGAGCACCACCTACCTGGCCAAGATCGCTGTTGTCCTCCAAGGTGTTCCAGACAAGATGCTCACTTTTCCTCAGGTAAGACAGAATTATTTTTCATTGACTGTCTTTGCCATATGAACCATAAATTGTCATTTTAAAACCTAAATCTCAACTTGTTGTTTTGCAGTTGATGGACAAGCTGGGACCATTTATTTGTGAAGACAGAAGCTCTGTTGAGAACAACATAAGAGTCTGTTTATCAACCAATAAATGTTTTGTCAAGGTTAGTGTTTATTACAAAAGGTTTGATATGTCAAATACACATAATTATTACAGGAACAAATTGACTTCTGTCTCTTAACTCAAATGTGTTATGTTTTCAGATTCCAGTGGTTCCTGATTCACTGGACAGCAAGAGAAACTACTGGAAACTGGACTTCAATCAGATTACAGCAAAGATGGTGCGTCGTCACTTCAAAGGAATCCTGGAGTTCTTCCCTGAGTTGACCTCCGAAGTGGAAACAGAGAAGATGAGTAGACCATCAGAGGCCTGCTCAGCTCTCCACTCTCCTGAACCTGCAGCCTGCAGAGCTGTTCAGATCAGATGTGAGGTGAAGTTCAGCAGCCCGTTCTCTATCGAATCCCTCCTGAAGAGAGACAGTCCCTCTGCTTCAGCCTCCAAAGCTTCCCCTCTGTCCAGTGTGCCAGTCAGAGTGAAGCAGCAGGAGCCTCGACCCACACACACACGAGTCGGGACAAAGAGGAGCTTCAGCTGGGACTCCGAGGAGCCTCTCCTCCTGCAAGGTTCAGCTGGAAATTCCCCCATCTGCTCAACAGGAGGCAGCACACACCATGGACTCACTGCTGACAGAGCTGCTAAGCTCATCAAGAGCATGCATGTGTGTACTAAGCGCTCATTCCCTGTCTACACAAGAGTCAGTGCTGCTCCATATTTCACCAGCCCACACAGCAGTTACATCACTTACTCTGTACCCACATTTGCCCATGATGCTCATCATTTTCGTTTGTAAAAATGTTTTTTAATACTTACAAATTGCACTTTTATATGTTTTATGTTGTGATTTTTCTTTAAGATCAGATGTAATGCTTTCAAATCACACAAGGCTCATAAATGGTCTTATTTTGTCATCATTGTAACTTTTAGCTTTTAGGAAAATTGAGGTTAAAAGTAAGCGTGAATATTTCCTGAAGTTCTGCTTGATGGACCCTCAGTGAGATAAATTACATTACTTTCATGCACTAATCTCATGGATTACTGAGCTGAGAGAGCATGTAAACAAATGTTTATGGACTGCTCTTTTTGTAATATGGCGATTTTATTCATTTTTGTTTTTTACAGAAAGTTTTGTAGCATTGTCAGCACTCTGACAACAATTAAGAGAGTGACATGGTATTTCAAAGTTTGGCTTGGAATGATTAAAAGTATTACTTTGTCCAGCATTCAGTGTCATTGTATATTATTTTTGTGTTTCCTGTGTACTTCCTGGAACATAGACTCTAATCTCACCTTAAAATGTAGGCCATGACATAAACACATAGAGATGTTCAAAAAGCTACAAACTACAGCACTGAATTATATGTTCCCTCCCTCCTCACACAAAACCATGCGTTGAAACCAGACACACTGATTAGTTACTAAATTTGAACATTTGCCCTTTAAACCTCGCTCCATCAGGCTGCAGTAACCTATTTAGTGCAGATGATGTAATACTGAGTTGACTGACCACAGTGGCGAGGTTGAGTTGAGCAAATATCTAGTAGATGAAATCTGTTTGCTTCTCTATTTGCAGCACATCAGAGCCACATGGAACACTGTCTGAACTAGAGCCTTGTTATTCCATCTGAACACCTTTTGATGATTCAAACTGAAAGATGGTGGTTACTAATTAGAGGCAGTACTAGTATCGTAATTATTTGGAAATCTGTGAGGGTAAGAAAAGGTTTCTTGATATTGGCAAGAAAAGTGTACAAATGTCCTCTATGTGAAGGCTGGTGGATGAACTTTGTAACATGGCAAACCACACAGTGCAATACAACGCATTATGCAGCTTCAAACATTCAATTTGTAGATGATGTGGGGTGGAGTCACATTAGCTTTACATTTAGCCGCATAGGATTTACTCAGAGTACAAAGGCTAAAAGTCAAGGATTATGAAAAAAAAGACATTCATTTATGCTTGTACTGTCCCTTCATATATAGTGGCCTAAAACAGTCACCCAGTGCACATACTCAGTGTCAGGGCAAGACACAGTTAATGCTGAATGAGAGAAAAGGGAAAGAAAAGAAACCCAGCCCCCATCACCGCATCTCATCCTGCTGTTAGGTCAATTTAAAGCCGTGAACACAGGAAAGACAAGCAGTAATTTTATGACCCAATCAGTCACCACAAATGTGAATTTAAACAGGCTTGTGGTAAGAAAGACTGTAAATAGTTGTATGTATGCTGACAATAACAAAAACTACAAACGCAATAGAAGACTTTTTCTTCTCCTACTGAAGGATTTACATGCAAAGGCACATATCTAACAAAATATTTTGAAGTTTTCAAACTGTATGTTCAGGTTTCTGAGATTCAATATCGGTCAGAGATCGTGATCCAAATGGTCAGAGGCTCAACTGGGAGGGAAGATCTTTGATTCTTAACCCCTTGCACACTGCATAATAATGTTTACTAGATAATACTCTCCTTGCACATCAGTGCAAACTCTCCACCATCTCGAATCTCAGTCACCATTGCCAATTGCCGTTAAACAGGCTATAAATAGTGCTGTGTTTCCAACCAAAATGATCTGAAATGGCTCAGTGTCTCAGTTTGGAAGAGCTTGGGGTTTTTTTCTCTGACTATGTGACATTTAAAACCAGTAACTCAATAGATTGACTGTTCTGAGGTCAAGGGTAAATGTTCTTTCTTACACATTTCACCCCATTTGACAGCCCTTATCAGGGTCAGGAATTTTTTTGCAGATAACATCAGAGCATGTGAGTCTGAGGGAGGTCTGTCATGGGACAAGAACTTGGCCGGAGAGAGGCCAAGGAAAGAGGAGTTGGGTGAACTCAGCATTTGGCATTGAATGCCCACGACATACTTCCACCCTGTGGGATTACTGGTGGACGACCTAGATTGCGACGCTGCCCTCCTGCCCTCCATCTTACTTTTTTTTTTCTCTCTCCCTCCCTCCCTCCCTCCCTCCACTCACTGGTCAACAGAGATTACACTGAGAGAGCAGAGCCTGGCCCATCAGTCAGAACTGAGCATGTGACTGACGGAGTGACACACTGCACGGATGGAAGACAAAAACACTTCTCCTTCCTTTCCTTTTCATTTTCTTCTTTAATTTATTCCTCACTTCTCTATAATTTCCACATCACCTTTCATCCTCCAGAATAGATGCATTACAGATTTTACAGTGATGGGCAGAATTTCATAAAAGTGATGAAAAGATTATACTAGGAGATTGATCTGACAAGAATTCCTTTAGTTGAACAATCAGTAGAAACTGGAGCTTGTTTGTCTGTCTGTCCACTGTTGAGGATTAACTTCAATCACTGGTTTGTATTTACAGATTGAGTAAACTGGTTCAAGCATTAATCCCCCTGACTGCTGTATAGTGCAGTGGATCCTGTGTTTACTTACAGGCCAGTATTGCTTTTGATGTCACAGATTTCCTGGCTTTACTGTAATTGATGCCTCTCTTCTTCTTTCAAATGAGAACTTACCAAACATGTTCCAGGTCAACAACATACGCACAAGCACAGTCATATTTAAATGCTCTGATCCTGTTATTTTAGAGATTTGTTAAGGTAATAAAGTTACTGTTTCGGTAGCATTTGCCAAATCGCCTTTGGCCCTCGCTTCTCTATGTGAGCCGTTGTAAGTGTGTGGTTGTCTGTACAGTGTGCCTGTGCATGTTTCAGGCTAATCTCTAGACAGCCACTTGTTTACATGTACTCCAGGAGACACCATGGGAGCCTGATGCACTGAAGATACAGACATGACTAATATAAGCACTTAAACTAATATTTGAGGTCTCCAGAGTAACAACAAATATGTATCCATTATTAATGTCATACTTTATATGTTTATATCAAATACTCAAAAAAATCATACAATTTATCCATTTAAGGAACACCCAGTGGTGGAAAGAATATTCAGATCTTTTGTCACAATATAAAAATAATTACAAGTAAAAGGGTTGTATTTAAAATATTAGCGTAGTAAAGTTTTATCAGCAAAGTGTACTTTGGCCTCAAGTATCAAAAGGAAAATGCTCACTATACAGCAGAATGACCCCTGTCCGTGTTATTTTATGTCATTGTCATTATTATTGTTGATTTATTACTTAACAGCCCTTTGATGGTGTAGCAGGTCACGGTGAGGCTAATTTTACAACTTTATTTACTCAGGGGTGGTTTAATCTATAAAAGTGCATCATATCAAACAGGTTGATCTTTTGTTTTGTGTAAAACTTATTCTAGAAGGTAACTAGTAACTATGGAGGATTAAAAAGTACAATATTTCCCTTTGAAATGCAGTGGAGTAGTGAAGTGTAAAGTCACATACTCGTGACTTTATTTTACTTTATTTACTCGAGTAAATAAAGTACCATGAGTCCCATAAAACAGGTTTAGTGTAAAACCATGTGTCTGATATTATTTTATACAGTAAGCCTACAATACCTGCCTATGTGGATTAAACTACTACAGGTATATTGTGTTGATTCTTCTTAAAGGTACAGTAGATTAGCACATAAACTCCTTGAACTCTCTGTACTCATGCCGCGATGTCCCGAGTAAGTTAAGTAGCCGGCTGGAGGTATCCTAAAGGTGTGGCACTCGGACGTAAGAGGATAAACATCCACCACGTTGACATCCGCTCACAACAACAAACAACAGTCGGAGCAGTCACGTCGCGCTCGTCTTCCTCGTCCCGTTCCCGCCCAGCAGCCCCGCCCACAGCAGCTGCTGTCATCCTGAAACTCCTGAACCATCACTCCAGCCTGTTCATTCACACTGCTGCTGTGATGCGTTCAAGTGCTGTTTGTTATGTGGCGGTTGATTGATTTCAAAAGCAACATAAAGATGTTTTATGCTGCAGTGACTGAATAAAAATGAAAAAGTGAAGAATGAAAATGAAGATTGTTGTAAAAAAAAATATAGCCTAGCTTAAAGTCAATGAAAAAAAATGAAAATAATATAATATAAATATAAATATTTATATTATATAATATTTATATTATATTATAAATAAACATTTGTGATGCTAATACATAAGATTTTAAGCTAAATCCTTTAACAGTATGGGCCTATATATTTTCAATGTTTAATATGAATTGCTAATTGCTAATTTATCAGTGGTGGAACTAAGTAGTTTTACACATGTGCTGTACTTAAGTACAAATTTGAACTTAATATAAGTGTTAAAATAAGTGTTTTGTCACTTTAAACTTTCAATACACATCAATTTAGAGAGAAATATTGCACTTTTTTACTCAGTTACATTTACCTTACAACTACTGGTTATTTTACAGATTAAGATCTTTTTCTTTTTTTTTTTAAACATGCTTTTTACTATAGGTTGAAATATTTCAGAGTAAACTGCAACAGTATAAAAAAATGTTAAAATTAGCTCCATCTCCTCTAACTGCAAAAGCATTGCACTTACAATGCATCAGCATCTCTTGATAGTTTAGGTACATTTTGCAAATACTACTAATATTTTTTCAACTTAAGCAACATTTCGATGCAGGGCGTCTTCTTGTAGTGGTGTATTTCTACAGTGTGTTATTTCAACTTTTACAGAAGTAGAGGGTCTCCACCCTTGTCCTTTTCCTGCTTCACTGAACTTTCTGACTAATCATAGAAGCAGTATTTACAACAGACAGTGAAGGCACCATCACACACAATGAATTTGTGTGTTCAAAGTGCAAACAAGCTGGCCTAAAACTGTTTAAAATTCACTTTCAAATTCACTTGCAGTTGCTCTACCCTGTGGTTGTGCCATACTTGCGCTTACTTTTAGAAAATGAAAACATCCTGTCTGTAATAGGAAACACACACAATGGGGTAGCCTGCTTTCATATGATTTTATCAAAAAAAAAAAATCAAAGAACAGGCCTATGTGGCAATACTTCATCATTTTACAGTACTTTTCACTTTATCGCACTTTTGATAATTTTTATGAGCCGCACCAAGAGATATTTTGTCTTTATGCAGGTAATGTGGCAGTGACCTTTGATTTACAACAGTTATATCAGCTGTGTTGTTTATTTATCCTCACTGTAAGGTTATTAAGGAATCATTAATAGCTGGCCTATCTAGTCCAACGACTAATTCACTTCAGTAATTATTAACAACAAGTGACCCAGGGAAGCAGCCAACACAATATCAAAGAGCTTCAATTTTGAGTCCAACTTTAACCAAAACAAACTGTCAATAATTGATAAATGAAATAATTTGCAATATTCATTGTGTTTTATGGTTTAGATTGCACTGAGTTAATCAACTCTAAGTTTTCCTCGGCTGTGAGTGATTCTGTAACTGAGGACACGCGGTCAGTCAAAACATCCTACACACACACATACACACACACATACACACACACACACACACACATACAGGCACACATTCCACGCTCCCTCCTTCCCCATATCATTTCTGCCGATGCCCCTCTGCTCTCATCCAAAACATACTTCCATCCTACTTCATTGGACACCACCCATCCCTGGTCCAATAATCAAACAGCTGTGTCCACTGTTTATATATAAACCCTGTTGTTCCACAATGCATTACCTAATTTGCCTGTGTGGAGGACTAATAAAAAACAGTCCCACCTGTGGCACAGCAGGGTCTGTTATCACAGTCTTCCCTTTGTACTGTAGGTCACAGGACACAAACCACCCCTGTAATACATAGGAAAACCCATGGAGGCCCAGGATTAGATTTTAATCTCATTCTTGGGCTCTAATAATACTTTTAAAATTCCCATTTTACAGTTATTAATTTAATCATGTTTTGAAATGAATCTCCGCTCTGGTGGTGCAGTCTTACCAACCAGCTAATGTCATCCTGACCTTGCATATTTTCCCCAGGAATCAAAACAGAGGTGGGTTATGTGCAGTTTAGTAACCGGTCCAACTTTATCTGCAGAGGCTGACCTGCTGCTGCTGCTGCTACTGGAATGTCTCGCGCCTGCCAGGTCTAATTGCGGAAAAATAACTTTGCAATCAAGGGGGATTTTCACATTCATTAAAAAGTAACAAATATGGAAGAGCAGACTATTTGATGTAACAGACTGTTTGAAACAACTGAAGATAAATTTGCTGCAAGTGTAACCTTGCGTATCCAAATTTTGTTCCTAGCTTAGTTCTGTGTATCAAAGGGATTTCTAGGTAGCACCAATGCCCAGCTTGTAAGTAGTTACAGTAGGGCAGCAATGGCACAGAGTTCTTCAACAGCTTTGCTTAACTGTGTCATCAGTACCTACTGTGCCCTGGCATGTTCACTGTGTCTAAAAATGGTTCTGGATATAAAGATATTAGCGCTATGATGGAGAACGTGATGAACAGTGACTATGGCTCTGAGAGGATTAGGGTTAGCTCAAGTCCGCTCGCTGTTTGTTTATCTTGTTTTCTTATGCAATGCACTCAGTCAGATGCATGCTGGTCATCCACATAACCACCATCCCCCTTTAGCATTTACTTTCACAGCTGGATCACAACTATTCCCTTTTTATCCAAATGATTTACTGAGTTCTGAATTGGCAATAAAGGGCAGCTATGCATATAAACCAGTCACTTGACTAAATATCATTGTGAAATATAATTTGTACTTCATCGATTAGACTGTGTGAATACATGAATGATCACACTTTAATGTGTCACTAGTCTTGTGCCTTTGCCTCTCCTAGAAAAGGCAGAATGTTGTTCATGCCTTTTAAGACACAGTCTTTAATAATTACACAGACTTGTGTGCTGAGAATGTGTCAGCTGACTGTTGTGCTCTCAGATGTGTCTCTCAACCGCGTCCATTGAAAACAACGTCTGATAAGCAACTTTGATAACAATGAAGAAGTCACATTTCTTGTTCTTGTCTTTATCGTGTTTCCAGAGATTTTTACCATCCACATGAAAATTCAGTTGCGTCCAGCTAGTTTAACCTTTGCCCCCAGGAGCTCACAGACCAAACAAACAATGTCATTAAGGCTTTACTGTTTAATGATACATCTGCGAAAATCACCCGGTCCGGTTAGTCACTCAGTAACAACTTTATCGACATCAAGAGAAAGGAGGACAGTCTTATCAAAACAGTTACTGCAGCTTATTGAGATAATCAGTAGTGAATACAGGTCAAATCAGGAGCTGAAACCGCTGTAGGTTAACTCACTTTACAGGCAAATAAAATAACACAGAGATGGGTTGTTTGTTTGTTGACCTACAATGAGGTGCAATAATGATAAGATTCATAAATTTATAGAACACCTGGGTGCTGGCAGCTGGGGAGTAATAGACAGAAAACTGCAAAATACACAAACATGCTGAAGTACTTCTGTCTGTTGAATATGAAGCTTGAAGACATGGTGATCTTAGCTTAGCATTTAGCAAAAAGAATGGAAACAGAGGGACAAAGCTAGGACAAATTCCACAATTTGCACTTTGGTTTTTGTTCGGATCAATAAATCTAACTTGTTAATTAGTGAGCTTTAAAGGTACTGGTGGGAGGATTTTGTTACCTTTGGACAGAGACATGCTAGTGGTTTCCCCTTGTATTTTTAGGGAGGTGTATTTCCAAAATGTTGACAGATTGAAGTAAATTTTTAACTTTTTAAAAAACCTTTGTAAATTTTACACAAAGTTTGTGAAAAAAATGTACTATTGAAGTCAAAACTGTCACTGTCAGAACTTTATTGTTGGCTTGATTTGCATTGAAAATACAAACATTCCTTTATTGACACTGATAACATTTTACAAACCTTTTACTACGTGACTTACAGACACATTTTATATCATGTGTGTCTGAATCACTTTTTGTTGTCATCATTCTTGTTACAAGCCCGTTGAATCACTGAGGCTGTTAAAACTGGATGAATCTAGCTTAGAGGAGGGCCACACAAAGACTGCATGGGTGTGTGTGGTGAGTAATACTAAAGAAGAGGAACAAACTGATGCCAGGAAACAGCCTTCAAACGTATTATATTTCATGTTAATTTTTGTGCTTTTCAGGATGCAGCAGCACTTAGTGCAAATGGAAGAGCTTTGACCTTCAGCGCTGCATATTCTGTCTTTCATTATCTGCTCTGTTTGAAGTGACCAGCGGTACGTTGTGGTCATGAACTGAAGTGATGAAACACACTTCAACTGGATGACCCCTGACTGGAATACAGAAAGAAGATACAGAGAAGAGTGAGACAGTTTCACCCGCCTTACATTCCGTGTCCTTACAACACCTCATCTGATGATTTATTTCTCTTTACCAAACATCCTGCCTCACAGGATTAACATTAGAGAACACAGTGGGCCTGCAACTAACAATTATATTCATTATTAATTAATCATTTGGTCTATAAAATGTCAGAAAAGGGTGGAAAATGTTGATCGCTGTTTCCTAAAGCCCAAAGTGACAACCTCAAATGTTTTCTTTTGTTCCGACCAACAGTCCATAATCCAAAAGTATTCAGTTTTCTGTCATAGAAGGTTAAAAAAACAGAAAACTTTTATATTTGAGAAGCTGGAATCAGATATTTGGACGTTTTTTCTTTAAAATATAAAAAAATAGTTGGCAATTCATTTTCTATCAGTCAACTAATCCATTAATCAGCTAACCCTTGCAGCTCTAGAACACAGTAAGACTAAAACAATAAGAAGTACAGTTTGCATAACCATAGGGACATAAAATCATGAAATATAAGTATGATTCAAATGGCAATGGGAAGGAAATGTATGACAAATACAACAAAGATGTAAATAAAAGCAGAAACTTAATTAAAAGACTGACTAAAAAAGCATGTTTTAAGATTCTTGAGCCATGAGATATGTGAAGGGATGAAGCCCATAAAGCGAAGAGCTCTGGCCTTTAGCTCCTCAGGTGTGGGCTGCGTATGCCTTGTGGAGGGTGACAGCAGCTCCTACAAACACTGTAATCTACCAGGTGAAAGTCCACTGTTTTTATCAAGTATTGAGACACTCTGCGACCCACATATGCCACACTAATTTTTTTTGCAGTTGCTAAGCCCGCAAATGCTATCTTTATTTCACAATGATAGCTAGACGGGAGCTGTAGAGTCATGCAGACGCTCACACGTATGCGGATGCTCACTATGTTGAGCCTTTTTTACATGATCACATGTGTTCGAAGGTTTGACTTGTGTCTATCAATATACCAATACCATGTCTGTATTCATTTCTCGGTGCAGTAAGTGACTGACCTGACATTAGCATAGTTATATTTTTCCCCTCCAATGCGGCTATTGTCCAATGTGTTCCTATTGAGGGCCTCACATTACAAGCCCACAGTGCAGCTATTGTATCTTGACAAGGACCTTTCACACACTCATTGCCAATACTAGCACTTATTGGCAGATTCACAGTGTAACAGTCATACTGTTGCAGGTGTGGAAAATTCCATGAAGACTCTTGCACTGTACCATGTGCTTTGTAAGTGAAACAAATGGATCTGGAATCACAAAGAACATGCTTATAAGATGCCGAGTCATGCATTTACACACAATTTACACAGACCTCAGCACTCAGATTACATGTAGAAGGTGTCAGGCCACAAAGAGGCCACTCAACTCAGTCATTATTTCAGATTAGATATCTGTTTGAAGAGTGCCACTTGCAGAGGGGATTGTAGCCAGATGACATGTCTCTCACGCTTTCCGCTTTCCCTCAAAGTAACATCTGTACAACACCTCACACAGGAGCTCTGTGGTATTGATTAAATCCTCTATAGGACAACTTTGAGTAGGACAATAGCTGTACACTATCAAGGAAAGCAAGGAGAGGGAAGGGCTTCCTTTTTGACTTTATCTCTTCTTGGCCTTAAATCAAGGTTGCAGGCCCAGCTGCATTCCTAGCCCCTCAGCCTCATACTGTACAACCACAGCCGACAATAGCTCTACCACATTTTGAGAAATGTCAGTGTACAGTACCACTGTGACGTCTGTTTCCTCAGTTAGACTGAGATGAGTTATCGTCTGCAGTAGACTGGTGTAAAAACAACCTTGCCAAGATTCCAGTTCACACCCTGTCAGTGACCTCAGTTATATGAAATACCACCTAACGACTAAAGTAAACTTATCAAATGTGACACACCACAAAGAATAATAAAGACACTGACAAGGGGCTGTTACAGAGAAAATTTGATACATCTCATATAAACTTTTCTTTATCTTTCTCAGCACCCCTGTGAAAAAAAAAACTCCATACTAGATCTCACTGAAAAAACTGAAAAGCAGAAATAAGTGCATAAAAGAACATTGCAGTAGATAATGGAGATAATAAAAAAACAACAATGGAAGTCATTGTAAATCCACATTGGAGTATCACGTAATACTGTGAGAGTACTGGTGAAATGTCATGAGTCGCTGTCATCAGCTTCCTTGTCATGCAACCGCTGGAAAGAGTCAAGCTGCATTATCAATCCCACAGCTGCTGCTGTCCAATGGAGAGAGCAGAGGGGAAAGTGGGCCGGTCTGCACACCCACCTCCCCCCCCACACCCCCAAGCTTTATAAAATTCCCTCATACATCCGCCTTGCACTACGCTATAAACAAAGCAAGGCTGTTGTCAGTGCAACCATTTACGCTGTTTGAAAAGAAGTTTAAAAAAAAGTTGTTGTGGACTTTTTTTCGGGAGTGCTCATCTCAGGACAATCAGAAATTAAACCCACAGGTAGGTTTCTGTTTCACACAATAAACTTATTTTAATTTCTTATTACCTTATAAGAAACTATGCGCGTACTTCCCAGTTGTTGTTGGTTTTTTTTTTGTTTTTTTTTTAGTTTCGCGGCACGTCTGAACATGTTCACTACGGTTTGGCAGTGCACTATTGTAATCCAGTTTGAATACGAAAAAAAAATGGCATGTGATTATTTATTTCTACCACCAATCATAGAAAAGCCTAACACATTTCTCAAAAATTTCAGACATTCGTGTGGTTTGCGCGTAAAAATACATTTTGGGTTGTCATTTTTGTTTGTTTTTGCATATTTCCAGAATTATGAGACATGCATTTTTGTAGTAAGGCAGGGCACTCCTATGTTAAGCATGTAAACAGGCAGAGGAACTGGCTTTTCAGATCAACATGCTTTTCGCACGTGACACTGGAAGCACGCACGAACGCTCACACAGATCAGGACGCGTTTTATCTCAAATGTTACAAATATTACGAGTGAAACTGTTGCATAACAAATCCTCTTTATTTTTGAGCCTTAATATTAAGGAAAACAAACACACATACACGAGGGGTGGGGGTGTGTCGGTTGCGGCTTGCAAAAGACAAAATCTAAATATGAAAAATGCAATTTATTAACTTAAGGGTTTAATGGCAGCCTGCCAGAAATATTAATCATATCCTCCACTGGTTGCTATGAAAATAACACTACACCCTAAGCTGTTTTCATGCTGTGGTCAGTTTCCTGGCTAATTCTAATATTGAGATATGGAGCAAAATGCAGTCTTCAATCATGACTAAAAGCTTATGAATGTCTGTTGAACTGTCCTGATAAGTCTCAACTGCAGCAACTGGTGAAGCAATATTGGGGGTTTTTTCCACTTATGGAGCCGCTGGTCATTCCCTAAAACCAACCTGACCTCCGCTCACAAACTTACTATATGGGCTACCAGCAACTGAGACACCCACATTTTTGATATCTTTTACAATCTGAAAATGTAGGTCTGTGACAGCTTAGTCCAGGAGGCCTGCTGCTGCGCTGATATTTCAGAACCAGGGATTTGACAGATTACGCGAGTTCCCAAAGATTAGGGAAGCAATCATTGTTTCTGCAGATGGATGTCACAGGCTCGTGGATTTAAAACTATATGGAGGCAACAGGAAGGATGGCCTGGCCTTGATTCTGTATCCCTAAAACCAAGGCTCGCTGACCAAATCTAATCAGTGCATATGCTTCTCTCTCTCAGCAAACAGAGGGAGTTTGATCTCAGAGCAACATGCTGTTTTGTAACTTGGATGTTCTGGTTTAAAGTAGTGTGTCGAATGACAGGATTTTCTGTGGAAAACAAGCACTAATGTGTCATGTGTTGTTTTTCTCTGAAGCTCAAATAACATTATCTCACTGTTGAGTGAAAACATTGGATTTCTGCTTCTCAGGAATTAACACATAAAGCCTTATAATGAGATGACAGTTATTGTTGAAGGTATAGAGTAATAGACTACCAATTACTTTGTTGTCATAGGAGTCATGTGTCAAATTTTCAGTCAGAAAATCATGTTTACCTCCAAATTGTGTTTCAGAAGCCTACCAGCCATCATTTGACTGACAAAGTATAGTTTGTATGTCATGTTTTCGGGGCTTCACATTTCAGATAATCTCAAGCCTATATCCTCCCACTGTTTCCTGTTCACTATTGCATAATACAGTCTCACTTCTGCCAGGCCGCTGCTTCAGTGAATAGTTTGCTTTCTTCTCTACAGCCTGACAATTTCTAAAAAAAAAAAAAAAAGACACAAAAAAGTTTCAATAGGGAGTATACATGTAGGAACTGGTTTGACTTGGTTAAATACAATGAGCGCCTGTTGCCAGTGACACAAAACCAGTTTGGAGTGTAGCCAGTTTAAAGAAAGCCCCCTGCTGCAGCAGTAACATGAAATCCCTGTGAGAAGAAGATGCACTGCAAAAACATTACTTCCCTTTTAATATATGTTTCCAGGCATTTGGTTGCTAACTGGAAAAATGATAAAATTCTGCTTTTCAGTCTTTTTTTTCATGATTTTCAAATTTCATTATAGTAGAGAATATATCTCTATTTTGAGTGTATTCTACATCTCTACATCTATGAAATTATCTTGACAAATTATTACATAAGCAATATCAAGTAATGTTTGGGGTCAACTAGAACGCCTCCTTCCCTCCGCTCCTCCTGGCCAGGTGAAACATTAGCTAGGCAAGGCGAACAGTTCGAGGCACACCGCTGGTTTAAACAGCAGGTGACCTAGTTGTCTCAGCCGGCCGCCCTGCCAGCCTCTCTCTGCTGCCAGCCTGCTGACAGGTGGTGGTGATGATGGCCAAGCTCAGAGGAAGTGTGCACTTGTTTTGTTTTGTTTTTGTTTTTTTTTTGTTAATGAGCTCTCTGGTCTGGTTTTACGTAGCTGTGTTTGTAAACAGGCTTGAAAATAGGCTTAGAGGATTCCCCCCATGTTGATGCGTAAACTGATTTTTCACATTTTATAATCTGAAATCGCCCGTTTGTATTATATTTCGACATCACTGTCAACATGAACATGCCTTCTCTCTCATGGCTGTGGAATCTCGACGGGGGCTGATCTCTTGCCCTCCTCAACAAAGGTCCTGCAGTGTGAAGACAGCCATGTTTTTGAAAGCCTCAGCAGAAAAATGAACCTGTTGTTTGATACTCCTCTTCCTCTGTGCTATTGTGGGATCCGGCTAGCTCCGGTCTCTGTTTTCTCCCTGTCAGAGGAGCTTGTGTGTGTGTGTGTGTGTGTGTGTGTGTGTGTGTGTGTGTGTGTGTGTACTCTACTGGACAGCCATCATCTCCACATTTGAAATATAACGAATCACTTCCTCTAAAAAGCCAAACTTGCTCTGAAGGTTTGACTGCAGCCCTGCTAGCTTGATGTTGATTAATCTTCTTCTGCGGTTATACACAAAGACAAACAGAAAGACGGAGAGAACAAAACAGATGGAGAGAGGCTGGAAAGAGCAAACATAGCGACTGCAACCAAGCAGCAACGAAGACAAACACTGAAAAGTGACAGAATGCACACAGTTAGAAAGCCAGCAGATGGATGAAAAGGGGCTGGGATGTATTGATGGGAACGAGCGTGTCAGTTACTTCCTGTATATGTATGTGTGTGTGTGTGTGTGTGTCTGTGGGTCAGTCAAGTTGAGCGGGAGAGAAGAGGGCAGGCCCCTGGCTCTCAGGAGCCACCAGGGCCAGTGGACAAAGAGCTCTCTTAACTGGCTAATTTGATTTGCATGCAGAGCCGCAGCCTGCCCGTTCTCCTCCAACACAGCATCATGATCCACAGAACAATCTGACGCCTGGCTTCTCTTTACATTCCCCCCCTTTCATTCCCTTTTTTTTTTCTCCCACCCTTTCCCAGTCTCTGTTTCTTTGTCTGCCCCCTCTCTTGAATCTTTCTTGTTGAATAGGACCATAGTGTTCTTTTTCGAAATATGTTCCCAATCTTGAAACTATTTTCAGGGAGGGACTTCTTCAGTTTTCTGTTCATTGGTGTGTTGACTTGACTCCTCTGTCTTCATAGCACATGTGTAGGAGATTCTGGTTACGTTTTAGACATGTTTGAGAAGAGTGAGAATTACTCAGAAATCACATTTCCTTTTTTTCCCCTCCTATTAGTTCATCGACTAATCTATCAGCTGAGACAGACAGACATATTAAGTCGGGTTGTCTGTGAGGTTTTCTGCCTCTGTCCAAGTCTTTTCATGTGGGCTGTTGTCGGGTGTGTCCACATGTTAGTGCAGTTCAGTGCCAGTCTCTGCATGTTCCTGTGTCTGTACACCTGTGTGTGTGTGTGTGTGTGTGTGTGTGTGTGTGTGCATACGTGATCTTACACAGGTCTGTGATAGTCTCCTTTATTAGCTGTGTGTAGATAAGAAACACACCCACACCAAAGTACAAGTAATCTGTCATTTTACTGCAGCAAGTCAGCCTCCTATAGCCAGCCAAACTTTCTATGCCTTTTGAAAAAGAGGTTTGAGTTAAAGCAGGAAAAAAAGAGATCTTAAAATAACATCTTAACTTAATTAGTGTCTGGAAATTGGAAAATTTTCTCACAAAATTAATCAAAAGTATCATTTCTTTTCACATAAACTGAAGCATCTTCAATTTGAAAGTTTCAAAACCTCTGAAACACAGTTCGCCAGTTGCTCACTGACTATCCTCTCTAACCTTCAGGCTCTGCAGCTCTTTGAAATGGATGACATCCAGGTCGTTGAGTCCAAACCCCTGCTGGTTGACAGGGAACTGCCGGTATGTATTCTGAAAAGAGTGTTAAATAGTTTATTTTAACCTGTTCACACTGATCTTTACATGATCTTTCTCTGACAAGTTGCCCATTTGTGCATGTGGTTTACTCAGAATTCCACATATAAAAATTTGTGCACATTTTAAATGGAGACCACAGAGGCTGTTCACCAAGAAATACACTACTTTAAAATGATTATACATGACTCACTGATTGTCGCCTCCTGTAATTTCTCAAAAATCTGAGTCATCTAAGGAAGATAAAACCTGTTTGAAATCTTTCTTCGACATCTATTCGTTTAAAAATTGAAATGAAAGTGAAACCATGGAAAAATACCATGGAAAATATAAAAAAACATACCAGGCTCTAAGTGGATTTTTTATGAGTCATAGCATAGTTTTGATCTTCATCTGAATTTGTGTCAAAATACACACAGTGATAGACAATCACGGTGCCATACATTTGCCAGATTAGGTTTATTCATGTAAGTGTAGTAGTTAATTGGAAAACAACAAAAATCTCACAATAAGGAATTCATAAATGTGGATGTGGATCTGCACTATAATATCAATAATATTAAATATCATAGTAATTAATGAACAAATGAGAGTGAAAACATAAACTTCTTGTTGAAGGAAACAGTTTTCCAATGATGGCCATGTTAACCTTATGAATAAACTGTATGAATGTCTGAATCATAGCTCAAAAATGCTGAAATCTCACATCTTCTATCATTTGGTCCCAGACTGACCAACAAATAACTTATCCTCTTCCAAAATGGTTTTGTCAGATTAAGATTCACTTCAGTGATTGGACATCAGTAGGTTTGTGCGACAGTCTCTCTGCTCCACAAATCCTGAGGGTAGTTTGCTGACCTTGTCCTGTCCATCACTCATAACTCTGAGTTCTACAAATAATCCTGTTCAATCATTGATCATTTGTCCACCACTACAGATTTGTGCAGTTGAAATTATATCCACTCTCAAATGACAGCGGTCATATGGACGTGAAAATACATTCAGTGACAGGATGATGCCCTCCGGATATTAGATTATAGCATGCTACACTGTAATTGCATTAGTTGTATGTTTTCATTACTCTGTTCTTTCCTTTCAGGGCTTGAGAGAGGCTGTGCAGCAGCTCGTTATCAAGGTATGTTTGCAGACACGAGAAATTAGATTCTGCATGTATTATTCCCGCCAGTTGTAAACCCAGCTTTATCAGTTGACAGATGATACCATTTACTGGTTATACAGTATGTACAGACAGTTTTAATGTTTATCTAATATTTAGGACCATTGTCTAGTATCATCTAGTGGCTGGTTAAAAAGAAAAACTCAGACAGTAATCAACATAGTTGTTGCTCTGCTTCATCTGTCTTGGTGATGACCTTTCATCCACTGTGATTTTATTAGGACAGAAATCTAATTGGGGCTCCACTAATTCAGTCAGCTACTGAAAGTGATGAAACCCAGTTTGGATTAGATTTGAAAGATAACACAGCAGCAGTGCATCGACCTTTTCACTTTCCTCTTCAGCACATTCACATACACTCATACACACAGTTTGTTTAGTATGCAGATGCTGCTGAGTCAGGGGGCCCTCTCAGCACCTTGGACAGCGCTCCTGTCAGACCCTGTCAAATCCACCTTGTTTTCAAGTTATATATGTTGTCGTTATTAAAGGTGTAGTGTCAGTATGAAGCACATATTCTCTCATTCTCCTCGAGTTTATGGGTCCTCTTCTGTGGCAGTCAATGGGTGGAGCTCCTTCACAAAGCTTTTTTCAGTCCAATTAATGAGCCAATCAGTCTCTCATGACCTTTTGAATTACTTTGGTATCACAGAGACAAGTTCACTGACCTGAAGTATCCAGGACAAGAGAGGCTAAGCTTCCAACAATTAGTGACACAGTTTAGTTGAAGGTGACGATATCAGAGGTTTGCTCCTAACATTCATAGTAAATATGCACAAACAACAAAAGACTTTTTGTCCGTTTCATAGATTCATAGATGCACGCACACACACACACACGTGTTGCCTTGCAGGATTAACTCATCTCTGTGGCATACGTGCTCGAGTGTGTCCTGCAGAAGTGGAGAGTGGGTGGAGCCAAGCGTTGTGAATCCTTAGATGTTTACATGCACACTGTGTCCAGTAAATAGGTTATATACCTACTTGGATGTTCCTCTAGAGTAGATCCCATGCAGCCAACACTGGTTTTAAAAACACCCAAAAGGTCAACTCCTACGCCAGACCTTACAGGTCAGGTTACCATGAGGCAGTTTTGTGGGGGGTTTTATGTTTAAGTCTACACATTAACAGTTTCACCAGCATATTTTTTAGATTAAAGGTTACACTCAACGTTACACTGAAATATTCACTCAACAGTGTATGTCTCATTTTGGAATATAATTCTTCAAATGCTTATTAGAATAACACACTGATTCTACCACTGGTCAGATCATTTGCAAGATATGAACATTTTGTCATTTGGCAGACGCTTTTATCCAAGGCGACTTACAAATGAGACAAGACGATCAAGCTTTAGCGGACAGTGACTCAGAAAGAGCCACACTACAGAGTGCAATGAGAAAGAGCACCAGAAAGAAATTATTTTTTGTTTCTTTTTTATCAATAATTATTAAATAAGAAACAACTGGAAGTAGACAAGTGCATAGGGAATACCACAAACAACAAGAAAGTAGTGCAGCAATCAACAAAAGACTACAAGGTTAGAGTTTTGAGGTGTTCACTGAAGAGCTGAGTCTTCAGGCATTTCTTGAAAACTCAGCATATGTAAATACACACAACTTTGCTTTTAAAAAAGTGTGTAAAACTGTGAATAAACAGAATTTAGATTCATGTTTTATATTGTAAGCAAGCTTTAATCTATATTTGTAGGTTAAAGGTCTATTTAATTACCATGGATACCAGAAATTCAGTCTGTCATTTACTGTTTATGGGGAATCTTTAGCAATTGTTGTGACAATATCATCAAGAGTTGTGCTGTTTACGGAGGTCAGAGTTTGTAGATTTTGCGGCTTTTTGATTTTCTTTGGAGGTTTTGTGAACATTTCCCCCCAGTATTACTGAATAATGGCAGCTGTCTCCCCCTCACTCACTCATTCATTCATTCAACATGTTTTCCCACTGATCACACACATATATCCATAGTTACTCATCATGTCAACTCAGTAGCCAATGCCCCTCTGTCTGACATTGGCTGATCCAATTTAGGGATCGCTTCATCTAGAATTAGCTTGTTTTGACCAGCCTGCAAGGCACCATGGGAGGCCAGGAGCTTAGGCCAACTGGTAAGCAGCAGGGGTATAAAACGCTGCTCGCAGAGCAGGGCTCAACAACTTCAGAAGCTTCCCAGCATTTGGATCTATAGCTCAGAGAGCAACTGCGACTACAGTTTTTCAGTAGCGAGCAGTGTTAAACTCCTCTCCTGCAAAAATGGTTCTGGAGGATTCTGATGTGGAAATGATTGTTGCTGAGATTGAAGTCAGCGTGAGTAGACAAAATTCTGTCTTTTTTTTTTTTTTCTGCTGAGCAGTTTCCAGTGGATCTATTGGATTATGCTGCATGATGGATTGCAGCTCCTGTTTTGTAGTTGCTGCAAAAGGTGTCAGCACTGAATGGATAATAGCTTTGTATTTTGTTTGAAGGAACTTTTACGGTTTATTGGAAGGAATTTATTGGATTTTTATCTGTCCTGGTTTGGCTGTTTTCTAGTTTGGTTGAAGAAAAGTTTTAGAAAATAAGGAATGAAAAAAAGCTTTGATGGCAATAAGAAAACAAGATGAGGCAGCAATGAAAGATTGAGTGAATTAATTATTGCAAACTGAAATGCAAGAATGAATATGCATTTTCATTGTGATGGTAGTTGTCATAAATGTATTCAGATTTGAAATTTTGAACTTCTTTTTGACCTGAAAGACTGAACTCCTATAGGAAGTTATATATTTACACAGCATTTTTTCATTGCTTCTCATCCATGCATTGCATTCTAAGCTTGGTCATTTTTGTGCATCTTTAGGAGCATGATGTGGAGACTCCTCATGGAAGAATCCACTGTACGATGAAGGGGATTCCCAAGGGTGACAGACCAGTCATCCTCTCCTTCCACGACATTGGACTGAACCGTAAGCCAGGCCCTTTATTTAGCTCTATCTAGATGAAACATCTGTTGTTGTGCCTAAAGCCATGAATATTGGATCAGATTAAGTTCACCAAGTTAACTTTGTGTTATTAAGTCTATTATATTACATTATCAAAACTCTTCCGAGGTTACTGATGGATTTTTATGAAAGCACCTGCTTGTTACACCGAAACAAAACCCTGCAAGTCTTACACATATTCTCAGGTTACTTGAGGTCATTTCTATTTATCAGCCAAGTATCACTTATCCACCTCCACCTCCTTTGACTGTTTTCTAGACAAAACCTGCTGGGACACGCTCTTCAACCATGAGGACATGTCAGAGATCATGCAGCACTTTGCCGTGTGTCATGTCGATGCGCCAGGGCAGCATGAGGGAGCCAATACCTTTTCCACTGGGTGAGCCTCACACACTCACAAACAAACACACGTAGACTCGTAATGTATGTCAAGTAGTCTGTGACCTTTGACTCGACAGGTAGATCACTACGGATGTTCTTAAGGCGACCTAATTTGACAAGTGTGTTGTAGGGACAGGTGTTTATCTTGTTCAGCCTAATCTTTGTTCTAATGGTGGGACTTTGCCTCATGTTAACCTACAATGTAGACCTCTGATTAGATAGTGGTTATTTTTAAACTAGTGGTTTAAAGTTTTATAATAATTAGTTTTCTTTATTTGTCTTTCCAGTTATGAGTACCCCTCTATGGACCAACTCTCTGAGACCCTCCCACTGGTGTTGAAGCACTTTGGGTAAGTTGAGCTGCAGTTTTGACACCAACTGCTCACACTCATATTAAGGATTTTTGTCTAACCTGTTGTTCTAACAGTATCTGTGTATCTTTGTGTGCCTCAGGCTGAAGAGTGTTATTGGAATGGGCATTGGAGCCGGGGCCTACATTCTGACCAGATTCGCTGTAAGTTTCCTCCCTTGCCCTCTCAATCAGGCTTAATAATAATGAGTTTAATCAATCGAGGATTAGCAGAGCCAGCTAATGTGTTTCGTCTTTTTGCTGATTTTGGCAATGTAACACTGCTTATTTCTTGATCCCGCTGAGCCGTGAAAGCCTCTGGAATGTTCCAGATCAGCTCAACACTAACATTGTGCTCAGTAGGAAGTCTCACCGTGTTGACACAAGGCTGACAGTTATACAGCTTTTAACTCCTTAATGCAGCCTCCTTAATGCAGCCTCCTCTGTAACCGAAACAAATACACAATATTCTTAGCAAAGTGCCACATTTTGTGCTGATAAATCACAAATGCAATGTTGTGTGTGTTGTAGCTTGACTACCCAAACATGGTGGAGGGCCTGTTGCTCATCAACATCAACCCGTGTGCTGAGGGCTGGATGGACTGGGCTGCACACAAGGTATACACACACGTACACGCATTTGCTTAATAGTGTTTTGGACTGTCAGAGCTGAGAAAGAGACAAATGTTGTATTAAAGCTGACTGCGGTTTTTATGTCTAATCTCAGATCAGCGGCTGGACCCACGCCATGCCTGACATGATTATCACC
This sequence comes from Thunnus thynnus, assembly GCF_963924715.1. Lineage (NCBI taxonomy): Eukaryota > Metazoa > Chordata > Actinopteri > Scombriformes > Scombridae > Thunnus > Thunnus thynnus. Next base: position 18,662,295 of record NC_089531.1, on the reverse strand, counting down.
CATCTCTTTGGAAAGGTACGTATTCAAATTCCACTTTTTTTTTCTCTCTCTTCAGGATCTAAAGTACTGCTGCACACTGGTTCAGTGCATTACACTGTTAACTTGCTTTTGTAGGTTTTTAGGTCACAGTGAGTTGAACAGATTTTTTGTTTGGTCACCACAGGAGGAGATCCACCACAACCAGGACCTTATTGCCACATACCGTCACCATGTCTTAAACGACATGAACCAGTTTAACCTGCATCTCTTTGTCAAGTCCTACGAAAGGTAAACATATCAGAGTTGGTCTACATGTTGCTTTCAAAGGCAGTAAGAGAAAGAATTACTACCTAGAAATTCCAGGCCAAGAAGCACACTAAATGAAGCAAAACATAAGAATAAACTGGCTATTTAATTATTTAAAGAATGTAAACTTTCAATTAAATAAAATTAGTTTATTTAAGGTTTTAACAATTGTCTCTCTACAGTCGGAGGGATCTGGAAATCGAGAGGCCGGTCCCTGGAAGCAACGTCAGAACCCTCAAGTAAGTTTTTATCAAGCAACAAGCAAACATCACTTGCTATATATTTTTCTATATAACTATTTGATTATACTATTTGATTTGTAATATTCCTGAAATGTAATTGTACATGTTTCCTTTGTTCAGGTGCCCTTCTCTGCTAGTGGTTGGAGACAGCTCTCCTGCTGTCGAGGCTGTGGTGAGTTGAGCCGCATGTTCTGATGTTCACAGCCATTAAGAAAAGGCTCTAATGCTAATGATTAGACTTCCCACCACAGTTACCCTACTAATTTGTGTTGGCTGTTTTTTCCATTCACTACAGTCACCTGTTTAAGCCCACAAGATATGCGAGATTAAATGCTTAAGGATAACAGTCTAACATGACTTAGGCGAGAACAAAGTTGGGAATGAAAATCAAGTGATGCTGTGCAGTTTTAATCTATTAAAGTTAAAAGACTTGTGCAAGTGTTACTCATTTTAGCTCTGAGAGGGGCCCCAAATCCACCAGAACATTACTAATATGTTGGCCATAAGCAGCGCTTTCAAGTGATTCATTAAAACCCACTTTTCATATTTAAGTTTAACACGGTTTCTGATTTTATTTTTAGATTTTATTTATTTGAGCTGCAATATATGATCACACATCATTTAAGATAATTTACTGAATATATTTATTTTTTTATGCCTACAGGTTGAGTGCAACACCAAGCTGGACCCAACAAAAACAACCCTGCTTAAGGTGAGGGATCTGTTTCTCTCTCTCCATCCTTTCCCTCCTCCACCTTCTGTCCCATTTACTCATTCTGATTATAATAGCCTTGATGGAAAAACATCAGCTGATAAGATTCCGGTGGCTCAGCTTTTACCTGGTGACACATTAACCAGCAGTAGGACAGCTGAATGCGTCCTCAGAAGCGACATGCATATGTAATCTGCTGCGACTGACCTACTTGTGTTGGCCTGTGGCAACCTTTTATGATCCACAACTGAAACCAAATAGCTGTTGGACCTAAAATAGGTGCCATTAATTGGGGTTAATTATTCAAGGTCAAGATGAATGCTGATTGGAGGCAGTAGGGATAAGGTTTCTGGCGTGTTCAAATGGGACATGTTAAGTATAATGGAGGGTAATGGTGTATGTCCACTGCTGTGCGAATGCACAAACGTTGACATGCTAAATGTTAATAGCCTCTTTTGTGTTTTCCCCCCTCTCTCCAGATGGCTGACTGCGGAGGCATGCCCCAGGTTGATCAGGTGTGTATGTCTGTGTTTGTAAGACAGAAAAAGGAAAAAAAAAACTTTTGTGGGACATTGTTAAAGATCCCCTCCAGACATGTTTTAAAATGTATATAAAATACTCTACTTTGAATAATAATGTGTGTCTGATATGGTTTCTCCACAAAAAAAGTTCAATTATCTTGTTAAAATCCTTAAAATGTCATCTCCTCATTCTCCCTCATTAAAAATCCAGAATCTGTGAATATGCAAATATATTTAATTTCAGAAGTTTAACTGCTGTACCCAAAATGTCCAAACTTTAATGTTGTAGAGCAGGCTGGACAGAGCTGGGTAATCAGCACAGAGGGTCAGGTGGAGGGATGGGGTAAGAGGGTTGCACTTAAGAGCATTAGCGAGTAGCAGGCGTGAACCACAGTTGTCAGGTTGTAATCCTCCGCCCTGCGCCGCACCTGCTCATAGCAGCTGTCATATCTCAGACCCAAGCAGTAAGCTGCTGGATGAGAGACTGAGTCTGTCGATGTTATGTAAAGAAGTGTGATAATTAATGACAAGAGGACTGATTATCTCCCTCCTTGTGTCGTCCTCCTCTGCAGCCTGGCAAACTGACAGAAGCTTTCAAGTACTTCATCCAGGGCATGGGATACAGTAAGTATTCAAGACATTACTTCTTTATTTTTGCTATGCAGGAATGTTGAGATTAAACTTGCAAATTCTGGTTACTACCAGTGGACATATTTTTTGAATTAACTGAACAAAAATATTGCACTTCATATTTCTTCCGTGAGTGAGTTCACCCTGTAAAGATGAGTTTTCTGCCTCCTTGTGGTGAGATGAAGAGCTCTGGCCATCACATTGACCTCTTTTGGCTTCATGCTCTTTACCCCTTGGTGTTGGTTAATAAATGACCCGTGTACTCACTGGGGTGTAACTTGAACTCAGTCAGTTCTAGATATGTATTGCACTACAGACTGTGCTCACAATAGTCATCTTCAATCATAACAATGCTCCTCTTCCCTCAGTGCCCTCTGCCAGCATGACCCGGCTGGTCCGCTCCCGTACTGCCTCCGGCTCCAGCGTCACCTCCTTCGAGGGCAACCGCTCCCGCTCTCACACCAGTGAGGGAAACCGCTCCCGCTCGCACACCAATGAGGGCAACCGCAGCCGCAGCCACACGGTTGAGAACCAGCGCGGACGCTCCCACACAGACGGCGCAATGGACAACAGCAACGTGGACCAAGCTGTGCCCAAGTCTGCTGAAGTGTCCTGCTAAGTGAACCTCCACTCTCCAGACACCCAGACCTCGCAAGGTCCCTTGGGTTTGTGCTGCGCTGCCTCTAACTGCAAACTGACACACAGACACAGACACAGACACACACACACACACACACACACACACACACACACACATTTCTATGCACATACACACCGATGTGAAGAGGGACACTGAGATAGAATACCTGGATATATAAAACGCACAACGGACACTTGACTATTCAGTGCAGCTGAGATGCCCCAAATTTTAAAAAATGGTTTCTTTGGAGTATGAGGTCAAAGGTTAACTGTATGCCTGTTCTGTCATACCTGAGGGACTCAAACATATGTGAACAGTAAATGCTTCTGAGCTCCTTGGTCAGGTGAGTGTGTAGTTAGGGACAACGCAGCATCTGGGGACACCGAAGCAGAGAATGTCGGAGAAAGCTGTGGCCGCGAGTACACCAGCTTGTACATGTATCTATCATAATCTCTCATGCATATAAAAAAATGTTTTAATTTCCATGTCTGCATTCCTCCCATCCTGTTTTTATCTATTTTTATCATATTGACACAGCTTTCTCAAATATACCTGACTGTAAATGACTGTTTTCTGTTCTCACTGTAATTGTTTGATCATTTATTCTTTATTTTCCATGTCCGAAGTGTTGTTGTTTGTATGTAGGAGCAGATTTGTAGATTTGGAGAGAAAATGAGGAGGCACTTGGGTAAATAAAAACGGCAGTTTGCCTCATAAATTTCTACCTAACATTGAAATTAAGGGACGTACTTGGAGTATATCATGTATATACAGCAAATAATATTGTTTCATCTTGCCAGTGTCCATCATCTGTTGTTTTAACAAACTTCTACATCTTATACATCTGGTCACTGGTGAAATACAACTTATGAATCTTTTCAGGAAACAAATGATTATTTTTTGAACGTTCCAATGAGTCTGTACGCTTTGTCATGAATCAAAACACAAATTCAAAAGCTTTTACATCATATGCTTTATTAATGGATCATGGCTTCCGACAAAAAGGTTTTTTTTCTTGTTTTATATGATGATTTCTATGCAATCAAGCACAATGGAACAAAGATGTGCCATGGAATTCTTCACTTTTTAGATGTGATGCTCCTATGTGGTTGTGGATTTTGGGTGAGTGATGTGATAGGTCCACATGTTAACATGAGGATAGCCATAGAACTTACCTGACACCTCCTACTCCCGTATTTTACTTGCACTACAGCAACATTTGCTTTGTAGAACACACACAGCTTTGTAAAGATGCAATACACAACCCTCTAATGCTGTAGAAAAGCATTAAAATGAAATAACAGTTTGTATTTATTAAAAAAATGACAATAAAAACTTGTAACTGATCTTCCCTGATTGCATCATTATTTCATATTTTAACATGTGGTTATCTGAAAACCTTAAAAATAAGGCTTTGTCTTTGGCATATCAGTCCATTGCTGCCTTGTTAACATTTATCATAAAGGAAATTTAATGAAATATATGGAAAAATATCTACAATAACATCTTGTTATCTATGTTGACTTGTGAGTTTAAAGACAGACACTGACTGTTCTTGTGAGCATCTCTAGAGCATCACATGTTATATTCAAAAGCTACATAAATAAATTAAGCCTTCAAAATTTCTCACACTCACTGTCTGAATATTTTCATTTGCAAAGCAGTTCTTCAAATATTCTTCAAAGCATATCATGCTTTATGAATCCATTCTGGAGACACATATATATATATATTTCATATTTACAGATTTTTCCAATAGGAAAAAAGACCATAAGAAAATCCCTTGTACATAAACATACACATCACATATAGAAAATGTTGCATAAGACTTAATCTCAACCAAAAGAAAAAGAAGTCAGAGAGCGTGATTGATATGACATTTCTTAGTTCACGATTTCTGGGTAACCATAGTAACTCTCCAGCTCGGCGAAGATGTCATTAGGGTTTTTGCAGCTGAGGTTGCAGAAGCAGGCCTGGATCCACAACATCTTCCAGGTGAATCCTGTCCCGTTAGGACACTCAAACTCCACGTCGATGGTCTTGGACTTGTAGGGGATGCAACAGCGCTCGTCTGTGCAGACACCACAGTATTTGGGCCTGTACAGCTTCTTGCTGGTGCAACCAGAGATGGTGAGGTTTGAGGGCTGATCCTCCCTGTAGATGTTCAGACATTTCTTTCCTGGCTGAGGCAGAGTATAGAGAGAACCTTAACATTAGACTTTTTATCATGCAACCTTTGTTTGGCTGCTTAAGATTAGATATATAAATTATTTATTAATTGTAAACTTCTTTGCAAGAATGTACACTAATTGTAAACCTTAATGGTGCATCTGCATCTACCTTGATGTGTTTGGTGATGTCGACCTCACACGGCCGCAGGTTGCATAGGCGGGACTCTTTGACCAGCTCACATTGGTCGTTGGCGTTAGAGACCCTCATGGACAGGCCACGGCCACAGGTCTTTGAGCAGGGGCTCCATGAGGTAGTCTGGGTAATGCAGTTCTTATGCCAGCTCCTGGTCTCAGCTGGGTAAGCTAGATTAATGTAGACAGAGAAGTGAGATTGTAGCAAATACGGTTAATTTTTGATACCTTGGTTAATTTTAAAACTTTGAATCATGCCAACCTGAGAGACTTCAAACAAAATAAAGAAATAATGCATAGAAGGATGACGCCATTAAAAAGAGTTGAAAAACTTTTTAAACTTTGCTGATAATACAGAGAGTTAGTTGTGTGCACATCTAGTCCTATATTTAGGTCAGGTGCAGGGTATCAGATTCAGTAAAGGAAAAAAACGTTGAGTATGCTGAGAGCCCTGTACAGGAGCTAAATAAGGGAGATATGAACTTGCTGATAATAACAAGATCAAAGTTCTGCTCAGAGCATTTGAGCCACGCTATCCTGTTATCGAGGGGCAATTCCTACATTTTTTATGTTTTAACACAAAAATCAAAGTAACACTGCAACCCCTTGTTCTGTCTGTTTTTAATCTAAATCTCTAAATTGTGTTCCCCTAGTGGTCTGGATCTGATTTATATTCTTATGCAACACAAAGAGATCTTCGTTCATGTTCCTCGTTCCATGGCTCACAGCACTGCTGCGCTAAATGACTGGAAACTGGACATGACCCAAAAATCAGTGTGAGGGCTTCCACAGGAAAGCATTGGTCTGTCCCTGCACACACACACACACACACACACACACACACACACACACACACACACACAAACCTCCTGATTCTCCTGGACAACAAACTGTTCTCACAGAACTACAGACTTTGTGCCAATTTCAAACACAGCTGCTCCTATTTTACTTCTCAAAACCAATCATATCTACTTCTGAAAACAAGAGTCAATAAGAGTTTTTTTTCTGAAATACCTTGAAATAGTTTTCCCTATAAATCACTTGATGTTCATGTTTTTAAACTCGATTTGGCAGCACAATTGAAAAAATAAATTTAGGGAGTGTTCCTTTAAACTAGTGTGCAAGATAAAGCCCAACACCAAGCAGCAGATTATCCAGCCTTTGTCTGGACCCCCCAGAATATATCCAAGGTGTCCTACCCTCCACTACGTGTCGTGGGGCCGTCTTGCGCCCTCTCTTGGGCTCATCACAGATCCATTTCTCACAGCATTGTCCCCGGACTTTAACCCGGCGTGGTGTTTGGCACCACACCCGGGGAGGCTGGGACTCAGTGCACAGCGCCACACAGCCGATGGCACCGTTCACACACACACACTGGTATTTACAGCTAGGCTTGAAGCTCTGCCCATTACGGTAGATCACACCATCATGCTCGCAGCCTGTTCCCACCATATCTGGCAAAGAGGGAGGACAAGCGGTCACATATTATAGAAAAATACAGGGCAAACTGTAATATAATGATATAACATGGAAGTTACATTTATGTCTTGACATTTGTAATCTAAATAGTTATGAATGAAAATATTCCTGGAAGTAAAAATCAGTGACATTTTAGGATGAGTTATAATCTAGTTTGACATTTTCTGTTGCAGGCTGATATCACACAATAGTGATCGAAAAAAGTACAAGCCACAATAGCTGCAATGGCATAACACAATTTCAACTGCATCCACAAAAAATAACAAAGTTGCTGTGAAAAACAAAAAACAAAACAATAAAAAACATACAATTATAAATTGTTGCAATTTGACCCACAAACTTTGCATTTGTTTTTGCAACTGACTATATTGCAATTCCTCTCACAATAGCGTGAAAAAGTTAAAGATGCAATGTCTGGGTTAGATCTAGGCTCAGTGTTAGGCTAAGGTTCTGGCTTAGTCTGCTTAGATGCATGAAATAGATAAGTTACACTTAATAAGCATATCATTAACACAAAATAATTTCTTGCATGTCCAGGAGTTGGATATACTTTCCAATGTGTGAACATCCCCAAAACACATGGAATTCAGGCTTTTGATGTAAAAAAGTCGCTTCAACATATAGTTTGAAATATAATTCACATAACATCTGTAGACATGCAACTCTTCATGGTATTCAAAGTGTTTTATATTCAGCAGAGGTCACAGCAGATGATAACAGCAACAAACAAAACACTGCACCTTGTTGATGTTGTCAAAGTGCCTCATGCCTACTGGCATATAACAAATAAAAATCAGAGAAAATATAATAATGCTGCCTGTAATATAAAAGGGATGAGATTAAAATGTATCAATATTCTTGCCAAGGTACACCTGCGTTGTTACTATGACAACAAGTGTTGATGCATCAGCAAACACCTGCTCAACTCAAATACAGTCTGTGAACCAAACATATAACATGAGAAAATAGAGAAAAAGATTTTCCTGCTGCATGAAATCTGTGGTTTGTTTTGTCGGTTTTGGTGAGTGACACTTACATGCACACACTCCTTTTTCGTACCTAGGCATGTCCGAGCTGTAGTCACAGTACAGTCCCTTGTGGTAGTCGCATGTGTCTGCCTCGTTACACACCTCGCCCACCTGCCGGGCGCAGGCCTTGCAGCAGTCACAGCCGTCCATGAGGAGGCTCACACCTGGCGGACAGGTAGGGGGGACCTTGGGACACTCACAGGGCCACTTGCAATACTGCGTCCGGTTGTATGGGTCCACAGCTGTGGGCATGACGGCTGTGGCAGGCGGCATGGCAGTGGAATTCTGGGAGTAGGCCTGGAGAGAGGAAGGGGGAGAAACTGTGAAAAAATTCAACTTGTTGGGCAAAATAGAGCAAGTAAATACATAGCTATTTTACTAAAATACATAATAAAAGCTTTAATCAGTGTAACAAATTTGTCTTTTTGAATGAACAACAAGTTAATGGTGTGAAACATTATAAATTAAAGCTCATTGCAGTAAAAAATATGTACTAACAATGGCCACACCAAGTCAAAGCCTTGTAGCGACTGTTTCTCTGTGTGCAAGCATAATTAAAATGTCTTCTTTTATTACATGGAAGGTATTTGCCCCTTGTGGTGAGGCAATATTCTTAATATCCTTAATCCTAAATTCTTTCATATCCAGCCCTCTCTGGTAACCCCATCTCAGTGAGCCGCTGATCCGAAAGATCTCAAACACCTGTGCATCACTGACTACATGGGTGAAATACATGGCAGCTTGCTGACTTCTGGACATATGCTATGAATTAAATAAGCCTATAAAAAACTAATTAAATATCAAATGGCAATAATCTCATTACAGTCTGTTCTTGTACGTAGTTAACACTTGTGGATAATTCCATCGACAGAATTCAAATCTGCAACTGTGCTGAATTATTACAAAATCCTGCCAGTAAAAGTTAATCAATGTCTTCTCCCTCAGTATGTTTTGACTCTTACAAGCTGCTGTGAGAAGCCAAGATCACAAAATGAAGAGCTCTGCTGCCTTTTTGAGTAGATGTTCTCACTGAACGGGTCACATGAGGAACATTACCAGCCCACTGCTTAGAGGTTAGTTTTGGACAGTGATTGCATGAGCCTCAGCAGATTCAGAATGTCTTTCTCTGACAACAAACAGCACATTTTAGAGTCCAAATTCAATTATGCTTGTTTTGAGAACGGGGTGTGCTTGGGAAAAATGACAGAAATGTTCTTACATGTAATGGAGCTTTGTGTTATCGTTAAGTGAGTAGACTAAGACACTGAAAGCCATGTCACGCTACATTTCTACAACAATGCTGCTGATAGGAAGTTTTGTCTGAGATATTTTCAAAGCTCATAGGTCAAAAAATGGAAACAATAATGAGAAGTAAATCTAGGTTGGACCAGTGAAAGGTTGAGTGGAATTTCCCAGCAAGAAAAATATATTGTGAACAATCTGTAGGTCAGTTTGTGTGTTCATTCATTTATTTCACGTGTTAACAATATAATCTTGAAGGATCTTTGTGATTTAGAAACACTGGAGCTGCAGCAATTGCCATGTCTGTCATAATTAAAACATTGTTGCCTGGTCCAGACAGGCAGTTAAACACTGTATTAGAGGTCCAATATTATCTTTTTACTCATAAATCATAATATCATGCTCAGAACAACAGAACACTGCACTTTTGTGAGGAGATTCTAGTCCATGAAAGACACACATTGCTACATATATATACACACACACATGCATGCACACTTAATCCGCAATTAATTATAAGAAAACATGCTTAATCGTCTTATACATGCATGGCATACCCATATGTCATGTCCCTGAGCTTCAATGGAATGATGATCATATTAATAACTGCTGTGTACAGTGATGAAAGCTAATGCAGATAAATGAGTTTTAATCACAGCCGTGACACTAAGCCATTCCTCAGAAGAGTTGGTTTAGCCCGCAGCTATCAGGCTAATTTACAGAAACAATAAACCCAAAAAAACACAGCACAGAACACGTCCATCACTCTAACAGAGAAGGAGAGCAGAGAGAGGTGGGTGTTTGGTAAGTTAACTATTAAAAACATGGCGTGGGCCTAATGCAATCATCGTCCTTGGAATTGTTTATCTTTGCCGACTAAATTCAGCATGCTGTTATTTTGAGAGTATTGATTTTGTGAATGTTGAGATTTTTATACACTTAGGCGTAAGACATGTGTTGCACAGGCCTTAAATATCATCATTTCTTTGAATCTTTTCTGTGTTGACCTTAAATAGCCTGCATGCTAATAAAAAGTGGTTGTGAAAGGTGAAAAGAACTGATGACCCTCCTTCCTCTGCTGGTTTGATCTTTTCTTCCTGTCAGCCTTTGGTCAGATCAGATGATGCATGTGCACATACAGGCATTGACGAACACTTTTCCCAATAGAACCAGGGGATGACGGAGAAACTGTCACTCATGCATTGTTTTTTTAATTTCCCTCCACAAGCTTTTGACAATTCAGAGAGGCAACATGGCTTTAAAGTTATGTTCAAACCTAAAAAAGATGCTGCAAAATAAATGCTCAAAGAAATGGTGGAGTATTGTAAATTCACTTTCTAAGTGAAGTGGATCTACAAACATATCTGTCATTGAACACTAGCACATTCCCCACATCACAGCAAGTGAAAAGGTCAACACAGTCTGCCAGACCTTTGCGAAGAAGTGTAGATCGCCAGATGCACATGCACACTCTCAGCACCCATGCCCATTACTGTCATCTTCTATTGACAATGTCCACTTCAAACCAAAAGATGTCAGGAACCTTTTGAGCAACTTGGATCTAGGAAAAGCATTGGGACCTGATGGAATTCGAAAAAGGGTCCTCAGAGTGTGCTGTGGAACTAGCCATTCCTCTCAGCCATTTCTTCCAACTCCTTTTCTTTCGTTGCATGTTCCCTGAACAATGGAAAACTGCCAAAGTGATCCCAATCCATAAAAGGGTTTCAAAATCAGCTCCATCAAAATACTGTCCTATATCCCTGCTTGCTGTCAGCAGAAAAATGATGGAATCCACTGTTCACAAACAACCACAGGGCTACCTTCTCCGCCATGGCCTTATCTCTGATAAACAATTCAGATTCATACCAAATCACAGCACAGCTGACCTCCTCTCAGTTTTGTCCTAGATGTGGAACAACATCCTTGACAGAGGCAGTGAAGTGTGCATTGTTGCGCTAGATATAAAGGGCGCATTCAACCAGGTCTAGCACAATGGCCTTTAAAGCTCACATCAAAGGGCATAACTGGTAGACTACATATACAGCTACAGAATTACCACCAAGGAAGATCCATCAGAGTTGTGCTCTCTGGTCAGTCTTCATCACCATGCCCCATCAATGCATCAGTACCTCAGGGATCCATTCTTGGCCCATTATTATTCTCCATCTTCATAGAACTCAGACCTATTTGATGGGTCTGAGGTGGCAGCAGGCCTAAACAAAGACCTGGAAAACATCAGAAAATGGTCTGATGCCCAGAAGGTCACCTTCAAGCCCAGCAAGTGTAAGGCAATGATTCTGTCCAGAAAGAGGAATCAATCTCGTCCTGATCTCTTCTTTGGGAGCACTAAAATCAAGCTCAGTGAACAGATGGAATTTCTAGGACTATGCATTGACAGAAAACTCCAGTGAACCAGCCATCTGTCTAACATCTGCAAACGTGTTGGACAACGTCTCAGAGCATTGCAGAAGTTGGCCAACAAGCTTGAACTTAGAGGCAAAGCCAATGTCTACAAAACCCAAGGCAGGAGCATCATGGAGTACTCCTGCCTTGCCTGGATGAATGCCTCACAAAGCACTCGTAGGCAGCTAGATATCATCCAAAAAAGGCAATAAAGATCATCAGTGTGGATGAGGACCATGTCCTAAAGGATAATGCCATCACCAAGCTGAGCTGAAGCAGAGCAGTTGCTGCGACAGCTGTTCTTTTCAAGATGCACTCTCCCAACTGTCCAGCACTGCTACCCTCAGCTCATGTCCCAGGTCAAACCACCCAGAGGTTACCACCAAGTCATACCCTGTCACTCCCCAGGGCTAACACCAAATGCCTTGACAGGAGCTTTCTCCACATTGCTGTAACAACATGGAACAGCCTTTCCCCTGCTGTCACCTGAGACATCCCATCAAGTAGTGTTCATGCCTTCAATGAGAGACTGAACAAACACCTCATCAGTACAAGACAGCAACTCTAAAGCTCAAGGACTTTCACATATATACAAATCAGTAGCTGCAGATCAGCGATAGGCTCTCTGAACAGTTTTCATGAAGCTTGTATCTGTAAAAGCAAAGCAAAAAAGTAAGAGTATGATAAGTTGAGTTATTATTTTATTAGATATTTTATTATTGCATTTAATATCCAACATATTACAATAATAACAATAAAACAATTTATTTTTGACAAATGTTACAGTTGCTACACAGCTTTAAAACTGACCGAAAAATCAGAGAAACAATAAGAAGACTGATCATTTTTTCCCCCTTCAGTTACATTAGTGTAAAAGTACATTATTTCCAAAAGCTGATCAACAGATTGATCTGTGTAGACTGATAGATCATAAGGGTCTCTGAAGCCATTAGAGCCGCTGTACCCTAAATGACCACACGGTGGCACTAATATATAACAAACAATGAAAAGTGAAGCTGCTTGGTGGCAACTGCCAGCATCTCACTGCACACAAGTTTAACCCTGGGGTAATTTAGGACAAAGATGACTTCTCTCCAAAGAGATTAACGAGTTTCAGGTCAGACTTCCACAAGTGAAGAGAACTTGTCGTAGTCAGCGTGTGCCTATCTTATGGGCCACATCTACAGATAACCTCATGAGTTACAATGGAAAAACTTATGATACGTGGAAGGATGTTGCATCAGTAGGATGCGATCCATTACAGCATGAAAAAACACCCAAACAAAACAAGTTGATAAGGTCATTTGAACACTATATAGGCTTAAATCCCTACAGGAATATTATAAGCTATTATTATACCGATGCAATAACATTGACTTTTGCTGCCTTGAAGAACGGTGTGGTTACAAAATTAACCACACACTGTACACAAGTTCCTGGTTGGATATTAGCTATAAAAGAAAAATTAAATAAAAATAAATCACTAAAACTCACTACGGAGTACTTCAAACACACTCTAAATCCCAGTAGGAAGATTTTAATAGCTTTTGGGCTGGATGTTGAATCCTAAAACTAAGTTTTGAGAGAAAGAAAAAAAATAAAGAAGTTCATCCTTGCATCCCACCTGTTGAATCCCGACTGCAGTTATAATCCACAACAGGAGCCAACTCATCACTGGTGAGGAACTTTAAATGCATTGAATCCAGAATGAAGTCCCGTTTTAAACGTACATTAACACGCCGTTCCCCGCAGGTGTGCTACATCCTCGTCCCGTCGCTGACATCTCTGCGCGTCTCTGTCTGCGTCCTCACCGGGGCTGACAGCCTGTTAAAGACTCCGGGCTGACGTAAGGTCTGAGCCCCGCATACTTCTGACAGGGAACGGTTTCTACTGCGCTCCCTCAGCTCCACTTTCACCCGATCCTCCTCCTCAGAGTACTGGCAGTGCCGGTGGTTAGGGCGTGTCTGGAAACCCAAAGGGACAGGCCCCTTTGACACTTGTGTTACTGTTGCTCAGTTTAAGATGAATGTGGACACTAGAAGCACAGCTGCACCTCTTATATACAATTATTTAGGTCACGTTACCAAAGTGGACCCGATTATGGACTTTGCACATATTGTATTTGCTTTAGATGCTTTAACTTAATTTACTGCATTGTATTCATTGCAACGAATTGTTGTTTCCGCCTGCAGCTCACATGAATATTGCTGATTTGGGACTGTTACAGTGTTCTTCAGTGCAAGACCAAATGGTAATTTATGTTACACTTCACTGCATCTCATCCTGTATCATTTCAAGGCCTCATTGCCTCTACAGTACCCCAGATAATTCAGCTTTGGCTGTTCCAAGGAAAAGAACAATTATCTGAACTGCACACAAATGGTCAAAACAGATGGATCATTTGCTCTAACATGAGTGTATAAAAACACCCTAAAGGTAAACCTACAGTATCTATTTTGAGGTTGGAGCGGTGTCTGGTCCACAGATGTTCAGTTTAAATCAATGATGTCATCTATCTCAAAGTCTGCTACTTTTCTTTCCTTTCATTTTCCTGAACATTTGAGTGTCTGTCTTTGAGATGACGCAGACGAGCTCCAGAAGAATTCCACTTTATGCCGCTATATCAGCCGTATGGAAAATGTCTTTTATTTCAGTTATGCTGGACCTCTCTCCCCTTCGCACACGTCACTCCGTCTGCTGATGAAAATGTCACTGAAAATAAGTGAAACTCTGTGAGAATCTGACACTGCAGGCAAGAGAGAGAAAGAGAGAGAAAGAAAGAGTGATAGATGAGAAATGAGCACTTTGTCAAGAAGCAAGGTGCCCCAGGTCTGAACCCCTATTATTTACAGGCAGCCCTCTAATCCCTGTCAGAGAGCTGTCAGCCTCTGAGGTGATCTGAGCAAGCGCTTCCCTCTCTGCTCTGACCGGGACGACCCGACCCCTCCACAGCACAATGTGCCCTCTCTCTCTCTCTCTCTCTGTTTCTTTCTTTCTCTCATGCTCAATTTCTCTCCCGCCTTACTTTTCCATCTCTGTCACTCTCTATTGCTGTCTTTCATTCTCCTACTTCACTCCATTTCCATTCTCCTCAGTTCAGTTCAGGTCACTGGTATATTTGTTAAAATTGTATGTAATCTATTCTGTGCCATCTATGATTCAGTATCTTTTCCCTGTGTTTGATTCCTTCGTTTCCTTAGTGATATTGGGTTTTTTGAATTATTCTTTGACATATGTATGCAAACTAGGACCCCTCTGGGACCAAATGTAGAGATCTTTCCATCGTTGATTGTCCTCTTTTATGATTCCCTGTGTGTACATTACTCATTTATGATGTACTACTAGTACAGTATTTGAGTCCTCTGTACCTGATTATGAGCCAATTTGGGTTTGTAAAGTTGGACTTTCCTTGATGTAGTAAAGAAGGAATATTAGCAGAAGCAGATGGCAGTGTTGCAAGTCCTTTGGGAAATAAACTCATATTTGTAAGAATGAACATGATTTCCTGTATTTAATAGGTGATATGGAACAACTTTACCAGATCTGAGACATTGAAATGTGTAAATTGAGTTATTTTGAAGTGTCTGAAATGAAAAACTGACTGAGCTGATTAACAATAACAAATCAGTCTTCTCATTTTTGAAGCAGTCCACAGGGTATCTGCAAGAAAAAAGCTGTTTGTCATTAATTCATGAACATTTTTCTTCATTTAGGAGATTCTGGAAGTAATTTCACAGTTCAAACAGGGAAGCGTTGATTACCTTATTTTGTCATTCGGTCTCTTTCCCTACTCGACTGTCATAAACTTGTTCCCTCACACAACAACAACCCCGCTATCCGCCCCCGAAACAATAGCGAGAGTGAAAAGAAAAGTTGCAAACCACAGATGGTATCATTCATGCTCTTGTCTGCATCTGTCCTCCATTTTCTGGTCTGATACAATGGCGGTAGTTAGTGTTAATTGCACAGCTTTACATGGACCTATGCATCATTAGGTGACGTCAATCAAAGCAGTGCTGCGTGCCAAGTCGATTGTGTTGTTCATGTGTCTGTTGTGGCGCGTTTGGCAAAAATATCTCATAATGAAAGCCAGGTCTGAGGCAAACTACTGCGCCTCTCTCACATGAAGTGGATATAAGGCTCAGTTTGTCAGCTGACCTGAATTCAGGGTTTTTAATGATTCAGCTGATGGTTAAATTTGTAGGCTGGTTAAGGGAAAGGCTTAACTGAGAGAATGGGGGTAGAAACAAAGAGCTCCAGTGTCCTGCCTCTTCAGATATTTCATTAATAACGTCCCTCATGATATATTTTTGTTGCATTCTCATTTGTGATCTAAACACAGATCAAAGCTGTTTGTATGAATTTGTTAAATTCATTTATTGTCTTAAAGCAATTGTTTGACATTTTGGGGAAATATGTTTATTAGCTTTATCATTAGCATTCTTGTTGAAAGTTAGATGAGAAGTCCTGTTTTAACTTCTGCTTCCCCAGACTGTCTGGATGTATCTCTGTATATGAGGCAGATTCAAACAGAGCACTCTATGAGCACTGTATGTGTCCCATGAGAGTGAAGTAGTCAGTAAAGTGCTCCGAGTATAAAACTGCGATAGATGGCCTGATTACGGGAGCCGACCGTCTATGACTTGAGTCTTGCATAGCCGGTCAAACTGAAAATCCCCTCATTAAAATCCCCTAAACTCACAGAGAAGCCTTGAAGTCAAACCGTGTTTTGGAAATCTTTGAGCTTCAAAGTCAAGTGGAGTCGGTAATCCTCCTTAGAATGGGAGAATGAGTTTACAACACCTTGAGGCGACCAAAAACTGCTGAGGTGATACATAAAAAAAAAAAAAAGTTCCTGCGTAGTACACCACAACTACTGCTGTGGGAAAATGTTCTCAACATCACATCGCTCCTTTGCAGCAAGAGTCTGGCCTCATTATAGACTGTGAACTGCTTAAAACAGCACAGGGTGCTTTCTCTGCAGCTTGAAATAGCTTGAGCTTTGAGCTTGTGCTGCAAAAACATACTGACTGAAGTAAAATGTCCAGATTAGACACTTTTTTAAACTTGATTGACCTTTGTGAAGCTTATGTTGGCCTTCGTGCTTTGACTATATGACAAATTAAAGGAAAAACCAACATAAAGTGTCTTAGTAAGGTGTTGGGCCACCACGTGCCACCAGAACAGCTTCAATGCTCCTTGGCATTGATTCTACAAATCTCTGAACTCTACTGGAGGGATGAACACTATTCTTCCAAAAGATTTTGGAAAGTTTTGATGATGGCAGTGGAGAGCACTGTCTAACACGTCATGCCAAAATCTCCCAGAGTTATTTAATTGGGTTGAGATCTGGTGACTGTGAAGGTCAAAGCACATGATTCACATCATATTTATACTCATCAAACCATTCAGTGACTCCTCGTGCCCTGTGAATTGGGGCAATGTCATCCTGGAAGAGACCACTCCCATCAGGATAGAAATGTTTCATCATAGGATAAAGGTGATCACTTGAAACAACTTTGTATTGATTTGCAGTGACCCTTCCCTCTAAGGGGACAAGTGGACCCAAACCATGCCAGCAAAATGCCCCCAACAGCATAACAGAGGCACTGGAGTCACCTCACAGTAGGGGTCAAACATTGAGGCCTGTACCGTTCTCTTGATGTATGCCACACATGCACTTGTTGAGAATATGGTAAAGGATGACTCATCTGACCATATCTTTTTTTTTTTTTTTACATCTCTGTAGACCAGTGCCTTTTTTGCACCACTGAACTCTCAAATGTGCGTTCATCTTTGTAATTAGGGGTTTGTGCACTGCAACCCTACTATAATATCGCCCTCTGTAATTCTCGACGGACTGCTCTTGCTGACACAGTCTGATCACGACCTGTATTGACACTCTCAATCACCTGAGGAAGAGTTCTGCTTTTCCTTACGTATCGCACTTCTGCACAAGCATCACGGTCATTAAATGTGCACTGTCGACCACAATTTCCAACCCTAAGCTCCTGCCATCTGTGCCCCAACAACGCACCCTCTTTCAAAGTCACTTAGATCTTTTTCTCTTGCCATCTTGATAGAAAATCAGAATCAGCTG
Organism: Thunnus thynnus; assembly: GCF_963924715.1. Taxonomy (NCBI): domain Eukaryota; kingdom Metazoa; phylum Chordata; class Actinopteri; order Scombriformes; family Scombridae; genus Thunnus; species Thunnus thynnus. The sequence goes on along the minus strand of NC_089531.1, from coordinate 18,644,650 downwards.
GGCCCGCTCAGCATTTTTATACAGAGCGTGTTTGGATGTTAATTGCCCGTGCGGTGCACCTGTGTGGAAGCATGTGCATTTGTTTTATTTCTCTACTCATTTATTCAGGTTTTTCTTTAATTTGTTACTCATCTGTATGCATGAGTGGCTTGTTTGTTTGTGTGTATGTGTGTGAGTGAGAGAGAGGGCATGGCAGGCTACATTCAGACCAGTCCAGTAATTACACTGTCTTTATATAGCTGTGGTCTGAGACTCACGGACTGAGGAAAACATCTGCTGGGCTTCACAGATACATGAACCCTACGGCTTCACATGAACTCACAGCAGTTTAATAGTGATCATGTCCTTGTGTAACTCACTATGTTGTAAGCATTTTGTTAACACTGTTGACCATGTAATACTTTATTACTGACAATTAACCTTTGACATCATTTGCCATGTAAAACCATCAGCACACAGGTACAGTTCAAACAAAGCTCAGCTCAAAATATTGCTATGGGTGCATAATGCATAATGACTAAAATATACTGTAAATAATATATTAATAATGTGTGTGTTATTGCACAACATTGTAAATGACCCTCCTCCACCTTTAGTAACTTACGGGTCCTGAGGAGAAATGTTAAAATATAAAACTTAAGTTTCCATTCATGCCCTGTGTTTGCAGTTAAGTGGAAAATCCTAACAAGCTGTACAAACATTTAGTAAGTCCTGGTCGTGCCAAAAAAAACTTTGTATAATAGGCTTTGTGTGAAAAGCACTGTGTTGCTCTGTATGTGTAATGCACGCAGACATTTGCACACACAGATAAACACACTAGAGGCTAAAATCTGAACAATAATTTGCTTATGATTAAAATTATTTATACCAAAATAATGTCTGTCATTTTTCACTCCTAGAAGCTTATTTCCACTGCGTGACCCAGCCAGGCAAGATTCATGGTGAAGCATTTTTGGTCTAACATTTCCTTTTCCTATCAAAGGCCTGTTTTGATACCTCATCTGTAACAAAAACCGATCAATAACAGTAGTGCTAGTCACACTAAATGGAAATAAGAAGTATATTAAGTGTATTTGTGTTTTTTTTCCAGATATTCTCAACAGAGAAGAGGTTAGTGGGACAATTTCTTTTTCAACTTTTTCCTTGATTATGATCAGGTAAAACCTAAAGGAGTGAAAGAATTCATATGAGGACACATTAGTTGACAAAGGACTTATTCTGGATTTCAATCCAAAACAAGGTAGATACATGTTTTAATAGGATGCAGCTTAAAGGAATATTGTAGTACTGTGATGAGGTTGATGTCATCGTGAATGCAAATTTAGTGTCCAGGTAAGTCAAGCTGAAATTCCTCACCTCACATCAGCCTTGTCCTGTAATGTAAGTCCAGGCTCAGACATGTCTCCTGTTATTGTATTGCACAAGCTGGTACTATGCCAGCCTACAAGCATTATACAGTATTTCAGTGTGTGCGTATGTGTGTGCGTGTAATAATGACAGAAGAGGTGCGCGTGTGCAAATAGTCGTCAGGTGTATGTGTGCAAAGACTCAAACATCTGACATCTGATCCGGGATTTCAGATGCAGCTGTGATGAGTTTTTTGTGACTCTGACACACACGTCCAGCTTTTGCGAGGCTTTGTTCATTTGTCTGGCTTTTGGCAGGCGAGAGGTGATATGTAGAAAAGATTATGACTTTTAACAAAAGCTGTCTTTTACAGCATCTGTGAGTGGGTCAACAAAAAGCAGCCCTGTGAGGTGTATATGTTTCAGCTCAGTGTGGCCTTGGCTGTAATACAAACCAAACACTGGCTCCAGTTCCTTTGAGCTTTGTGTAGACATTGACTTGTACATTTCAAAAACACAAACAAGAGACTGTTTTTGGATGTGTCTTGGTTATAAATGGTGGATTTTTTTGAGGTCCTGGCATTTCTTGGCTGCATGAGCCCAGCCCATTGTAGGAATGCTTTGTCTTGAGAAAGTTTATCCTGGCTGACCTGCTGTCTCTGAACCCTTGGCCTCAGGATATGTGATTTAAAAGAGCTTTAGCCAAGAATCGGCATGAGCTGGTATCTGAGTTAAAGATGAGTACATGGTACAAAAGATCAGGGGTCACATACACAAAACGTCCTAAAGCTAAAAGTAGCTCCTAACTAGCTGAATTAGACGAAACTCCCATGTTTTGGGCCTAAAAGTATTTCACAAACAATTTTAGCACCAAAAGCAGGTTCTAAGTCTGAGAGAGGTCCAGAGAACTCCTGAGTCGCTAAGAAGTGCTCACAAGCAGTCAAATGCTGCAGGTAATGATCATTGTGTCAGTGTCTCAGAAAAATACAATAATGCACTGGCATGTTTTGATGGTGGGTGGGTGAGTTAATGAGAATCAAATCAGCTCACCAACAACTTAAGACAATCCAGTAACAGGAGAGAATTATTTTCATCATTCAATTTCAATGAATTTAAGTTTTAATGTAATTTTTAATCAATCTTTTTCAAATATAATTTAATTTATACTAATCCACTCCCATCTAGTTCCTTTTCATGCTTCTATGTATTTCTGAATACTTTATTTCACGTTCACAGTCACCTGTCATCTCCACACTGTGCCAGCGCTGGATAGATCACTGTTGACATAGTGGGTGAATTAATTCAGATAAATTATGTCATCTATAGCAACAGGGATCAACCCCGCTCCAGCTTTGTAAATAGCCCTTAAGTGGAAATTGGAACTTGTTATAATATTAGCGTTATTTAGGAGGACTTCTTATGGTAAGATAAGACACTTTGTGGTCTCTGCTGAGGCTTTTCAGCAGCTGTCCCTCTGGCTCCTGTGAGTATCCAAATAACTGACAGGGCTAAATGACTTCGAGGTATTCTCCGGCTTTAATGCCAGATCTCTTACATCAGCAGCTAATCCCTTCAGCATTCACGGAATAACTCATTGGCATATTTGCAGGTATTTACCCTTCATACTCACTCTATCAAGTCTGTGTTTGGAAATGATAAATTTCCAAAATAACCCAAGTTTGGGTGACTTTAAATGTAAAGCTGTGCATCTCAATATTAATGTCTAATTTTTGATTTGACGTTTAAGGCTGGAAGAATCAGATGCATCAGTAGCACAAGGAAAAGTAGAAGAGGAAAAAAGATTATAATCAGTGTGAGGGTCCAGGTTGTCTTATCTGCTCCATCTGCAGAGAAATTCAAAAGGTTAGGAGGAATCTTGGAGCGTTCATGGCTGAATGGATTTTCTCAAAGTGAAGTGAAGTCGTAAACGGGATTTAGAGCTGAGCACATCCCTGGAGAACCCTCCACAGCTAAAACCGCACTTTTAAATGTCTGTCTGGTTTACACAATCACAACTCCAAACCTGCAGGGACCAGTTGAAAGTGAGACGGTATGACAGGGTTTCTTTTTTTTCCCTTTCTCCATCTTTAAGAAGACTGAAAATCTGTAAGCAATTATTCCAGATAACTCCAGTCTTTCCCCTTTGACCTTTCCTCCTCTATGAAGTTGGTAATGGGAGTGAATGAGGGCCAATTACACAGTGGAATGAAACAAAACCTGCACACAGTGGATGTCTTTTCAGTAGCATCGGCACTCGACTATGAAATATGTTTCTACACAGGACTTAATAGCTAGACACTGAGTCAGTAAACCACTGTGACCTGGGGTCAGATTCTCCTCAATGCATTTGACTGATGACAAATGAAGTTTGGCTTCAAGTGTGAACAAACTGTCACATTTCAAGCCAAAGTCTATAAGAATTCATTGTTTTTATCGGTTTTACTTGATAAAATCATCATAGTAGACATTAAATTAACTACTTAAATAGAAAACATGGGGTTAAAGTAAAGTTAAGTTGAAGTGCATCACTACAAATAAAAGACCTGACCACTTTTGAATACAAATAACTACATAAACACCGGTGATGAAGGAACGTGAGTGCTGGTCAGTTCTGGCTCGATACCCTGAACACAGATGACAAGGTGAATTCCAAAGTTAAAAACATCGGGCAGGAATGTCAGGAACGAGGGAAATGACAGGAATCACGTTACACATATTCAGTGATGGTTACAGTGGTGGACTGAACACCGGGAAGAAGTTCATCCCTCACACAAATACAGAAATGGAATATTATTATCATTAGTTAGATCAGTTGTATAAAACTGTCAGACTGCAGTGTTTTTGCAGAATATATGAAATACACAGCTACCCAGCTCTGATCTGTGAAGTTTTCTACGGTGTTCAGCATAGATATTCAAAGGTTATCCAGAGGATAATAGGAGTTACATTATGAGCCGCCACACAAATTATTTAACATTTTGGTCATGTATCAGTCTTGTTAGTATTATTGCATCAAGAAAAATAGGTTGTGAAGGATTGTTAAATATTTTTACGAGACATTAAAACAACAACTATTAGAGTAGTAGAGAAGACTGATAGTTGTCCTGTCATATCTAACCTTTGCTAAACAGTGATCTCTGTGGCCATAAGTGGCAATTACAGGATAAACATGCTAAAACATAGTGTAACAAAACTAGGTCAAAACCTAGTATGGCTGGACCATGTATGGTCAATATGTGAAATTGTGGAATTTGTTAGTTTGTCAGTGGTAGTGTCTATCATGTGAATTCCTGGATATTAAACGTCATCTTTGTAGTGGTCCCAGTAATAGGCTATTTGTTGTTAAAGTGTACTGAAGTTGCATATCACATGGGGTTGGTGCTCCTGTCAGTTTCGGCGACTTCACGTGAGACGCTTCGGTCAGTGAGTTTTTAAAATTTATTTCAGGGCTGCGCTCATGGGCTCCGTGTAAACGCCCCCTGAGGATGTAATTCAAACTGTTCACACTGATTCATTTTGAAAGAGAAACGGTCAGTGGGGAAAGTCCAACACTGGGCTGGCTGACCAATGGTGTAACCTCATAAGTCAGTCAGTGACACACATTCAGGGTTATAGCTCTGGCCCAACCAGCAACAGCACAAGCAAAGACGAGTCATAAAGTCAGCGGACTAACTCAATGACAGTTATATAGCAATATCCATCTGCTTATGAATTCAACTTTTCATTTGAATTCAACTTTTCATTTGTAATAAGAAGATTGTGTTATTTCGTCTTTATATAGTCTCACTTTAAATAAAAAAGGAAATTGACTGTTAAGTATGCCTACAAAGGCTACAATGTACCTTAAAAAATATTTCACACATATCAGACCTTTCGGCCTTTACAGCTATATACTCATGACTACAGCCTGCATTTCAATCTCTTCTGTCTCACATCAAACATACCAGTGTGTATGATGCTTTGAGTTTTTTTCCATAGACAGCATGAATCCAAGATACTAGAAATTATATATTCTAATAAACCGACAGGTTTGGACAGCCATGGCTACACAGTAAGTGGACCATGGATTTAAGAATGGTTGGCAATTAATTTTCACAGTTCCGTTGTGGATTGTTTTTCAGAACAGTAATAAAGCAAATGATCCACCTGCAGTGCCAGCAGGAGCTAAGTGATTTCCAAAGCCAGCCAGTGGAAAAGAAAGTTTCCTTTATTATGTAACAGTTGTTGGCTTTACTTTTCCTGAAATGGAAAGCCAGGGCCTAGTTAATATCACTGAAATGGTTCAATGTGTTGGTGTCTATTTACAGCTTTACTTTTAACTAAACTGACTGAGTTAAATAGTAGTATCTGGGGTATTATACTATCCCAGAAATATGATGCCTTGTCCTGATTAAGTCAACCAACACGGCATCAACATGACGCTATCTACTCAGTATTTGCTAATTATTACATTCCACATAGTTAAACATCACTCATTACATGTTTCCTCTGAGCAAACACGTGCTTACACCATAGCTGAATACAGCATTAAAGTCTTTATCAGATCTGGCTCTGGGGCATTTTTGAGGCTTTGCATGTCTTAAAAAAGCAGCCGCGTGTGTCTATGTTTGTAAGTGGGCTGGGCGTACTTTCACAGGTGCACAGTGCAAACAGGCATCATGAAAATAGCTCACTGGCCTGTAATGACTGGGTAATAGATGATGACGCAGCGATAAACCGTCAACTCCCATCTGGATCGTTGAAAGGAGCGACTGGGTCCACTGATGCACACTCTCATTATGGGCTTGGCAGGGCTGGCTGGCAAGGTAACCGATAGTTACCCTGCCCTGGATGTGAAGGCTGGCATTATCTGTGAGGTGTGCGCGTGTGTGAGCGTGCGTGAGGAGGTGGAGGGCGGGGCAGCTGGAATACACAGGTGGCCCTCATGATAGAGTCACTGATTACAGAGCTCGAATGATTCCCTGACATTAGGAACACTTTCCCTCTTTGCAGAGCACACCTTTGGGGATTACACCACAGGGAGACTTGTTAGTTTAATGGCACAATTAGTGCATGACTGACTAATGGATGCCTGATGTCAAATGTGTCCTGAAATATCCTTAAATAACCATTAAGAATTAAGCCTTATTTTAGGGAATTAACATTGTTATTGGATGTTTCTCAGACATCTACCCATGGTTGTCCTTAAAATGAACTGGCGTATGAATGAGATGGATGTGTTATTTATTACTGCAACTTTTATTCATGTGACTTATTTTGCCAAGAATGTCCAGCCGCAGCACTCCTAAATAATCGACTCAACAAAGTGCCATCACATGGCCCTGAGCTGGACTTTTAAAAAGCGGTCGCGGTTCAGAGTAATGTCAGTGATGTCATTCCCATGAGTAATACTTTCCTATACACAGCCGAGAAAAAAAGGCCATTAACTCAGGTCTCGTTTATTGTACCAGACTGGAATGAATGTTTCAGGTCTGGAATGGTTTTCACGTCTAAGACTTGTTATTGTTGTTGATTCACTGAGGAACTTTGTCCTTCCTAGGTTGTCCAAACAGAGGACAATGTGCTCTCTCTCCTCCCAGACTCTATGATAAAATGAAGCAGTGGTTTCAAATTCTTAATGCAATTTCATCCAATTATGTTACCATTAAAGTCGCCAAATTCTGCTGAAGTGCGCTCAGGGATAAAATGCTATGTTATTATAGTTATTTCGAAATCACAAAATATGCAGACAGGAATAACACTGCTGCCATAATTCATCAGAGGATTATTCCGAGGAATACGTCTAAAAGCTTGGAGGAATGCATTAATGGATGTAAGAAGTAGGGAGGGCTGATTACTTGTGCAGATGGTTTGGTGGATTTGATGCTCCAGATGCCTGAATTGCCCACATACAGTGAACACGTACATTAAAGGGAAACTTTGGTATTCTTCAGCCTAGACCCTATTTTCCCATCATTTTGTGTCTAAGTGATTATTGGGGACAACAATTTTTGAAACCAGTCCAGTATTGAGAAAGAGCGCTTCAGCCAGCAGCTGCAAAACGGCCTGCAATGTAATCCTTTGGGGCAATAGCATCCCGTCAACGTATGTCCACGCAAAGTGCTTGTTTTTGCCACTGACAGGCTCAGATTGTTATTATAAGTGTCTGACAACATTGTGGAAAGGACCATACAGAGAAAAACAACATTTTTCTTTACTTTTTGCTTGATTCGGTCTGTTTGTTATTGTGTCAAACCAAGTCTCGCTCAAGGGGAAGTCTTGTTCTAAAATCTTACAAGAGTTGAGTTGTTGTGGAAATCAGCTAAATATTCAGCCGTGACTTTGAAAATCTTATAGATAAGACTAAGCTATGCTTTCTGTACTCCAATACAACAAAATCCTCCCAGCACTCCTCTCTCCCAATTCTGTCATGGCTGAATATTTAGCTGATTTCGACAACAACTCAACTCTCGTGAGATTTCAGAACAATGCTTCTCCTTGGGCAAGACTTTGTTAGACACAATAACAAATGGACCGGATCAAGCGAAAGATGAAGAAAAGTGTTTTATTGCTCTGTATGGTCCTTTCTATAATGTTGTCAGATACTTATAACAATCTGAGCATGTCAGTGGCGAAAATAAGCACTGTTTTATTGCCCCAGAGGATTACATTAAAGCCTGTTTCGTGGCTGCTGGCTGCAGCGCTCTCACTCAATTCTGGAGCAATTTCAAAAATTTTTGTCCCCATTAGTCACTTACACAAAATGATGGGAAATAAGGCCCAGGTTGAAAAATTACAAAGTTTCCCTTTAATGATTACAGTCTAATGGGTGGAGGATATGGGGTCCTTTATGTAAACACTTTTGGCTCTGTGAAGTCTGTGGATAAAAAAGCTTCAGATACACACATATGAAAATATAGCCGACACACACGCCCCGTTCCTGTCAATCCTGTGGCTTCCAGATCCTGTGGGGTAGGCCTTGCTTCTGCATTTAGATACTGGTCATTACAGTGAGTGAACACAACGACCACAGCAGACTAACTACCAGTGTCGCAGCATGTGGAATGTGTATTGTTTTTAGGAAAAGAGGAACTGAGGAAAGATTCATTATAACAACGGTCACATCTTGCTTCCACTTCCTACCAGAGAGGCTGAAGCCATATGAAGGTGTCTTGATTTAGACTTCTAGAAAAAATAAATTACAATGGGAATCCCTTACAGTCAGTAATTTTGTAATTTTAGACAGAGGGTGTGGAAGTCACTAATGTTCAAACACATCCAGGCTCCCAGAGCAGCAGCCACTGGCAACGTTGGCCAAGATCAGCCACAGATAGCAAGCATCTGTCTTTACGAGAGGCAGGGTGTACGAGGGCAATCTGTTGCCCAGAAAAACTGCTTACAAATCACTGTAACATCTTCAAAGCTGAGCTCACAACTTCCTTAACATGTGTTATAAATAGGTAGTGGGACATCAATCATGTAGAGCTCTTCAACAATTATCCATGTGAGGAAAGTCCCTGACAGCCAAATATCAGCTTTACAACGCCCGTAACACCTGCAAACACCTGCTAGACTACTTTTATGAGCATTTGGTGAATAGAGACAGTTGTTACAAGTGTCTTTTTAGTTCAACTAAAGACATGGATCTATACAAAATATGTTTGTATTCATGGTTTTACCACTAATAGTAATAGTAATGGTGTGTAATAGGCTCTACCTTATGATTTAATCAAAAATAATCTAAACTGTAAGTCAGTGTGACTCCCAGTAGCCTGTGAGCTATTATGCATTTCATTCAGCAAATAAACACCTGCCCAATCCAATTTCAGATTCCTTAATACAGGAAATTCATATAGCAAAAAGTCTCGATTAATTACCTTTACTAATTGAGGAATACGTTTCTCATCCCAATCTAACAAAGAGTCCATTGAGCTGGAGGTCAGTGTGGACAGCCTCACTGGTTGAGTTTCACCTATGTTATGTCTGCTAGTGACTCATTCAAAGACACACATGGCCCTGGCAGTGTCAGTGACAGGAACCAGGATCTGAATAAAATAACAGAAAAGTGAAAAGCAGTGTGGTCAAGGAGGAAAATGTTTCAGAGTGACTTGTTGCCTTGTATGCTTAAATGGTGTTTATTTGAAAAGCTGTAGAGTCAAATAGTTCAAATCTTATGCCATCATCTGTTTATACTTTATTTATTCTTATATTTGTACCATTTAATCCTGGTTATGGTTTTAACATTTAACATTGAAATGTAACTACATCTTCTCAAGAACTATACTTACTACAATTTTGAGGCACTTATACTTTATTTGAATATTTTTGGTGCATGCTACTTTCTACTTCTACTGTTCATGTCTCAACCTGTCAGAGGAAAGTATAGTACTTTTTTCTCCATGACGTTTAGACAGCTACAGCTATAGTTACTTTGCAGATTCAGATTTTACATACAAAACATGTGATCAGCTTATACTTCAGTATAAAATTTGATGTATTATCACAAATTCAATTACACAACAGTATAAAAAGTGGCTCCACCTCCACAAACTACTGTAAAATGCTGGATACACATTAATGCATGACAATTACTGTAGTATTATAATACATCATATAATATTACACAGACAGGTGCCATTTTACTTGCGTAAAGTACTTCGTGTATGGCTAAAGACTAGACTAGAGTGGTGAGAAAAAATGCTTTTTGGGTATATGTGTGATGTTTGTGTAATCTGGGCGGATCTCCCTTTTAATAAACAGTTGGAGAAAAGCCTTGCACACTTAAGTAGAGAGTTGAGAAAAGTAAAGAATATGGAGACGTTTACTCTCCAATAAATAGTCAAATCTACTTCATAACGTCTCTTAAAATGAATAAACTGTCTACAGGAAATTTTGAAAATTCTATTCTAAAGATAAAACTGCGCGCTCGTCAAAATGTCATCACATAGGCTCCATTTTAACCTCGTATTTATTTTCATCTAAAGCCAATGAAGACTTCCTTCCTTCCTTGCAGCCACAACAGTGCAAGCCCTGGCATCTGACACCAGCCACCACCCACCGAGCCACAGTAGCTGCTGCTTTTTTTCTACGTCGAGCAGGAGAAACTATTTGGTTCAGCCTAGAATGCTTCAGTTCAGACGCGATGTGACATACGATTCCTGTGTACTTCCTCAAAGGAATATTTATCTCTCTGAACTGACTCTCCTCCACACGCTCACATCAGGAAGCCAACAAAAGGAACTGCCAGCTCAGTGTTTTCTGACTACAACTAATGTCTGCCAAGACTTTAAAAACTTCACAGTGACGCAGTTATCAGAAGTGTTTATCAGACACCCTGATTTCTCTACTTTTGAAAATCCTCAAAGTGTACTTTACCAAAGAGGCTGATGTTTTGCTCTGTCTCTGTTTGTGTTTTTTAATGCGTCATCATGCTGCATTTAGAAAGGAAAGGTGGCAGGAAAAAGAGGCCTAATGATCTGGAGCAGACTAATCCAGGTTTTAATATGGAAAATACATGAGCTAAGTTGTCTTGAGAATAATAAAGTGTGTGCACAGAGGAATATAATTATGCAACCAGCGATCTGAAGCTTTAGAAATTCACAATCTATCTTTATATAGAGGTTGAACTTTGTAAATGGTAAACAGTGTGTTACGGTTCACACATTTTTATTGATGTCTTTCAGGGTTGAATTTCTTTTAGCTACAGGTTTATATGCATGTGTCATAAAATATCTAAGCTAAGGGCAAAAATGCTGTGAGCAATATGAATACATACAGTATACTGAATGTGGAGGTGAGATGAGACAAATGGGACTCATATAAATACTTCACATCAGAACAACCAAAAAATTGGAAACCAACTAAATAATGGCAGATCATGAGATCATGAGGCAAATGGGAGTGAGACAGAGAGTGACAGATTTTTGTTTATCATTTAAGAAATGAAAGTGGAAAAAACTGGAGAAAAACTTCAGGGAGTTTTTCATGGAGAAAACTGCCACGAGACATTTTTCTATAAATCAGCAGCAGTTTGTCAGACACATTAACGTCGTAATACATCAAATCTAATAACCTTTCATTCCTGAGGCACATAACTGACACATTTGATATACACTTCTTATAAACTGTTTATGTGGTGATGTTCTCTCTGATAAGGTAACAGATGTGAAACCGGGTGGTTTAATTTAATGTTAACTAAACTGTGTGTCATTTTGGGATACTTTCGGATAGCAGATAAATGCAACAGCTAAAGAAAACACAAACATAGTAATGCAGTTTCCACCTGAAGGTAAACAGACTCATGAAAGACGACATGCCTTTCATGTTTCTGTTTCTATCAAAGAAAAAAATCTTTTGATTTTAATACTTTTGATACTTGTTTTTTTTTTTTTTTTGGATTCTAAAGGAAAGCTATTGTGTAGCTACATTTATTTTATTTAAGTCAATTAGTAGCAAGTACAGTTAGAGACACTTTAAAGGTGCAGTGTGTAGTATTAATTCTAGTGAAACCTGCCATGTTACACCGCCATATCTCTACAGTAGTCCAGAATGGGGCTTTTTGTGTTTTCTGTGAGTTTTACATCTACCGTAGGTTCTCCTACATGCTTGGAAAGGCAGGAGGAGGGGTATTCAGTTTGTTGAAATCTACAACCTCACCACTAGATGATATTAAATCCTACACACTGCATCTTTAAGTCCCCATATTTAGCATTAGTATACAAACATTTAATGTATGGTTCATAACACACAACAATGTAGTTCGATGCCGATATAAGAACATTTTAAGTGTTTGTTAGTGTACAGTATATGTCAGAAATGATAACATATTCTATGAAGATATATTATTACTGTATTTACTATATTCTTGTAGTTAACAAATACATTAATAAACATATACCATGTATTATTTCTTTCTATACTGCTTATTAATGCAAAATAGGGGGACTAAAAGTAAAGAGTTACTGTACAGGGTGTCTGAAATGTTTTCGAAAAAGTTTTTTTTACTCAAATTGATCTTGATACCAGTAAATGTTTTTGCTTCACTAGACGTCATTACGCTCTGCCTCTTGGCATTGTAATGACTCATTTCTGTGTAACCACAGGCAACATTTCAGAAAAAAAAAACAAACTCTGAGTGTCACTAAACGTGATAGGTGGTAAATTCTCATTTCCGCTGGACCAAAAGAGCTAGTGGTCTGACTAAAAATTACTTTCATGTATGTGTAAAACACATTGTGAAAGTTCCAAGAAAACTAAAGATTTGTAGAGTCTAGTCATCTAGTATTCCTTAGAGATGCCCTCTAAGTAAAATGATGTCAGTTTTAATTATAGATATGGAGTTGAGTTGACTCATACCAACAGAACAATGAGGTCTCTGAATACTGTTGCTTTCCTTTTGTATTGCTAAATTTACATACACATTTTTATGATAGTGTAACAACATGCTTATATTCTTATTTAAAAATTCTTCTTATCAGATATTGGTTATTGGAGAGTAACAGTAATAAAATTATAATGATTATAATAATCTTTACAGGAGCATAACTAAACCCAAAGGGCTGTTGTGCACTCTCTCTCTTGCTCTCTCTCTGTTCAAGATCTGCTGCTTCTCAGCAGTACTTGAACCACACTTTTGCTGGTCCTCTTCCTCATTTCTTTACAGGAAGTGAGTTTGCAGTCAGATGCCGAGCTGTTGCGGCACTCAGGTCATTGCAGTGAAGACTTGCGAACATGGCTCTTCTCTAGTATCAGACTCCGCTGCCACAATGCCCTGTTTGGGCCATCATCTCTCTCACCACACTTGATGCCATCACAGCAGGCAAGTTTTAAATCCGACAGGTAGGCTTCTTCAGTTTACGCCTAACTACATCTGCTGCTATAGTTTCTGCACAGACGGAACTGTTATTTCTTCATTCTTGTCAAAAAAAACACACTGTGATGTAACATAAGAATATACGTCACATAGGATCTGTTGAAATGCATGCATACAAATATGTATGTATTTAGTACTTCTGAATGTATTTCTGATTAATCATAATATAAATGATGTGATATGTCTAACGTTTTGCAATTTGGGAGCAGGATTTTGCAATATACGGATTGAATATCATCCCATTTATCACCCTTAGCTGTCAGCACACACAGCTAGGTGCCGCAATGGAAAATTGTGATAGCATCAAGCCTCAGCTTCCCCATTCTACAACAAGTCTCACAGTTGAGATAACTCAATGGTCAGCTAATAGGAAGTTACAAACGTCATTGTGTAGCAGCAGAGAGAAGATTAGTGGTAGCAGAAACACAAATTAGTACATGAGTGGAAACTGTAAGAGTCCATTTGTACATTTCTGTCTCTGCCTTGACTTCAGACCGGAGTCTGGTCCATCTGGAGGATGGGGAATATGATGCGAAGTGTGAGTGCCACAGAAAAAGTCAACGGAGAAAACCTCGACAGCGCTCCAAAGGGTAAGCTCTCCACACATCCTTTAAAAGAACATGAGTTGTTTTGTAATTTAATTTTTGTAATTTTTTGGAGAGCACAGAGTGGAAAATGCGCTTTGTAAAACAAAAATATATTTCCGCATTGTTTTGCACTGAGTCTGCACACAGCTCTGAAGCACAATAATTAGCTTTACACAATGCAGGAAGTCTGTATTTCCAAACTGCATTCATAAATAACTTGTAGCATTTCTTGCTACAAAATGTTTAGTTGCATGTTAAAGTATGCATTGCTATAATATGTATATGTAACGGGTTGCCTGATGGTATCAGAGACATCATGATTAAACAATTTTAAAACAAACTTTTTAATTTCTGACTGAGGTTTGGTCTTGGACATCTCTGAACATTCCCACTTCATGATGTCTGTATCAGCATTTGTCTGTGTTTGTAAAAGCTGCAAATATTGTTCTTGGCAGGCTCAGAAGACGACATGGTGGTAGTGCTCCAGGACTACCCGGCTCCTGAAATCAGCGAGCCCATCTACAGGATGGGGGAGAAGCTGAGAGTCATTGCACAGTACGCTTTTTTTGGGTTTTTTTTTTTTTTTTTGCATTCTTCATTAAAAAACCATCCAGTTCTTAAAGCTTTAGTTCAGCCAAGATCAGACAAACGTTTGATAAACAGAAGATTACAAATAACTATGAGGAAATAAAGTCGAACAGAAAGAAACGATCATGTGTAACTGTTTGCAATATGGAGAAGTTCTCACACAAAAAGGCAGTGGTTGATTCCTCTTTGCTTCTTTATGGTGATCAGGGAGGCTTATTGGTGGAGAGTCCGTTCTGTCCAAACAGGAAAGGAGAACTACATACCCAACAGCCATGTGGCAAAAGTGTACCATGGGTAAGTAAAATTATACTAACAGTATCCTAGTATTGGCCTAGTGTGTTTGATTAAAGTGGTAACAGCAAAAAATGATCAGACTCATCTTCTTCCAGTTATCTAAGATCTCTGTCTTAATTTAGAGAACACGAGATCTTAGTAAGCAAGATATTAGTCATATGGTTATTGCAAGGTTCTGTTTTTAATATGAATTGTATTTCTGCTGCTTAGGTTTAAAATGCCACAAGTATTTATCTGATATCGGATATTTCACTCAGGATGTTTTTGTTCTATCAGTTGGCTGTTTGAGGGGGTGGAAAGGCAAAAGGCTGAAGAGTTGCTGCTTCTACCTGGAAACCGAGTGGGCTCCTTCTTGGTGCGGGAGAGCATCAGGGAAAGAGGTAAGAACACTTTGGCCTTCTCACAGTGGATTATGCAGTTGGCTTTGTTTGTTTGGTTTGAACTTGGCTGTTTGTGAAAGTAAGAAAGAGAGACTAGAGAGATTAGATCAGGATGATGTCAAGAACACAGCGGCGGAGTAAAAGGCAAGCCAAAAATAGTTTTAATCAGATCCAAGTCAGAAGAGAAAATGAACCATCTGACAAGAAAACTCAGACACTCACTGATGATTTTCTACCTGACTACATATTTTTAAAGGATAAGAATGAAAAGAATTGAGAGCTCAAAATTAAATGAATTTTTAAATACATTTCTTTGAGATGGTTTACAACAGTCAAGGCATTATCATATAAGCTAAAATAAAAAAAATGTATTTATATTAAATTATGAATTAATTTCAGGCTCGGAGTGTCGACATGGTCACCACATGTTCATAGTATGATTCTGGCTGGTGACCTTTGTTGCATATCATGTTTCCTCTCTGTAAAGGCAAAAAAAAAAAATTGCTATTTGCTTTTTTGCTGAGAATGAGATGATAAGATCAATACTACTCAGTCTTTTTGGAAAATATGAAGCTATAAACAGTCAATGGCTATAACTAGCAACCAGTTAGCTTAGTTTAACATAAAGAAAAAAGAAAAGAAACAGCTACCCTGGCTCTGTCTGAAGATTAAAAAAATGACCTTCAAGCACCTCTAAAGCTCACTAGTTATCAAGTTATATCCCATTTGTTTAATCGAAGCAAAAATAGAAGTGTAAAAGCAAGAAGTTGTGGTTTTACAGAGCCAGGCTAGTTGCTTCCCCCTGTTTCCCGTCTTCATGCTAAGCTAAGATAACCAACTGCTTCATATTAAATGGACAGATATGAGTAGTATTGATCTTCTACTGTTCCTTTAAGGACATGCATTAGGGGAATTACCTGTAAGTGGACTGTCCCCTAAAAATATTCTGTGTGCCAGGGGACACATTTTTATCTGAAATGTTTCATTACTCATGAAAAAATACAGTGACTAAGCAGAGATGGACATTACGGTACAGAACTGACTTCCATGTAACTTCTTCTTTTATGCTGTCCCAACAGTTTCAGTATAATTATATCAATAGTTATTGATGTCCTTGGTTGCTGTCAGAATTACACTGACCTGACATACAGAATACTATGATGTGCTTGTTTTCTGAAACAGAGCAGCTTGGTGTTATGATTGAAAGTTTGAATGATTAAACGTATGATGTGTATGATACCCTCAGGTCTGTACTCGCTCTCTGTGAAGCACAGGAGCGTAAAGCACTATCGTATCTTCAGACTGGACAACAGCTGGTACTACATCTCTCCTCGACTCACTTTCCAGTGCCTTGAAGATATGATCAACCACTACTCTGGTGCGTGAACGCACAAACACACTTAGAACTAAGGAAAGACATTTCAAAATAAAGCGCCATACTCAATCCCATGTACAAGCGTATGCAGTCACACACACGTAAGCGCTGAAAAAGTTATCATGTTCTTAATATAACTTTTTCATCAGTGGTTGACTTTTTATGCATTTCCTGCACTGATAGAACATTTTTGGAACAAACAGGAAATGAGATACAATATGCGTGCTTGATAATAACCACTGGTGTTAACACGGAAATGTGCTTTAATTGTGGTAATAGTGGAGTTATTCTCGGTCAATATGGGCCTCTTCACAAATTCTGTGTGCGTGTTCGCTTGAGCAGTCAAGTGCGAGAGTGGTTAATTTGTTTAAATTATCCAAAGTAACACTTACTGTTAACTCTGGGTTTGTTTGCAAGCTTGTGAGCTGAATTTGACTTCTCCTTTCTTTACCCTTTCAGATTCTGCAGATGGCCTGTGTTGTGTGTTGACCTCTCCCTGTCTATCCGGCACAATATCGCCACCAGATGCAACTCCTGAAGCGCCACCTGTAGTCATGAGACGCAACTTTGACTGGAAGAAAATAGACAGGTACAGTAAAGGCTTGTGATAATTACCTGCTTTAATCATATCAGTATGAAAGTGAGTAATACTTCTAATAGGCGTGAAAGAAGATACCAAGTGTGAAAAGATGGTAACTCAATTTGTGTCACCTGATGAGATTATGGATAGTCAAGTGGATGCACATGAATATTCAAGAATTCACAAGTGAAAAAGCAATGCTCTTATTCATTTCTTCATCTTCTCCCTGAACAGGAAGCAGCTGGTCAGCACAGAAAGCTGCAGCGACAACATGGTGAGCTACGGCGTCAGGAACAGCATCGCCGCCTACCTGTCCTTTTCCGGGAGTCAACAAGCCGCAGAGACGAGAGCAAAAAGCAGGAAGAGCAAGAGTAAATCTGTTTATGCCCTCCCTGATAGTGGCCTCGCAAACATTGACTACGATGACGACCTCTAGAGACAACAGTGGGGTTTTTTGAAAAGACTGGAATACCTTCACATGGAAGGCAGTAGAGGGCATCCTTCTCCATCACATTTCTCACATCGAACCAATATTTGTGTTAAACATTACAGACACTAGCCGTGTTTCCATTTAATGTGAATGTTGTGAATGCTACGTCAGAACTTATTCGCCAAAGCTGTTTCCACTTCCCATTTAGCACATTAACTCTTCTTCAGAAAAGGCAAGAACCACCTCAAGTGAGCGTTATTTTTTGCGAAATTGAGGATGTTTTTTCTAATTTTGCCATTTCCGTTGACATTTTCTGATGCGATACTTCAAAATACGTTGATGGAAACACGGCTGTTGAAGTTTCTAACGTGAGTACTTTGAAGAACTTTAACAATAACACAAACCGTCATGACCCCACATGGTACACTTACACTTCGACTCAGCTGATCAAGGAACAAGGAACTAAAATATGGAGCTTAACTGGACGATTGTGCAATTGAACTGCAATGTGTGTTTTCTATACATGAGCCAGAAAAACCAACAGCCTGGCATTATGATAGTTACAAAGGAGACTTGAATGCTGTAGGAATGTTAATATGTATATGAGTATTAATGGCTTTCAAACTATTTTCTTAGGCTCTTACAGTAATAAATGCTACATGGTAAAATGGCCATACTGTGACACCAACTTAAACCTTTATTTATTGAATGGGTTTTTTTGTTTTCACCCTCAAAAGTTGATATGGTTAACATTTTGTCAACATGTTAGCACACAATAGCTTATTTAGACATTAAGATAGGCAGCAACATTAGCATTTATTTGGAGTCATGTTCATGTTCACCTGGTGAAAGTGAGTCCAATATTTACTCTTTTAGCTCTGTTTTGCTCTCATCAACTCATGAGGAAAACATCCGGCTCTTGCTATTTATCTATGTGCTAAATGCTCCACTGTGGTCACCAACCAGTCACTAATTTGTCTGTTGTTTAGTGGTGGTCAGGTAGTTCACAGTGGAAAAAATCTCCCAGCTGTGGCTGGAAACTATGCCTATGAGAGCTGTGAGATTGAGTCAAAAAATGTTGTGGATCAGAAACCAAAACAATCCCTTTAAATACCACCAACCACCATTTGTTGAACTCCCTCTGTTGAGTTGTGGTTACTATTGAACGTGTGACGGTCTCACTAATTCCACATGGGCACCATATGACAGGCTGACTTACTTAACTTAACTGCTGTTTAATAAGATGATAAATTCACAGCATATCTTGAATAATGGCATGCGAAACGTAAATATTTATCACCACAACAGTGGAATTAGTGGTGTCAGCAAAACCTAAAAACAAAACTCCTCTAACTTTTGAACATTTGTGCTTGAGCAACTTCCTCTTTCGTATTAAAGGGCTTGATTTTAATATTTTTAACCCCTAAGCATAAGAGGAGACCGTATGTGAACACATATACTTGGTTCTAAGTAAAAAAAAGCAGCAGCATGTGTTGTTATCTTTAGCTTTTCTACTCCTTGCTGGTGCATCTGAGTCAGAAAGCGATGCATGATAAATATGTCTGAGAATGCAAACAGAAGCAGGGCAGAGTCATTCTCTAACTGAGCAAAAGTTTAAGTCATCAACATGCCATTACTGTTGAAAAAGGAAAGATCTCTTCACAGTTTAACACCAGTTAATATGAAGTTTCATGCTTTCAGTTTTTAATTCACAGGGAACATTTACAGAAAACTGTCCGAGAAGGGTTCCAGGAAGTTGATGTATATTCAGACTAATGTGCTACAAAGTGGGCAACCTTGCCAATCTAATTTAGTAGTTTTCATTAAATGAGCCATCATGAGCCAAGTGTTTGTGACTGGACAAGACAAGCTCAGCACTTTCTTCTCAGTTAAAGAGCAGGATCAAATACTTGCGTTGCCTGGTTTTAAGATCTCGTAAAATACCTGCAAGTAACCGATTGAGAGAGAAGTCAGGCAGTGTTTGTGTGTGTTAAGTGGAACAATCAGTGATGCAGACACAAACATCTGGTAGCCTACTGCTGCACCATGCAGAAACTGCAGTCCAGTCAGCATTACTCACTCCTCACATCAGGCTGCCTCTCTAGACCATGTGGAACCAGTCTAGAAAACTCTGGAGACCAATCCAATGTGAAGTGAAATCATGTTTTTCCTAAAGCGCTTATCAGTGACTTCATGATTCATTGATAGCTATGGTCTGACGTTGTGTGTTACAACCACGAAGAAAAAGTCTCTGAATCAGACTGAAGGCAAAGTTACTGGAAGGGTGATTTATCAAATGGAACTTATATATTCAAATGAAATGTAACTCTCCCTTTGACCCATCTACTCATCCATATTCACATTCAAAAAAAACAACAACCTCTACCCTGAAACCATGTGAATATTTACTGTAATAACAATGCAGATAAGAAAGACAATATTCCATCACGCTGACAATGTGTGTGTGTACATGGTGAAAACAAAGGCCCTCAGTTGGGCGAAAAGCGGAAGAATTACAGCCTTACAACCTTAACAAAAGCAGACACCCGCACAGTGGATGTTGTTTTACGAGAAAATCCGGGGCTCAAGACGACTTTATGATGAGACAAGTTGAGTCCGTTGTTCTCCATCTGAATTTTGTTTGATGTTATAGTGGATGCAAGCACCAAGGAAAACACCCGAACAATGCGCTCTGTCTTTTTTTTTTTCTGAACAAAAACAAGAAGAGGAAGGAGAGCTGAGGCCCGTCCTTGTCTCTGTCTCTAGGAATGGGACCAGAGCATGGAGAGAAAAGGGGGATAAGTGAAGGAAATTAAGAGATGGAGGGAGATCCCTGTTCCTACAGCCTGTTTTCTGTAATCAGGTTCTTCTAATCTGGCCACATCCTCCCCTCTACCCCCAGGCCCAGCTGTCCAAACCTCTGACTTCATCACTTTAGCATTGGATGCTCTCTAATGTGCTGCAAAAAAATTCAGATAAATGTTTGCTTTGCTCAATCAAAAACGCACGCTGTACTTTTCTCCTTTGCTAATTAAAACTGCTTTTTTCCCTCTCTGCACTTCGAGATGTCTTTCAGATCATCATGAAGAATGATTTTTTAGTAGGGTTTAGTAGGTACCTAATATAAGTTTTCTTCTGTTTTACTCTGTTTTCAGGACTCATACAATGGTTAAACAGACATTTGAGGGTTTATTTCCTGACGGACTGCCTTACACCATGAGCTGTTGTAGCGTTCAGCTTAATTTGGTGCGAAAAGGGATGTTGCGTGCTAACTTTAACTCTGACCACTTCCTTTAGGTTTAGAATAGAAATAAAGTCTAGATCTCTATCGCTCTCTGAAACCAAAAACAGGCACAAATACTGCAGCCTCTAGTTGAAAGATAATTTTTGACATTTCACTCAACACAAAGTAACAGAGAAATGGTCCACTAGTGCCAAAATTACGCTCATGTTAAAAGAGAGGGCTGTCAACAACACAGAGTGCTTGTTTCAGAAACAGCACATGAGAACATGTCCTCTAATGTTGAACCAAGGGCCTCAGCCAATACACACAACCACATCCAATGCTGTCCAGAGCGCCAGGGGAAAACAAACAAAAATTGAACACTGCAAAATAAAAAAGCTCCAAAGGTCCACATCTTTGCCAGAGACTGGAGCTTTCTTATGTGACCTGCTAGGACTCTCTGTTTGCTCCTATTCCTACAGCCATTTCTAATAAACAAGGCGGAGTGAGGCAGTGACGTTCACTGTGCTCATAAAGTCCTTTTTTCACATTCTTTAAAAGAAAATAAGGGGAAAATGGGCAAAGTAAAAGTTAGTGACATTTGCTACAAAACAATAGCATGAGTATGCAATGCTGTGCTTAATGTGCTTTTATTGACATGCTACTCTGAAGTGCACATATCTGTGTGATGACTGCGTTAACTTCTTATTAAGGAAACTTTTTACTTTGCTTGTAACAGCCGCTTTCTTAGTCGGACCTGAGTGATCCTGTTAATAGTTTAATAATAGAGCACCTTAATAAAATGCCATCAGATAGCAGGTGAGACATTTGTGCAGCCTACTTGAAAGGGAGAAACATGAAAGAATATTTTAGAAGAAAAACAAGCCATTTGGATGTGGGACGCTTCAGTAAGGGAGAGGGATAAATGAGTTTTTCTGGGAAGCACTTGAAGGATAGATATTTGGATCAAAAAGGAACACAACCTGGCTCTGCTGTCATTCAACTGCCAGCTGAGTTAGAGCCCAGAGCATCCCGCCTGCCGCTGCGCTACAAACAAACACAGGAGGAGACTTCTTCTTGGAGAAACCCTCCACTTTCCATGAGGAGCTTTTCAAGCAGCTGTTTGCCACGTGGCGTCTTATAAATAATTAACACAAGCACTATGCAGGCACTGTCTAATTAAAAAATGCAATTGTTGGGAAACCTAAATAAGCCCTGTTGGTGACTTAATATATATGCATATGTCCCTTTCATTAAAAAAAAAAAGTCTTGTTAAATTTTACGGCTTTGGCAAGAGAAAAGTGGTAAGAATTCAGGGCTGAAAACTCTTAATACCTGTAAATTATTACTTGTGTGTGCATGTGGATTTTCTATCCTACCTGGCAGTCTGCATGTTCTTTCCATTGCCCTCAGCTCCTGTTGAACCCCATTTGTCTCTGGAAATGACAAGTGGGATGACAGCTGTGAACAAATTAGCGTCAGGAATGAGTCTGAATCCCTTCATAATCAGCGAAATGAAAAAGCAATGGAGGGCAATGAAGATGGATGGGCAGAAAGTAAAAATGCGGGCATGACAGAAAGTAATATGTGATTGATGACACTGGATCTACTAGGCTACTGACTCACAATTACTGGAACATTCACGCAGAACTGTGTTTTAATCTATAAAAATATCTGATTGCCTTTCCTAAGAAAGAACAAAGTACACTCCCTTAAACTGACAGACGGCAGCTGAGACAAGCCGGTTCAGACCACTTCCTTTTCTTTTCACACTTCAGAGGTCAAAGTGAAATGACATCACATGGTGAAAAACCTGTGTCTCTCTAATACTTATTTTCCAGGGAATCAAGATACACTTGATTACAACTTGAATGTTTGTGTTATAATGTTTTTACACTATATCATATATGTGATATATGATTATTTGTGCTCTGGGATCTGCTGCCAGAACACCCACTCTCGTTCCCTCACATATGTAAAATGCTGCTTTACTTCTCTTTTCTATCTTGTAGCAGAAGCATGGGTATGGGTTCCTAGCTCTTGCCATGATAATCACTGTGTTCCTCATGCTAACTAGTGTATCTTCAAGCCACAGTGGGATCTCTTCTTGCTTCACCATCAGGCCCACATCATGAACCCATCAGCGGAACAAAGGAGCAAAGAGTTCAAGTAAAAATAATAAGGCTTAACTTTTAACGAGATCTGTCTTGTTGCCATGGTAACAATAAATTTGCTGATAATATAAACAATACGGCATAAAATGCTGTGATAAATTGTTCAACACAGAATGATCTTTTCAGTATTTCATAAGCTGTGTCCTTTTCAGTTTATAGACAACACTGTGAGAGGAGGGTGATGCAAAACAGCTCTCTAATGAAATATGTTTTGACTAAAAGGACTGATCATAAAGTTTACTTGTGCACACACATTTCTAAGAGCCTGAGGCCTCGCTGGCTTTGGAGAGAAGCCAGGAAAAACAGAAAACCTCTGATCGATTGTACCTTTGGCCACCGATTACCACAGAGAACACAAATAATAACTTGACATGGGACCAGCTTATCAGAGTGATACTGCCTCTCTACACACATGGCATTTTATAAAGCTCACAGGACCTCCAAGGAACAGATTCAAAGCGATGGTCGTAAGCTCCGGGGTTTCAGTGCTGTTGCACCGACAGCTTCATCATTTGCCATCTAAACTTCTCAAGGGGAAAACAGATCAACAATGCAAGCTGTCACTACGACTGTGACACTAATTGATCAGCCCTTTCATCAGGACGTTAACGACACTCTCACTCAAAATCAAATTATTGCCTTGTGACAAAAAAAGCACATTTGACAGCCCTTTAAAAATAAAAGCGTTTTCCTGAAATTGCGGTCCTCTTATTGAAACCCACTGGACATACCAGTGAATGAGAGAGTTTTAAATGTGCATTCTGGCAGCATATCACTCAATCTACTTAATGGCAAACACAGGTGTGTGTGCCTCTTTGCTTTCCACTAAAAGGACAGGCAGTATGACTGACTGCAGCATAGATATATAGAAATAATGAAGGTAAACGTGGATGGCATGCAATTCCCAAACTATGAACTGCTTAAAGAATTACTGATAGTTTGTCTGCATTCACCACTTAAGAAAAAGAAATCCCTGTCCTCGCAGTTATTCCCTCCATCTGAATCACAGTCACATAGAAATATATTGCCTGTCTCTCTTGCTTAAAACACAACTAACTGTGTGCCACAAACCAACCAATCAATAATGTTCTAGTCTGCAGCTTACGTGAGTACAGTCCTAACAAGAATCAGCCACAAATTTTCTATAAGCCACACAGACATCAACTCCCTTAATGGTCTGAGCTCCACTCTTCCCTTATCAGGCTCTCCTCTGGCATGGATGACCAACTCCAAAAAAGAAGCTGGACAACTTCCATGTGGAGGGAGAGACTGCTGGAGCCTTACAGACAAACAGCAGGCCAGAGAAGAAGAGCTGCTTACTGCAGCAGTAGCTGACGTGGAGCTACGTGTGCATCACACACTCACACACACACACACACACACATACACAGAAGCCCGTGCAGCTGGAGACACTCGAGATGACTGTCTAGAAGCCAGCGAGTGAACCTCGCAGTCGAGCCCCAAGAAGTGGGAGATGGAGCATGTTTCATTCCAACAATAAGTATTAAAAGGTTGGGAATATATACAGACTGACAGATAAATATAGACATGAGCAGATAGATAAACACAGATGCACACACACGCATGCAAATGCCAACATACAGCGAGGTCACCTGCAAGTTCTCAAGACATGAGGACCCCTTCTGACACACAAAAATGAAATTGTCAAACATTCTTATGTGCTTTTACAGAAAGCTATCTTTTCTGTCTGAGGATCTTCAGTTAAATATCTGACCCTTATCCAATTACTGCTACAGTATAAGATCTTTTGTCTTTGTAATGTGACAAATCTTACTGCATTGATTAAGGGTGGCACTTAGAATGTACACGTTGTTGTAATAGCAGCCTGCTGAGGTAGATATCTGGAAAACGATCACAAGTAAAGCTGTTCACTCATATGAAGGATAGCTTTGTTTATGGAACATGATAACATTTTAATCCTGATGCAAGATTGCATATCTATGGGATACTCCCTTTGTGTCCACTGTTTCCACACTGGTTTTGTGTTTCATCTCTGAATTAATTGCAGACTATGGCCTACAGTACCACAGACGCAGGAGTAATGGAAAAAGTCATTACAATTGGTCTTGACAGCAAAACTTTCCAAGTCTTGGTAGTGGTGAGTAGATACATGGAAAACTCATCGTGCCCTCAAACGTCAGTTGAGTCTCAATCGCTCTTGCGCTCTCTTTCTCTCAATTATGCGACCAAGATGAAGTCATCATAACTTAATCTGCCTCGTGCCTTGGACAATCCCCTGAAAATGTTCCCTCAGCATTGTCCACATTGTGCAAGTAACACATCAAGCCAGATATGTTTGGTATGTGATTGGTCTGGGTCAGTGAGGGGCTATTTGTGATCCAGGGAGGGGAACATTCCTTCATTCCTGCATTCATTCTCTCAGAGACCTCTTCATTACATAATTCTGCAAGATGCAGACTCACCGTACTGATATTTCCATCTGTTTTAAGTGTGGAAACTGAACAGATGTTCCAAAACTTCCCCTATGAGATGCCTCACAACCATAACATATTGTAAACTCATTTACATGTAAAAATCAAACATGACAATGTTTAGCTGGGGATGTCACTTTCATTTAGGCGAACAGATATGGAGATGTACTCATCATCTGTATTTGAATAAATTTGATGAGGAGTTTGCATGTGCAGAGTTAAATCACATTGACTATAAAGTATAATGTCGTTGTTAGCAGTAGTCTGACATCTAGTGGGCAATGTGAACAATTGTTCTCGCGATGTTCCTACAGGTATGTAATGACAATACAGTTTAAAGCAGCATAAGCATGGCCAGATTCATTTGACATGGGGTCTTTGGGGCCCCAGGACAGTTGACCACTTCAGTAATCAAGCCTAAAGCAAGAGTGGCCAAAAATTACTTACAGTGAGTAAAGTGACAATATCCCACCAGGATACTTCAGTAGCCTACTGTTTAAGGCTGAACAATAGATGTTTTGGGATTGTTTAAAATTACATCCTCAGTTAGTTAAAGCCAAACTGACTTTGAGCAAATGTGTAGTTACCTGTCCAGAGAAAAGAGCAGCATTCGGGTTATTTTGAATATTGAGTCTTCAAATGGCCCTATTCACAAGGGCTCTGTGCTGTAGTTCAGCTAGTTTTCCCCAGCTTTTACTTTATATGCCATTCGTCTCCGATACATATGTGTCGCCATCTTTAAAAATGAAAGTATATTTTTAGGTAACGAGTTAAACTTAGATGCATTGTACTTACATCGAGTGTCAAATTCACTTTTTCTATTCCAGAAGAGACGAAAAAAAAAACCTCTCCGGAACCATTTGCTGCTAAAGCTTCGGGATTCGTTTGAAGGTCGCACCGTCATGTGTAACACAATTTGTTGTCCGTCACTCAAAGTCGTGGCTAAAGTACTGCTGCACATCACATTATATATTTTTTTTTACAGCTTGTATTGTGAATACTTTTGATGGACGTCGTGGAGCAAAAAGACACAGAGGAAAATGCGCCTTCAGTTATCGACCGTTATTACACACGCTGGTACAGAGCCGGTAAATCAAACTTTAATGAAATGTCTTTCTTGTTAGCTGATGTTAGCTGTTAAGTGGCCAACCTAGCTAACGTTACTTAGATTTGGAGACTTCAGAGAGAGAGCATCAATGTTAATAATGCATTTAATTCAAGGAATACCGAGAGCGTTTAAGGTTAATTATTGTTTTGTATTTAGATATGAAGGGGAAACCGTGTGAGGACCACTGCATCCTGCAGCATTCAAACAGGTAACTAACTTATAAAATAAATAGACGTCATTACACATTTTAATTACTTGAGCTGTAACAGTTACATTTACAGCTCAAGTAAATATATATATATATATATGAACTTTTGTGGTGGTATTACGTCATATTTAAAGATGCAGTATTTCTAAAATATTGCACATGGAGGAGCTAAAAAATTAGGAACACCTTACATAAAAATTTAATGCTACTCAATAAAAAAACAATACAAAAAACAGTCTGGAAGTATAATATTCACCACAAGGGCGACATAGGCTATACATTACAAGACTGTTGATCGCATATTACAGTATACAGGGGGTTTAAATTGTTCTGGTCACTGTGTATTCAGCTGATGTTTTATTTCCTGTGCTATATCTAATACGGCTACATTTTGTGACACACTGGGTTTAATCTCCAGTCATCATCAGTGAATGAGTAATTAATATTGTAAATTTGTGGATTCCTTTTTAAAGGACACTTTTAAATTTGTGTTTGCAGATTATGTGTCATCACTTTAGCAGAGACTCACCCGGTCCTTCAGAATGGGCGAACAATCAAAAACATCAATTACCAGATCAGTAATGGATGCAGTCGGCTAAACAACAAAGTGTCGGGGAAGTCCAAGCGGGTAATTTTATAAAGCTAGATGCAATTTTGATCTTTATGCATGAATTTTTCTTGTCTTTTCATCTTTGCTTCACATCTACAAGTGGTCAGCTCAGCCTTTAATCACCCTTTTTCTATGCTACAGGGGGGTCAGTTCCTTACTGATTTTGCACCTCTGTGTAGGATAACATGCACAGATGAAACTGAGTACACGATCTACAGGTGAGACCATGATCTGTTTTCCTAAGCATATATATTATTTCCGTGATGCCTGGTAAAGTCAAATTTAGCCAGTGTGTCACAGTTAGTCACCCAAATGTGTCATCTTTTTAGCTGCATCAGGGGTCGTCTTCTTGAGGTCAATGAGAATATTTTAGA
Source organism: Thunnus thynnus (assembly GCF_963924715.1). Taxonomy (NCBI): domain Eukaryota; kingdom Metazoa; phylum Chordata; class Actinopteri; order Scombriformes; family Scombridae; genus Thunnus; species Thunnus thynnus. The sequence goes on along the minus strand of NC_089531.1, from coordinate 18,617,069 downwards.
AACACCTGCTCTTTTGCTGGAAAAGGTAATTATATATTTTTCTTCAGCATTATCTCATGTACATCTGGACACCATCTATGTGTTCTTCCTCTGAAAATCTGATCATGTGAACTACAAATAATTTACACTTGTACATCTATTTGTACAGCCTGCATACTCATCAAATTGTTTTAAACCCATTAAAAACATTTGTTCTAGATGTACAGTAAAGTCCTTGAGGAAAGCACGTCAGCTTCTCCGCTAGGATTGAATGTTATCAAAAAAAATGTGTGAAATATTGTAAGAGTTCTTTGTCAAATCTGAACAGCCATCCACAGAAGGATACATCGCTGTCATCCTGCCAAAGTTTGAGGAGAGCAAGAGCATAACAGAGAACCTGTTGAGCAGAGAGGAGTTCGAGAGCGTCGTCTCCAAACGGAGTGCCACCCAATCACAACCCTCTTGACGGAGCTCCACTTTTTCGCCTTATTCCAGTCAGAACTGTTCTGGGAAAGTTTCTCTCTACCACTCCCACAAGGTTAAGTGAAGAGTGGGAACACTATCCTGGAAAGTGACATTTACACGGGCTCACTTCAAAGGGACTATTGTGTATAATGCAAGCATTGCACTTTGCCTTTAGATTATTATACACTGAAGAAGTTTTCCGAAAGTGCTTTATTTATTGTTTTGTTTTTCTCATTTGAAAATGAAAAAATAGAAGAGAGCATGACATGGATTCTGTTGTTAAATACCCCTAATAATGTTTAATTACAATTATTTTTGTAGAATGTCAAAAAGAAAAACAACAAACAATGATTTAAGAAAAATATTGTTTATTTTTTGTGTCACTTTTTTTGACCTTTCAATTGTCAAAAGAATAGATGGTCCAAAACTAGATCTATGATTTCTTCACATCTGTAGAGCCACTACAATACCCAACATCCTTAGCTGCTCTCAAACAGTACAAAGCATCTCTAAAGCTTAATGAATGTTATTCATTTCAATCACTGTCGCACCCTCACCTAGTACCAAAATCATTACCTTAGGATACATACTGTATGTATATATATATATATATATATCTATATATATATATACATATAGATAGATAGATAGATCTATGCTTCAAGTACCATATTATACAGACCATATACCATTTAATACATATTGGCCTACTAGGCAGCTTCACAAGGATAGTCTTCATAACAAGTACACTTCAAGGCTCCATTTGACACACTTTCATTTCTTTTGTGAGAAAAAAGTGTTAACAGTATACTGAATATTATTTGATAATGCTCAGGAAAGTATAAAGTCCTGTCTTTCCAAAAGTATCTTAGTGGTAAGATTTATCTTAATCAACTGATTATTTGGAGAGACCAGGTCAAAATAGAAATAAGTCTCCAGTGATGAGCTTTATATTTTAGACTAGTAGCAAGCTGAAGATGACCGCGTCCTCAAGAGGACAATCATATTTGGCATGAAATTGTGATTTTTGCATTTTGTTACTAACATAGCGCATGGTGAACACTCCATAGCAAACTGTATGGTAATTAGACATCGATCACATGTCATGATTGACTTTTAAAATGCTTATCCATGTGAGACTACAATGCCATTGATCAAGGACACAACGTACCACTATGGCTAACATTACATAACAAGTGTTAACATTACAAGCCTACGGCACATTGACCATAGGTGACTCAAACACAAGGGTATGGTGATGATGGCATCATGCATGATGGGTTTTCAGCCATGTCAGTATTTTGTTTGTTTTTTTCGTTTTCATTTGGCTAAGATGTGCAACACAGTTACAGTACACCACAAAGCAAATAGGCTTGTTACACAGAGGCACATAGTGAAGACAGATATATGGCTGAGGTGAGCATCAAGAGGAGTTTTTTTTTTTTTTTTACCTGATTTCCGATCAGTTTATCTACTCAATAGCCAGAGAAATGATAAAAGTAATTCCAAAATCAGGTTTGTGCCAGGTCCCTCTATGATGAGGCTCACTGCAAATGACCAAGTCTTAGTGTTGGCTGATTGTCTCCATCTTGTGGAATGGGGTGGAACTGGTGCTTCAGGTAACAAGCTACCCTGGGGTACAACTGCCCCTGAGCACAGAGATTGGATCTGCTTTTTCCGCTGTAAACCTTATAATTAATCACTGAGACAGCAAATGCAAACTCTGACGAGGCAACCATCTTCACGCCTCTGCTCTAGCCCACTCTAAAAAGTTGGTGCATGAGGATGAGGGGAGTAAAGTATTTCCTGGATTACATGTTCTCCAGAAAGGTGAGGTTGGCTATGTGCTTCTCTGAGGGAGAATAGTGGTCAAAGGAGGTGAATGTTTTCCTGGATTATTTGCTCTCTAAGAGGTTGAGACCAGTCATGTGCTGCTCTAAGGATTTGACACCAAAGCCGTTGCTGTTCTTGCCGTTGAGAGCTCCTTCCTCTTTGACGGGTGTGGATACATCCTGCCTCTCTCTCCAGTCCTGCGGGGAACCCAGGCTGCTCCTCTCTGACTTGTACTGCAAATGGACAGCACAAGAGGACATGGTAAATGGCAAATGGACTGTACTTGTATAGCACCTTTCTAGTCTTCCAACCACTCAAAGCGCTTTTACACTACAAATCACATTCACCCATTCACACACATTCATACACTAAATGGGTACAGGGGCTATCATGCAAGGTCCTGCCCATTAGAGGAAACTAACCATTCACACACATTCATACACTGATGGCACAGCCATCAGGAGCAATTGGGCTTAAGTATCTTGCCCAAGGACACATCAGCATGTGGACTGGAGGAGCTGGGAATCGAACCGCCAATCTTCCGATTAGTGGACGACCCGCCCCATCTCCTGAGCCACAACTGCCCCGATATTAATGGAAAGAGACAAAATATGACAAGAAGATGTAACAACACACTACAACAACTACTACTAAATAAATCACATTTGAAGTTGCTATAACCTATATATTTATATTAGCCATGGATCATATGACAATTTGCACATAAAAAGGCTTGCTCGTAGTAATTTATCACCTGCAACAGGTGACAGCTAAGGAACTAGATTTCCCTCAGGAGTTGGAGACCAAAAGCTATGCAAGCACATAGCATCCACCAAAGAAAAAAAAAACTGAGGCCTTCACTGTTACGGCAGATAAACCAGTATGGGATGCTTCATGGATACAAAGCAATGCTTCTGAAATACATCCAAGATATCAAAATTTGTGACCCTAACTTAATACTGGTACCATCATGTTTGGTAACAGCAATTTTTTAAGTATGATTAAAAAAAACTTTTGGAATGGCAAAATAGCTGAAAATCCTAATCAGGTCACAGAATATGGTGTAACAAATTTTATCTCGTAATTATTAGATCTTTACTCGTAATCATGAGATAGTAAGTCATAATTATGAGGTGTATCCAATTAGTTTCTCTGGTGAAGGCAATGTGCTTCCCTAAAAAACAGCTAAATGGAGAGTGAATATTGGGCTAACATTTGTCAACTGGCCAGAAACATGACTATTAATGAATGCTAATTTTGCTCCATATCTGCTGGCTGTTAAGGCAACTATTTGCTAACAAGTTCATAAAAAATCAAACAGTGATAATATGTAATTGTTGTGTTTACAGCTTGTTTCCACTGACCCCAGGTGTTATTGCATTCTTTTTTGGGCTACATTAACATTTCTTTCTCCTCTATTTCGCTAGATATCCACATATCTTGCTAAACTAATCTGAGTGCCAGTCATTCAGTCATGAGTGTTATGTCCAATTCAATGGCTGTCACCTTTCTGTTGAGCTTGTTACAGAAAGGAAGGAGGGAGAGAACAACAGTCAAGATGCCTCTGGTTTTCTGAATGGATGAGTCCACCTAGAAACAAAGGAGAACACTAGTTTACATACAGTGTGGATACACAAATACATACAAACACATCAGCCCAGCCGCCTACATATACATCTTTACATTTCTCGTTTTTAATGACCCCTGACAGCCACAATCTCCCATTAATGATAAATGATATAGTGAGCATCAGGATGGAGAGACAGAGAGATGGGAGCCAATACATATCAAAGAGACGCTCATTAATCAGAGGACACACTCTTCATCCTGTCCGTTTGATTCCAACCTTTGCCTTTATTACAAGGTGACCTAAGGCAACTCATGCCTGCCCAAAACGCTCATTAATTCCTCATAGACATTCATTCATCTAGTGCCCTGTGTCCAATAATGGTTATACTTGCAGATCACTCAAAGATTACGCTGTAGCCGCTAATGAAGTAACATGGTTAGTCATGCTCTACTGGGGTCACTGACGCCCAAAAGTTATTGTGTAGGTGGTTTTTATGCTTTCAAAGCTAATTGTCCTTTAGTAAGTCTGTTATTTACACAGTTCTGGGTGAGGTTACTCGTTTAATGTGAATCAAACACAAATTGTCATTGATCCACATTTATAACAAGTGTACACACAAACAACAAAAGACACAAAGAGAGAGACACACATACACAGGCGTAGTATGGGTACCTTCTGGAAGGTGGCAGTCTTGCCCTGTACAGGAGTCTTGGCCCCCATCTGCAGCTGTTGGCACAATGCCACCAGTTTCTCCATCTCTGTCATCACCGCTGACTTTTCCTCATCAACCAGCTGGAACAGAGAAAAAGACAAGACAGGGAGCGAGATGTCTTTCAGGACAGTAGAGATGGTTTATGATGGTACTTGCCATCAGAGAGAGTGGATTAATATGGATAGACATTGATAGATTTCCTGGCCAGGATTTACAATGCTCTCTGTCAAACAAGCATCATAAAAAGGAAAAAAGGGGGATAAAATAAATGAAAATTTAGTGTTGCTTTATGTAATCCATCATCAACAGTCAGGTCATGATCTACTGCTTAAGTCTGTTATCCAGCTGAGTTAATCCCTAGATCTCGGTCACAGGGGCCATCAATCTACTTCAGTTACATGCGCGCACATGGCCACAGGCGACTTAAAAACACAAGCTCTTTCATTCAGGGTAGCACTACTCACTCTGACTGACAAAAGTACATAAAACCTCTTAAACCTCAATTAAAAATTCTTAAGCTCGTTTGCATAAATAGTTTCATCATTTCAATGGGGGCAACACAGGTGTGCTGTAAATGTGTTTGGCGCCAAAGAAGTATAGGAGATGAGGGTGAGACTCCATTAACACCAGTTTGTTTGACGTAATTAATCAGAAAGCGTGAGGCAAGTTGAAGAGTAGGGCCTCCTGATTATGAATTAGTCCTGGGCGGTCGCAGTCAACTCCCCCACCATCATCCCCCTATACACACACAGATGTGCAAAAACATCCGCACCCACAGATACAGCAGAGACAAATGGCAGTCATTAATGGCTGTCAAAAAAACATTTAATTAAACTCAGAGGACCTGGGGAAGAAGTTGGTGGAGGGCAAAAGGAAGGAAGGCACCGAGGCTGCATTTATTTGTCGGATCTCAACTCAGGGAGGAGGAGAGGACGTGTGAGGGTGTGTGACAGCCTTAATTTCCTGCTCTCGCTGTGTGATTTATAAGGCAGACCTGGCACCGTGGCATGCCAAGATGGGTGAAATGGGTGTGTGTGTGTGTGTGAACGACATATCATGGGTGGGAGCACAGGTGCTAGTGTGTGTGTGTGCGTGTGTGTGTGTGTGTGTGCATACAGAGTGGGGTAGAAGCTCACCCCTGTGCAAAAAGAAAATAAGTGGGTAGTTTTCTTTTCTCTTTGGCTTCATTTTTTTCCATTACTGACTTCCATAAATTCCTGTCAGTATAGTCTATCAGATTCCAACAAAGAAGCAAGCGCACACTGTATAGAAAATAAGATTATTTCCAGATTATTTTTGTTTTTAATATTCTTTTGTATTCATTTTAATGCTATTTATACATAAGTAGCATATCTTTTGCTTTCTTTTACATAATATGTAATATATTTCCACTTTTAAAGTGCTTAATGTGCAAAAATAGTCAGAAATACTTTTTTGTGAGTACATTGTCATATTTTGATATTCAGGCTTAAACTATGTGTGTGTTAAAAAAAAAAAGAGACTTGTTGATTTGTTGCATTACCAAATACCTGAGTGGAAAAAGTGCGGAGAGATGAGCACAGCTGGAGCCCCTCTTCAGAAAGAACCTTAAGAGAATAAAAGACAAAATCAAGTTACACAAATACAAGAAAAAACTATAATTCTTTTAACTTCCACCGGGAAGCAAAAAGCACAGAGTCAGTAAATATTACAAGATTTGAATTTTTTCCGGCTCTTCTTATCAGTATGCCTTCCCATCTCTTTCCCCTCTCGTTCCTCTTCCTCCCTTATCTCCTTTGCTCACCCCAAATGGAATAAATCCCGGCTGACATTTTAGGCCCTGATTCTACAAATTACTGCACATTACTGGCATAGATCTCAGTTCAATAGGATACACCCCTCCATGCAACCTTGTTTGTTATCACCACATGTGGCCGGCAACATATTGCATATATTTAAATCATATTGATAAGTCCTAGTCACGCCTTATATCAGATCTACGAAAGGGTAGTGGATGAAAGGATGCTAGCATTTACTAACCTATTGATCAGCCAACCCCAGTATGTCTTTGGTCTAATGAAACAACGGATGCATTCATTTACAACTTCGATAAAACTTACGTAAAATAGAACAGAGGGTGGGGAGAAGGAGAGATTAGCAGATATCGACGCACATACCTCAGCTTGATGAAAAAGATCTAGTGTTGTTTTCAGCAGCCCCTCCCCTCTGGGGAATCAATATGGGAAACACATAAAATGAGGAAACACGGGTGAGAAAGATGGATGAGGACAAAACATCCACTACAATCAACAAAAACTGCAACTTAGATGAATTGCAACGATTTTGATTGTCACAATGAGTCACAGTCAACTTTGTCAGTGCCTCAACCTCTGCCTGGTAAATATCGATAGCTGGGGGCTCGAGAATCTCATTAACACTAAGCCTCTAAAGAGATTCATGCGGATGCTTAAGAGGCTTTACAATGTTGAGCTCTGAAATGAATGTAACAGTTCGGCAGGCTGCAGATATAAAATGTGATTGTGTGCAGTCAGCGGTAGCGGTAGGCTACCTGGTGAACAGGTACATGTTGTAGGCCATACTGGCCAGGCTCTGGCTCTGGCGGACAATGTCATGTTCTTGCTCCTCCCACTTTTCAACCTCTGTGTCCACGTCTGACGACAGCAAACGAAGCTCCAGACCCAGTTTGGCCATGCTTGTCTGCTCCTGCACACACACACACACAGGATGTAATTCTACACGGGGAACATTGAAGTTTAGTGCACGTCATCTTTTAAAATCCCTGATGCACAAGAGCAAACAAGGCTATTTTCATTTGTTAACACACTCAGAAGTTCTATAATCAGCATAATCCTGGTTCCTGCGGTGGTACAGCCTGCGAAGAACTGCTGGCCAGCAAAACTGCAGCACATTAGCATACGAACACCATCAATTCTTCCACTGAGTGACACAAAGTTTCCTGGAGATGAATATACTGCTGTCAGAATAGGGTACAAGACGTGACATGATGTATTGTGCTGCCAGAGGTGTTTGTGGTGTACGCTACCTCTGCATCCAACTTGACAGCCTTGGCAGTCTTCAAATTAGCTGAGTGTTTCTGTGGGAAAAGAGAACGGCAGAAATTACAAACGATTGTATCATTAGAATATTCATGAGGATGGATGGTGTGATACTCACCCCGGGTCTGGGAAGTGACAAATAAGGTCTTTTATCTCCTAGAAATAGAGAGTTATTGTTATTATCTGAAAACAAGGTCACAAGTTAAAAAAAGAATCAAATAATCATGTGTTTCATGTTTTATGATAACTGAATTATGTCTAAGAGGAAATAAAATATACCCTGTTGTTGTTATTGCTCATTGAATGACTGTGTACATATCCAGACTTTTTCACATGATTAGGATAGGCAATTACAGTTATTCCATAATTATGGTAATGAAATTGTTTTGCTTTCATCACTATCCACCCTTGACACATTTTTATCTTTCATCATAAACACAAACAGCACGGTTCGTTTCATTCGGCAACAAGAACGATAAACTCTACTGTCATGTTAATGGGGGGAGGAGGGGGATTAGGAGAAAATAATAAAGCAGATCTCTCCTCAGTATCCACATGATGTTTTAACACAGCATTTTGGCTTTATGAAAATACAACAGAGTGATGTACAGTATGTGATCCTCTTATCCCATTGAGCTGCACAGTAAATATTTACCGCCCTTCATGTGAGAGTTACATTCTTGAGGGGAACCACGTCGGACTGTGCCGTAAAATCTTTCCCGTCTTTGAGATTTCTCAGACTTGCAGTGTGTGAAAGCACATGCACACAGTCACACCAGCCAGAGCATCTACAGTACATGTAATCTCTGAGTCCCTGTAAGCAAGGATACTGTATTAACAGCTGAGTTTATAAGAGGGGTCGGCCATGACTTGATAAATTAAGTGGAGAGGAGGAATGACTGCATGGGTGTTTAATGGCATTGACATTATTCCTTTTACAAAATACTTCCCACAGTCCATGGTGAATTTTTAAAAGATATGTTCATGCTGCATGCTTTGCATCAACTTTCATTAAGGCTTGAGGGCAAAATGATTTACCAAGGTTTTATTTACCAGTTTAATTCTTCTAGGCTGAAATGCCACAAACAGCACATTTTGCATTCATTTACATCTCTTTCTCATTCTTTATGAAAGACTCTCTGTCCCTTATGTACGTATGTGCCTATCTGTCCTCGTACCCCAACCCACCCCAATGCACACGAGTACTGTACACACCCAACAAAAACACACCTCGCCTGCCTTCAAAGACGTCATTGATCTCTCTCAGCAGCAGAGCCATGTCACAGAGCTGAGACTCCCAGGCCTCGCAGAACACCTCCAGGTTCTCCTTAGCAATCTTACTAGACGGGTGGAGGGCCAGCGTCTGGGCTGCTGAGATGATCTGAGCAAGAGTGTGAAGAATTGTGACATGAGAAAAGGAATAATTAAATGAAGTTTGTTTGTTACTAGGCAGAAAAATATGCAGGCAAGATACATGTAGAGGAACAAAATGTGTAGTTGTTTTTAGGAACTGGAAAATCTTCAGTTTAATCGGATGGCAGCATAATCTGAAAATAAACCAAAGTGTCGTCCCACCGTTTAAACTCAGAACACAAGATTGTAAGAGTCTATCCCTCTGAAATTGATTGACTGGTCCTTTAATACATCCATTGACACTAAACAACAACTAAAGCTAAGTTTCTAACAAAGTTAAAAGTTTGTTAACACTAGTAAAAGTTTGCAGTCATAAAATAGATGTATATTTTAAATGATGATTACTATCACTAATTTACACACAAAAGTCAGATTTTTCACCATTAAGAAAAAAAAGGAAGTAAGAATTGGCCTTTTTTTTATCATCAACCTTGTTTTTTTTTGTTTGTTTGTTTTTTACTAAAGAATGGAGATTAATGAAAAAGTAAAGAGCAGTACTTGTCCGTATCGTGACTCACCATATGTGTAATCACGCTCAAATATTTGTGTAATATTCATGCAATATTTTTGAGTGGGAACGTGTAATAAATCATAATATTTGATTTGACTGAAACCTTTATTTATACTGGGGAAACTCATTGAGAGCTTTTACAGGAGTGCCCCGGTGACGGAGACAATAAGTGTGACAATTAGTAGTTACATGATAAAAACACATCGCCAACAAGAGTTAAAAATAAAACAGAAAGCCACCAAGAGATTTAAAAAATGATAGCAAAGGCAAAAATATCAATTAAAACATTCATATTAGAAACAAACTAAGAAAGAAACAAAAATAATAATGTTTCTATTAGCCTCAGTGGAGATAAGATTTCAGACAACTACATTTGACAAATATGACTTACAAAACAAACACATGTGCAAGCACACACACACACACCCCACACGCCCATCCCCTACAGTGTAGTAGTTAATAGCCAATTACCCCTGGGCCACCCCTCTATTACTTTGGGCAGACACAGAGAGATATCACCACCGCCACCCCGTACCACAGCGTTATTGATTGGTTGACCTTTGAACTTAGGAGCGGAGTCATTACTGCAGAGTCATGCGGGGCCTGACATTAGTGCCTGAGGACGGGAACATTCTACATTGCTGGATAATTACTGGCGTGGATGGTTTCCAAGAGCAAACATAATTAGATCTGGGATAGGGGGACTAGGTGGACAGCATGTTCTCAGCCATCTCCAATGGATGGCAGGTGTAGGAGGTAGACAGAGGAGACGTGAGGCAATTTGTCTATTTTCCCTCCCTACTGCATCTAAGTAGAATATTACTCAGGTTTGATTTCACTGCCAGACTATGGTGAGACCAGTTTGACTTTACTGACATAAAGTAAAAATGTTGAATGGAAAGAAATGGGTCTAAGGTTTAATTAAAGTTAACCTGTCGTATGTCTTTCTCGACTGCTCCTGTCTCCCCAGTTTGCTGACATTTACGGATCAAGTCAATGGCACATAATATTAATAAGAACCTAAAAATAACAATGCATTCAGAAAGTGTTTGAAGGGTTAATGTTACCTGTGGACCAATAACATGGAAGGTCTCCTCGGCGTGTACACAGGTTATCTCCAGCGGCTCCGTCCCCGACACATGGTACAGCAGCCGACACGTCTGGAGTGAAAGTCACAGGAGGAAAAACGGAATGACCATAAATGCTTCTGAGGTTTGAAAAAATATACTTCAGTAAAATGGCAAAAACACACTCATAGGTAATTGTACCTTATTGTATCACAGTGAACAATTTTACTTGAACTTTCTTTTTAGAGTAACAGTACAGTAACCTTGTCATTTCTTCTGGTTATTTAAGTGTAGGTGCATTGATGTGGACTACACAACACACACTTTCCTATTATTATTAACATTCAAACAGAAATGTTTTTTTGGCTTTTTTGTGATAGTGAATAATAACTGAATCTAACAGCCAAATCTTTAGGACAAAGTTTCACACTTTTTTTGTTAATGATAATCAATCATAAGAAAATCTCAACATATTCCAAAATGAGTACCTTTATTCTCAGATGAACATTTCTTTTCAAATTTTACTGCAAGTTTTGTTTGTTAGGACCACTAGCAAAGACATGACACGGCCTGCAAGGAATTTTTCCACTCAGTGTGAGAGTTTTCATATCAAAACCACACGTTGGCTTTCATTTGGTTTCAGATTAGTCTTCTACATTTTCATTCATCTCAAGCTCTCTGTGTGTCCTTGCATGAGTGCTTGTGGCATGCTGCTGGTAGCACAGCTATTTCCATGTGTTTCCTACGAGTTCAAATTCATTAAGAGCAAGTTTTTTACCTAAGAAGAAGGACTGAATGATTATTCCGACATTAGAAAATTCATGATATGGACAAATGTAGATTTTATTACAGATTTCTATTGGTGTATCAGTGTAACAACAGCTACTTGGTAGCAACAATGTCACCTAGTCCCCTGTGCCTCTGTCCCACCTACCTCCACCAGCTGCTCCTTCTGCTCAGTGAGCGTGCGCGAATACTCCGCCACTGCCTCCAGGTTACCCTCGGCACCTGCAGCTTTGAGGGCCCTTAGAGGCAACTGCTCTCCATGAACTTTCAGCAAGTCTGAGGCACGGCTGACTGCCACCTTATGGAGCTAGAGGAGGAGGAGGCGTGGGATCAAAGATTACATTATAGAAGAAGAGGAAGGAGTAATGAAGGGTGGAGAAAACACAAGAGAAAGAGAGATGAGAGGGAGGTATGAATGAGAGTGGATTTTAAGCACGCACAGAGGAAAATGTGAAGAGCGGAAGTGACATTATGACATAGTTGAGTTGACAGAGAGTCGGCAGGTGAGCTGAGGATGTGATAGTGTGAAAAAGAAAACCAGCAACAGAAGCAGAGCAGCTAGTGAGAGACATCCCAGTCACGTTTGTCGCTCTCTGAAACAGAGCAGATATCTTCATTCTCAGAGGGCAGACGGGCAGAACAGAGACAGCTTGCTGCTCACCTCACGTCTGAGGTCGTTGACGCTCTGGCATGTCTTCAGGATGGCCACCTCCATGTCCTCTGTGGCCTCTTTGGCATGGACAGACTGCTGCTCCAGTGAGACAGAGCCAGGAGGGAGAGAATAAAACATGAGACACAAGATGGTTTTACAATCCCACACACAAAGCAACACTGTAATCTGAAAGAGTAGGACGACAAATTGGCAAAGTTTGGAAATAGAACGCAATGGAAAATAAACTTGGTGTCTTAATAGCATGTTTTTTTAACTTTCTAATTACATTTGTGACCTATTATGTTTTGAATGTGCTAAGAGGATCAGGCTTTTCAACATGTAATTTTGTGTCATCAAGCTGAAATGATTTAAATAAATTCTATGATTTAAATATTGTACAACACATCAGTCTAAATGGAATAAAAACAAATAAATATTCTAAACTTGCCACAATAAATAACATAAACTGTAATGGGTGGAACACCCAAGAATATTTGCACATTCACATTTACTTTTATGAAGCTTTCTCTGCAATTTCAAAACACTGCAGTCTTCTGGTCTTTTCAATTCCCAAGATGACCTTCAATTGGAAAGGTTAGATGAGGCTCCACTGTTATTATGTGCAGCAGTCTCTCTGTGTACTCTGAACACACCGAAGAAAGTTTACAATGAGAAACTGCAACATAATGACTTGTGTTTCAAGTCCATCAATTTCGAAGGCCAAGGAGACTCTGCTGAATGCCAGTAAGACAAGGAACGCTACATGTTTCTCACTCGACTGAGCAAGCCTTAGTGAAAAACAGTTATTCAGATGTATTATTATGCTGTTGTTCCAAGAGGGATGTGTGAAAAGAAAGTGAGTAGGCAAAGTGAATGAGTGAGTGAGCCGGTGAAGGAGTCTTAATGTGTGTGTTTCTGTCTGTATAGCATGCTGTGTGTTCTGCGTTTTATGTTACTTTTACAAAGATAAGGCTGTTATCCATGTTCTTCATATGGCAACATATGGGCTTATAAATATTCTTGTAGGGCTATGTGCATCTGTGCAAGTGTGCCTGCTTGTGCCAACATACCGCCTCAATCCAGGCGTGCACCAGCTGCTGAGAGTCCTGGCGCGCCAGCTGGCACAGACCTAGGATGGCCTGACGCTGCTCGTGGCTGGTGTAGGCTGAATCAGTGAAATCCTCTGTCCGCTCCACCAGTGCCTCCAGCTGACTGCCCACGCTCTGGGGTGACGAGGAGTACAGGTTCTCCCGCAGGCATTCCACGCTCAACTGTGAGGGGGAGGGGGTTGGGAGGGGGGGGGTATTTGGATGTGAGTTGGAGGGGCATTTGAAGGATGAATGAGAGAAGGAGGGGTAAGATTGAAGCAGCAACACAAATGGAACATAAATGCAGGAAAGTTTAAAAGAATAGACTTCTATTAAGCAATATGCTGAAGAAAAAAAGCACAATTTAATATCTTACTATTATTATGCATTTAACCTCATCATTAAATAACAAGGATTGCAGAATATGGATTCAGCCAACAGCATCACAAGTACACAAACTTAAATGCTAATGAATTTTCCTGTTTTTATCCCTCGTTTCTTTTTCTTTTTTTTTTTAAAGAAGCAGTCTATGCTTACGTATGTGTTCTAAGATTTACATAAGACACCACTTTTAGTTAACACTAGTTTAACTCTGCCATTAAGAGCTATGAAGCCATTCATTAACAGCAATTATCATCTGTGGTTCTTTCATTAAAATACTTTCTCCCTCTTTTCCGTCAATGAAAAAGATCACCTCAATACTATTTTCTTTTGCCAGTGCATGAGGAGGAGGGAGAAGATTAGTCATAAAGATGTAGGTTAACTAGTGGTTCACACAGCCATATTAGCTAAATTATAAAATAGTTAAGTCTGATCCTCCATTTCAAGCTGCTGCAACAAACACAGTGAATGCAATAAATGTTAAAGGCCCAACCATAAAAAAAACATCTTCTTCTTCTTCTGAATAATTTGTGTTTCTGCCATTTTCTGGAAAACAAAAAGACCTGTTCTGCATGATAATGTGCCCACAAGAGAACCATTGCTTTACTTCACAGGCCAACATGTGTCAGATGAGCAATACTCATCTTAAGCCTTTACCGGGATATTTATCGATTCTTTCACTAAGTCTAATTTCTAATCCTACCTTGAAGTCCTTGATTCCGTTGTAGATGCTGGCAGGAAGGATCTTGTTCTCCCCACAGCTCCGTGCCTCAGTGACTATCTCGATGACCTGCTCCAGGGCACAGCGCATTCGGTGGAACACGGCGTCTTTGTTGATCCGCGCCGACTCGCAATCTGGGTGCCTCAGGCAAGTCTTTGGAAGCAATTCGATGTGAAATGTCAAACCCTCATGAACACTTATCCACTTCTATCCTTTTTTCATGTTTTGATGAATTACTGACTAAGTCTCGAGTATTATAATTGATTGCGTCATGTAAGAAACCTTGAAATCATAAAAACTTCAGAAGGCCTTAAGTGTTTGGATGGACATAATCCATAACCGTTGCCCAGAGGTCCACTGTAAGCATGCCAGCTTCTTACCTTGGAGGCTGTGAGGAGCATCATGGTGCATTTCTCCAGCACTGCTCTGGCTGCTGCCATCCGGGCTTTCTTCTTCTCATCCTTCAAATCCTACAGCACAAACACACACATGCCAGATGGTAATGGGTGGCTTCACTCCAGTTGCAACTTCTTAGAACTCTTGGGGTGTCCGAAGGCAAGGAAGCATCAAAAGTATGCAACAAATCTCTTTCATGCCGGTATGAAGGGACAGAAAAATTTGACAGAGATTCCTCTTCAAGTTAACACACACATAAAGCTTCTTTTATTCATTGTCAGCTAATCAACAGAGTTGTTATCGAAATAGAAAAGAAGATACTTCATGTATGACCTGATCCATCCCCCTCCATGTATTCCAAACAGAAATAGACAGCTTGAATTAGGTAGATACGGGATTTGGAAAAGCCAGCTGAATCAACTCCTCTCCTGGCACTTTGCCATAGATTACAAAGACGAAGTGATTATCTGTCATTATTTTTGCCTCTGTGCTCGCCTGGCTTCAATAGATGAAGATGGTAGATTTTCTAAAGGGCTGTGCGCTTGTGCATGTGTGTGCATGGCTGCGCCTGAGTGGGAGTGAGTATGACAAAAAAAAGATAAAGAAAACAGGGTGGTAAATGAGGAGAGAGAGCATTAGCTGCAATGAGGAGCGCTGGTGAGAGACGTGATGTGTGTGTCAAAACACAAGCCCAGATGAAATTCAAAAAGAGGGATAGTCGATCCTCCCTCCCTGTCTAGATATCGCAGCCGTTGAACTTTACATCAGCTTCTGCAGGCAAAGCTCTTTAGCTGCAGAGGCTGTCAAAGTAGGATTAGGAGTTTTTGACAGAACAAAATTGGAACCCCTAAGTTGAACTGTTTTTTCTGAAGCTTTGAGCAAAAGTTTTGTTTTGCAAATACACTGGGATATATAGCTGATATATTGCAGGGAAAATGCATCACTGAAAGCATAGGTCAGTCATATCAACACTGAATCGTGATGTAAACAGCCTTTGCGGAATATGAGTCATAACTGACCTGTGGATTGGAAAAATGAACAGATATGGAACGGAAACCTCGAAGAAACAACAGACTCTCTAGGAAGCCTTGTTACTTCACTGTTTGATTTGTCAGGAAATTTTAGAAATATTTGATGCTTGAATTATTGATCTGTTCTGAGTTTGCCTGCATAAGTACTGCAGGTTACACAGCCTGATTCCACCACCTGCTCGCACATTCAGAACACCATGTTTATAAAATCACTGTTTGTTAGATTACATCCACATGAATAAACAAAATGTGCTCAGTGTTGCAGAAATGATAAAACAAATTATTCCATGTTCATAACCACACTACATCCATTTGCAGCTTTTTGACACGATAGACCACATATACATTTCATTTATTGAGAGATCTTAACAGTACAGTGTGCTGATAATAGACGATTTTGACACTCTTAAAAGCAGAAAACCAGAATCAATTACTTCACATGCTACTCACGTTCTGTCTGTCTCCGGTGAGGTGGGCAAACTCTACCATCTCATTGCCAAACTGACTGAAAATCTGTACAAATTCCTGGAAGGTGCTCACTCTTTCCAGATGGTCGAGGGTTACCAGGACCTGAGAGGAGTGACAAGATCAGAGTGGTGTGTTGAATGACCACATATGGTTTGTGTTCTTCTAGTCCATCCACACTGTAATGTCCTCCTTCTGATGTTGCAGGATGTCAGCAGGAAGTGCAGAAACAGATTATCATAGACATGCAAAGAGTGATTTCTGCCTCACAAGATGTCACATTACATGTGATGAATTGTAGTAGTTTACATATTTTTACTTTCTGGATATTCCAATAGTCTGTGTTACTCCAGCGATCTCTTCTGTAGTATTAATGGCTCAGTGTATAAGAGATATCCTAAAATAAAACCAGCAGATTAAGTAGTTCCTAACCTGCATTTTAGTTAATTGTAGTCTATGTAGCTGCTAATTTAGCTGCTAGCTGGCAGTGCTAATGCAGCAGCTTTTATCCACGCCAGACAAAGAAGAGGAAGAGATGTAATTGTGTTTGCCAGTAATGGAGAACAGAGGGCTGTCGACTGTCTGTCCAAACGAGGCTAACCAGTCATGATTAGGCCCCCTGTTTCCATTCTTGGCTCAGTCTACAGCTACATCCGTATCTCACTGACTGGCTAAGAGCATAGCCAGGTACGATGGACAGAGACAGACTCTAGCTCTGTGTTTTTATGTGGCCTCTAAATGTGCTGCTTCCCTTCAATTACCTCCAGAGTACTCCTTCAGAGACTGAGCTTATCTGTTAGGAAATAAAGGACTCTGGGCTTGCCTAAGGTGTGTGTGTGTGTGTGTGTGTGTGTGTGTGTGTGTGTGTGTGTGTGTGTGTGTGTGTGTGTGTGTGTGTATTCCTGTGTGGACCAGTGCATGTGTAAGAGAGACTAAGCAAGAGAGTTTATGCATATCCTTTAAGGTCCTTCATACTTGTACGTCTCACCTTGTTGCGAGATGTGATTATCTGTTTGATGACGATGCGGTCAGCCAGGACCAGGACTTTAGTGACTGAGGAGAGGAGTAAGCGGGCAGCCTTCACCATGCCCGTCCTATCACTGAACACTGTGACACGTCCATCTGACTGGGACGGCAAAGCTGATCCAACATCTGTCAGCTGGGCTATGGCATCACCTGCAGGATGTGAGAGAAGGGTACAATTTGGTTCAGACATAGAGCTAGACAGATAAATTGGCTGGGCTGATATATTGTCTGACATTAGCTTATTGCAGATATGTCTTGTCAGTGTATAAGGATGCATCAATCCAGCTTTTTCTCTCCTGATAACAATTCACATACCTAAATTCCAGGTATTTGCCAATACAGTGTATTTATCCGACACCAGTGCTGTTTTTCCCAGATTCATAATCTGGATACAGCTTCCTCAAGATCAAACATAACTTACTCAACTTAAGTAAGATCACTAAAGCATAAGTTCTTTAGTGTAAGTGAAAACTTTCATACACCATTCCTTCTAGACTTATATTAATATTAATATTAATATTAATATTAATATTAATATTAATATTAATATTAATATTAATATATTAAATAATATAATATTAATATTATATTAATTGCATTGAGATTGCGTTATTGTAATGTATAAACCTCACTTACATTTTTACCATTTGTTAGGCTGTATTGTACTGTGTATATATATATATATATATATATATATATATATATATATATATATATATATATATATATATATATATATAGGAGGAAAACCAAAATGGAATAAACCACATCACACTATATCATTGTCCCCCACCTGATGAAATTCGAGGGGTGGGGGGCAATTTCATATGCCAATAAAACAATTTGCTTTCAAAAACAAAAACCCCTGAGTGGTGAAAATGCTGCTCTTTAAAGACATTTAGCATATACATAATGTCTCTAAACAAAGAAGTGCTCATTTTAGCCATGGAGTGGTTCAAATGTGTCATTTTACCAACAAAGTGAAATTCAAATTTTTAGTACTGTTCTATTGTGACACAACAAATTTATGTTTTCATCAACAACAGACAAGATATCACATGATTTACACGTGTTTCCTATGTATTTTCTTAGTATACAGATATAAAGTAGCACAAAAGCTTATAATGTGATACAGGTTCAGATCAGTGCTGAACACTAGAAAGACTGAACACTAAAAACATTCACAGATCCAAAAGTGTAGGTTCACATCAGAAAGTATTAATGCATGTATAAAATTCATGACTTACACACTCTTATATGTACAATATACAAAATATAGGCCTAGTCTACAAAGCTGACATGTTAACACTAGGGGTGTTAACATGAACACAAAACTCACAGTTCGGATCATATCACGGATTTGAGTCACGGATCAGATCATTATTAGGATCAGCGAAAAAAAAAAGGGGGGAGGCAAATAAAACTTTGTTTTCCGTTTATTCTATAACACACTGACAGCCAGAAACAGCAAGGAACTTTTGCCCATGGTCTTAAATGAAAACAACATTTAAGATGTCCAATGTTTAAATAAAATAAAATAAAATATATAAAATATTCAATGCTCAGTTATTGCAATATGAGGCATGAAACCTTCCTCTTTTAAACAGTGAATGAAACAGCCTCTGTCAATATTGCATTCTGGTTGTTGATTGGTAAGGGGGGACAGCCTCCCTTGGAGCATCATTTTGTGTGTCATGGCCAATCACAGATTAGCATGAAAAAAAATGAAATACATTGAGTCCAATGTAAGAGATCCCGCCCTGCGGAGGTCAGCAGGCACCCGTCCTCCTCTGTCCCCCAGTCCACCTCCACCAATTGCTTCCATGATCAGTGCTTCTGTGCTGGCCTTCAGTCCAGCCTTTTCCAGCCACTGGTAGGATTTCTTGATATCAGCCACTTCTTCTATCTGTCGGTGGTACATGCCGTGTAGGGGCTTGTCCCTCCATGATGGTCCTCCTCCATTCACTTAGCAGTTCATCTTTGGGGGCCATCTTCCTGATGTATTCCTGGATGTTGGTTGTTTCATCCTGGACAGTGGCTCTGACGCTCACCAGTCCTCGGCCTACCTCGTTCCGCTTAGTGTACAGTTTCAGGGTGCTGGACTTGGGATGAAACCCTCCATGCATTGTGAGGAGCTTTCTTGTCTTGATATCAATGGCCTCTATCTCCTCCTTCGGCCAGATTATTATACCAGCGGGGTATCTGGTGACTGGTAAGGCGTATGTGTTGATGGCCCATATCTTGTTCTTCCCATTCAGCCGACTTTTCAGGACCTGCCTTACTCTGTGTAGGTATTTGGCTGTGGCTGACTTCCTTGTGGCCTCCTCAAGGTTCCCATTTGCCTGCAGGATCCCAAGGTATTTGTAGTTGTCCTGAACATCTGCAATGCTGCCTTCTGGTAGCTCAACCCCCTCGGTCCTGATCACCTTCCCTCTCTTCGATACCATCCGACCACACTTATCTAGTCCGAATGACATTCCGATGTCGTTGCTGTAGATCCTGGTGAGGTGGATCAGTGAGTCAATGTCTCGCTCATTCCTGGCATACAGCTTGATGTCATCCATGTAGAGGAGGTGACTGATGGTTGTTCCACTTCGGAACCGGTACCCGTAGCCACTCTTTGAGCTGATCTTGCTGAGGGGGTTCAGGCCTATGCAGAACAGCAGCGGGGATAGTGCATCACCTTGGTATATGCCACACTTGATGGTAACTTGTGCAATTGGCTTTGAGTTGGCCTCCTGAGTCGTTTTCCACAGCCCCACTGAGTTCTTGATGAAGGCTCTTACTGGCCTGTTGATGTTGTACATTTCCAGGCATTCCAGTATCCATGTGTGTGGCATTGAGTCATGGGCCTTCTTGTAGTCAATCCAGGCGGTGAACAGGTTGGTCGGCCTGGTCTTGCAGTCTTGGGTGACTGCTCTATCGACCAGTAGCTGGTGCTTAGTACCCCTGGTATTACTACCAATTCCTTTCTGGGCCCTGCTCATGTATTGGGCCATGTGCCTATTCATCTTAGCCACTATGATGCCTGCCAAGAGCTTCCATGTTGTACAGAGGCAGGTTTTTGGCCGGTAGTTGGATGGGATCATGCCCTTCTGGGGGTCCTTCATGATCACGACTGTCCGCCCTTTGGTTAACCACTCTGGGTGCATCCCATCTATCAGCAGCTGGTTCATTTGTGCTGCCAGGCGTTCATGGAGTGCAGTCAGTTTCTTTAGCCAGTAGGTGTGGATCATGTCCGGGCCCGTTGCTGTCCAGCTCTTCATACCTGACACTCGTTCTTGGATGTCTGCCATTGTAATGGTTACTGGATCTTGTTCTGGGAGATTGCTGTGGTCTGCTCTTAGATGCACTAGCCACTGAGCATTGGTGTTATGTGATGCCTCCTTCTCCCATATGCTCTTCCAGTATTGTTCAGTCTCAGCCCTGGGAGGATCTGTTCTTGTGTTATTACCTTTCCACTGAGAGTACACTTTGGATGGTTCAGTGGAGAACATCCTATTTATTCTCCTGGCTTCTGCTTCTCCTGTGTATCTCTTCAGGCACGTAGCCAGAGCTGTGAGCCTTTGCTTGGCAGTCTCCAGTGCCTCAGGTATAGACAGCTTGTTGTACTTCCTGGGTATCCCTTTTGTCTATATATATATATATATATATATATATATATATATATATAGTTAGGAGTGATTGGGGCGGGGTTTATAGTTCCTCTTTCTTCCTTTCCCTTTCCTAAACACTAGACTGGTTTTCATTGAGAAGATAACAAGGGGGTGTGGTTAAGCTGCGTGTTGATAAAAAGGACGTCACGGTGAAGTGCGCGTGCAGCCACTGGAGTAACTTAATGATGTGATGAGGCTCAGCTGGGAAAGCGCGACAGTTGAATGAGTGATACGAGTTGAGTTAAAAACCAGAGACATCCTTTTAGAAGCGTTTTTTTGAGACATTACAGCTTCACACCTTTCCTGCGCCCGGACCCTCGTGTAAAACCAGCTCTGTTCTTCGGGGACCCATCCCCCAACCACCAAAAACTGAACTGAACCGCTAGACGGGCTCGCGGCTCACGAGAGCAATGCCCAGCGCTGGTGAGGCCGAGTCAGAGGGACGTAATAACTAGCCGGCTTGGGAACTCAGTAAGGTAACCCACCTCCCGGCTGTCTCTCTAATATTGGAAACCAGTCCCTCTACCTCTGTGTCCTTCCACGTTTTCTCCTTTTCTACACCCTCCAGGTTAGGACTAGTATCAGTTCTCGGCACGGAATACCCTAGACTTGACTAGTCCGTAACTATATATATATATATATATATATATATATATGTATATATATACACACACATATATGTGTGTGTGTGTGTGTGCGCGTGTGTGACCAAGTGAATGAGCTGGAAACCCATCAGGTTGATTACCTTTAAAAATAAATGTAATAAGTAACAAGAAGTTGCAGTACAGAAATGCCAAAGGTCTGTTTAACCACATTTATAAGTGTTTCCATTTCATATTTTGTCCACCAGAGAGCACAGACAAGTTTTTTTATTATTATTAAATACTTTATGGGATCTTTATCAAATTTTGTTTGATATATAGTTTTTATGCAAGAAAGATTAATATTGGCCGATATATCATTATCAGATCTAAATTGTCAAATACTGATTCCACCTATGAAGTCCATATTAGTCAGGCTATATTCAGCAATGGCATTTGTAGACTTCTAACTCGTATTATATAGAAAAAAACATTACATTTTAAATTCTTTTCAAATCTGAGAATCAGATCAGCCAGATAAGATCAGTCAGATGGGACAGATAAGGGATTACATATCCCATCTGATTACATAGCTCAGCTCTTTCTGGAGGGTCCCCAGAGTTGGGGGGTCCCAGCCCTTTCTGTGTGTCAAAACTTTGTACACTACACTCATGCTCCCCAGAGGATAACTCTTAATGACTTCAGAGCTGAAGAGCTGAAGGATCTGGCTCAGCAGAAAAACCTCAAGGCCACTTTGCTTTGCCTGCTGCCACTGAGATGTGGAGCCGCATAAGAGGCAATAAATGGAAGGATGGATGGTTAATTGATAATTTTTCCGAAATGCCCTCCAAATGAGTTCAGACTACAGATTATACTATAGCATTATGTTCTTCCAATCTGCCACTTTCACCCCTGGGAGAAAATATCATCCATATGATATGAGAACATATCATCCTGGACACGGTACTATATTCAGCACAGTGGCACGACAGCTATGCCAGCGAGACGCAAACACCACTGGCATGCTTTCTGGTGATGTGTGAGCCATTTTTGGGGGTGGAGAACTGCCTTCAAACTCAGTTGGGAAGCATGCCAAAGCAAATTCATACATTCACGGAATATGGAAATGTATTAGGAACCATATGGGTTACAGAGTCTAACTTTCCCTGTTTAATTTTTTCTCTCTTTCTAAACCTGCTTATACTATCCTCAGAGAGGGAAGAGTTTTTAGGCTGAAAACAATCCCCAAAATGGTCCCTATCAACAGAAAGAGGAAAATGGCCAGGGTTAAGAGCGAGAGGGAAGAAGAGAGAAATCTCAGAGACGGAGAGAGAGAGAGAGAGCTTAGATGAAGAAAGAAAGAGGGCAGGAAGGAGAGGGGGAAGGGGAGATAGGTCTCTATCGGGTCATGCAGCTTGGCTGTCTATTTGGTTTGGCTGGTCCTTTAAAAGAAGCTGCAATGACGAACTGATTGCATCCGACAGGCTGCTTTTCAGTGCCAGCTCCACTAACCAGTTAAAACATCTAGGCCTGGCTCACAAAGAATGCTGCTCAGCCCCCATGACACTACCAGGGTGGAAAGCAAAGGGCTGAGCAAACTCTTCCCTCTCCAATACGTAAAAACAAATCTTACGACCTTAAATGTAGGACAAAACTATCACACTGGCCCTTTAGTTATCAACTGTATGTTCTCAAGACCTTTGTATCTTCCGTTTTCTGTAAAAAAAAAAAAAAAAAAACATGTAAAAGTATGCATCATTTGAAATTCTACCTATTAGCTACACTCGTGGTGTGGCTCTAAGGATGGCAATGACCGTCGGTCAGTCCACTATTCCACCACTTTGGTCCAGACTGAAATGTCTCAGCAACTATTGGAAGAATTGCCATAAAATTTGGTAAACAGATTAATATCCCCCTCAGCATGAACTGTAGTAACTTTGGAAATCCCTTAAATGTTCATGTAGCACCATCATCAGGCCAATCTTTTTTATTTGTCCAATACTTTGGTTTATGGTCAAATATCTATAAAATACTTTGGTCAGCCTCGGTTGTACTTTGTGTTTAGTACTAATTAATTAGGTTTGCTTTCATGTTAAACTAAGATGTTGAATATGGTACACATACCATCTTAACATCAGCAAGTTGTCATTGTGAGCATGTTAGGATCACTCTGCCTAAGCACAGCTTCACAGAGCCAGTAGCATGGCTGTGGAAAATCTAAAAGGCCGATCCTTGACATGTTGGTACAGGACATAAAAAAAAAATTATGTCATCTTTTTTACCCACAGTCCAGTACATAAACACTCACAAACTGTCTCTAATGTGTCTTTATCCTAATCCCAACTACAGTTTTAGGCATTTATAATCTTTTGTAGGGAGAAAGAGAAAGTGAGACAGAGAGCATGCGAATGTGAGAATGACACTGAGAGACTGAGTGAGAGAGACATAGACAGAGATCCAACACAGATTGCCTTCACTGACCTGCCTCATTGGATCTCTCCACCATTCTGATGATGGGTAGCATCTAATTAAACTAGTGCTTTCAGCCTGCCTTTATTTCATTCATTATAGCACACAAGGCTGAAGCCTGCCTGATTAAACTCTCCCTGCGGCTAGGTATTAGAGAAATGTCAATTCTTCTCCAACTAGCCTTTCTCTTTCCTGCAGACTTAAAACTCTTAAAAGGCTTTCTTGTTGATCCCTCAAGATGTCTCTATCATTTTTTAAAAATGAACAGAAACAAGAAAAAAAGAGCTCTTTCTCTTTTATCAGGGAACAGTTGTATAGTGTCTGTCAGGAGAAGTGCAAGGGAAAACTGTGAAAACACCTCCCTAAGAGGAAAGTGAGAACTGGAATAAATTAGTCACAGTGGGCAACACACAACAAAACATGCACACATTCGTGCACACATGCACTTCATTTGGCCTCACCTATGTACACATACACATTCACACGCACATTTTCTCATCAGTCTCACTCTCTTCTCTTCTTCCCACCAGCACTCTCTTTGTCTGAGTTTTAGCTGTCTTTACAAATCAGGGCTGTGTGAGGATTAAACGCTTTGCTACACAAGCTCGTTCCCCCAACATAAACCTATTATCACGGTGTTGTGTCTAAATTCTTATCCAGTGTGATATTGTTTCCGGTCTGCTCTGTAGAAAGCTAAATGAGGTTCTTGTTTTGGCCAGATAAGAACTAAGTTGCCAGAAGAAGTGTTTCGCTGGGGAAATGGTGACAACTATCTGAAAAAAAAAAAATTGTAAGAAAGTTTTA
Organism: Thunnus thynnus; assembly: GCF_963924715.1. NCBI lineage: Eukaryota > Metazoa > Chordata > Actinopteri > Scombriformes > Scombridae > Thunnus > Thunnus thynnus. Next base: position 18,592,407 of record NC_089531.1, on the reverse strand, counting down.
ATTGACAGGAAAAGTTGTCATGTGTCCTGAGTGTGTATTTTAAGACAGTATCTTAATGGTAAAATGTTACATGGAAGTGCAGAAACAGAGAAACAAAGACATTTCTGACAAAACAATTGCCTCTTGGGTTCAATAAAAGCTGACAGTCCCATTTGAGTGATCCCAGTTTTTTTGTATCCTCACCCTGGTTTTCACTGCTTCCACCTTTCCTACAATACAACCATCTGTACCTCTTCGTCTCTCTCAGTGTTCACGATTTTATTACAGTTGTTCACAATTTTATACATGTATCCATCTACTGGAGCCTCTTGCAACAAATATATTCACATTCACAACTGGAGGCAATTTAGAGTCGCAGATTCATCTAACCTGCGTGTCTTACTAAAAGTCCGCATTGTAGGAAACCACAGAAATGCACAAAGAGAGAAAATTTAAACTCCATACAAAAAGACCCCAGCTAGCCAGCAGATGCAATCCCAGGAAAAATGAGGAGTCCTGACCTCAGGCTGAGAAACATTTCTCTACATAACACCAAAGCAATTTATGAGGCAGTGGGTTTCAGGAAAACTATAACCCCTTCAATCTCGCCAACAGCCTGATATGTTAAATCTTCAGGAGCCTTCTATCAGAATCTATTATGTAGTGCTGTCCAAGCCAGCGCAAACACCTTCATCCCCTCCCCATACACAGCACCCTTGGGTGAAGCTGCACTTTTTTCAGTCTTTACTTCAAACCTAATAACAACAATCTTTAGAGCACTCTGGAGGTCCTCTGGTGTAATACTGCTTGACAGCCAGGCTGTCCAAACAAATTGAAATTTGCTAAAATTTGATAAAGCTGTGAAGCCTGAAGGTAATGCCCGATGCTTTATGAAACCATCATAGTTAGTATTAACAAATAAACACTGTTGAGGAGACAATAACTTAAGTCTTATTGGCTGACCAGCTAAAACACCCTCCATTATAAAGTCACAGTCATGCTTATGAAAGGAAAATATAATATCCACAATCAAGAGGCCTCATAGATAAAGAACCCTCAAATAGTTTTACAAATTAAATTTGTGACCACAAAATAAGAGCTACTCCTGTCTCCTACTAAAGAGAAACACTTCACAGTGTGTTAGGTTTAAGTGCAGCAATTCAGTGAAATGTCTAGTACATAAAAGTAGCCTACCTGCTCTGCGTGCTTCGAAGCAGGCTTGACCCATCTCATCCTTCAGCTCTTGGTTCTCTGTGGCGATGGCCTCCCCGACAGCAACAAAACGTCCCACTGCCACGCTCACTGCCTGACCCACCCTGTGTATGGCTGCCAAGGTGCGCTCAGACTTCTTTGGTTTATCTTTATGGTTGATCAGAGTGGTGATCTGCAGGAACATGAGTGGTAAAAGAACAGGGTGTTGAAGTACATTATTTGTCTGGGAAGACAACCTCAGAAACATTACTTTTAAAGAAATAAAAATTCTGTGAATCATTATAACATTGTAGCCAACACAGCAGCAATGACTTTCACTGATTTTACTCATGAGGTTCAGTTAACTGGTCACGACAAGTACTACTCAGCCTGAGAAAACAGTTGTATAATGTCCTTTGTGAACTTTCCGAAGTTTGAAAGAACATAACCCTGATGTCATCAGCTATTGAGTTGTATTATGGGAAATGTAGGACATTAATTAATCTATAAAGTAGAGTGCAGTTTTGGCCGCGTAACTTGATCCAAGTCCAAGACAGTAGTAAACAAGCCTGACCTGAACCCGACAGGCATTGTGTTTTTTACCGACCTGACCTGAGCCTGTTGCAGTTAATGTAAACTGAAACACTGAGTTTGTCTTACCCGTCACACAATTGTTACAGCTTGCCTGTTTACAGGAAGTAGTCCAAACCATAGACTAAATAAAAATAATTTAAGTGGCCAACATGGCATCATCCATTGGTTTGTGGACTCCAGTTTTGAAGCCTGGAGTTTGGTATTTTGACCATTGCCATCTTGGAGGAGCTCTCCAGGTAATCACACCCTACCTTGTGATTGACAAGGTAGTTACTTCAGCTCGGATTGCTGAATGAGCACTAAAAAATCAGAATAAAGCCCTTTGAAATGTGCTGAGATGTATTTAAAAGTCTATCACACAACAACTCTCAGATGACATGGAAAGTTGACTGGATTGTTACATATCAGCACGTCCCAGGTAGCAGAAAAACATACACAAAATTGGCAAGATTGTGGCCAAACAAATTGTCCTAATCCAGCATAACATGTAGATATTAATGTTTTTGTTATCTGCATCCGAAATACATATTTTTTGTCATTCTTACTTGACACACTGTTTCATTTCAGGCTACAAAGTTTGACCATAAACCAATGCTTATTGACTCTTGAGTGCCACAACACTAAAGCCTGCATGGGGCTGAGCAGCAAACCTTCTGAGTTATTGCCCTGTGAGACATGACCCACATAAAAACCGTACATCATCCGCACTGACAGTTTCATCAAGTATCACTGAGTTTTAAAGTCCTTTAAACTGATTTTGACAACATGTTTAACACTGCTGCTAAAGGTGTTTCACAGAGTAAAGCATCCATGCTTGTTATGCACTGCAATATGGTTTTTGTTGAGAAATGCAGTGATAATTTGGTTATTTTTTGGTCAATCACGAGGTAGTCACAACCTAAAACACCATGTCAAGTAGGCTAGCCCAGCCGACATGACCGAACCTGACCCGAACCCAAACATAATTTCTAAATTTTTGTCCGAACCTGGCCCGACCCATCAGTCCTGATGAATGCCGACGGGTCCCAACAGGTCCTAACGGACTCCGATCAGGTATCCACCCTCTAATCCCAGGGACTAAAAGTGAGGATATATCGACCTGTGATGCTTTGTGAGTCCACAAACTTTATGGTAGTGCAATACTAAATTGCTGCACTAAACCTTTAACTCAAAACCTCTTCAAGCAAATTACCTGTTGTTAGCAAGGAGCAAAAACCACAACTTTAAGCTAAAGCCAGTGTGGGTGTACCTCAAAGTGCAATGTCACGGATGGCCACTTTTTTGGCTCCTTCCAAAAAATCTCTGGCTCCAATTGACTCCCATTTAAAAAAGTGTCAACTTCTTACTAGAAATACTAAGTCAATAACTTTTTTTAAACAAGTCATTATGTTCTCAATCACTAAATTCAGGCTCTCTAATAAGTTTGCTGGTGGTCAATTTGGCAATTATTGCTCCTTTAATAAGATTTGAAGACTTATAGTAATGTTTGATGTCTGCTGAGGGTGTTGATTGACAGCTGTTATTGAAAGTTCACTCATCTGTTGCCCTCCCCAACTCTGGGACTCGCACCGAGTCAGATTATTGTTGCAATATTTGTTGAGCTTAATTTCACATGATTACAATACCTGCCCTGTTATCACAATTTTGATAAAGTAGCCCATTAGCCCAAGTGTGCACAACTCAGTGTTCCCAGTAAACTAGCATTTGCTTCTGTCCAAGATAGCGGGGTGCAGAGTGTGAAAGGCAACACCCTGCACTCCTTAGTTGGAAGGTCCTTGTTCCAATTGGAAGCAGCAACTCTGGGCTTCAAACCAGCTCCAATGCAAATCAATGGGTGACATCACACCTTGCTACATCCTTTTTTATATACAGTCTATGGTTGTCAGGTTCCATTATAATGGTCTGTAAATATTCCCAAAGAAAAAATCTCAAAACAATACTCTAGACCATATAAATATGTCACAACACAATTTTCCGGAGCCAAAGGTTATGTCAGTTTCAATACTGTTTCTTGACCAAAACTTCAAAATATTCAATTTGCAATGATATAAAACAGAGGGCAGCAGATCCTCATATTTAAGAAGTTGGGACCAGAGAATTTTTGGCATTCTCATTGGATAAATGACTCGGAACAATTCATCAGATATCAAAATAGTTGTTAATTTCCTGTTGAAAGATAAACTGACTAATGGTTCAAGTTGCATGGCAACACATTGCCAAACTAGAATCAAAATTTCTTGAAAAAACTAAAGAGAAATATTTCCTTGGTGAACAAAATGCTAAGAATAAATCCATGCAGTAGCTTAGATAAGGGAGCATGTTGAGTCTGGAGCACCCACTCCATTTGATTATCAGGACAGAGGACTTTCCTGTCTGTACAGCTACAAGTGGAGATAACATTTTGGGTTAAGGCACGTGGATAACCAAATATGTGTGTCAGAAAAAAAGGATGCATGTCTACAGCACAAACATGCACCCAATCCCAAACATCACTCACATAATATTTCATAAAATGCGAAAGAAGAACAGCAACAAATGCAGCAGATGGAATGTGCACACATATCTTCTGTGACACATACAAGACAGTCCACTGCTGGCTACACATGAATACTCACACACAAAACTCAGATGGAGCCTCTTAGTGGTAATTGAGGGTATCAATTATGAATGGGTAGAGCCAATTATCATTAATTATTTACTGATTGCTCCCACTCTCTCCAGCTGTTTTCATTGTGGGTGTGAGCGTGCATGTGTGTGTCAAACCATTAAGGTAAGGGAGTGGCGGGTGGTGCACAGCTCCAGGTGGTCTAAGTGGGGAATCTTACATAGTAAAAGTCTTTGTGAGTTAAAGAACACATGCTGATTCTGCTGAGCTCATATGGCTGTTTGAACGAGCAGCATCCTGTCACAGGAGCATAACACGCCAGGTAACACACCAGGCTGATGCACTATTCTCACTAAAAAATCTGAATAAAGCCCTTTGAAATGTGCTGAGATGTATTTAAAAGTCTATCACACAACAACCCTCAGATGACATGGAAAGTTGACTGGATTGTTACATATCAGCATGTCCCAGGTAGCGGAAAAACATACACAAAATTGGCAAGATTGTGGCCAAACAAATTGTCCTAATCCAGCATGACATGTAGATATTAATGTTTTTGTTATCTCCAAAATACATATTTTTTGTCATTCTTACTTGACACACTGTTTCATTTCAGGCTACAAAGTTTGACCATAAACCAATGCTTATTGACTCTTGAGTGCCACAACACTAAAGCCTGCATGGGGCTGAGCAGCAAACCTTCTGAGTTATTGCCCTGTGAGACATGACCCACATAAAAACCGTACATCATCCGCACTGACAGTTTCATCAAGTATCACTGAGTTTTAAAGTCCTTTAAACTGATTTTGACAACATGTTTAACACCGCTGCTAAAGGTGTTTCACAGAGTAAAGCATCCATGCTTGTTATGCACTGCAATATGTTTTTTTGTTGAGAAATGCAGTGATAATTTGGTTGTTTTATAACAAATATCACAAATAGGTATGCAACGTGCAATGTGTAAGAGGATGTGTCAAAGATGGATACAGAGGAATTTCAGTATCAGACTCTTCACATTGCTGAGAAATTCAAAATGGACTGGATTGTGTAAAAAATGTTGCCTCTGTGTATGACAGAAATAATATAAAACATTGCAAAAACAGACTTTATTACTTAAACACTGTTGGAGATGACAATCTAATTGATCAAAAATAGGTCAAAAATCTGTAAGTCTTACTGTTCCTGTCTATAAAATGAGATACAATTTGAGGTACCTTATGTATAAACCAGTCAGGGAGCCAATTATGATAAAGCATAAAAAGAGACGCAGGAAAAAAGTTAAGACGTAAAGAAAACATACATTTGCACTCACCAAATGGAAGGGGATGTTTGTTTCAACATCACCCTGAACTCTATGTGCTTTGACCAAATTATACACCCAAAAAAAGGAGAACCACAAAGGTGCTCAGAGGCGTAATGAAAGACTGGAGTTGTTAATGTGTGTCAATGTGTGTTTACATGCAAGTTTCACAATGGGTAGTCGCTTAAAGGGGACATATTATGCACATTTACAGGTCTATATTTGTAATCTGGGGTTCTACTGGAATATCTCTGCATGATTTATAATTAAAAAAGACACTGTACAACAGTTCCCTGTCTCTTTAAGGCATCCTGATGAGCCCTCTCTTGTCTGATTGGTTAGCCCCGAGAAGCATTCAGAGCAGGTTGACGCCCTGGCTTTTGACTTGCAAGGAGCATTTCTACATACGTTAACCTCAAGTTTTGGAACTTTGACCAACATAGATATCCGACATTGCAACAGTATATAAATAACAAAAAGAAATCACAAAAAGCATAATATGTCCCCTACAAGCACATGGTTGGAATAAACTGTTACCCTGCTGCTCTCTTGTCAGTCATTTTTTCTTCTTGTTCCCCATTCTCTGACCGACTATTGTTCTGTAGCAAGATCATGACCCTGAAAGTGCTCATAAAGCAGTTCCTGTGATCTGCCACTCATCACTTAATGTATGTGTCTGTCTTCTTTATTGCAGTATTAGAACACCCCTTCCTGACAGCTCAGTGTTTTCCACTGACTCATCCGCACAGAGCAGGATACTCCTTAGAAAACACAAACGATGGCTGGCAGGACATTAAGAGGCCAAACAAAGGGAATTAGGCCACAGCGACACATAATTCAGGTCTACGTTATAAATGGACTGTTGTTCAACGTTAGGTGGCATTAATGTTATACAACAGACCTGATTAAAATCTCTGTGACATATGGTAAATGTTACTGATGGCCATTTTTCCTGCCCTCAGGTCCTCCGTTATTCTGCAGGACTTGGTGTGCATCTGAGTGTCTTGCATTCAACTGAGGGTGTTTTTACATGCATGTTTGAATGCTGGGAAAGGCATGCATGCTCTCCAAGAGGACTTGTACAGTTTGAGAGCATGAGAGAAGAAGCTGGCCTTTAAGTGTGTGCAGGTACACAAACACCAGCACGTCTCTGGGAGCAGTGTGAGGAAGAGAAAGTCACAGAAAGAGATTGCATGACAGTCAGAGGGAAACGAAAGAAGGGTCAAAGAGAAAACCTGATTACAGATCTTCCTGTTTGAAAAAACAAGTACTTCTACACTGCAGCAGAGAGAAGAGTGAAGTTAGTTTAACACATTTCATACAGTGTGTCCGTGGAAGACAAACAGAGAGAAAAAGTCCAGTGTGAATTACAAATAGAGAGAGGGAGAGAGAGCAGAGAATAACCACTGCCTGGGATTTCCTCCATTAGGGATTACTAGGTGGGTACATTTACTGGGCTGTGCAAACAGGAACAGAGCAGGGTGGAGGGAGCATAATATTGATACAGTGCCATCGCAGAAGAGAGGGCTTTGTGTTTGTGTGTGTGTGTCAAAAGACCTTCTGTCTTTCGCATTGTGCAGAGGCAGAGAAAACTGCATATTCAGTCTACATTTGTCAGTGAAACACCAAGCCTTTCTTATTAAGTCTGAGTATCGATTTAAAGTTTTCAATAGCACAACAGTTTGCAGAGTTTCTGCACTGACCCAAAAATATCCTTTTTTCGATACTTCACTTTAACAGAAGTAGAAACACATTTTTCTACAAAACTTTTTTTTTTAAATTTAAAGACCCCAAATTTTGCAAATGTCAAATGTATGAGAACTTTGCCTTAACAGTTAAATTCATACATAAATCAGAAAATATCTGATTGATTAATAAGTAAACAAAACTACAAATCTGATCAGACATTCAATGCCAACTTTAATTACTAACAGTTTTCTATATTCTGCCCTACAGACACATTGCGGTCAATACCACAACAGTATTGAGGTTTGATACCCAGCTCTACTCCAACTCCAGCTCTAACTCCTGTTCCTAGACAGCTGCTCATTCACTGAAGCTGCCTTCTGGCCAAAGGTTAGGAGTTCACATTTCACTGCAGTAGTCTATTCATTTAAAGTCTGTCTTCTCAGTTCATTTTTCATCTCTCTGTTTCACATACACCCTCACCATACAGTATCAGGCTGCTGTGCGGCTGCTGCACTCCGGCAGTGTATGAATGCCAATGAGCGGTACCAACCGAACCCTCTGACCCAAAGCCTCCAAAACACACCGAGGACTTACGCAATATGAAATCTGTGAAATAAGCACGAATGTTGCTTTAAATGCAACATCAGAGCTCCAGCAGGGCTGCTTGTTGGCATGATTAACTAAACACTTCTATAACCTAAAAAAAAAACTTTACTCCCTCTTGGTTCAGTTGCATCCCCCGTGCTATATCAGCTTAGATACAGAAGGGTTTGAAAAAGGCGTAATCTGCATTCTAATGTGATGAATGTGAGAGCCAAGTTGGAATATACAATACATTCTCTTACTCTGAAGTGGCCCAATTGTCCCTGTTCCTCCCTTATGTCACAATGAAGAGTTTATCAAATTCTCTGATGTCTCTGATCTGGGAGAAAAGCTCTCAAAACTTCCTGGGCTCAGGATTTCCTAGACACACACAGTTCTGTATATAAACTCACAATGTGTCGGTCTCTCTTTTTCCAATCTCACATTGACACTGCAGAGTCTCTCCGTCCTGTTGTTGTCACTTCCTCCCCTGGTACACAACCGGTCAATTCCCAACCATTCACCTCTCATCTGTTTGTTGTCCTTAATTAGTATGGCAATTATAAGGCCATAAAAATTACATCAACAGCTTGCTTTAAGCAACACAATACACGGACAGAGCCCACCCACTGGTTAGCAGGAAATCTAGCCTAACACCTCAAGGACACAGTGACCAACTATAAATCAGTCGGTAACAAAAGCTGGAAACATTTGTGGCTGCCTCCCATGACTACTGACTTGAATTTCACTGAAAGGCAAAGCCAGAAGAAAGTTTGGCATTATCAGCATCATTCTTCTTCTGTTCTGGTCCTTGGCTCGTCCAATTGTATAGTTACGTGTATATTTGTATGAAGCATAAATGTGTGATTAAGTGGGTGGTAGTGGAAGAAAAAATCAAGTTTACTCAAAGTGGATCAATTCAAAGCCTCTTTTCCAGTGGTACATTTGCGTCACTCTTGTCATTTAATAATGGTAAGAAATTCTTTGGAAGCAAAGCCGGCAAGATAAAAGTGAGTGTTGAACAAGCTCATCCTGGAGGACTGTCGGAGCTTTTATTAAACACACATTGCAGCCATTCATCACAATAACTGCTTGCTTGGCAAGTGTTCTGTTGTTCTACTCATTTGTCTAATTTATATATCTGATTTCTTTTAGCTTTACTTGGACTCCTGAAAAGAGTAACACCAGCAACTCAATGTGCACTTTTTTCCAGGGTAAAAAAGATTGAATATACAGTTTAGATTAGGAACAGAGTCCTAACAAAGGAACTCACATCACATTCAACCATTAGCAGTCAAACTCAAGGATTTCCACATGTGTGAATGTGGGAGTGTAAATTGAAAGGAGAAACATTATTCATTCATCTATGGTAACAGCATGGTTCATTTTTTTGTCTACTGATAGATACACATATTTACTTTACTGCAGTACTGCTGTATGTATGTGTATGGGTAAGAAATAATTGGACACTACTTTGCGCAAGGAGAAGACGGGAAGGAGAGAATTAACATGTAACATCTAACAATAAGTGCAGTCTTGGTTTTGTTTGCTTGCTGATCAGATGTAACTGTCAGCATCATTTTATTTGTGGGAGTTTTCATGTTTGTCCTTGTTAATATAGAAAAGAAAATCTCCATCTGCGGTACCTTTTTGAGCCCCATCTTTCAGCACACCTCAGATTGTTGATTACATTACACTAACTCTACCAGCATATGGGTTGCTTTGTGAAAACAAACAGAAAAAGGAACATTTCCAGGTCTCATCTTGGCTTATTACTTGCAAGCACAAAGGGAACAGTGTTGCAGGGAAGACTGCACCCAAAAGGACACTGAATGTTTATCTTATCCATGTGGATTTCTACAGGACAGTTTTTCTTTTTTTTTGTCTTCCAGTGAGTCTGAACTGTGGTGCCCTTGAAAAGGCTGCATTTCTGTTCGGTCTTTATTGATGCAAGGAGAACGGTGGCTAGCTGTTCGCTGGGGATGGAGAGAGAAAAAAAAAAACATAAGAGAAAAGGGATGAAAGTCGCACTGAACATGCACTTTAATGGGCGAGCAAATTCCTTCCAAATTGGCTGCGAGCTGACGGGAGTTCGATGCTGTGCTGGTCGACAGCCAGACTGGAAAAGCGATACAAGGAGATGAAAAGAGAGACAGGGGAGTTAGAAGGAGAGCAGATACAGACACATGGGGAGAGGTGAAGGGAGGAAGAGAATAAAGACTAGGACATGTCACATTTCACATCGCACTATACCGCTTCTTGTCTTCCTTCTCACTACCTATCCAGCGCCATCCTTCTCTTTTTCAAAATTCCCTCCCTTGTGACTTCAGCAGTCACTGTCTCCTTCTCTCCTACCTTCCCTCCTCTGGAAGGCTTTTGTGTATAGTGAGTCATTCAAGTCAGTCCCTAGAGCCAATCTACTGCAGTACAGTATGTTACAATACAGTAGCAGCTTGCAATGTTTAAGCTGCATCCTTTGGGGTTTACTGTAAAAACCATGTGCAGAGAACAGCAGAAAGCTGCTGCATCCACCAACTCTTACACTGCGAAAACTTTCATTCCCCAATGAGATGAATTCATTTCTTCTGTCCTAATTTCAATGCGATAACAATTTGATAAATTGCCCCAAACGAATATAACCAGCTTTCCGGACAAAAAGTTGGTCATTACTGAACAAAAAACATTAGTAAGATGCACCAGGCCAGTGGCCAATTTACAGCCATATTCTGTAACAATGAGTCATGCCCTCATCTAGTAAATGTAAGCTCAACTCATTTTATGCTCTTTCAGCTGCCTACAGACACAATGGAAAGAGTAATAGAGTCAGCTAATGGGAGCAGATTCTTTTCTGGTGTACCTTGTTAAATTAGAACCACAAGGAAGCAGTTCAATTTAGCATAAAAGCTGAGCTGAACCACATCCATATGTAGCCTTGACTGGTCATGCATTCTTTAGGAATTAGATTGCATATGCAGCGCTATTTTTCATTCAGTTCTCCTCACACACACACATACACACCTGCAGACACACTCACATTGTATAAGTCAATGTGTTTGAGTTCCCACCCTAAGGAGATGGTGTAAATTTTAATATTTACACAGCTTCTAAAACCTATAAGCGTTGACACCACGCCAAGAGAAAGAGGCAGAAACTCGGATAGTTACCAAACTTGAGACATCTTAAAGAAATTTTTGCTGCCTAGTATGTTACGTATATGTGGTTATTCTCTCACATATACATAACATACTAGACACACAATCATTCACACACACAGTAGTGCTATCTGCATGCACTCTTAAACCACATAAACAGTTGGTAAAGAGAATAAATACATTCTGATTAACTGGTCAATGTGTGTGTGAGGAGAGACGATAGAGACAGAAGTGAAAGACAGTTGTGTCTTATCAGCATTGACAGACTATGCTTGTTGTAATGAACCTGTGGAGGTTGCACTGAAGACGGCAGCATAACATTCCTTTAAATCCTTTTCTGACTCAAACTGACTTCAGAGCGGTCTGCTGGTAGTCAGAGCCCTATCTAGGCTCGACAGAACAGTGATAGCGGCCTATAGGCCTGACATTATAAAGCTGCATCCAACTCAGGAAACACACTCTTCCTCTCTCGACTCACAAACACACACACATACACCTATATAGCTGAAGCACCAAATTTCCCTGAGAAAAAGATAGAGAGTTCTGTGATTTGGTGGCACTAGTAGCTTGAGCCCTTTAGGATGATTGAACACAGATGGTTTTACCCAGCAAGACAGACAATTCCAGAGAGAAGATAGTCAAATCACTGCATGCCTATACAACCACAAGATGACAGGGATAATACCAACTGATTGCCAAAGAGAGAAGGAGAGTGGCTAGAAGAGCACAGCACACAGAAAGAGGTGATGGATGGATGTGGGAAAACTACAGAGGCCAACAGACAGACAAGCTGACAGCCATGTAGCCAACAAACAGATTTGCATCCTTGTGTATTTATGCCCAAAGGGCAAGCATCTCTGTGTGCTTATGTCTCTTTGAGACTGTAGGATTGTCACTAGGTCCTTATTAAACTTTAAATGCAGCTACATGAAAACACAGCATTTCTATTTTAGATTTCTTTTAGGAATGGCCTCTCCCTCCAAAAAAAAAGACCAAAAGAAACAAATCTATTTGGCTGAATTTTGGGGAAATGTGTGTAAAATGCTGCACAAAACATGTAGTAATATTTCCATTTGACTGGTTGTTGCAGCCATAAAATCATATAGCTCCAATGAAGAGATAGAACAAGTTGATGAAGAATAACAATATGTGATACTGATGGTGATGGTGTGGAATAAGATGACACCTAAAGCGTAATTAAAGAAAACTGAATATAGAGCGGTTAATAATCTCACACAGATTTTATTATACCTGAATCCATTAAGACATGGGAACTGTGAACCGCATAATCATCTCAATTTTAGAATTTAAACACAATTACGTGGACATAATAAATTATTATATTAAATTATTGCCCATAGTACTGAATTAGTCACATTTCAAGGCCTTTTGCTGGTTAGTCGAGGTTTGCTTTTTAAAATACTATTACCCTTTATATTACCTATGTTAGCGGTAACAATAGTTATTAAGTGAAATTATCGTTAAATCATTGATGTCAGTTTTTCAATGTCACATTTTCATGATGATTAATGTCCGGACAGTGAAGACAGACAGAAAACATGATGTGTGAGAAAGCGGTTGACATGTGACAAAGGTTACAAATCAGAGGGAAAGCATGTGACATGAACTTCAGCCCACTCGCTCATGTATGCCAACAGACATGCAGCCAATGAGACAGACAAGCAGGCAGACACTGATGATGGTAGACAGAGAGAATTGGGGGGGTGTAGCACACACTCAGGCTAGCAGATCCACAGACAAAAAGAGAGAGAGGGGTTGACGGACAGTAAAGACAGCCTGAACAGCATGAGGGCAAGCAGTAGAATGAGTTTGGAGTTTTATCAGATTGTACCCCATTGCAGTTGTATGAGAAAAGGGCACTGTTTGGCCTTCAAGCTTTGGCGCAGCAATCAGAAATGACATTTGAATATGTGGACAGGCCGACTAAATCCATAGCAAACATCAGCGAGAAAGGTTATCACTGATGAATAACAACTAGCTGCGTCCAAGTGCATATGATGAACTACTTAAGAAAAACAATGACCAACAATAGAGTAGCATGTCTCTTTAGTGATGCTGAATGACACACACTGAGTCTGTTAAAGATGCACTGTTGAGCAGTGGCGGGCGGCCAATTGGAGGGCGCACTTGCGGCCAAAAAAAAAAAAAATCAGTTAATGCAGGTTTAAGTATTTGAAATGAGCAAATAAATTAGTTAACTTTGTTTTTCCAAGTCCAAGGTTTCAGATCCTTAGCTTGGTGAGAGAAGAGCGAGTTGGGGAGCTTAGTGCACCAAGCTAGACAACAACATTGCTGGTGCATGAACCAAAGCCTTCAGTGCACCCCATCCAGGTAATAATCACCAACACTGCTGTCCAGGCCTTTACTCAAAAGCTGAAAAAGATTTTGAGCCAGAAATAGCACAAGACAAACAAAAACAAAACCATGTTCTAGTGCATGCCGTTCACATATCTTGACTCAAAAAAATTTGCTTCTGCTTGTGTTTTTCAGACAGAGATAAGAAGATTGATATTGAGATTTGGCAGTCGGGATGTGGTTAGTGGAAAACAGCTTGCATTGCTTTGTCCAACGTAAAAAAAAAAACAAAACGCTTTAACCCATACATGAACAGAAATGTAAAAACAAGACAATTTGTGATTTGCACCTGGCAACCTCACACAAGACTATGGGATGCTACACAAGCAAGGCACTGTTTGCCAAAAAAAATAGTTACAGCACATAACTCCTAATACATCATTGTTTTAACTCTTTTTTGTGTAAATAAATTCAGTTATGTTTTAAATATTCTGTCTCAGGGTGTTGTTAGTAGGCACATTTTTTCACTTTGGACAAAGCTACTGTAGCTCTTCTCCCCTGCCTCCAGTCTTCATGCTAAGCTAAGCTAACCACATCTTGACAATAGCCCCTTACTTAACGTACAGACATGAAATTTATATCAATCTTCCTCTCTCTAGGAAAGAAAGAATATAAGCATATTTCCAAAATGTTTCAACAATTCCTTTGAATGAGTAAAAACAAAGTGTCTGTTCTGTTCATCCTCTTGATGGGGATCAATTTCTTAAATTTTTCGTTATTTTTTTTTAGGGAGCATGAAGAAGTATGTAACTTGTGTGCTTCACACAGAGAGAGACCACACATGGGCATAGCTGTTTAACTGGTATCTTAGCGAACAGAGCATTGTGGTCCTGGGCTCTCATCCAAAGCATAATGCCGAGTCAGTACAGCATATTATGTTCAGTGCAATTTTACTACTAGGCTACGTTCTACTATCTACATTATTCAGCAAATAAAATAATGTATGCACAAGTAAAATGTTGAAATGGACTGTCCTAAAAGGAAGCAATTTTTTGACTTCATGCTCTGTGTGAGCTGCATGTGAGATTGGACTTTAGCATTTGGAAACGATGGTAAATATGATGCTGGTTATAACATGTTCCTTGCTCCTCTGACCACTGTGGCATGCCAAGGCCACGGTGTCTCCATGGTTGCATAGGGCTAGAGTAGAGAAAAGACACCCCCTTACACAGACACACACATACACATATATAAACACACACACAGTTTGCATTCAACAGAGCACAATACCTCTTTTCATTCCTTCTTGCTCACGTAATTCTCCGGATAGTAGGTGGGAGGGAGACAGAGAGAGGCAGAGACAGACAAAGAGAAAGTCAGGGAGGGGGGTCAACCAAGGAGAGGAGATGTGCCCTGAACACAACGTGACTGCTGGGTCAAACTGCTTCTGGCTGTCTCAACTGTTCACCTGCCCCTTCTCCGGTGTACCTGGGGACGCATCTAGGAATATAGTAGGGGTCAACATCAGATACAGAGCACCCTGAGGCAGGGGCTCACCTGGGCCTTGAGACCTACACACACCAAGCTTTTCATGCTCTGACAGTGTCACCTCTGTGTTCTAACTATTTATTTCACTGAAGAAACTGACTACTGCATTATATATTTTAGTTAACTTTCAACATTTTAAACACTAATCATGGGTTTAAAGGGATATAATTTATTTTCTTTGAAAGTCATATTTGACACTGATGTCAAGTATCAAGTTACTTAAACAATACAGTTTTAATACAATGATCTGAGAAATACAAAAATGTTTTTCCAATAAACATTTTTTCAAGAAACAAAATATGCCAAATTTATCGATGCATCAGTGTTTAATGTTGTTACCTGAAGAAATTCTAAAATTCAAAGCTTCCTGATTTGAAGAGTTAAGAAGAATCTCAACAATGACAACTTTTCAATACTAATAAGACAGACTAAGAGACTAATAGGTCAACATGGCCAGTGTATCAGTATCTGCATTCTTGTCGGCCAATAAGTATGACGTGCAGTGCTCAAATATGTTTGAGGTAACTTAGAAACAGTGATGTCCTCACATATTTTGTCCACCACAGAGCACTGACAACCTTATTTTTTCAGCTGGAAAATGCCCCGCTAAGTATCTTAGGCAGATATTTTTGATAACTAATTTTAAGGGATACTTATGAAAAATATTTGTTCATTTTATTGCTGCCAATTTGTCTCAGTTACATATTATTTTGCATTATTATTGTATTATAAAATCCAGTGTTGGTCAAGCTCCACTAAATGCAGCAGACTCTGACAGTCTCTGAAGCCGGCCCTTGCCATTACATGTTGAAAGAGCCAACTTTTTAGGCCGTGTTCAGACCGAAACCAGCTGTGCGTTGAAACAGTACAAGGGGTAGCAATGGTGGGGGCATATTGTCTGAGGTACCGGTGAGTCAATGAAATACAATCCAGGAAGTGAATTTGAAGCTACAGATTAACGCATTTAAAGATTTATCAGAACACAGTTTGTAACACTCACAGACAGGATTTTACAACTATGGAAAGTTATCACCGGGCGGCAACTGTTTCATTGCAAGGTAAACAGTCGAACATTGTGTTCACATTAGAAAATAATCCACCAGGAATGTGTGCTCTCATGTATGTGGTTGGCCTTGCCAGATGACATTGGGTTGCGTTGCGGCAAAAGTCGAGTCTGGTTCAACTTTTTGCTGGACGACCGCTGTGTTTTTTTGCCAAGTTGTGTGCGGTGGCACCCCAGCTGCATAAACGCATTGCCCCAATTCAAATGAATAGAAAGGCTGCATCTTCTCACGCAGAACTGAGATTAGGCTGAAAACATACTGAGAATTCAGCTGCTTTGTGCATTTCTATGGTCAAAGGGATAACACGATTTGGTAACTTAACTGTCACATCTGTTCTTTTTGCAGCTAAAGCTGCAGCAGGTGAGCGTGACTTTCCTGTTAAAGCTGAAGTGGCATCTAACCCTTGAGTAGTCAACTGAAATGTTCGCTCCAGGCTCCTCGTATGACTCACAGTGGGGCAACGTGTCAAAAACTATACTCTTTCTCTGCTGTTCCAACTTTTGTCACACCATGGCACAACAGCAAGTGCTGCTGCAGTGTGCATCATCTTTTTTTTGTGTAAGGAATTCAAGCTTGGTTGGATTAGCTGACTCACCAGGGAGCCCCTTGAATATAATGAAAAATGCAGATATGTTTTACTGAACAAAGCACTTAAAACTATTTCACAATGAGTATATCAATCAAAATATTGTTAATGCTGACGATGCAGACTTGCTCATTAACTTTTTTTGGCTCAGTCTTTGAAATAATACCAACAGTAGATTTCTTTTAAGGGAATATAAATCACACAATGCTACAGCAAGTCAAAGACTGGAAATATGTTACTAAAATGCAGTTGAATCTTGTCTGCATCTGGCCCTATTGTCAAGGGCAGTTGGCATATTACAGCAATCTGACAGTCAATCGGCTCTGTCTGCCCACGTGTATGCACAGTAGCCAAGACAAAACAACAGAATAGATTGTAAGGTTGGCACACAGTAGACAAACCAATAAAATCTGCCCATATTTTCCAAGGGACCATTCACTGTCAAATAAATGACAAATATAATCCCATTTAATACCTAGTATTACAGCTTGGCATTGATCCTTGGTGCTCTGCCACGGTTCAAGTGTTTTGCAGCCTCTCTGAAATCTCACTGAGACTGATTTCCAAATAGAAGGATGGAAACACGGTCCGAGGTCTCCAGATTACGTTTTTGTGATTGTTTCACTTGAAGAGAAGTATCTCCAGAGCTTGGCAGCAGACTCACTTACCATCCGTGTGCCATAGCAAGGTAGCGTTTCCACTCAGGAAGTAGAAGCTTAAAGAATAGCAGAGTAGTCTGTGTGCTACCTGGTACTCCATCACGGCTGTCTAAAAATAATGGGAAATCTATCAAGCCTTAAGTGGGCCCACTGAGTGTGCTGAGGAGAGAGCTCTAGAGACTCACTCTGAACTGAGCCACTTGCAGTGTTAAATTTTGACATGCCAAATAAAATCAACAATCTCTATTGAGATGATCTGTCATTGGATATGCCCATATTAAGCCTTTATTTCAATGTTTGGTTCCCATGCGCATGGAAGTCTTACTTGACATTTGAGTAGATGTATTACCCATTTAAGAAAAAACATTACTTATGAGAAAAATGGGACCAGTGTCCGAATTAACTTTTTGACTCACCAACCAAGGGGACTGGTAGATGAAAAAATCCATATTTTTTTACCGGCTAAAATAATAAATTGCCTTTTTGTGTCAAATATACTGCAGCAAGTGACAGTTTAGCGGAGTCAAGGGGTTGATGTCCTGTATGGTAAACAGTGCTGCAAAACTTGGAGCAGTTGTGACAATCGATGGCTGGCACTCCTGCGCCTCAGACTGCCTGAAGCACTCCTACAGTTTCGCGACACTGTTTAAAAGCACTTAAAAAACACATGGTGTACATGTCTACACTGTATTCGGACAAACATGAGTATTTCCTCCGAGCCATAATTCCAGATACATGACTATTTTGGTACAAACATTTACCCACCAGTGTGGCGGATACCCTTCCCAGATTTACTCACCAAACGGAAAACCTACTGACATTTGGTGTTAATTTCGAACACTGAATGGGACCCCACTGACCTGGTTAGTTAGTGCGCTGATAGTGACACATAATCTCTCTTGAAAACAGAACAATGCTACAGTGTAATCAGTCGGGCTGATATGAGGTGCAGGAAGCCTAGAGGACCCAGCAGCAGCTGATAAGAGAAAATGATAAACCTGGGAGAAAAACAGATGGACAGCTGTGATGGAGAGATAGACAGGAGAATAGCAAAGGGCATACAGTCAATAAGGAAAGAGGGTGGGCAGCTAAGATGGAGGAAATACAGACAGGATGGGAGAGGAGCAACAGAGGAAACAAAGCAAAATGAGCCTTAACCAGCTCACTCTACTGTATCAAAAAACTTTTTAAAAATTGCTCTCTTTCAGTTAAGAGTGACATTGGGGACAGACGAGATCAGACAGTGTGAGTGAGAGTGACCTCTGATTCAATGTTCCTTGCCAGGGGGTAGACAAACACAACATGGCTGCAGATCAATTTTTGCTCTGTTAACCACAATCCAAGGTTAACTAAGATGGGAAGGGGAGCAAAGGGAATCGATCTCTGTTTACAGAGCACAAGACCATGACACAAACTATTGTTGTGGTTTATCTTTATTCCCCTTAAAACCCTTTACAGTTGACAGTGGGAGAATAATGATGGAAAAATATCAGATCACATCTGATTTAATGGCAATATTGAATTAAACACAGTATCAAGAGGAATCCAAAGGTGAAACTCTTTATGAGTACGTCAAGCTATAGCAACTTTCATATCTGCCCATTAAATATGAAGCTACAGCCAGCAACCAGTTAGCTTAGCTTAGCATAAAGATTGGAAACAGATGGGAACAGCAAACGTGACTCTGTACAAAGACCACGAAATCCACCCATTGGCACTTCTAAAGCTCACTAATTCACACATTATATTGTGTTTTCATAATCCAAACAAAAACTGAAGAGTAAAAATCACAAGTTGTAGTTTTACTGGGGGGTTATGTACCAGACTATTTCTTGGCTGGGTGGAGTGACTTCCTGGAGTCTGTGCTGGCTGCCTGGCAACCTCACATGGACTACAAAACTTTGTTCACATTAAACAAAGGAGATATATTCATTTGTGAGCTTTAGAGGTGCTGGTAGGCAGATTTTGTAACCTTTGGACAGAGGCAGATTATATGTGTCCCCCCCCTCCCCCCCCATTTCCAGTCTTTATGCTAGGCTAAGCGTCTCCCGGTGTCAGCTTCATATTTAGTGTACAAACATGAGAGTGGTGTTATACTTCTCATCCAACTCTCGACAAGAAAGAAAAGTAATGCATTTCCCAAAATGTCTGACTATTTGTTTAAAGGGGATCTATTATTTATATCATATATATAATGTTACAATATTGAATGTTGATATTAAATGTGGCCAAAGTGTCAAATAATGAGGTAAATGTATGTAGAAGTAATTCCTGTGAGCAAAAAACGGTTTCAGACTGCTCTGAACGTTTGGTTTTCAACGTTTTTTTCTACTTTCAGCCCAAGCCGACATCAGCTCATGACAGATTTCTTTCTATGGTCAATTGCTCCAAGCACTGCGTGCAAACTCATTGTTTTGCTCCACTGACATTATGGTATTTTTCCATTGTTTTGGGGGTAGTCACGCCAAGCCCTGACTCAAGTCGAGTTGGCGCGCTGTGAGTGTTTTTCCATTACACAGCACAGCAAAGTAAAATAAGTTGTTTACCTGTTGGAGGTGTGCTGGTCATCTGCAGCTCTTTATCAAACACCTCACTATGGCTGTTTCTGCTTGTACTATTCCTCCCTGCATTATTTCTAACCAATCTGATGAACCAAGAGCTTCAAATATCTCCATATGTTGTTGTGTCAACCAGTTTTTAGTGCTGCTAATGGAGCTCTGCTAATTTGGTGAGGAACACGTTTAATTTCCTGTAAATTCTAAGAGTCTCCTGTTGTTTATTCATTTAAAAGCTTTTAATATGAAGCGGTAAAGCAGGGAATGTTGCGTTTTCATCGGCAGTAACTTAACACGACTCTGATACAGCTGCCCCTTGGCAAGCTTCCAGAAAGCTGGCCAATCAGAACAGAGTGGGCTAATCAGGAGGGGGCCTCAAAGAGACAGGAGCTAAGACTGCCTGTTAAGAGACAGTGGCTGAACTGAGGGGCTGCATAAAGAGCCAGTATAAGATAAATAAGGAGTTTTTTAAACTATGAATCATGCAAAGCTACTCGAGTGGAGTGACCAGAATAAAACTATAGAGCTGGAAATGAGCATAATAGGTCCCCTTTAAATTTAAACAAAAGCTGTTCGGTACGTTTGAAACTACTTCTTATGTAGAACTGATTTAATCTCATTATGATGGCTGGTCCAAACATGAATATGAGACATTATTTAGTACCATCTCTACAGTGGGGCTTTCCTATCCTACGTGATGCAACAAATGTAGACTAGACTCAAATCCTGGCTACCGAGATATGACAAGTGAACAGACAGCTGATTTTACTTAGTTTAGTTTACTTAGTTCATGATGTATACATAAATGTATATTATAAGTACAACAATATAATAGCAGTCATAAGCTCTCACTCAACCAAGATTCAGTTTGTAGCTGAAAGTGATCTTCTCTGCACTTGTGTTGAGTAAAACACAATATTGAGTAGGTTCTGCTGCCAATTAAATAATAAAACAATAAATCAAATATGTTTCCCCAGACCTTTCATTAGCGTAGCTCCAAACTAAATGCTGGAGATGGGTTCAACTTTTTCCTATCAGTGTGTGGGTGATGGTAATGGTGATGCACCCGAGATAGTGGGCTCGCTCCTGAATACATCTGGCAACATTTCACTTTGAGGGTGTAACAAATATTTCAGAGGCTGTGAATAACCAAAACATGCGTCTTCTTTCTTATCTCAAATAGATGTAAAATACTGTATGATGCCTAAAAAACCCTAAACCACTGAAAATACCCAGAAGGCAACTCATAGGGAGATTAATACAGCCCCAGTGTGTGAAGCAAGTCATGTCAGCTTGTACCAAACCTAAACCTAAAACAGACAGAAAGAACACAAGATACTGACAACACACAGATTTTTTTTACATGGATCTAACTGTTTTTACATGGATCTGACTGTTATCATAGTGACACCCGGGAAGCCAGCCTGACAGCACAGACATCTTTGATCTAAGCACATTTTCGTAAAACATGCTAGACTTAATATCAAAGACATCTCTGGCCTAGCAGCGGGGCAATGCAGATGAGATCCCACCCATTTAGAAATGTACACCGTATGCAGTTACAAATTTCTCCAGGCTACACTGGTCTCTTTGTTCCATAGAGGACCAGGTTATTTCATAGAGATGTCTGCTTCATGCCCTTCCCTGGAAAATAAGTATTTTACAAGGATATGGCAGTTGTTTAATTTGGCAACAAAGGGATCATAACACAGCAGAGGAACATTGAGACATCACATATTACATCTATGTGGGATGTCTCCAATCTCTCCATCCAGCTGCTGGCAACATTGACGGGAAGTTTAGAACTTATAAACAGCATGTCTCTTTAGACAGCCTTCTGCATGGATATTGAAGTCATATTTCGTTTCACTAATTGAATATGACTTGAAGCTCTGTAATAGAATAGTCATATAATTGTATTAAGCAGGTTGTTTCATTCCAGGAAGAGAGGAGGGAAAGAAAACAAACAAAAACATTTCAGTGGAAGGTTTCATTTGTAGACGTGGCCTCATGTTGGTAACCAAAATGTGCCATTAATGAATAACTGAGTCCTACGATGGCAAGGTGCATGTATTCTCTATTGAATATAAGAGGAGATGATCTCCTCAAAGTCAACCATGAAAACAATTTCCTTCCAAGAGTTGAATAATTTAGATCAGTCTCACTTTGTAAAATGAAGCATCTTCAAAAGAAACAAGGAAAAAAAATTACATTGTCTGTAACAAATCATTCTCTTGGAAACCTCTAGACCCCACAAAACACATCATGTGGCCCAGACCACTGCTTCTACTTTGTTCTCGCTATCTGACTCCAAATTTTGATTGTCTCTCTCTCCATGATTTCTTTGCATTGTTGAAACTTGATATGAAAGAACTTGAAAAGGACAGGCTCCAGTTCTTGATTAGGTGCTATTGTGTTTTTCATTCTGCTTCTCAATTATCTCAGTGAGGATCTCCTGGGCTGCCAGTAAAGATTGATGAGTACCTGTGTAAAACCCAAAGAGGCAGAACTGGAAATCGATGCAACCTGTCAGAGATCTATCTCCAGATTCATCACCACCCAACATCATTCAGGTGAAACCAATCCATAACAATCTAGACAATTAGACCCTGCAACCTCTCATCATCATCATAAGCTTAGATTGTAAAAGAGGCCTCACAAAGCGGTTTGGTCTCAATGACTGTAGACCACGCTGACACAACGCAGCAGCCATTGCTCAGCTATTTGTCCCCAAGTCACTTTCTTGGATGCAACATAGCGTGACAATAACAGCCTGCTCTAACATCCTGGAGGTACGAACACAACAACGAGCCATTGGCAAGTCGCCATCCTCAGGTTGTCTTCACACTGAGCCATGTTTAATGACTGGGTAATTATATAAAGTCCTCAACAGGATAATCCTAACTGCTTGCCAACTCAGCCTTGAAAACATTCCATAAGTCATCAAGATGGGTAATTACAAGTATGGACAAATAATAGTGTGTGGTGAACAGTGTGTGAAAGTGGCTTAACCAGGCTCTGTGACAGCTTCCCACAACGATAGTATGTTCTGGGAAGGAAAAAAAAGAATGACTGCTAAGAGGACCTGACCTAATACACCTGACACAAAAGCACTGGCTTGCTTCTAAACTAATACGGCTTGTTATTATTGAATGAAGAAGCAAAGTGACAAAGGAATATTGCCTTTGTTTCTGAGTTGCCTTGAGGCTCAAATCAAATAATGTCTGATGAAAGTACTGAAATAATTCACACAAACTACCCACCAGGACTTTGCCCTCCCAGTTTTCAGCCTGTGAAAATTCTTCACAGATGAAAGGAAGGAGATGGAAAGATAAGATGTCAGGTGTAGGAGAAAGTCAACATGATTGTTAACTATCCCCAGAGCAAGACAAATCCTCACCCAGAAGGCAAAAAAAAGGTATTTCTAAGAATGTGGTCTTGAAGATTTGACATTTAAGAAGAAAGGGCCTTTAAAGTGGTGAGTGAACGAAGTGAGGTGAAGTTCAAGCCCTTGGGGGTAAAGGCACTAACTCATGCATACCAGCCAGTAGAGAGTGCATAAAATTTACCCTCTGAGACTTTGACTTTGGACCCCAGCCGTGATGCCCCTATAAAGAATACATAGACACAATTTCAAACACCACTCACACCGATACACATTGTAGTAGCTGGAAACATGAGCCCTGTGAAGGAATGCAGCCCCCCCAGATATCAGACTGCATAATGGCCTGTGTTGTGACACTCCCTCTCTCTTAAACACAGTCTCTCTCTCTCACACATTCACAAGGGGCTTAGAGAACATGCTCTCACTACATGACACATACCAAAGTCTTCAAGTAGATGTAGTTGCCATGTTCTATTTCGGCCGTACTTAAATATAAAAAAAAAAACAATTTATTTGAATCAGCACTTAGAGCCTCTACGTACACAGTCTAATTCAGGCAATGAAGTCCTTCCCTTATTCTAATCATCCCAATCAGTATACCCTCACATTTAACACGACATGTTTTCATATCATCAGCACCTCAAAATGCTCCTTTCAGCCCTTAAGATAACAGGCACGCTTTAACATCCAGAACAACCAGAACTTTATTTATAGAAGGTGAGTGACTTTAACTTATTTATAGGGGTTGGCACTGTGTGTGTGTGTGTGTGTCTAAGAACACACACACTAGGCTGTATTTCCTGGCTGGCTGGCCCCCAGCTGTCACCTACCGGCTCCAGTCACCCAGAAACAGTGACAAGATGAAATCACCCTCCCCATACTGATAAGGCTGGGTATTTCTACGCAATCGATCAGGGATAGACATCACTAGGGTTGGACGATGGGATAACAAGACCAAGAGTCTACAGCCACGCTAGCCGTTCTGCAAGGCTGTACTTGGAAACAGCTTT
Source organism: Thunnus thynnus (assembly GCF_963924715.1). Lineage (NCBI taxonomy): Eukaryota > Metazoa > Chordata > Actinopteri > Scombriformes > Scombridae > Thunnus > Thunnus thynnus. Next base: position 18,568,192 of record NC_089531.1, on the reverse strand, counting down.
AAGTTAAGTTCTAAAGCTGGTATGGCGACTCACAATCACAATGCTAATGATCAGTGGGTTAATGATCAGCAAACACAAAGTACAGCTGAGGCTGATGGGAAATTAAGCAGGGTTTTCCCTGCCTATCTATTTCAAAGGTGGGTCACTTTTGTATTACTGGTTGCTGCCTTTGTTGAAAATTTTGGCATGTGGTGTTGGCAGAGCGAAAAAGGCGAAACTCAACTGGGAGGGCAGTGCAGCACCCAGACAGTAAACAGCGCCCACAGAGTTGTCTTGTAATTCATCTTCAAAAAAGGCAGCAGTTACAAGTGTGTTTTGATTTAATGACTAAATAATTACCTTTGGGAGATGAACATGAAGTATACTGCGAACTTTCTACTCTGTCATTCAGAGACTAACGTTAGCGGAGCAGAGCAGCGAACTCCAGCAATAACAAACGAGGCCGACTGACCAACACAAGCACCATTAAACAACTTAAACCAACTCTGATGCGAAGAAAATAACTTGGTGCTCAGTCTGTTTCACCTCAAAAATCCTGCACCCACTCAGCATCTTGGACAGCAATCTCTTTCCCCGGAGCTAACAGTGCAGCAGAGAGGCTGCTCTCCACTGCTGGAGACATGACGTTAATAACAACACAGTGGAGCACTTCACCTCCCCCTCAGTTTGTTATTTTCATGCAGGCAGGAGATTGTAAGATGCTTTCAAATTGATTAATTCATTCATTAATGCAGTTAACTTTTTAAAATAAAAATGCTACAGAACATTTATGTATCTTATCTGTCAGTTATGTTTCATATTTTATAAAGGGCAACAGTGAATGGTTTGGCACACAGTATACTGAAGCAAGAGACTGAAAATTGTGCCCCACCCAAGTATCGTGATAGTATCAAGTCGGGAGATAAGCATATCGTCCCAGGCTCACAAAATAAACACCATCATTTGTCACATTTATTTTTAATCTTTTTGTTAATCTTTTTGTTCCATCTTGGTATAAAATTTAAATCCCTATGGAAACTTTCTTCTGTCAAATCGTAATTTTTTTTCACTTAAATGCACAACACTCAAAAGGTGCGCGCACAAACTGTGTGCGCCACACCACACGCATTCTCAAACCTTTGCCACCTTTGTCTCAAAAAAAATCCAGGGAAAACTATGTTAAGTAATTGGTTTATGATCAAATACCTGCAAAACCAGTATTGGACAATGTGAAATTTTGACTTTATGATGGAGCAAGAGGAAAAGTTAAGAGATCATCATTATATTATATTTCTGCCTCGTCAGCCTGAAAGCTGTAAAACATGAAGCAAATTATCTCCACAAACACAACTGTTCAACTACTCTATAAATTGGGACAATATGACAAGGATTTCTTCACAGTCACTGACCTGTTACACGTACCCCTACTGAAGCTGTCGCTTAAAATATATATATATATGTATATCTATAAAATATCTTGAGAAAAGCTGGATGTACAAAACCAGGTGGAGCTACTTTAAAAACAACTCAATCCTGCACATAATTCAAACAACACCTATTTGTTCAGAAACAGTGTACAACTTCTGTGTAATCTTATGGTATAAAGATGAAAAGATATCTGTTTATTCTTGGCACTAAGTCTTTTCACAATGTTTGCGATCCTATCTGTTTACAGTCGTGCTTTCAATGCCGCATTGGCTTCCAAAACATTTCCCCTGAAGATATCTGACGGTCAGACAAAAGATGGTAAGAATACCATCATCCTGATCACTCTTGGGTATTCTAAGTCAAAGAAAGGGACAGCCAAATCTGGCTGAGCTGGTTACATGCTGTTCCCGTTCCTGTTCTTCAGATTAGGTGCAGGGCTGAGTATTATGTCTCAGTTTACAGTACAGCAGAAAAAGGGAAGGATCATAAGAGAAATGGCAGGGCTGAGCTTTTCAGCTTTGCGCGCTACCTGTAGCCTCTGGCTAGGTTTTCAGTGGGCTGCATAATTAATAAGGTGATACAGGGACACTGGACTCTGGAGAGATTGAGATTAAAAGTGAGAAAACAGGAGGCTAAGTGGAGAGAGATGAAGAGAAACTAACCACAAGGCTGAAGAGAACGAAAGAGCAAGAGAGTAAGGTGTGTGACCGGAAAACAAAATCAGAAAATTGGGCAGAGCAACAGAGGAAAGGCGGAAGGCATACAAACAAGGTGCTATACCATCTTACATACTGATACTTCCACACACCAACACCCTGAACCCACGTAATAAAGTGAAGGATTGCAAAGTGTGCTCAGTATGACTACTTAAAGTTTTATTCTTCTGGGTTTTATGACCTCAAACTGAACCCACAACCATTGCACAAGGTCAAAAGTGACACACAATGCTACGTATAGAGCAAAATATGTCAGATAAGCGTGAATCAAAAGATTCTGTTCAACACTTGCAATAAAAATCGTATAGAAGCAATAAAGTGTCAGATATAAGAGTTACACCATGTTGGAGTGATATGGCAAACACTGAATATATGAAATGTCTGACTATTCTGAATTAGAAGAGATAAGAAATTGTTTGGTATTCTGTGTTCTCTGTGTCCTTCACACTCTCTTTGTTCTGTCATGTCAAACCTCATCTCTTTAAAAGAACTCATTATCAGGAGGGGAGAAGTTCAAAGACGCTCGAAGAAAGCAATTAACACATAAGAGCCAGACTGAAGGATTCCTCTGTGGTACAGTCAGTAATGTTGCTGTTGGAGAGGGAGAGAAGAACAAACATGTTGACTTGGAGAGCTTTGGGTTGTATGTCAGATATTTCTGTTTGGTATGATCTTAGAAAAGAGATACCAGTAGATAATTATACTTCACGAATTTAGCTGATACTCATATCAAGATCAAACAACAATATTTACCAATAGTAAGATTTATTTTCCAGAGTCACTGCTCCTAAATCAGTGGTTCCCGACTATCTTGATTGGATCATAAAACAGAATTATAACATATCGGATTGGCCTATTGCACAGAGAGCTTGTCACAGTGGTGTAATATTTTCAGTGAGGACAAGATGTGATGCACCTTTTAAAATAGATTTATGTAGAAAATTACACAGTAATTAGCTTATTACAGCTTTGTGCAACATTTTATGAACCTTTTTTAGACTATCTCATGACAGGAATTTTTCCTGCTCCTCCCATTGATCTGCAGAGCCTCCCGATGTGAGACCCAGTCCCCACATTGTGAACAACTGTCCTCGTCAATGTCGTGTGCTCAAGACTAGAATTATCACTACACCGAGCCAAGACACAATGCCAACAGAAGAGCACCAGGAGACAAACAGCTGCCTGCCAAATACGGATTTGTTTACCTGTGGTTGTCCAGACAGCAGACAATATAGATACATTGATGTGATATCTCTGGCAGTACATGACAAGACGAGTGGAAGAGTACATGCCTACAAGATAACAAGAAGTGGGCTTTCCTGTCACACCCTTTGGTCTCCTCAGTGACGCCTAGTGTTTCTGTCCTTCTCTATATCTCTATGCCTACTTTCAGAGCTGTAAGGAAGAAGCCAAATAAAAGAAGAGTTGTATAATCATTCCTTTCATAAATGTACACCAAATGGTATTTTACTCTGTTATCTCAAAAGGCACACACTTTATCATAAAGCTACTGTATGATGGCCCTGGCATGGAAATTGTGCTGTTTCCCAGTTTGCAGATGGCCTCTGTGTGACTACAGAGTAATTTATGTCAATAAGTATGTCCTTGTCTGTGCTTCTGGGTGGGGGTTTATGCATCTGTTTCAATCTGCTGGTTGCTTCCAGTGAGGGTGGACAACACAAAACACCACATAAGGCTCCGCATCCATGCTGATAGAGATCTTTTCCTGTGCGCCGACACTTATGAGATGTCTCATCACTATCTTGTCATCGCAAACTAAGAACATACTGTAAATAAAGGCTGGTAATGGGCCAACCAGCCACTTGATACGAAACAAGAATGCTACACCATTTATAGCCTGCGCAGGCCTCAGAAGACCCTTCATACAGAACACACAGAGGGTGAACATGTAGGAGAACCGTTTAAACAGGGAGCTGCATTAAAGCCTGGTATCCCCAAAGGATAGAGTAAGGCCTACATGCAAAGATTATTTGTGTGCTTCTGTACAAGACTGATCATGATTTTAAAACATTTTTGTCACTTACATCTTATAGTATTTATCCACGCAGATAGTTTTTATTTCCTTTTTTGTTGTTGATTTGAATGATATTGAGTTTGCTGTGCGAAGATTTCGGTAGCAACACTTTTTTTTCTCTGTTTTCGGAGAACAGGAACCTGAAATTGCTTTCCATTTTCAGCTGACAGAACGGAAGACTTTGAGCAATGTGAGCGCAGGTAATGCCACTTTGAAGCTCACTGATAATGGGATGGATGTTTAATCAATACTTTATCAAGCTCCAAGCTACTGCAATACGTCTTGGTCGGAGGCAGAAGCCTTCCTTGAGACAATTAAAAGCGGTTATCGCTATTAGCTACAGCCTTCAGATAACTTAAATGGCAGAGGGTGAGATAGCTTTTTTCACCATTAAGTTAACTCTGCTGTTCTCTCTAGGTGACTGATTCCTTCGGGCTGGGTTATTCGGAGGTTCAGGAACACATGTGTATTAACTGTCTCTCTCACACATACACACACAGTTACACACCTTTCACATCTGGAAGTATATTAGCCAGGGAGAGGTCAATGGATCGACATTTGAGACAGACCCTTTTATCGGCACTTAAAGAGAACAGTGATCTATAATGACTCCCTTGATAGCAATAGTGAGAAGTGCACAAGAGGGAGGACAAGGGGGGGGGGGGAGCACTGGTCAAGCAAGCCTTGTACATGTGTGTTTATCTGTATGTGTGTGTGAGTCAGAGACATGCAGAAAATGGAATATGAGAGAGAGTGATAGTGGGAGGTTTAGGGTGCTGAGTGTAATCATCAAAAAAGAGAATGTGAATTAACAAAGTTTGCTGACTAATTCAACCACTTCACTGGAAAACAGAAGGAGTTGAGTGGAATTACATCTCATTTCAATTTGATGATACAGGGCTGTTGACTGCCTGTGTATATACTACCCAACACTGAGCAAGAATCTGCCTCAGATCCTCATTTACTCAATAATGTGAGTCAGGCTCACTGTGATTCACATATTGAATGATTGAACTAGGAGGATATCTGCTGAAACAAAGTGCTAAATTACACACTCTGCCAGTCTCAAACTTTGGAACAAGAAAGATAAATATTGTACAGGCAAATTAACGTATTAAAAGAGTGTGAGTGTTGGTGTACACACTGGCCATTCTTCAAAATCTTCTACTGATGATGGCATAACAGGAAAAATGGTGCCGGTCTGACCTGCACTGAAAACATGTTATCAGACACATCGTCGTGCTGGTCGAGGCCTCAAAGGGTTGAAAGCTGATTAGGTGTCAAGTCATGGTTGCAACACACAACACACATAATGCAGGTGACCACAAACCTCCAACACTAGCACCACAGATTCATTTAGTTTCTTTTGTTCATGAGCAAACAGTCAAAAGTATGCACATACAAAAACACACAAACCGCACTGGAATCCCCCACCCTTCTCCCACACCCCCCCCCCCCCCCCCCCCCCCCCACACACACACACACACACACACAGATACATAGAATAAAGGCTTATTTTGTCCCACTCCCAGGAGGTTAGTGTATGTTAGTCTATGGGTGTGTATGCACACACATGCATGCTTGTGGTGTAGCGTAATCCTCATGTGGTTTCACCTTCATGCCAGGAACCCATTTGTCTTCATTATCATCATACGGCTGGAGGAAGCAGATCTGTTAGGGCTCTTGGCAACGGTAATGCCTCTCTGTCTGAGTATAAAAAACAACTTCACTACCTGGACGTTTGTCATGTCACAGCGCCACAGCACCAGCAACATTAAGAGGGAAATAGTGCCTCGTACCTCGATAAAACTCCATTTCCAATATTTCCAGAAAGAAGGATGAAATTTTGACTGATGGCTGTGCTTACAAAGCTGTTAAGTGAGGAGTATGTTTATTGGGCGCTTTTTTTTGTCAGCATTTTATTTAATGTAGAATTTATGTGACAAAACGCTAAACGCTCTGAGTAAATCACATCCTCAAACCTACCGCTGAGCTTTTGTTTGTGTGTTAAATATGCCATTTCAATTCAGTTTGTGAGCAAAATGAACACAGAAAAAAAGCTTTTTTTATCCACAGTTCTTTTTAGCACATCAGAAGGCAAAACTGCAAGCAAGACAGAACCCCTGCAAGCATGAAAAACCCGACGCTAACAAACTTGGACAGAGAACGGATTTTCCAGGCCCAATTATAGCAGAAAATCTTTTAAGAAACTCCTGGCTTAGCCCTGCAGGAAAATGATGGAGCCGGCATAATCACAAGGCCAGTGTGTCACAAGTGTTTAAATGTTCACCGATCTGATCAAAGTCTCAGATATTAGTTCCTACCCCGTGTTCATTCCCACACATCTTTACCTCAAAACAACACCCTAACACCTCATCAGCCCGAGGACCACCATGTCCGCACACACACAAGGCTGGTGTGTTTTTACTAGTAACATACCTCAATTATAAAAAAAACCCAGGAACAGGAATGTTATTTCAATAATCACCACTTCAAAACAGGAATCAGATTTAAAAAAAAAAAAAAAAAAAAAAAAAAAAAGCATCTAGATTATCACTAATTGCCTTCCAGCTGGCCACAGACCACATCACAGGTAGGACACATGTTCGCTTAGTTTCCCCTCTCTGTGTGATGCCCATTACATTTTTGACCACCACCAGAGCAATTCATTACCCTCATCATGCCCCTCACAGTGCAAGTGCATTGGTATGGAGATGGCTGTGGTACAAAAAGGTGAAATAAAGCACATTAGTGAATTCCTAGCCGAAGGGAGTGCTTCCGCAAAATTAAGAAAGGACCCCCTCTGTTTTGAAAAGTGTGAAATGAACAGTCGAAATGATGGAGGATGCAGCTAGAAATCATCCAGGTGGGAACATTAGGAAAACAGAACTCAAACATCATTTTAATTGCAAAAACTCAAGAGTAGCAGTAACGTCAGGAATATAGAGCAAGTTGATATTCAGACTCACTGTCAAAAAGGTAAAGAAAGAAGAACAATAAGGAAGAATCAATAAGACAGGTGAACATACAAGCATGAAAAGAGAAGAGGTGGGTAGGACAGTGTTTATGTGTCCATCTAGTTTGTGTGTACGTGCATGTGTGTGTGTATGTAGTGCAAGGCCGGGAGTCTCCCAGGCCTATTATTACACCATGGTGGGAGTGAAGCTGATAACAGAGGCCTGAAGATATCAACGTCATAGCAAGACGAGAAAGGAGAGGAGGAGAGAGGGAGAGAAAATGAGAGGAGAGGGGAGGGGAGAGGCGAGGTGAGGAGAGGAGAGGAGAGGAGAGGAGAGGAGAGGAGAGGAGAGCAGAGGAGAGGAGAGGAGAGTACATAATAAAAGAAGGGGGGATAGTGCACAACATGATACCTTATCAAACACCAGCTTTTCTCACTGACACTGCTTTTTCATTTCCTCCTTGATAGTTATCCAATGACCCCTGCAATACATGAGCAGGCATACACACACACACACATACATATAAAAAAGCTCCTTAAGAAGAAAATCACAGCACAGCACACAGCCCACACGTTTACACTAACTCTAATAATTCAATTATAACCCATGTAAGGCAATACGGATTCTCGGAACTGTCACATAAACACCTTAATTGAGTTATCTTCCTCACATTAAGGTGGCAATGGGAGTACCACTGCTGGGTTAAACATTAGTCTTTCAAATTACTCTTAGCTTATACAATATAAACGCCAGACTGTTTTTTTTTGGTGTTTTGATTCTGAGCATGTCACAAACCTTAATATAAGTGGTAGATGAACCGATTAGTCAATCAACAGAAAAATAAGCTGCAACAGCTTTAATAATCAATTCATTGGTTGAGTGATTTTTTTTTTAAGCAAAAATGTCAAAAATTCACTGGTTCCAATATCTTAAATGTGAATATTTTGTAGTTTTCTTAGTCTTCTATTAAAGTAAACTGAATATCTTTGGGTTTTGGACTATTGGTTGAACAAATTGTGATGAACCTGTTTCATATTCGGTAGAATAATAGATAATTAAGATAATTGTTAGTTGCGGCCCTGAGTCTGCACACATGCCAGATGCAGCCTAAAATATCTAATATAACAATGAATAACAGCAAAGACCAAACCAAACTATCATCATTCTTACCAATCATGTACGTTATCATGTAAAACCCAAGTAACCTACTGAGGGAACAAAGCAAGCCTAGTATTAGACATGTTTTGTGCATAGTTGCAGTAAGTGAATTACCTGCGTGATCATGTGACCAAATGGACCCAATAAATACTGAATGAAAAGCACTCACAGCGGGCGAAACTAATGTACCTGTCAGCATTGACTGAGTGACCTTCCCCCTGATGACATCACAGCAAGAACAACAAAAACATTACGTATGGTGTTAACAGCAGAAATGTTGTTTCTTTCAGCATTGCAGAGCTCTGTTGCCATGGGGACACGCCTCACACTGTGAAAAAGGAAAGTTGGGAAAAACTGTCCTTGAGGCCCAGTGTTCAACAGTGGACAGTATACACCACATTCTTCTATGTTATAAACTGGAGCACTGCCAGTCTTTCTCAGCGGGCAGGAGTGCACCATAAATTTGCTGCAACGTAAATATTATTAAGATAACGCAGAGTGCAGCAGATTTAGTGTATGCCATTGCAAAGTATAGCAGCAGTGCTTACTATAAATCTTACAATAATAACTGTTTGCATTAGTAGTTTGACTAAGTTCCTAGACTTTCTTTTTGGTGTACTTATGAGTGCTTGAAATTGAAAAATTGACAGCCTACAAAGAAAGCACATCCCCAGACAGATGTCCCTTTCTGATAACTAAACCATATCCATTCAGGACAGGATGACCTTTTATCTTTTAAAGGAGCCAGTGCAATGAGAGGGAGGAAGCAGGCTTTCAGTGTTCACAGGGGGAAGGACAGTGTTAGGAGAACCTTTCATTGCAGCTTTGTCCAGACTCCGTTAACCCACCAGTGAGGTGCCTCTCTCTCCCACTGCCTCTCAGTGGAAACGAGACCATTTACAGGTCTCTGCCCCTCAGCCTCCTGCACAACAAAGGGATATTAGCATTTACAAGACTGGCGGTCATTCCCCTATTCAAGAGATGCAACCCACCTCCAATCCCATGTGTCATGCTGGAAATAAAGCAAAAAAACAAACCTGCTAATATTATAATCAGAAGCTTTGTAAAAAATTAATGCTATTGTTCCTAAAATTGATATTTAGCAGCCTCTTATGACACAATAGATAAAGGATTTGAAGTTTGTACTCTAGTTTGTTGTACCACAACAATAAAAATGATTAATTAACTAATTGACCTAATGCTTTTAAAGCTGGGACGACTGATTCAAGTGTGCAAGTGAAGAGTTGTTGAAAGAGTGCAGTGGCCTTAAGTGGGTCCTTCATCTTCTTCTGTTTATTGAAAAACAAAACACGTGCCTCAGAGTGGCCCAATTAGAGAAGTGGGGGTCACAGTGCTGTTCAGGACTGGCCAAGGGGAACACACTAAACTTTTGGGAAACTTAAGAAAACAACCTCAAAGTGGAGTCAGAGGACTTCCAGGGGAGTTTCTGGTAATTTCTGGCAAAATAAGAATTTACTATCATAATTATTTCCTAAGTTTTCAGATGGCTGAATCATTGGTTTAATAAATCCCCATCTAGTACAGTGTAGCCTATTATGTAATCCTGTAGTCTACCAAATCCTGCCCAACAGCAGCCAAAATCTAATGAAAGTGTGTCTGTGGTCTAATGTTGCTCTGTTTGGATGTCTTTAATGTTGACAGTTTTGATAACCCTCTGCGCAATTGCACTTTGCTGTGTGCAACTTGTAGCCTAACAAGTCCACTTTGTTGTACTATTATTAGTGCGACAATGATAATAGTAACAATGTAACAACTCGCAGGAAAGTATTCAAAACGCGTGACGGGCTTTAAACGCAGCGCGAGAAAGAAAACATGCAAACATGTAAACACGAGAATCAAAGTTAGCCTCGTGTGTGCGGACACAACTGTTGTTGTGGAGCCAGAAAGTACGTTTTAAAGTACAATAGGTAAAGAGAGGACAACGTAACTCTATCTGTTATGTTTATGGAGTACTCACCTGCGATACTAGTGGAATAAGAGTCTGCTCCACCGAGCGAGTTTTGATTTCCAGACCGGAATCAAAGTTACTGTTGCCGCACGGAGATGAAGCCATTCCCGCCGAGCAGCCCCTGCCTGACACAATGCACGGCACTAGTGAGTTCACCCAAGAGCCCCTGTTTGGCTGTTTCGCAGATGTAAACTGGTGTAACGGACTTCCTATTACACACCAGGGTTTCTCACTTGTATACGCAGTCGTTTTGTCGAGTGTCTCTCTACACACGCACGCTGTTTTAATCCACTCTGGCTCGGTGGTTGGTGCCGCTGCGCCCGCTAATGTCCATGTAGTTTACTCAGCAACGGCAGGGAGCGGACTGCAGCACACCACTGTGGGCAACCACACACACACACACACACACACGCACGCACCTCAGCACGCACACACACTTTCAGGTTTTCACTGCTGGCCGCTTATGTGCAGCACAGGGCTTTTGCAAAGTGCAGCTCATCATTTTTGCACAGTGACAAGCAGGATGATTAGTTCGATTTTAATCTGCCTTGTTCACTCAGCTACACGAGTTATGTAATTCCAGTCAAAACAGTGTCTGTCAAATCAAACAAGTGCGGATAAAGGTATCTGGATTATAACATAAGTGCTCTACAGTGCGTCTATTTGTTGGACTACAGAGTGCCAAAAGAATATTTTGTGTCAGGCTATATAGGCGTTTTAGATTTAAAAAATTCAACACCCAGTCATGCAAAATTCAATGGATTTTATATAGAAGTTTTAGATTTAAAAATTCATAATCCATCCATCATACAGATTTCAGAGACTTTGCATTCAGAGTGATGTTTTCCTCGTAGCACAGCTCTGATTTGATCCTTGAGACAAACAATCCCACATTATCCCCTGGAGTCTGAGAATCCCTTATCATCCTCCCCAAATACACACCAAATATGTCAATCAAACCTGGCTGCACTGAGCCACATGGGACAGCCACACTGACTGGAATACACTGCCTAAAAAGTTGCCAACTTTGTCTCATCTGGAAAAAGTATTTATTGTCATGATCCTACCATCTGAGGCACTTGAGGTTTCTCAGCGTCCAAAATTAAAGAAAAGATCACCGAAATATCTGGATTGGTCACTTTGTGGTTTCAGGTTTTGGTTGAAATCACTAAAATTGCAAATAAACTTTCTTAAAAATTCTTATAAATAAAACAATGGCACAGCTGTAATTTAAAACACACTGGAACACACAGATCTGGAAAATCATCCTGACAGACAGATTTTGAACAAGTGCTGAACAAAAGCTTAGCGTGAGCCAATCAATAAAACTCATCATTTCAATTAAAGGTGTTTGTGTGAGTGCTTTTTTTGTTTTCACAACATTTGATCCATTTTTTTTCATATATACAGGTAGAAGAGTTTGATGCAGAAGGCACACAGGAGTATAAATCCCCCACTTCTCATTTATTCTCCAACACACCCCCACATCTCCCCAATACTGCTTACACTACACAGAATTCAAGATAAGAAAAAAAGTTAAAAAGAGACTCATAAATGCCAAAAGGGATACACCAAAACATCTGCAGTTTTCACAGTGGAGGCCCTAGTAAGATCTATCAGTCTACAGTATGTAGATCTGAGTCTTGTGGTAGGCTTACAGTAATAATTCCTTCTGATTTCTCAAGATTATACAATCCACAGAGAGATGGTGGGATGACACTTCACTTTAAAGAAAACTGACTGACATGGAGGCTTCAGATGACTCAAAGAGATGTTCTTTTCTAGACAGAATACATTTGGTGAGGGGATGACAAGATCTGACATTCCCTTCCCAGCATAGCTTCGACTTATAGGCCACACTAAAAGACTGTTTAGTTGGTATGCATTAGAAGTTCTTGCTCCGAAATGAGGAACAAAAGCAGACATTGTTCCTCTTCTTATTTTGTGACCCAGTGACTTGTATCCATAGTAGGAATCAACAGACTTCATTGCCGTCTGGATCTGTGCCTGACTTAACCATTGCCAAATTCTCTGTATCCTCAATTGGCTCCAGTAGCTGGTTCTAACTTTACAAGTGCAGCCACTGGATGACAAGTTGGTGCTGAGTAACACTTCATATTACAAACACACCAGATGGCTTAGAGCAGATATGGCTTATAAGCATTGTGGCACAGTTAGTGAGGTCTTTCGCCCGCCTGTTTTATCATCAACTATGGTGGATATAGCACTCTGTGTCAGCATTGGAGACAATGGCAGTGTGTGTGTGTGTGTGTGTGTGTTACTTAAAGCTCTGTGCCGCTCTCAGGCCCAGCCAGTATTTATTTAAAACCCCAGAGCTATGCTTTAGTTTAACCCTCCCTGTTTACATAGGTTTCACTCCACACATACACACACAGAAACACACACTGCATCATTATGAAGGCATGCAAGCAGTTTGGCTGCTATGGGCAGAAAGAGTTGCGTTCCACTTTGATGAATGGCTCTACTACTAACTAGATAATATCTGTATGTTTTTTTGTTAATCTGCTCTGAGGCTCTCTTCCAAGCATTAAGATGATAACAAGCTCCACTCAGGCTACTTGCAATGTACTGTGTCAACTTGTGTTGGCCGAAACAATTCTGTTCACAGTAGATAAGTTCAAGAGGCAGAATGAGATAAGAAATATGATACATCCTGTAAATGTTAGTGGAAATAGTTTAGTTATCATCTAGACAAATAGCTTCCAATCCGCACAAGCAGACACAACACACACCGTGCATATTCTCATTGAGTTTGCCAGTGCCATGCTCCTTGCTGTGAAAAACAGACTTGTTTTTTCTAAACAGTATCTCATTTGTTCTGGAATATTCAATATTTGCTCCTGTGCCTCTAATCTCTTTTAGGCACATTGCATTTTGACAATTTGCCTGAAAACCCATACAAGCAGGAAGGCCCTTTTGTGTGTACTCATCTGCACAGTCCAAGGGTATTACTCATTAAATAAAAGATGCTTATATGGTATGATTGTGTTGCTAACATCTGCTACTGTCTCTCTCCGTGCTTTAGAAGTGCTGACTTTTCCTCCCTTCTCTGGATCATTCCTTCTGGCTGTGCAGTTCCTGGGACAGGAACTGCTGAGCCTAAAGAGGTAGTGATTTTGCACACTGAAAGATGTGAAATGAGCGCACTCAGTCATATTACCCTGTTGGATAAGTAGATTGAAATTTGGGATTCAGAGGAAGATTTGTGGTGGAGCGTTGAAAGAGTTTACTCCACATTCTGCCACAAGAAAACAATTCATGCCGATATGTAGACTTTGTATACGGATATACATTGTTCTGACATGATTATGGCCCTCCTTACAAATATTTCATACAAGCTTATATTTTGTATTTGGTAATTTAGTTCCCCATGTTTTGTTTTATACATATTCACACATTCACATATGCCTCCAGGGCAAGCATAGCCATGAGCGAGCCCGCTGGTTAACATAACCTTGTTCAAAAAAACCTATCACCCAGAATACTTCAGGCTAGCGAGGCCGTGACGGAGACCTGCAGCTGAACTCACCCTCTTAGCATGACACAGTGACTGGAGAGGCCTCTGCAAAGGAGAGGAGGTCAAACTGAGGCGAGGTGTCCTGGTTGGATGTTTAATTGGCTGTTTTTACTGGCTGACCCTGAATATCTTTACAGTTTAACTTCAGGAGTTGTTTATTATGTTAGATGAGTTAAATCCTGACTGGCTTCAAGGTGTTTGTGTTAATATGGACTCTGGTTAGAAAAAAAAAATCCCTCTGCTTCCAGTGCAAATAATACATACCACAGCAAAAGAAACTGGATAGATATCAGACATTTGAACATGCTCAAATAAACAAAAACCAAAGCAGCATTGCTAATAAGGAGCGGGTCATCTGTCTGTCATTTGCCTCTCTCCTCCTGCCAAGTAGGCACCCACAGGGACAAGGCTAATTTAATTGCATGTAAACAAAAACAGGCAGCAGCAAAGTGCCATGCAGACACCCAGCGCAATAATCGTGGCTTTTCCACGTCTCCGTTTCTGTTGTTACATAATCACGGACACCTTACACACACTCATTATCATTCTGTTTCCGTCCGGCACTTCTTTGTCTGAAGGCTGCCTCATTTGTCACAGATGCTCTTCTGCAGTTTGAAATAACAGCATACGCAAGAGATGGAACACTTAAATGGATATAGTATGCATGTGCTATATGTTTGCATGCAAATTGAATACACAGCCGCCCCCATACATGGAAATGTGTGCATGCACAGCAGAGAAATTTGATATATATAAATACACTGCTGCTGTATGCTAGACTGTGAATTGTTGCAAAATACTGTTGTTAGCTTAGATCCTAAAAGTGTAATGACATAATAACAGTCATTGCATTCAAATGTTTTAGCCTGTCTCAACCACAGTGTTGAAATATGCTTAGTTGTAGATGGAAGCACAAGCGAAGAAATTACATTAAAAAAGACAATGTAAACTCCCAAAGAATACTTTAGAATCAGGAGAAAAACAGAAGGTCTCTCCATCATCCCTCAAATACTTAAGTATTTCCATAAGTATGAACTTCATTATAGTGATTTGTTGAATTACTCTCCCAAGAAGCCTTCAGAGCTCCTCAGGCGCACTGAGTTATTGAGTTCTTGGTGTCAACATATGGCAGAATGAAGCAAATGAATAAAACATTTAAGCGCATTATCTACACTGTAAAAACATTTAATTTTCTGCTTTCATAAATTTTTGATGAATACGGTTGTGAGATGAATTATCCTCTAGGCATTAAATACAATTTCTCATATAGAGGTAGAGTTGCAAGAGATTTCCGCGATATTGGATATATATTGAATTAAAAAAAACAATGGAAATTAATCTTAATTAGAGTGTACATTGTCAAGTTGAGTCTCCCTCAACTTCATCAGTTCATATACTGCTATCTCTCTACAGTGGGTATGTTAAGAATTTGACCTCCACGCGATATACTGATTAGCAGGAACCTGCTTTTCAATATGTCAAGCACAGCTATATCATGAGGGCATGATTTCTGATGCAGAGTGTGTCCATGGACTAAATCACAGTGCTTTCCCTGGATGACCCTATCATCACTGGCTATGGGAAGCAGTTTTACTTGGTGCTACTGAAGCATATGAATAGCAATGTCTTTTTTTTGGTGCAGAAGCATCTCCCACAAAGGTATACCTTATATATTTGTTGCCCAGGGATGGGGAAAATAGGACAAGATCTCTCCTAAATCAACCTCCTCTCTCCTGCAATGACCTATCACATTGTATCAAACTAATCCCATATTACGTAAGCAGGTAACAGAGATTTCACTACAAGAGGATGAGAAATGCATAGTCAAAGCAGTACACAGACAAAAGAGATGTTTTTCAGACGCAGCTGTTTGGCCGCATCCTAGCTATCGCCTAGCTGCCACTCCTGAGACGAGAGCCGTAGATGCATGGGTATCCTCCGCAGAGAGGTCGTCTCACCCTGCCAAGTCTGTCTAAATTCTGTCTCACTGAGACTGAGTGAGGAGGGACAACAATATAGCGAGACGAGCACAATCTATTTTCCGCCCAAGTGTTGGTGACAGTGCGTCTGTTTTGTCTTTGTCACGCACACACACACACACCACAAGTCAGCACAGTCAGAGTCGAGCCAAAAAAAATACACCCAGCCATCCCTCCTTCCCCTCTCCATCCCTTCTCACTTCCTCATATTATTTGACTCTATCCCTGTTTGTCTTTGCTACATTGTCATTTATCATATCGTCTCATGGGTTCACAGATGCCATCACATTTTTTCCCCTGATCATGTCAAGTGGGTGCCTGGAAACTCCTTGTGACAAAAGTGTCGCCTCAACCTTTGTAATGCAAAAGGCCCTGGGGCTTCTTTTTTTTTTAACAAGCAAGGCTGCCTGGCTGGCAGCTAGCTCAGCTGTGGCCAGTCACCCTCAGTCAACACTAATAAGTAACAGTTATACAGTCCAACATGGCAGTGCGTGTGTACTGGGGCATCTTGATTGTTGATGGAGCAATTTCAAATGAATGTAAAATGTCGTTAGTCATTAGCTTTTAAATAACTGCTGTACATTTTAGCCGGATGTCTCTGCTTTGATCAGACAAAGGTAAAACAGGATAGCCTGTAAAAGCATACAATTTTAAATGTTTCACACTGCTAAAAGTACTTAAATTGTATTGCAAGACCATTCAAAAGCATATCCTGGTAGATACCCCAAGCACTCCTGCTATCATAGTTGTCAACAAGAGAACAATATTGTCATTTTCTAGTAGTATACTGTTCTAAATGCATTAACTGTCTTTAGTGCCATTTACTGACACTAGATGCAGCAGGGGAGCTTAATGAATGTAAGTAGGTATGTTTTTTTGAGTGTATAATCACATAGTGTTTCAGAACACTTAATAAAAAAGAAAGAAGACAATCACAGAAAGATAATGACAATATAAAATGTGTAAAACAAAATGCACGATCAAACATTCACATAAAGCTGTAAATAAAGAACAAACACCAGAACAAGGTAGCATTAACACAATTCAATTATAGGAGAGGGAAAACATGTAGATCTCAAAATCTCAGTGGTGTTTGCTTCTCTTATTGGAGAGCTTAAGTATTCCA
The DNA here is from genome assembly GCF_963924715.1 of Thunnus thynnus. Taxonomy (NCBI): domain Eukaryota; kingdom Metazoa; phylum Chordata; class Actinopteri; order Scombriformes; family Scombridae; genus Thunnus; species Thunnus thynnus. Next base: position 18,551,304 of record NC_089531.1, on the reverse strand, counting down.
CAGCAGTGGAGCACAGTACGGAAATGTGGAGACCAAGCTTCAGCTAGAAGACCAATGTTAAAGCATCCATCCTGCTGGAATTTCCCCAAACAACTCCAAATCCCCACAAGCTCTGTTATGTACTGACCTCTGACTCTTTGCAGAGGGTAAAGGAAAAAATCTATTTATACCAATAAAGTACCAAATAACAAATCATCTAATCATTGTTTCACTTAGTGGCTTTAAAAACATTAAATAATGTAATCTTTAATACTTAAATCTGTTTTAGTTAATATTCTACTGAGCGTTCGATAGCATACATACTGCAGTGTTATCTGCTTGGGTTCTTAAATAAGGCCAAATAATAAAATATTCAGAAGCAAGAAATTGGCAATTAAAAAAAATCTAAAATGTGTTCTTCTTCTTATTCCTGTAGTTGAAAGCATGAGCTTCACTGTGCAGAATGATTTATGTGTAGTCTTTGACACTAGAAAGTTGTTTTCACTTTCATCTGCTGTAAGTGGAAAGTTTCTCTGAGCACACTGAAAATCAGATATTAAGGGGCGGACCTATGGGCATGATTTGTGACATCACAAATGGTTTGGAAGCCAGTCCTGGTCTAATATTGAACTTACAAGTGTAATATGGAAACTTGAAGCCTCCAGTGCACATACACTGAAATTGACTTAACAGTGAAGCAGGAGACATTTTCTGAGAAGCAGTTAAACTTTTGAAATGAAATATATTTGCATATTCATAGTTTCCAGACTTTTTAATGAGGGAGACGTAGTAGATGTTGGACTTTTTAATGAGGGAGAAGGAGTAAATGCCGTTTTAAGGATTTTAACATGGTAATTATTATTAACAAGTCCAGTCAACCTGCCTTGGATAAACATGACCTGAATGACTGAGAATCTTCACAGACATGATAATTATACTTTTTTGTGGAAAAACCAAATCAGATACACAATATTGTTCCAAGCATAGTATTTTTATATGTCTTTAAACGTGACCGGAGGCGATCTCTAATTAAGCTTCATACCACTTTAAAGTTTGAGTGGTCTCTCTGTGATTTTGTGAATGTCTTCCTCCATCTAGCGGCCATCCCTCAATAATGCACTTAAATGAGTAAACATGCGATATTACCTGCTCTTAGCCGACATTTAAACCCATTTGAAACACACCAAAAATAACAAAGATAATTACGTAGGCTAATTTTGTGAGTGACAAACATTTCTAAAACAATATAACCATTACAGTTGATGGTCGGACTGTAAAGCTGCTGGATGCGGAACATTTGTTAGATTGTGCGGTTTTAAGTACGGCCACTTTCACTGTAACGCCACAACTTCAGCTTTCAAGATGGCGCCGCCTGTAATTGAGACATGCCATGTTGCTTGCTGTGCAAACAGGACACCAAATGTTGTTTCTTGGAGTCGTGGATGGACAATTGCGTTTGGGACATGCAACTCGGTGGCTCTGTACGACCCACAGGTAGTCCAATCTGTCGAGCTCCTTCTGTAAAGTTAGCTGTGGCTGTTAGTTGTCATAGCTAATGTTGACTAAGCATCTTATAATTGTAAATAAACGGTTATTTTGGTAGTTAAACTTACTAAATTTAACGCTTTGGTTTTATTATAGGAGAGAAGAGTTGTCACGGTGCTGAATGGACACACAGGCAGAGTAAATGCAGTCCAGTGGGTTCACAGAGAGGACTGTGGTAAGTGGGCTCACCTGTCAAACATCTGTCTATGTTTATGTTGCTCAGATGTAAATGTGAGTTAGAGGGTTTAAACGGATCTAACTGGTCTTCATATAAAGAACTGAGAGGTATTAAGTGTTATTATCAGCTATATTATCACCTTCTCCCTTCACTGTGTTCTGTTTCATCAAGACATAACTACACAAGACGTGGAAGAATAACCAGAGCTATTTAGATCTTTTAATAACAACTATGGTTTAATTAACATCCTTTTTCTGTACATACAGTAACATGTGGAATGAAATCCCATATCACATCAGAAATTCTCCCTCCTTTTTACCATTTAAACATTTACACAGACATTTCCTTCTTCTATACCCTTTGAATTCTGTGTAACTTGTCTATATAAATTTAAAAATTTGTTTGCTAAATACTGTATTCTTTTATTTAAATAACACTCTTAAATATAGGTATGTTCTTAGCCCATATATATGAATGATGTTTTTGTCTATCTTGTCAACTTTTATTCTGTGTTTGAGTCAGGCCCACAGCTGGTAATGTTTTACATTACACACACAAAATAAATAGAAATAAAAATGAATACAGCACAAACAAATATAGTCAGTCTTACAAACAGCATATAGTGATGTATGATGAACAAAAGTAATACGTTATGCTTTAAACACTGTTTGTTCTAAGCTTGCAATGTCAGTCATTATCTACATACTATATGTGGGGTTCATGTCTGTTCTACCTTCGGGGTAACTCATGTCACAGCTCCAGAGAGTCACCTTGTGTCAGGAGGCTCAGACAATCGCCTCATTGTGTGGGAGGCTCAAAATGGGAAGGTAAGCCATTAGACACATCCAGTAATGCTTCTTACACAGGATTCCCTGGTGCTCTTTGTAGATATATGTTGTAAAATGTGTTGTGCATTTTCCAGTTCATCCAGTCGGTGGAGTGTAAGGGCCATACCGGTCCAATTTGTGCTGTGGATGCCATCTACGTCGACTACCCGAAGATCCTGGTGGCCTCCTCAGCATCAGACTCCACAATCAGACTGTGGCTCTGCAGTGATGCCAAAGACGGTATGAAAAAAAACAAACAAGCAGAAAAACTGACAGATACATTAGTGTCAGTCGTTGGAATTGTTGTGTGGGAATTGGTTGTCATATTGATCGTTTTGAAATAACAGCTTCTTTTGGATTCGATTGTTGTCAATTTTTGTAAATGTCCCATCTTAACATGAATCAGTCAAAGTGATGTTCCCTTATTAGCCTGTTTTTATTTGTCATTTTAGAGGCCTGTACAGGTAAAACTATAGTTTTTCTCAAGAAGGAGAAGCAAAGATTAGAGAAAAGTCAAAAAGATTGATAAACTGTAATTTTGTGTAGCAGGATTTTAGTTGACTTTTTTCTACCTCAGTAAACCTCTCACAACCCATTAATATAATCTCATGACTCTGTATGTGTGCACTGACCCTTAAGACCCTCCAGCCACAGTTGACAGGCTGTCGGATATTTACAGTATTATAAAAAAAAAAAAAAAAAATCCTTCATTTCTTGAAAAGTCTGATTTGATATAATTGACAAAACTAGTTAATTTTCCACCAGGTGTCTTGCTTTTTTTTTTGTACGTGGAACACTTAATGTATCCAAGAAAGTAACAGACTCATATATTTTCTTGATAAATAAATAATCAATTTACAATCTCCTACATTAGACAATCTGCCCCCTTGTGGTTTATAGAGTGCATTGCAGTTTTTACAGACGACAGTATAATTAGCCTCCGCTCTCCAGCACTGCAGACCTGTTTGTCACATCACATCTGGCAATATGTCTATATTTTTAGAAAGGCAACTCAATCTGTCAATGATTTTTGGGGCAGAAATGGCTGTCTGTCCTGTGTAATATCCCCAGGAAATGTTTTTATTTCCTAAATTATATCATTTGAAAAATCACAGCAGCTGTGTAAATTGCAGAATTGCTTTTTTTCCCCACATAGTTGAATATCAGTCAGTATCTGTCATCCGCAACGGCTTTTCTCTTCTCAAGCTGTCACCAATAACAGCTTCCCTTTGTTGAAAGTTCTATCCACCTGTCAGCGCAGATGAACACTGATACTGCTTGACAGATATGGAGATTAAGTGTGTGCGTATGTGGACGGGGCACAACCTTGGGGTGTATTCCCAAATAAAAATACCAGCTGGTTGGTGCCTGTATGTAGGTTGTGGCAGCTTGAAAGAAAGAAATAAAAACAACACACAGGAACAGTCAAACGTATTTACAGATGCACACAAGGCCCAAAAGCCACATATTTAGCATAATATACTATATTATATATTCAAGTAGTAGTATTACTCATAGTGTATCATAAAGTTTAATTCCATGTACATGTGTTTCCTTAGCTGAGTGCCTCCATACCCTATCATTCGGCAGCGGTTTCATGATGGATGTCTCTCTGGCGCTGTTACCAGGCAGCAGAGGTAAGCCTAAGCTGTTCCTACATAGACATCCTGTAAGTTAGGCGCCACACACACACACACACTCACACACACACATTTTTCCTTTCATGTCATCCATCTCAATTTGCACCACTGCTCTCGTGCCTGTGACCGAATGTCATATTCAAAATGCAGTCGGCGTTTGAAGTGTCTTGTGTCAGTTTGCCTCTCTGTTCTACAAGCCTTTCGTCTGTTTGATGCCGTGCCTCATCCGTCCTCTCCACCTCACTCCTGTGTATAACAACGTCGATGTAAATGTATGCAGTCTGCCATGTGAGTGTGTGTTTGTGTACTCACATGACTGTGTGTGTGTGCAAAGCCTAAAAATCTCTTTTTCTCACAGTTCCCATACTCTCCTGCGGGGGCGATGACTCACGGGTGCATCTGTATGTGCAGTCTGACAAACAGGTAAGCTCAGATCAATACTCACTCAAAGGCAACTCATTCTCGTATTCTGTGCCAACTCTTTAATTTGAATTTCTAAAGTTTGAGGGCAGCATTGGACCTTTTTTTTTTTTTTTTAAATTGCTTCACAACAGCTGAAGAAAGCCATGACACTGCAAGGACATGAGGACTGGGTCCGTGGAGTGGCATGGGCATCTAGAGGTGAGTGTCATCATTTGAGAGGTACAACCTTGTTTATCTTCACTGATACTAGCCCATTATGCTTGCATGTTTCTGTTAACTTAAAGTCAGGTACATGTTTAGGTAGGGAGGCTTCTGTGATTGGAAATTTTATAACCAGAAGGCCCATGTTAAAATCTTCAGATCAGCAAATAATAATCCACATTGATCAAGTGTTGTTGAGTAAGAAACAGACACTTTAAAGACTATTCTGCACATCACCAGAATCTTCACAAACCCAAGCCAGATTATCACAGGCTACCAGGGCTGATATTAAACTCAGGATCTTTTTGCTGTGCACTGACAAAGTCTCCAAGCTACCAAGTTTTTGCTCACAAATAAATAAGACATGATATTTTCGGATTTGATGATGTGTAAAGTAATGACGGTGGATGGCTACTGAAGGTTTTTTAAATAGTATAGTGCTAAAGCAGTACTAGTGATTTTAAATAAATTGAGCATTTTTAGGGCATTTTGCCTTTATGTGTGACAGCTGACAGTTTAGAGAGAGGCAGAAAACGCAGGGAGAGAAAGAGAGTTCCCCGTCCGGATTCGAACATGGCGTTGTGGTTATGTGCTATGCGCCTTAACCTTTAGGCAACTGTGGCACCCACAAAATAAAGCATCTTTTAAAAATCTTCTCATCAGACTAGCATAGTTTTTTTTTCTGCTACAAGCTTGTTTGATTCATACGAATACCATAAAGTTTAGAATGGGTTAAGTTATGGCTTCAGTTCTAGGTGTGTCCTTTAAATAAAATTCAAGTTTTCCAATTTTATACATGCATAGAATAGTAATATTGAAGTTTAGTACAACTGGATGGATATGGGAGGTCATTTCTCATTACCTGCTTGTTTCTGATATGGTGGTCTTCGTCTTCTGAAGGCTGAAAACTTGTGGTTGTGGTTGTCTGTCATCTTTAGTTTATCCAGATCAAGCCTGCAGAATTGCATAATGCAGGTACTTAGCTTTGAAAGAGTCCGATAACACGTCATTGGCTGAACCAGAACGCTGAGAGGCGGGAGGAGATGTCCAGGTCAACCAATTTGATGAGAAAGACAGACAAGTGCATATTGACCCCCTTTCTAGCAAAAACAAAGCAAACAAAAAACAAATTTCACTTTTTAGCTCAATAGAACATAAAAATATTTTAAAAAATCATACTCTGTGTCCAGCCTTTAAACCAGTTATTTTACAATTTTAAGCCCAGCTCCAGCAACCAGTGTGCTATTCACAGTATCGTGCTAGCAACATGGCAATGCATGGATTCAATCCAGGCTCTACTAATTGTGTAACCCTCTTCAAGGGCACTTCATTACTGCACTGTTCTGGCCGTGTAAAAGCTATTTCATCTCCTTAACCAGCCCTCTCCACCAGTGTCTCCTTCCCACTTGCAGTCTATGACCTACTCTATGCTGCCAAGCTATGAGCCAGCAAAGAGACACAGCTAAGTTTGTTTATATGAAATACCCTATAGGAATGACAAACCCGCTCTCCACTGCGGTGGTAGTTAAATAAATCATTCTGTTCTTTTATGACTCAGCAGATGGCAAATTGAAGCACTGGTGGTACAGTTTATCCTAGCTGTTAAATATTGGGGTTCAGAGCACGACGGATGCTATTTTCTGTTTATGTGTTTCTATCTTTATTCTACTTTCAAAATCACAATTTTCTTTCCATCTAACCTCAGTGGTAAATTCAAATCAGCACTAGTGTGAAATCAGCCGGTCATGTCTCATCAACCAGGGATTTGATAGGGACAAAATCTCTCCTTTTTCTCCTCTTTTAAAACTAACCTTTTTCTAGTTTATTATCACACTTTTAAAATGGATTTTTATTCATCTTCAGAATTTAATCATCCAATATACATTGAAAAGGACTTGGAAAAAGCAAAAAAATCCCCACAACATGAGGCTATTTAAAATGTCCTGAATAAAGGAGATGTTGTTTTCATTTTCTTACTCATGATTCAAGATAAGTTCAAGTATAAACTTTATTTGTTGCCTTTGGGTAATTCATTCTGCAGCAAGTCAACAACAGCCTTACATAAAAAAAAATACATCTTGCAGGCTCAAAAAAATCACGAGTGCTTGTAGCTCTGGCAGAGTTTCAGGCATGCAGCCAAAACAAATCATCATTGTCATTATCATCAATGTCATTATTTCAGGTTTGACAAATAATAATGGCCTTCCTCCTCCCTCTCGCAGCATTTAGGAGGCCTTAGGTGGTAACGACAGAGGAATTTTTATTATGGCTGTTTATCTTGGCACTGGCAAAACTAGGCCAGTAGCCACTGGACTAAACCTGAAGCACAAATTGTGAGAGACGGACGCACTCAGAGGTTGTGGCATGTGCTTTGTTTACCACCTGTCTGTGTATATTTGGCCTGTAATCCTGCTGTTGTACTGAGCACTTCTTGAATGCCTAGATTACTGTTCAAGCAATAGCAATTGTGTAAAACAAGACTGTTAAAGTTGTATCAAGTATACTAAGCACAACGTGTCATATAGATCAGTAATTTAAGAGTTGATAGAATATGTCTTTCAGACGGGAAGGTTTGAGGTTCTCTCTCTCTGACTCATTCAGGTGGGGAGCTGTTATTAGCCAGCTGTTCACAGGACTGTCTCATCAGAGTGTGGAGGCTGTGTGCCAAGTCTGGGACAGACGCCCGCACAGAGGACGATCACACCATCATCAAAATGAAAGAGGACGTTTTTGAAGTGAAGGAGAGAGGTGAGCGGGCCGTGCAGGTTTGGTTATATAAAGGGTGCCAATTAACTAAATGAAGAGACATGATTTTTGATAGTTTTAATGGTACATAGTGGCTACCGACCTCCATAAGAGTGTGTTTATCTTCATCATTTTAACACGTACTTAATTAATTTTTCATAGAACCTTTACAATTATAAGTGGTTAGCCCTATAAAATTAGGGGATAACATAAAAGGTTCAAAAGCAGAAAAATCTATACATGTCCATAATTAATCAGGCACCTTTCTCTGGTTTATAGCATATAGCTGCTACCATGATAACAGTTTTCACTGGCCTCTTTGTCTTGCTGCGACAGATGTGTCCTCGTCGTTTGCTGTGTCTCTTGAGACGGTCCTGGCAGGCCATGAGAACTGGGTCTATGGAGTCCACTGGCAGCCTGCTTTCTACAAAGGTACCTTGAATGAAAACCATGGAAGGGATTGGTTACTAATGAAGCCCATTTTTAGGACAATCTTCCCTCTAAACATTTCAATCACTGATTCGGTTTCTAGCCTGTGGAAGTAAATGGATTGGCTCACATGCAAAGCTAGGAGACATTGTTTCTCTCTCTTTGTTTTGCGGTGCTATTGCTTACAAATGTCAGCAAACGGTGACAATCTCTAAGAAAAAAGAAAATGCAGGTGGGAGAAGTTATCGGCTTAATTAGTCCTCAAGGGAAGGGCTGAGAGATGTGCTAAACCTTCTCTTTAAACTCTGGTTGCCTCAAAAGCTCATTACATCAAGATCATTTCACACCCATCTCAGCTTTTGTGAACACCAGACATCATTATGTTCAGATAAGTAGAGCTGCATGGTTATAAGGGCAATAGCAGTTAAAATTGTTTTGGTCATTACTGATATCGTGATTTTTTGTTTTGGTTATTTTTATTATTATCATCTTAAGAAAAATATCTCTATTAGCATTAAGTGTAGATTAAAATATTTTTGACACAATGGCATACATTCAAATAAAAATGAATCCATTCATAAACCCCTATAGAGAAATGCTGTTTCACTACTCTGCAGCTAGTCTTTGAATCCTAGACCAGGGATTCTAAATACAGTGTGTCAGTATCTTGCTCAACCAAGTGTAATTCATAGTGGGAGACACGTTTTTGATCAGGAGTTACTATGCAGCAAGTCATGTCAGGTCAGGTCAGTTTTATTTATATCTCAGGTTATCTCAGGGCACTTTTCATATAAAGCAGGTCTAGACTGTACTATTTACAATATTATTGACAGAGATCCAACATTCCCCCCATCAACAAACACTTGGCGACAGCGGCAAGGAAAAACTCTCTTTTTATACGGGAAGAAACCTCGAGCAGAACCGGGCTCCGGGTGGGCGGCCATCTGCCTCGACCGGTTGGGTTGAGAGAGAGAATAATATAATAATAATTGTAGCAGTGGGTGTTGAGCAGGATCATGGGGGCAGTAGGTGGTTTGCAATTACAGATCCAGATTCTACAGCTCCGGAGGCAGAAATACCTGCAGAAAGCAGCGGGAGAGGAGAGAGATGAGAAAGCATAAAACTACAGGAGAGAGAAGATGCTGAGTTAGTAACATGCATTAATGGAACAGGAATGTATACAGATGGAGAGGAGGAGAGAGTAGCTCAGCACTAAAAGTAAAAAAAATACAAAGCCCAACACAGTAATTCTGGGGGTCAGGAGGGTCCCTTTTTTTTTGTTGTTGAGGCTTTTTTATTGTGAAATATTGGTCAGTTTTACCTATTCAAGCCTCAAACTATTCAAATGAAACAAACTCATACAATTTCCCATAACTCATGTGATGAAGGGTGTAACTAGGTATTGCTTTGGGCCACAAGTCAAAAAGGTTTTGGAACCACTGGCCTATTAACTGACGGATCCCTGTTATTAACAGTGCATGCTGCTCCTGTATTAATTCTCCAGAGTCTCTTTGTCTCCCCCTGCAGGCAGCGAGCTGCAACAGCCTCTCAGTCTGCTCTCTGCTTCCATGGACAAAACCATGATCCTCTGGGCTCCTGAGGAGGGATCTGGAGTCTGGGTGGAGCAGGTGAGTGTGCCCTTGAATACAAAGCGGATGCACGCAGCAACAGACCCTACACACACACACATACGGTATCAATCACTCTCTGAGGGGAACACGGGGTTTGCACACACAGACCCGCACACTGATTTCCCCTCACTCCATTTCTGCCCAGCTTCCCTTTTCAGTAGCTTTTGACATGATCTGGAGAGCTTGAGCCCTCCCCCCAGTATCCTCTCTCCTGCTGTCAGTGCCCCTGCGTCAGTTTTCACTCTCCCTGACATTGAGGTGTCAGGAATAGAAGTGATAGACAGTGATGAAGAGGCGCTGAGCCCGGCGCACCACTGTGAGTTTAGACAAGCCGAGGATGTCCTCCCCCATCTTCCCTTCTATCATTCACTCACACCGAACCCCCTCTTTTACGGCCCATTCCCCAACACATCCGACAGGGGATGGAGAGGCCGGTGGAAGATATGTCATTGCCTCTGCGCCGCCTTTCTCTTTATTATGTTTTTTTTCCTCCCATGATCTGCCTATCCTTTCACTCCCGCCTTCCATCATTTTCTGTCCTCCTCCACCTCTTTTTCATCACCATTTGCCTCCTTTTCTCTCCCCTCCTGTCTCATCTCCCTCTCTCATATTATCTCTCTCCTCCTTTCCTTTCCTCTCCCCCTCCACCTCATCTCTCTGAGCTCCCAACAGCTGCTGTTGTGCCAGAAAGGGGGCTAAATTTAACACAAGTGTGGATGGCGAAGAAAAAGCTGTTCTCTGCCCATCTGCCCCACAGCTTTTTCTCTTTTTTTTTTTTTTTTTTTTTTTTTGTACGACTGAAAAATTCTCAGGTGATTGAGCAGTTCAGGCGTTACCTTAGATTACCTTTCCACATCCCTGACAGAAACACAGAAACACTTACTCACTGGCAGACTTGAAAAAAATCTCACACACAAATTCCCGATATAGACATGCTAACATATGAAGACACTCCGAAATGCGTGCCATCATGCACACACACACACATCCCATAGCACATAAAAGGCTCACCTTGCCATGGCAGGCACCTTGAGTGTGATCACACTCTGAGGTGATGAGAGAGATTCCACAGTCGATCAGTTACATTTTTACACCTTTGATCTCATCATTCACATCCACAGTAACTAGAAACAAAGGCAGCAGAAAGGAGTAACTTTGAAAGGCACAACTCCTCTCTCTGTCTTGACAAAGGGACAACGGGATTAGGGCCTGAAGCCAGCACTGATGTCACATATTCTTCTCAGTATGATTGGACAAAGGTGGTCCAGTGGATAAGAAAAGCAGCAGTGAGTGTTTGAAATCAAGTCTTCAGCTCAGACTTTTCTCTTGATGTATGGGGGGAAAAAAAACTTACCTGGAATAACCTTTTTTGTTTAATGTGAAAGTGCATAGTGTATGAGTCTACTCTCCATTTATCTCCTCCTCTATTTCTGTTCCTTCTGACCTGTTTTTTTGGGTGTTTTTTTTCAAACGAGAGAGCCAAACCCTTTGAACTGACAGGTTCTCTGTCTACAAAGGAAGCTTAACCACCGCTCTGTCACACGCACATACACACACAAAAAATATACATGTGCAACAGTGACATGGCAGTGAATTAAACTGGATTTACATTTTGTCCGGTCTTTACAAGTGAGACAGAATTAAAGGCCTTTAGTTCTTTTTTGAATGTTTTCCGTAACCTGAAAAGGCCTCACACACACACACACACACACACACACACACACACAAAGGCTTTTCTATGGGTTGTTGAAGTTTTTGGCAGAGCAGATTCCGCAGCGGTAAATGACCAGCCATGTGTGTCTTAATTAGCCGATTTTTACAAAGAAGTGCTTCACTTCTTCACGCTGATTAGAGTAACTGGTGAGATTTAATGGAGAGTGGGGTTAGCAGTGGGGTGGCCGCGGCCCACTGCTGCGTAAAGCACATCTTACTAACGAGACACACTGGTAATTAACATCTCAGACTGACCACAGCGGGCCACCACAACGCCTGGAGGGATTGTCAGTTTGTGTGTATGTGTGTGTGTGTGTGTGTGTGTGTGTTTGAGAGATATTTTCAGATCTCGGCTTTTGTACTCTCATCAAGTTACACTTGGCCTCATGGCAGATCCAGAAAAGCCACTGAAAACAAAATTAGTTAAAAGTTCTGGATAATGTATGTAGGTGCTCTAATCAATATTTCTATATTAACAATTGGTGAAATGACTGTGTATAATGTGAATGGTGTTGCTCATAATAACAAACACACAGAGAATTATCACCAGCCTGCAACTTTACTGTTTTGGCTCACTCTCACCACTCTCGGCAGCCGTGTTTCCAGCTGCAGCAGACAGCTGTTTTCAGTGGAAATCACAGACAAAGTTAGCAGCTAGTTGGTGAACATAGTGGAGCATTTAGCAGCTAAAGAGCCAGATAGTTTCCTCAGGAGTTGGTGGAGACCAGCAGAGGTAAATGAAGAGTGAATATTGGACTTGCATTCACCAAAACATGACTCTCAATGAGTTTTTAAAGTTGCTCCATGTGTGCTTAACATGTAACTAGGAAACTTTTTGAGTGTCTCTGGATTTTTGGAATAATGGTCGGACAAAACAATGAATTTCAAGAAGTCACCTTGGGCACTAATTGGGGATTAAACAAATGACTAATTGATAATGAATCCCTAGTTTCAGCCCTTATTTCCATTTCTGCTGCACAACATTAAGATAAATTGAAGGAAAGACTCAGCCTCTAACTGTGTCAGTCAGTATTTCAGCCAGAAAAAGTTGATTTGAAAACCTGTGCTCCACGCTGTATGGGTTTTCCCAGCTCGGCTAAGCCCATTCGGTGCTCGTCACCCTCTTTCTCTCCCTCCAAGAATGATATATGCCTTCCCCTCTTTGCTGTCCTTGTTCTATTCCCTCCCCCCCCCCTCATACCCCCGCTGGCCACCGATAAGGCATGTCGTGCATCCATATTGTTCCCCCTCTCGTAAACAAGACAGGTGACGGCTTTTTGCCTCTGTGAGTTTTTGCATGATTTACGGCGGGCTCTTGTGCGCAGAATTTTAAAATCAATCTGCTTAATGTTGCATCTCGTTCTCTCTCAATCTCACCATGTATGTTTCTACCTGACTGTCTGTCTCTCCGTCTCTCTGGATAGCTGGAGGACCGTGCCATTCAGAGCGAAGGCATGCCTTTATCGCTGTCATTAGTTCCGCTATGTTTCAGCCCGCAGACAGGCATTATTTTGAAGGTCACCGATGACCCGCGCAGGCTCTCTAAGAAGGCCGGATGATTGAGGACACCACTTTACTTTCACGTACAGTAGACAAACGTAGCGAAGATATGTGTGTGTCACTGCTAATGCGCGTTTGTGGCGTGTGGCCTTTCAACCTGTTTGTTTAACATATAATTGATGCGAGCACATTCTTGTGTGTGTTTTTTTTTTTCCCTGCAGTCTGCCTCAGGTCATTGCTGCAGCTAAACATCCTCTCACTTTACCCACCTGCTTTCAGAAAAGATAACAGGCTAAGCTGTGCATCTTTATCGATTTTAATCATTTGAGTCGGAATTTAGCACTTCTCATATTTCCTCACAACCAACATCCATATGATTTAAGACACAAGCTAATTAAAGATGGAAGATAAATAATACACCCCTATCTGGATAGAGACCACTGTGCTGCTGAGGGAGCAGTGTAGCCCTCTCTAGGGTTGGCTCTGCCGCTATCAATTTGAATAGATCTTCCCTCTGGGCCCAGTTTACTTCCAAGGCCCCAAGGCCCGAAAAAGCTTTTAATTGTTTGCATTCCTCTTGGCAGCAAGGAAGTCCTTGAGTGATTGGTTTTTTTTAGTTAAGTATTGAAACATGGAGAGTGAGTAGATGATGATGATTTCTGATACAGTTTTAAGTGGAAAGACTGACGAGTGCTCTTTTCACGGAGTGCAGTGAAGAATATTCCCAACCCACAGTTAGAAAAGCTTTCTGTAGCTTAAACAAGAATTGCTGTTTATAAATGTTTTAAATATTTCTGATTAATTTCCAACATTGTTTCAAGTTATTTCTGTCTAGTCCCGTAATCCTGCGTTGAATCCGACTGGTTATGCAAGCAACGGAATTAGATATTAATATTATCTTGTTTCTTCTATTTTAGTATGTAATTTCTGTTCTCTATGGATATTAATGTAAATGAAAGGGTGAATGTTTGTAATTCAGTTTTACATTTTTAGAACTAAATGAGAAGCTCTTTTGTTCATATTATGGTTTTGTTTAATCCTCTGTTTTTCCCTCCTACACTTGTTTGCTTTAAATGTATTTGTTTATTTCTTCTTTTTTTGTTCTCCGTTCTGCAAAAAATACTTTGAGGAAGTCGCTAATGTGACTTAAAATGACCTCAAACAGTTTTAAACAAGTAAATTTTCATTTGTCAGAGTAACTGCATTTGCACTTAAATCTAAATGTGCTTTCTGCCTCATTTAATGATTTGAATCCACAAAATTTAATACAGAACTTTCTTGACTATCAAAGGTGCCCAAGATTGGACAGTTATGAGTCTTTTAAGAGATGATTTTTGTTTTCAGGCATTGTTCTGACCTGAGAGGCAGAGATTATGGTGTTTTTTTAAAAAAAAAATTGGACTAGAGTTTCAATGGAGGCTTATCCTTCAGACAGACCCCATGTAAGGTTTCCACTGTCTATATGATCTTCCCTATGAACATGACGCAGAGGTCACAGGCTCTCACCCAAATCCAATTTATGTAAATCCTTCTGTGTTCTCAAGCTTTGCCATTTTTCATGATTATTTTTTTAATACGATACGGCACACTGCAATTGCTTTCATTTTGTATTAGACAAATGTATTTTGTTCGGGAAAAAACAACACAGTTTATTCAACTCTAATAAGTCCCATTTTGCATAATTTCTCATCTGACTTGTCAGCTTAATTTGCTGTTTTTTCTGCTCCTATCCATGATTGTGGGAGCTGTTAGTTAATAAGTCTTGGAGGGAGACTGAGAACAGATTTGACAGCCCTAACTTTTTTCCCCCCTCTCTTCTTCTTTGCTATAAATCTGAGCCTATAGCCCAAGAGTTAAGCAAAACCCAGGTGTTTGACATGAAAAATAGGCTATATACTGTATGTCTGAATCTCATGTAGAATGAGAGCAGGTGCTAAATGCATTGCTCTCAGAAATACTATCTTTTTTTTTTTTTTTAAATAACCTACTTTAGTCAGATGCCATTTCTCCATATGTGGCAGTTGTTCATGTTGTTACGTATTACTTTCATCTTTCTCTGCAGCAAGTAAGCGACTCCGACCTAGAAACCAAATGTTCTTCACCCACCTGATGTCAGATACGAGTGTGTTGAACAGGCAGATGATCAGTAATGATCACCCTCGTTTTTTTTTTTTTGTTTTTTTTTCACACCAGGTGCGTGTAGGGGAGGTTGGTGGCAACACTCTGGGTTTCTATGGCTGCCAGATGAGTCCGGATGGCTCCATGATCATTGCTCATGCTTTTCATGGAGCGTTACATCTCTGGTGCCAGGACCAAGACAAAGAGGTGAGAGTCCTGCACGTAGTTATACCTTAACTCTCAAATCAATATAATGCCAGCATTTATGTAGTTTATTCAATTATAATACATATGTGGATATTATGTCTTTCATTTGCACAATAAACGACTTTTTCCTGAAGGCATTGCTATGACAAGTGTGTTTGAATTAAGATTCGATGGGGTGTTGCTACACGGTTACACTGTGTGAGAGACAGTGAATAGTTTAATTAGTCACACCAAGTCTCCTGTCTGCCACTCAATTTGACTGGCTTAGCATGTGTCTTTGTTGGGTATCCCTGAGAAAGAGCACTGGTCTGAAGTCAAAAAGTAAGTTCAGAGATAACTGCATTTCAATTACGCCTGCTTGGAAGGTGAACTCAAAGTCCAGCACAAACCTGAAGGTACTGATAACTAATTCAGATGCTTCAAAAGACATCAACTTCTCAGACAGCAACACCTAAATTATAATCAACAACTCTGATGTAGTTTTCAAACCATGAGGTTTAGCATCAGGCAGCAGGGATGGTGGTCATAAAAGGTGTTTGTGTGTGTTTGGTGGGCTGGTAAAGACTGAAAATCTATGGTTGAAAGGCGTGAACTGACCATTACAATGCTGTCTTCCCAGGGAGAGTGGAGGCCTGGGGTTGTGATATCGGGTCACTTCGATGCAGTCCAGGACCTGAGCTGGGATCCTGAGGGGGATTTCATCCTCAGTGTGGGCTCAGACCAGACCACCAGACTCTTCACTCCATGGAGGAAACAAGATGGCAAAAAGGTAAAACAGACACAAAATCACCCGTAACATGTTGACGTACATGCACAAAAATGTGGAAAACTCTTTGTAGCTCAAAATTAGTGATAGTTTTTTAACATGTTTAATGTGCATAGTTAAAATGAGACAAGATAACCAGACGGAAATTTCTTTTTTGGTTAATAGTCAATTAAATACCTGAAAATCAAGGTAATTCATCACATTGAAGCAAATATTTTATAAATCCAGTCCTGCTCACTGACTGTACAAGGAATACACCGGAGTAAAGATGAAGCACTATCATTCCACATTTCATGATATGTTTGCCGCACTATTTCTTACTGTTACTTGCGTCTCTCCTTTTAACACCAGGCAGTTGTATCAACCTTTGTGGGACACAGTCAGTACCGAATATATATTCTAATTGATGCAGTTTGCTAAAATATGTTTAGACTCTGTTCAGTGATTCAGTTTTAGTAGGCATTAGAAGTAGAGAGTTTTATAGAAGGAAAGGAATAAAGACATGAGTGACTGGGATTGATTGATTATCCCCCGCAGTCCTGCAGGAAACTTTTTGGATTAATCATGGAGTAAAAGGCTACAAACCCCACTTTTAACTTCACCTCAACTTTAAATTCAGATAAAAATGTCAAAACTGGGGTAAAACCTGCCAGTTTGGCATTCACTTTAGACAGAAACATAATCAAGACCTCATTGCATTATTTAACATAGCAGTTTGGAGTATTGCCACCTCATGCCTCTGCCAAAGGAAATCTGGTCATTGTAGCAGAGCTCTCCATCTTCCCTCATGAGAGCACTTTGCATCTTAAGCTAGAAAAATGTTTCATTTGAACAGGAGAATCAATGTTGCATTTGGCTTGGTTACAAATGCCCGGATTTAGGGCCAAGACACCAAGTTCCACAAAATGAGAGATCTATGGAGACACTGACATTTCCTCTGCCAACTACATGAAGCTGGTTGGTATCCTTCATGACCAGATCCGCATTTTTTTTTACATCATCTTCTCATGTCTTTCACCTCTGCAGGCAACCTGGCATGAAATCTCACGGCCACAGATCCATGGATATGACATGCAGTGTCTAGCGATGGTCGGGAGGTTTCAGTTTGTGTCTGGTGCTGACGAGAAGGTCCTGCGGGTGTTTCAAGCACCTCGTAATTTTGTGGAGAACTTTGCTAACATTTCCGGGGTGTCGAGAGAAAAGCTGTTAACATCCAGTGTGAGTGTCCAATTAAATTACAAAAAATACTCAGTAGAGCCAGATGTTGCCCAAGTGTAAAAAGTGCTGATTGGACAGCCTGGCCTCCTGCACAGTTATTGATGACTGTGTGTGTGTGTGTGTGTGTGTGTGTGTGTGTGTGTGTGTGTGTGTGTGTGTGTGTGTGTGTGTGTGTGTGTGTGTGTGTGTGTGTGTGTGTGTGTGTATATCTGCTCATTGCCAGGACTGTGCCAACCTTCCAGAAGGAGCCAGCACACCTGCTTTGGGTTTGTCGAACAAGGCTGTATTTCAAGGTAAAATACTCGATGGGGGCCAAGTTTTTTCTGATAATAATTTCCATGAACTCCATATAGTAGTTTGAGACACCTTATTAAATCGAGGGTTTATTCAGTATTTTCATTACTTGTATGTGATGTAATGTTCACATATATTTACAGAAATGTCTTTTTAAAATTACAGGTGACCTTGTTACAAAAACCAAAGAGGATGGGGAGCAATTCAACAGAGTCTCTGACCAATACCAGGAGTCTTACTTCCACCCGCTCAGCTTGACTGGTACTGTGAACCTACACTTTTTCCAGCATAACATGGTCTTCCTGAAAACATGGTAGTCATCTGAGTAAACCTTCATTCAATTAAACCTCCCCAATAAAAAAACTTTAGAGTGAAAACGCATCCCCGTTTCCCCTCTACAGTCTGAAAGCCTGATTCATATTCCTCATTGCAATTCTCTCAGCAGCCTCACTACACATTTAAGAGCTTCCTGTCTGCCTGTCGCTTGATGTTCTTATGAGAGACAATGATATGCAGCCAGACGGACAGTTAGTTATTACACTCTGCTCTCCCTGTGCTATACGCCCGGACTCCACAGAACCTGAGGTCTCCTGGAGGCTGATGGTATTACAGCAGGAGACAAATGAGAGGAAAAGGGTGGTAGGTAGTATGGAGGAAAGAAAAGGTGACAGGAAGCAGTGATGTGAGCTGAAGGTAAAAAAAAAAATCTTAAATTTGAGATAAGATGAATTAGTGTGGGAAGGGAAATGGCTTTGAATTAAGAGGTAGAGAGGACACAGAGGAAAAAGAGCATGGAAGATACAAAGGAAAATAAGGAAAGTAATTGTCGGAAATGGGCAGATGGGAAATGGATGAGAGTCAAATGAAGAGAATGTAGCGCTGCGTTTTAAAACCCCTGGGCTAGAGGGTGTCAAGGGCTGTCATCAGCATGATTGAAGCCACTCCTTAATCTGCAATGCTAATTAGGCGGCAGGCTTATGTGATTGCAAAGTTTAAGTATCGATGACCCCGGGCTATGTAGGGAGCAACCGAGTGCGGAGACCGCTGTTAACAATGCATTTTCACTTCTTTGATTGGCTTCCACAGGGCAGGGAGATGAATGAATAATTAGGCAAAATGAGATTCCGATGACCAATAAGAAATACACAAGGAGTGTAGCTTTCAATTACATGCGGCGCAGGCTTGTGCAGAGCCTGCGGTGTGAGGGAGAGGATTGGCACCCAGCTTGATGTGATATCCCCCCCCCCCCCAAAGCCAGCAGCCGTTAAGAATCGGAGATAGAGCTGCAGTTGTTTCAAAATTGCTTTTTTGGGGAAAAACGGCGAGTTGCAGGGCTAAAGATTTCATGCAAGCTAAATGCTAAAAGAAGCTGTATGTGAATGTGAGAGAACAGTGTCTCCAGGCGATCAATGGTGTTCTCAGTCTTGCATATACTGTAGCTTTTAGTTCATTCTTTCTCTGTCTTTGTGGTACTTATACTGTCTTTCTTTTTCCCGCTTTAACTTTTTCAGTTGTCACATACGCACATGCACACATTCAGCACTGTATCTGTGACTCTTTGGGTTAACAGTACTGGGATTCAAAAGAGGGAAATTATAATAGCCACTTGGGTGTAATCCTCATTTAGTAAATTGGAAACTGGTTGTATTTGAATTTTAAAACAGCTCAGTTTTCAGAGCCTTGCAAATGACAGTTATGTAAGGACTTTGAAATCTGTGGTTAACTGTGTGTGTGTGTGTGTGTTTTATGCACGTGTGTGTGTGCAGAGCCCCCACCAGAGGATCATCTTCTCCAGAACACACTCTGGCCTGAGGTCCAGAAACTGTGAGTATTCAAATGTCTCTGTGCTAACAGCGTAACCAAACCCTCCCAGCTCGTCTTACCTGCCGGTACAATATCCAGACTCCAGTGTTAACTAAGATGCTCTGAGGCAGCATAAAATCTAAGCCTTGATTACATATTTCCACTTCCTTTCCCTATAAAGGCGTTTTGGTTTCCATATTACTCTTAATGAAGCAACATTTCCAGATGGAATTGTATTTGCTTGGTGTTGCCTAATAGGCTCATATGTATCTGAAAATGATGAACTTGGTTGTTGCCCCTCCTTTTATTCATGATCCAGCTTCCTGCCATCCCATGGGCCTCTTCTCCAGGCTGAATATATTGCCTCCATTTGTGGCCAATGTTAAATCCATTTACCAGTCAATCTGCCATAAACATGACGTATGGCATGGCCGTTTATTTGAGGTGTGGGCATTGTGTGTTGAAAAGCATTTTTTTCCACCTTAATTTGGCATCACCCCATTGAATCATTTAGTGCATAATAGAAACATTAAAATGAGTAAGCGGCCAAATTATTTTTGTGGCATAAATAATACTCTTACCGTTGTGCCAAATTGCAGCGGAAAGGTTTCCGGTCATGGAGGAATTTCTCTCCATCGGCTTGACATTTTAAAACAACCAGGTGATAGTCAGCAAGCTAAAACTAATTAGGCTGTGAATGATTAGCCGGAGCATCGTCGTTGTTCATCTCTGTCAGAGGGAGATGGTCCAGTCATCACAGATCAGTATTTTAATTTCACACTCTGCTTATTTACCTGTCAGCAAGCGACAACGGCTCAAGCCCGGAAGCTTGTAGGGACGACGCTTTGGAATAACAGAATACTTCATTTACTGTCAGACCGGGAGGCGCTTTCTTAGTTGTTGTCCCTTCTGTCCCTCCACATGTTCAATGTGGTGTTTTTTTTTTTACAGTCTGTTTATGATTTATCTTTGTATGATTGCACCCCCTCTGTTTCCTCCAGGTACGGACACGGCTTTGAGATGTTCTGCCTCGCGTCTGACAGCGCCAGGACGGTTGTGGCGTCCGCGTGCAAGGTGAGACCGTGTCACAGTCAGGACTACATGACCCCCCCCCCTGACTCTCAGCAAAGGGTATAAGATCAGGGGGGGAGAGGGCATCATGATATATTTACACTACATGCATTTATTTACACCACAGCACACATGTGGAGATTAAACTGTGCTGTCATTCAGGTATTGATGGTGCCTACCTTGTACTGACCTTGATTGTGAAGACAGACATGCTTCTCCCACCTCCTCACCCTGCATTCCTCCACCCCCCTTCAATCTCCTGTTTTCTTCCAACTGTCCTTCCTCTTTCCCTCGCCCCCTCTTTGCGTTATTCCTCTCTCCCGTAAGACTTTTTATTCCCCGATAAGATCCTCTTCATCACTTATGTATCACTCACCTCCGCATATTCTATTAAACTGTCAAGACTGAAAATGAATTCTTGATCTGCTGTAGAAGATTGTGTGATATGATCTAACCAGATTGACAACGGATCCAAACTGTCTTATTGTCTCTCTAGGCATCTAAAGCTGAACACGCATCAGTGCTGCTGTGGAGTACATCGACGTGGCGCCAGCTTCAGACGCTGCCTTGCCACACCCTCACCGTCACCCAGATGGCCTTCTCCCCCGACGCACAACTGCTATTGGCTGTTTCCCGTGATCGCACCTGGTCTTTATGGAGACGCAACCCATCCACCCCTGATAGCCCAGGTGAGCTGGCGGAAATTAAAGGATTCTATTATTCCTTATTCTTGGTTTGTTTTAAAGTTTAGTCTGGCTCAAATTGAGATTAATGTTCTTCACAGTGCTTTGCAAATAAGTGTAGTTTAATAAAAAATGTGTTTGTGTGAATAGAAGATAAAGAGACAATACTGGAGCCTCACTGGCAGACAACACCAACTCATCTAATTCAAATTAATTAAAATAAGGTAAACCCACTGAGCAGATTTGTTCCAAATCAAATTCCAAGTAAATCTGGCCTGATTGGAAGGACTCCTCCTAATTAATGCTGTGAAGAGCCAAACAAGTGATGCCTTGACTGAAACTAGTCCAAAAAGGAGCTAATAAAAGAGAAGGTTTCCAGTGTATTCATTTAATTTTAGATTTAACCATGTATTCTCTGCATATTTATGTAAATTGACCATAATTTGAATTTCTTTAACTTTTAATAAACATATCTGTATTTTTATTGCAGTTAACACTTTTGGTAATAGATGCAGCAGTGCTTTAAAATGAGGTACTGGGGATTTGACACTAACGGTGCAGAATACAACTGATACTTTCCTGTATATTTCAGTCAACCTCATCTATTGCCAGAAGGGCTTGTCGGTATAGCAAAGTTGCAACGGATAGCGATAGCTCATCAAATTCACGCTTGCGTACATATCATGTCAGGATCGAGATGAGAAAGAAAACTATCAATGCTGCTAGCAAATTCCTTGTGTTGTGCAAGCCTTGTTTAAAGAAGTACAGACATAAACTTCAGTGTTGTGGGCCTATTTCAGGCCCCTGGGCCCAGATACAGACACAGCAACAACAATACAGCCTGATGTTATTTTGACATATTGCAAATGTGAATCTAAAAGCCCCCTTTGGAGCTCTCTGTATCACTCACTTTGTCTGTTCTGCTTGATCTTTGCCCCCAATGAGACTTAACTCAGTGGTAGTGACATTACTGGTCAGAGAGGCAAATTTGTCTCTGTAAGGCCACCACTGTCAGTGCCTGCATGGTCTGAGAAATTAAGTGAATAAGAAATCATCTCTGGACTCAAACCCTAAATACTCATGTTGAACTCCCAGGTAGACTCATTGTAAATGGTTAGTATGTGTGTGTGTAAGTGTGTGTTTAGCTATCACTCCATTAGTGATATACCCATTCGATACACTGGATCTATATTGGCGCCAGTACTGACCTTATCAGATCAGCTCTTGGCCAGACATGACCTATTCACATTAAACACTGTTTCTCAGTCATTATGTAGAGACAATTATAAACTTCTACAATATTTTTTTACAATTATTGTTTTGGCATTTTTGCCTTTATTGGAAAGAGGATGGTGAAGTGGCAGACAGGAAACAAGGGGAGAGAGATGGGTACGACATGCAACACTGGCCACTGGCTGGAAACGAACCAGGAACGTTTCAGTTATGTGGCATCCGCAGTAACCCTTCGGCTACCAGGGTAGTCTTCTACAACAACATTGTTAAAATTGACAAAAGCCTAAAATTTGGTGTATGAACAATACAATACTCCATAAAGCCGAGGGAAGCTGCAGAGTTGGGTGACAATTCACCACATGTTTATCACTACGAGCGATGCCTCATTGCCATTTGATACATTGTTAGATTAAAAAAAATTGATTATAGCCGCTTTAAGGAAAACAAGTGATGTCATGTTACAGCCTCACATTACATGACAAATACAAGAAAGTTTCCCATCAGTTTCCCACAGAAACAAAAACAGAAAAATGAGCACTGATATCAGATCAGCTTTTTGCATTGGCCAAAACCCTGAATCAGTAGAGAAAAAAAAGGATCAGTGCATCCTTCCTCTCCTCTGCACAACCCCTGTTGTAAACAAGAGTATGTTTCAGGGAAATGTGTTTATATGAGAGAATCTCAACACCTTGACACAGACAAATAACCCCGATTCTGCATCCAAGGAGAGCAGAACACGACATTTAAGCCCAGAGGATTACCTCCCACCTGCAACTGGTAACGCATCTCGTGGCTCTTTGGCAGCTCAGGAGGGTCTTAATGGGCACAGACAGAGGCTAACCAGTCCTTCGCTCCCCCTGTATGTCTGTACGGTGGACGGCACAGGAGGCAGAGCGTCTGTGTCTGTGTGTGTGTGTGTGTGTGTGTGTGTGTGTGTGTGAGAGAGAGGCAGGGAGGGAGTGGGTGGTTTTAGAAGGGGGCGGAGGGAGGGGGGGGTCCGTCTGTTCTGGTTGGCTGCTAAATCACTCAAGGTGATTGTGAAGAACACGCAAACACACACACAGTCTCACAGGCCAGACAAGGGAAGGTTAAACGAAGTCAGAGCTGATCAAACAGACTGACTCCCTCCATCCTCACCTCCTCTCTGTCTCTCCTCTTCCTCCTACCTGTTTTGTCATGCCACATTCTCCTCTCTTCCTCTTCCTCTTCCTCTCCCTCATGGGTCAAGCACCCAGACATCTTCATTAAGGAGACACTGTTACCAATCTCTTCCATTTTCTTCTTCTTTTTTTAGCTTTCTCTATAATATGTGCAACCTCTTATATGTGCCTCTCTCAACTGAATACATCAACTCTTTCCTTTACTTTGTCCTCTGGTCTCCATCTCTGTGTGGTCAGACTGAACAGCCCAATATGCCCCTCAAGGTCCTCAGATAAGAGTGTTAATGGAAAGAGGTACATCACCTGTGTGTCCTGAACGACACACCCTCAAATATGTGTGTATATGGAGGGTGATGTGAATGCACAGACACAACACAGTGGTTAACTCACTTTTGTGGAGATTTTACTGCTGCGTGTACACACAGGCTGAGTTTTGTGTGTGTAAGTGACAGTGAAGACCAGCACTGCTGCGGACACGCGGACAGGCGACTGCCAGCAGCATACAAACAAGCTCTCTGGGGAAAACCAATCTGGGGGCTGAAATGACTTAGGCTGGGGAAATAAACAGCAGCAGGTCATAAACCAAAACTGACTGAAATGGAGGGCTGAAATGAGGTTCTCTGTCTCGTTGGGTTGTTTATATGTTGCTCGAGAGAGCCTTTGCCTCTACAAAGCAGTGAGGCAGAGACCTAGACATGCTGATGTCATGCCACAATAATCATGACACAAAGCTTTCACTACCAGCTCATCTCTTGTGGAAAAGAGTTGTTCTGTGTTGTTGCATAATTGAAATGTGACCAAATATATGCAGTGCCGGGGCTGATAATAGTATTTTGACTTTGACTTTATTCTTTATATAATCTGTGTGCTTGTTTGTGTTTGTTGTATCCACGCAGAGCCCCAGTTCTCGCTGCACGCACACACGGGGAAGGACACGGCCATACACAGCCGAATCATCTGGTCATGTGACTGGAGCTCTGATAGCAAATACTTTGTGACATCCAGTCGGGACAAGAAGGTAAGTGTTTAAATTTTGGCTTCATTATTAAAAAAAAACAAAAAAACATGCAGGTTGAAGGTTGGTAATCTCTTCAGTATTAAAGATATTCATGTTTCCAGTGCAGTTCTATAGTGAGCATTAGTTTTTTGATCGCTCACACAGATTTGTGCCCGTGTGTGTTTGTGTGTGTCCAGGTGATAGTGTGGGGACCGTGCAGATTAGAGGGCTCCGGAGACCCTGCGACCCTTCATGAGATTAAACCGTGTTCTTCCATCTTGGATGTGGGCGATTCTGCCACTGCTGTAGCTTTCTGCCCCATACTCTGCTCTGATAACAGGTATACACACAAACACACATACACACACACTTACTTACATCCATGTTTTTTTTCTTTTTGTGTTATGGCCAACTGAATGAACAAGTATCACCTTATGGCCAACCAGGACAGTATGAGTCTTACAGTTGTTAAGGATCATCATCTTATCAATCTTCACGCGATTCTGTGTAGATGTTATTTTGTAACCTCAAATCACCATAAATCTGTTTATTTTATTTTATTGTGTAATAAGACATTACATTGAGTCAGAATTAGTTTTAAAGGCAACATTAGAGAGTTTTAAAGTTAAAGTAGTAGTTCCACCAAGTGAAGATGGACATAACATGAGTCCAACATAAGTTCCAGCATAAGGCAACAAAGAAAAAACGGACAAGTCAGTAAAGGTCTGCTCACCAGTAATACAAATGTGCGTGTGTATGTGTGTGTCTGACGCCTTCCACAGCTACCTGATCGCAGTGGGTCTGGAATGTGGAAAGATTATGCTGTACAGGTGGAGCCCTGGCCAGGAGACTGCAGGAGGACATGACTGGGGCAGCTGTGCAGAAACAGACACCTCGTATCCTTCCAACACACAATGCACACACAGTTCATCTGATGTAAATGACAGTAACAGCACTGTGGCTTCAGTTTGATGGCCTATGAGAGGCAGAAACTTTCTGTTGTGTGTTATAAGAGAAAAAGCAGCTGCTTCCTTTGAGCTGGGAAGCAGTTAGGACGGGAAGGCACCAACTGTGTGTGTTGTATCTCACAGGGATGTGTCAGTCATCATGTGTAGACCTTAGGAAGTGAATTGAAGACAGGTGTCTTAGGTGTGTCTTTAGTGCTGCACACAGCCACATTTTTGTAAGTTAACATCTTTTCAAATCAAGTTAGTTGAGCTATTCTTTTGGATACTTTCAACCTCCCTGTTTGTGATTGTGACTTTGTTTATGTTGTGTATTTAGAGGGAGAGATAGGACAGTAGTATAGTAAGTGTAACAGGCATTTTGCTGTATTTCCTCTAATGCTATCCAGAGGGGTATCCTGCTGTTTCCTTTCATCACACGTCCTTTCACAGACAAAGCCACTCTTTGGCGGTCAAGAGGCTCGTCTGGAGGCCCAGAGCGGGCCGAGCAGGTCGAGAGAAGGATGGACAGACTGACAGAGAGAATGAACTCGAAGAGGAGAGCTCCTGGGTCCAGCTTGCCAGTGCCAGCGCCGACCACTCTGTCAAAATCTTCAACATCAACAAACTGGCTCTTTAGCACCACCAACACTGACACTATTATGTCTCTCACACGCAGAGAGACACTTGGACTGAGGGCCACAGGCCTTACTGGGCCACCAAGGCCACAGCTGCTTGCTGGCAAGCCATTCACTCCCTGTGACAGCCAGTTAAGTCATGGGTCAGTCGTAGGACATACCCACAGCCCGCATGCCCCACAGTCTGTCTGCACACAGTTGAACAGATCTGATGGGTGGAAGCAAGATGGTGAAAACACCATGACCTTAGGATGCTATTTTGCTGAGACATTTCTGTGTTTTAGATTCAGTGAAGAAGCGGCTGCTGGATAACTATACAGATCACATACTTAGACAGGTTATCCAATTAAACATTTATACGGTGAACTCATTTTCTTTCTCAACTTATTTTCAGTAACAGTTTTAAGAAACTGATCAGATCATTATGATCATCCTTTCTCTGCGGTTGTTAGGGATGTCATTAATCACACAGCTTTTATGGTGTTTTTGTTTGTCTTGTGACCAATTAATTAAATGTTTTTTGTACCCACAGTCTGATTGTCTTTGGTCTAAATGAAGCTCTAGTGATTGAAAAACTGATTAGTGTGTAGTAGAGCCATACATGTGAGTTTACCTGGTTTTACTACAGATTTTTAATACATTCCAACAATTCTTTAGGTATTTTTCCTGTCTCCCATGCAGCTGATGGTTTCCATTCCTTCTTTGACAGTATAAAAATAAATGAGCAGACTCTTGAAACTTGCTTGCGTTGTGTAATCCATCACAATGAACATCCTATCTGTATTTATTTTTGTTTCATTAGCACTTAAAGCAGCATTACCACACAATGTAACTTGTAATAAATTACCCACTATATCTTTAGAAAGTTTCAAGAATCTGCTTATTTATTGTCATATTCTTTGGAAATAGTTGGGGGGCATTTTTTATGCCTTTATTATACAGCATCGGTTGAGAGATGACAGGACATAAGGGGAGAGAGATATGGAGAAGGACATGCAACAAAGGTCCGTTGCCAGAATCAAACCATGGACATTGCGGTTATGTGGCATGTATCTTAACCAGTAGGCTACTGGGCGCACCAACCTGGTACTCCTTAAAACAAACCAGTGTATACTTGTGGCCTATTAGCATATGTGCACCAGCAGTGACCAGTTATATCAAAGAGTGATATTAGTTTTTGTTTCTTTTCAGTAATTTTTAGAAGCCTAAAGAGGTAAAATTGTGTAATATTTTACAATTTTACAAGTGTAAAGATGGTTTTTTTCCTGTTTTTCTACCTAGTTAATGATCTCATGAATCTTTAGAGTTTTGTTGCAGCCACATGTGGCTTTCAATCCCCATTTTAGAAACCAGAAAACATGCCAAAAGTAATGTTAAGTATATCTGAATTGTAGTTAAAGATTTAAAGCTAAAACAGTTGTATGAGCCTTAAAACCTGCAATAATCGATTTTTTTTTGGTCATGTGGGATCAGTGCATTGTACTTTGACATCACCTTGTAAAGTTGACATGGTCAAGCTGAGGAGAACTACACAGCAGTCTTTCGCTTTACACATCATTTGATCTGTTAATATAAAAATATTGAGTAGAGCATCTGTAAAATGAAGGTCTTGATACTTAACAGCATATTAGGATAAAGCAAAACAGGACAGTCCAGTTATTGAACGCTGGCACTTTAGATTAAGGATACAGCTGCTTTTTGAGACTAAGGAGGAACCTTAACAGAATTCTCAAGGACAGAGGATGATCCATGTCTTGGATTTACTGTGGGCTCAGCCAAGTGTGCCATCATTATATGTCAGCCATAAATTTATCTGCAGGAGATTGTAACTGCTGGCCATAACTCTCTCTCTAATCACGTATCCTGGTATGTATGGAGGCATCAGTCAACCCAGACCACACACACTCCTCCAGGAAATGGCTGTTTTTCAAACAGTGGAATGAGGGTTTGGGACAATATAGCTATACATCAAGGGATTTTCCACATCATATATAACATAATGTAATTATTGAATCATTATCATTGATGTTTCAATTTAAGCATGAATGATCTTTCTTGCTGGAGATTTTCATCAACACATTTGTGTGAGGAGCTCTCTCAGCTCTTTGCTCTGACTAGCATACTAATATGTAAGGCATACGCTCCTTTCTCACATGTGCCCTCCAATGTGCCCTTGACCACTCATCTTGATGAGGTTGGATTGCCATAATGTTGTACTGAGGAGGGAACAGAAGTCACGTCTGAAAATCCTTGAATGCTGCAGATTAATGGGGAAAATGGTGACCAGTGGCACAGGTAATAATGCACTAATAACCCTCCTTGAGACCTCAGAAACACTGGTCTAGAATGGGTTTTGAATGAGGGAATACTGGAGATGAATACAATATAACATTATGATTATTATGCCTATGTGTCAGTTTCGGTTCTCCCAGGCGAACAGGTGCAGCTTTTAATGGAAATTAAGAGCTGATTTTTGCAGCATTACAATTATTACTTTTCAGTTTTTGTCAGATAGACAAAGACAGATATTGTCAGTGTGTTGTGAATGTGTGTGTGTGTTTACAACATGTATGCATTGTTGACGTATAGTGTGTGAATGAGTCATACATCAGTGTAAGTTATTGTGTGGGTGGCAGTGTGTGTTTTTTCTGCCTCAATGCCTTTTTTGCAGAATAGTAAGACTTTCAACTGTTGTGTAAACTTACAATTAGTTGTGCAAAGACAGGTCTGGATTGCAGATCTGGATCAAAGATAATTTCATTAATGCAAACCATGTCTTTCACTCCAGGCAACTTACAATAACTCAACTCAACTCAACTTATTTATATAGCACTTTTCATACAAACATACAGCACAAAGTGCTTCACATAGCAAGATTAAAACACCACAGACAAAAAATAAAAACAAAAATAGACAACAATAAATAACATTTTACAAGACAAAAATTATAACAATAAAACAATTAAATGTTCTAATATCCAGAGGCAGAGTGTTCCACAGTTTAGGGGCATAAAAACAGAAAGTATGCTCACTGGAACTTTTATGGGACACATGAGGAACATTTAAAAGAAAAGTGGTAGAGGACCTCAGTGATCTGGCTAGAACATAAAATGAAAGATCTCTGATGTAGGGAGGAGCAAGGCCATTTAAAGCTTTATAAGCAAGTAAAAGAACTTTAAAATCAATTCTTAAAGATACAGGTAGGCAGTGCAGTGTCTTAGTGGGTGATGTAATCCGTTTTCTTTGTTTTAGTTAGGATTCTGGCTGCAGCTTTCTGAACTATCTGTAGTTTTTTTTATAGACTTTTTAGGTAATCCAGTAAAAAGGAATTACAATAGTCTAAACAGGTAGTAATAAAAGCGTGAGTCTAAAATCACTCCCAAGTTTGTGGTATGTGTTTTTAATCTGTTTGCCAAGACCACCAAGCTTGAATGCAGTTTTTCTTTTGCTGCTTTGGATCCTATTAAAAGAATTTCAGTTTTTTCCTCATTTAGTTTAAAAGTTTTTAGTCAGCAATACATTAATGTTAGTGAGACAGGCGATGAGAGCATGCAGTGCATTAGGGTCATTTGGCAAGACAGAGATGTACAATTGTGTATCATCAGCATGAAAATGGTAATTGACATGGTGATGGGTAATAATATTTCCAAGTGGGAACATGAAACAACAATGGGCTGAGAATTTTTCCTTGAGGAATACCATATTTAATATCATGAGTCTCTGATACATAAGCACCCAAGCTGACGAAAAACTGTCTGCCAGTTGAATAAGATTGAAACCAAGCTAAAACATGGTCTCAAGTCCGTCAAATAAAATTTCGTGGTCGATTGTATCGAATGCTGCTTTGAGGTCTAAGAGAAGAAGGACAGCCATATTATTTGCATCCATGATAATTCTCCTGTCATTTACAGTTCAACTTTCAGCAGGTCTGTCTCTGTGCTGTGGTTTTCTCAATAACCAGATTGGAGCTTTTCTAAAATGCTGTTGTTGGTTCGATGAACAAGTTGTTGATTAAAAACAATTTTCTCCAAAATTTACCAAGGAAAGGTAGATTAGAAATGGGTCAGTAATTGTTTATCTCTGAGTAATCTGGATTAGATTTCTTGAGGAGAGGTTTGGAATCTTGAATGCTTCAGGGAAGATGCCTAAATCAAGAGAGCAGTTTATTATACTTGTCACATTGAAGGGTCTTTGGAAACAGGATTTAAACAGCTTGGTTGGGGTCTAGACCACATGGAAGACTTCATCCTGCTAATTACTTCACTGATGGCATCTTCTGACATCATATCAAAGGATGACATCATAGATGGAGGCCCCTAGGCAGGGAGATCTCAGGGAGTTTGAATGTTTGCATTTACAATGCTGGCTCTGATATAAACTATTTTTTCTTTAAAAAATGAAGTGTTGATGAGTTATTATGAAGACAGAGCAGGTAATGGATTAAGAATACTGTCAATTGTGGAAAAGGCACTTTGGGATTATTTAGGTTTTTTGAAATAATCTTTGAGAAACGGGCTTGTCTTTCTTTCCTGACTGCAGTATTGGAAATTATAACTTGATCTTTAAAATGTCAAAGTGAACATGTAGTTTGCTTTTCCTCCATCGTCTCTCAGCTTTTCAACAATTTCTATTCAGCTGACAAAGTGTAACACTTTTTCCATGGTGATTTTTGGATTAATTGCTTTTTTATTTGTGCAGGAGCAACCGTATCTAGTGAGAATTTTAATTTATCATTCAAATCATCAACAAGGTCATCAACTAAGCCAATGGTGGATGGAGGAAAGGTATTCACCAGATCTGAAAATCTGTCAGTAATTTCATCGTTAATGTTACATTTCACAACAAGTCTCTGGACAGTCAATTGATGTAGAAAGAGTGATGTTAAAAAAGACACAAAAATAATCAGAAATAAGGACCTTGGCAATGGATAAAATGTCAACATCAGTACCCCTTTTAATAGCTAAATCCAGTGTAAGCTATTTCCATGAATGTGGGTGGCACTCTGTACTGTACATGCTGAACAAGACTGAGACAAGCAACAAGATCCAAGAAATTCAAAGCCCTTGAATCAGTGTGGTTGACATGAAAATTAAAATCACTAAGTAAAATAATTTCATCATGACTGGTAAGAACAACAGACATAAAATCATAAAACTCAGATAAGAAGTTGCTGTCATGTTTGGGGGGCAGATAGACATTCACAGTGAGTACAGGCTTGTGCTTTGATAACCATTGCTAAGTATTTAAATGTTAGAAAACTGCCAAAATAACATGGAGTGCAGGTAAATCTACTAGAGAAAATAGTGGCAATCCCACCCCCTCTTTTATTTGGTGAAATTAGGAGAGGACTTACAAAGTAGCTGAAGCAGTTGAAGTAAGCCAGGCTTCAGCTAAAAATAAAGACCATGTTCAGAAATAAAATGATTAATATAAAATGTGTTGGTAGACAAGGATCTAATATTCAAAAGTGCTAACTTCTTCAGCTGGGTTGTGGGGCTCACAATTTTCACTATGTTGCGTGTGTTTAGGAGGATCAGTGTGACATTAATGTGTGAGACTGAGTTGTAGTGAAGAGTACCACAGTATTTCTTTGTGTTACTGCAACAACTAACTATAACAGGAAAGGAGAATATGTCATTATTCACAACTGTTGAAGTGTGGTGGGAACAGGTGGGTATTTTTATGGACTGAACTATGACCTACATGACATGGATGTCAGTCTTTTGACGGTTAACAGGACTTCAATGTGAGTTCTATATTGTAAGCTAATAGTTTACCTTGTCTGTTGAGATGAAGTCCATCCTGTGCAAAGAGGTCATGTCACTTCCAAAAAACAGGGAAGTTATCCACAAAAGGAATTCCCATTGCACGGCACAGTCCTTTAAAGGGGACCTATTATGCTAATTTCCAGCTCTATATTTTTATTCTGGGACTCCACTTGAGTAGCTTTGCATGATTCACAGTTAAAAAAAACTCCTTATTTATCTTATACTGGCCCTTTATGCAGCCCCCCAGTTCAGCCCCCATCTCTTGTCTTAGCTCCAGGCAGTCTTAGCTCCTGTCTCTTTAAGGCCCCCCTCCCAATGAGCCCACTCTGTTGTGAGTGGCCAGCTTTTTGGCATCCTGCTAAGGGGCAGCCGTATCAGAGTCATGTTAAGTTACCACTGATGCAAACCCAACATTTCCTGCCTTTTGCCCACAGAAATTACTGCTGCATACATTTACCTCATTATTTGACAATGGCATTCCGCTAAATTTCACATCTCCGAACTAAGGAGAAGGCAGGGGTCCGGAAATAACACACTGTCTGCCAGACTCCAAGACAGTGTCAATCAGAGTTTTAAAGTCATCCTTTACCTTTTCAGATTTCGGATGAACCTTCAAATCATTAGATCCAACATGTGTGACCACTGGGGAAGTACAAGGATTATCCTGCAGCAGTTAATGGAGCACTGAATTAATGTGGAGTACCTGAGCCCCAGGATAGCATAAGATTTCTGTATTAGGACAGTAGATGTGCTGGATCATAGATGAGCCTACATTGAGACAGGAGGTAAAGGGGAACACGTTGAGGGTATCCCCTCGAGTTTCCTGCGGAGGAAACCACCACCTTGCACCTTGTTAAAAAAACATTACAGTAATCAAGAAATCCCATTAACACTCATCCAAAAGACAGAAATCAAAGAGAAAACTACATTTTAGCCTGTGAAACTTTTCATACTGTTACCCGTGAGATGGAGTTATAATGAATATTTTAAAAAGAAAAACAAAGCTGTCTTTTGAATTCTATAAATATTGGCTTGCTTCTGTCAATTAAATTAATCAGTCAAAGCCCTCAACTGTGTATAAATCCAAAAATGTACATGAGCGACCAACTGTCTGTGATGCTGCTAGCATGGCTAAAAAGATGTCATTAGATGATTCTAAGAGTGACAGTTTTCGTCAACAGTGCAACCGTGTTGTTGCATTCACGAACCATCATAAAATAAGGTTATTATGTGTGTTTGTGTCTTTTTCAACCTCAATCTGCAGATCAGTGCAGCTTAATGACTTGTGTGCAAACTGTTCTTGTCTCCTACCCAAGCCTTCATTTTTCCAATGGAGCCATCACATGTGAGGGAGGATACATAGATGCTTCTCTTCCACTGACACCCAGGTCAACTTAATCAACCCGCCTTCCATTTGCACAGCGTGATCCCGCTGAGACGAGAGAGAAGGTCATGCAGCATTTACACACACTTCCTGCCGAAGCCACTCGGCAAAATCTGTGGATATCTTTGAATCAGTAAGCAGCAGACGAGGCATCATACTGGATTTGAAAGCTTATGTTCACTCCATTCCCTACTGGGTTGTATGAACAACAATTACAGCCATCACAAGGTTATCAGTTGTCCTTCAAGGTAATGTTGAATATTTGTTTGCACCTTAAAAGAATAGTTTGACATTTTGAGAAATATGCTTATTTGCTTTCTTGCAGAGAGTTAGATGAGATTATTCACACCACTCTCATATTTGCACACTAACTATGGAGCCAGAGCCAGGAGGCAGTTAGCTTAACTCAGCAGAAAGACTGGGTGCAGAGGGAAACAGCTGGCTTGGCTCTCTCCAAAGTAAACAATTTCGCGGCTCTTTGCAGTCCTGTTGGCATACTTATTGTTATTGTTATGATTGTTGTTATTCTATCCTTTCCCTCTTTCTTTCTCTCGCTCAACCCAACCGGTCAAAGCAGATGGTCGCCCACCAAGAGCCAGGTTCTGCTTGAGGTTTCTACCCGTTAAAGGTGAGTTTTTCCTTACCGCTGTCACCAAGTGCTTGCTCATGGAGGAATTGTTGGGTCTCTGTAAATTAAAGAGTACGATCTTGCCCTGCTCTGTGTGAAAAGTTCCCTGAGATGACTTTTGTTGTGATTTGGCGCTATATAAATAAAAACTGATTGAATTGATTGAATTACTAGAACTTCTACAGCTCACTAATGAACATGTACTTTTTCTCTAACTCCATAGCTACCATGCAGACATGAGAATCTAACTCTCTGCAAGAAAATGAATACTGTATATCCCAAAATGTGGAAATATTCCTTTAAACATTTGGTTCACTCAAATTATAAAAAAAAAAAGTTTCTCACTTTCCTCAAGTGGTGAGAATAATGAGTAATTGATGATGGGCTTTTAAGTTGTAATTAGAGGTTAATAAATCATTTACAGGTGCTTTATCAAGCAGTTATTGGCATTATTAAGACTAACGTTTGGGTTGCCAGGCTGTGAAAAATTTCTTTGGCAAGTGTTTATCCTCCAGCAGCACTCCTTAATTCATCAGGAAGACTCTCTAATGGTCCATTTACAATTTAAAACAGCTTTAGTTTTTTAGTTTTTTTCTATAAACAGCTACTCGGTCTTTGTGTAAAACATCCTAACCAGAAAAATGTTTAAAATTTCATGTTCATTTTTGTTTAACACCATGTTTGGCTACATACAGTACAAGGTAAGCATGTGTAATCTGGTTAAAGGAGATGCTCCCTTGATATTTAGAGTCTCTCTCTTTTAAATCTGCATTCTGTATTTCACCCGGGTAAATTCAAGGATACGTTCATTGTTTGTTACTTACAGCTGGGTGACAGCAGGATTTGGTCAGCCACAATATCAACCAGCTGCTCCACTGCCTCTCTGTGAGGGACACAGTTTGCAACCACGTCTAGCATCCACACGCTAAATATTTGAGGGAGAAGAAGGGATAAGGAAAAGCTCTGACAACAGGACATGTGCACTCACACACAGAGCACACATCAAATGACACACAAACGCAGATGCAAACACACAATGACCCTGCAAGGAACACACTCCACACTCAAGACACACACACACTCATGCCCTCCATCCTGTTTGCCACTGGGTTCCTCCTAACAGTTCAATTATTTATGGACCTCAACATACAAGGCTTTTCATTACAAATTTATTCTTCCTTCACAGTGCCTCTCTGTACGAGGGCAGCAGGCAGTCCACTCACTGTGTGTGCCTTTTGCCAATTAAAAGCCTTAATGTTGACTGGCTGCTGTATCACGTAGGTACGTCTGTCCATTTTTACCATGGAGCCATCAATTTTTGGAGTGAAAGAGCAACAAGATTTTTGACTCAGTAGCAGTTTTCCACAGACCTGAAAAAAAAACAGAGCTCTGCCAGTTCACTAAAGATTGTGCGCTTATGTGTGTGTATTGTGTGTTTTGGTTGGTCTCACCTCAATGACCTGGCAAGCTACACATATTATACATGCAGGTGCTGAATCCAGTGAGCAAACAGTGGAGTTTTCATGGAGGTCTTCATAGCAGCAGGATTGAACATTAAACGTTACTTTTTTGTTTGGCAGTGGTTGTGAGAGGAGTTCTGGGAGGAGAGTGGTTCTGAGTGGTTGCTGCATAAACAATTGAATGTTAAAGAATCTGCTGCCTAAATAGTGTACACAGGCAGATTCAAATCTTTGTGGTGGCGTTTTTCAAGGAAGACGAAGAAGGAAAAGAACTGAACAAATGAACGATGGCTGAATTCCATTTAGCTGCTTCGGTGTTAGGGTTCTGGTTCAGTGTCAGGGTTCTGGTTTGTGCATTTTCGTTCATGGTCACAGTCATGGCTTACTGGGACACTTGAATAAAATGGAGTTAATGTCATTAGTAACACCTGTGTTTTTCCCACTATGACAAGTCAAAATATCTGTTGTGAAAAAGGCCTACTGTAAATGTTTCATTTAAAGATACAATTCTTATGTAATATCTGATTGTTTCTTTGCACAAATTATATACAATATTAGCAACAATGTTCCTGATAAATGTCACTTTGTTACCTCAATGGCTGTGGAGATTTCAAGTTTTCTAAACAAACACTGCCCCAGTCTGTTTTGTTGGAAGCAGTCAAAACTCCAAAGTCCTCTGAACTACCCACTGCACACTCTACACTTGGACAGGTAAGCAACTGTGGCTTAACTTACATTAGCCATCTAACTTTTGATAGCCAGTTCATCGAAGCAATATAGCAAATGTCTACTTACCACAGCGTCTAAGTCCTTACTAACGTTTTACAAGCAAAACAAAACAAACATTACAAAGAGACACCAAATAACTACAAAGACACTCAAAACAATGACTAAATAAGACTCAAAATGACTACTAAGTGTCACCAAACAACTACAAAGAGACTCAAAATGATGACAAAGAGGTATGAGACACAAAAAACAACTACAAAGAAATGCCAAACAACTACAGAGAGATGCAAACAAACAACTAGAAAGAGACACCAAACGATTATGACACAATAAACCACCACAGAGAGAATCAAAAATTGGTGGAAGGCCTTTCACATATCTGATCCTGTTGTCTCATAATCGATCCATGACGAGCAGTGTGGCTTCACTTCATCTGAGACAGACTGGATTATAGGGTGACCACACACTTTTTTTTGCGACTGTATGCACCTAAGGAGCTACATTTTGCTGATGACACCTTTAGCTACTTTAAAAGCACAAATTGCCGACCAATTTCTTATTGCTTGACTGCCTTTATATCAACATTATATGATGGAGAACCACATGAATGAAATGACTGTACTACTGTACATCAAACACTTCTTGCAGATGAAACAAACATTGCGTTATTTTCAGTCTCACTTTATTTAACGATGATGTGAAAAGTAAAGGCTGTCCATAACATTCAGACAATAAAAGAAGAATGTTATTCAAATCCCCCCATAACAACTAATGGCTCCAAAAATGTTCAGGTGTTCCAAATGTGATACTTATTTTATACAACTTTTTCATATCTATACCTCATCTGTACATAACATAGTTACAGATACTGTAAATTAAAAAAACGACTTCCAAGTATCCTTGTGGCGTATTTGTGAAATATTTCCTACGTAAAAATGAGAATGTACTTAAAGATATTTTACATATACATATATATATTTCTCTATTCTTTCTGTTAACAGAAAACAAGTTATTGCCCCTCTTGAACATGTTGCATTTAACATAGGTTTTGTTTACCATTTTAAACTCTTAACGGAACTCAACTCCATGTGATAGCACATATCAAACTGACAGAACAGTAACAGTATGGACCTGTGTGTTTTTCCACTTATGTTATATTGTTATATTTTTGGACATGTATGTTTCGTGCTCTCCAGAAACCCTGATGATGACACATACAAAGATATAATTATATATGTACTGTATATGTCACTTTGATCTTGAAACTAAAAAGGTAAAAAGACCTGTGGCAAATACAAACCATCAGCATGATGTTATTTATTACAGGAATTATGAGCCCTTGACCTACCACGATTGCATTTGAACAATTTTTCATCCATGTTGAAAAAAAAAAAGAAAAAAAGAATCATAATAAAAGAAAAACCAGGGCACATTTTAAAAAACTAGAACAATACCTGATGATCTGCATTTGGCATTTTGGATGGACTTAAAAAAGAAAAGTCATTTTGTAATTTGGTAAATGCCAGGAGTGGGTTATTAGGATTGATCATTTGCTACCACCTTCACATTATTGCCCTCAGTGAATAACTGCTAAACCAGTAGCATAGTCGATATGATCATGTTGAGTTTGTCCACTGAGAATCTTGGCATTGACATGTGTGAGCTGATCAACAGGTTAAAAGAACTTAAATCCATGTTTTGTAAGGAAAAATACGTAAAATCAGACTGTAGATGTAACAACAGAGTGGATTTGTCATGACAGTTGCAAAAACAGAGGTAACTCTGTGAATTATACATTTTTATTTCATGCCGTCTTGAGAAAGCCAAATACCAAATATTCCATACATGGACACCATCATCAGGGTATCAGCAAATTGTACACAATCACATATAATGTAATATATAAAATGTGCGGTTGGTTCCACTTCTCCTGAAGGAAGAACCAACCCTCTGACAATGTCTCTCACTCACTTCGACAAGTGACTGTGATTCTCTGGTTGGCAAAGGTGCAGGAGAAGCCGTGACTCCTTGGAGGTCTGTGCTCGGGGTTTCCCTGCTCCTGTGCTTAGCAGGGGCTGGAAGGGGGAGGAGCTCTCACAGGAAGTCACCCTGATATGTCCGATAACAGGTGGATCTTTGCCAGCCTGTCTCCCACTTCATCTCTGTATCCTCCACTGGCCTTTCAACTAAAGACTGATTAACAGTATTTATGATCAGACACCAGCTTGCGGAGGAAATCCCACTCCAGCTGAAGTGGAGCTGTCAAGGATCTCCCACACTGTCCCATGCATTGAGGCATTGAATTTAAATAAATCTATTACAAGTACAATTTACAGATGTGTGGCCAATGTTGTAGTTTGCTGGGTCAGCGCCATTATCACCCTATTATGTACTGTGGGTCCGGCAGGCTACAATATAAGACAACAGGCACAGCGCTCAACAAACGCCTTAAAAACTAAAAACCAAGACACCAATGGTGAAACATATGCTGAGAACAAACCCTCTCACACTCGATAAAAAGTCCTTTTTAGTTCTGGAGTCCCTGTTTGCTTTTCTCCTGCGTGAGGACAGTTTTACAAAAGAAAAAAAGAAAAGAAAAAAAAGACGACATTGTGTCGATGACCATTTTGCTCAGTGCAGCCTTCTTGGGCTGAGTTCTACGGCACTGAACTACATTTCCATAGCAACTGAGGTATGTTCACTGTTGCTAAGTGTGAAGTGATTTTTCATGACACTCAATATTATCTGTGAAAGAAGCCCTGTGTCTGTGCTTTATGCTCTATCACTGTGACCAGCAGTGGTGTCATCACCGTCTTGGAACTGAAAGCTTATTACTCGAGGCTCCCATGTGTTCATTGTTTTCACTACAGTTTGTGGAAATTCAGGTCTACCATTTAATCCAAGCTAGTTGTGGAACTGGTAGACCTACATCCTTTCCACCATCACTTCTTGAGTTGTATTTCTTTCATTTTGGAGTCTTGTACCCTTTAGCCTTTGACGTGAACCCCATTGCCCTAAACTGCGCTGTTTAGCTGTGAGGGCTAGATCAGATGGACATCTTAACAGTCAATTGACACCACTCTGTGGGGATCAATATGACCAGGCCCGTTCCTAATGCCTTGTCTGAAAAGCACCAGAGCTCATAAGGTGCTCTCTTGCATTTTCAGTGTATATCTGTATGTGTGCATTTCTTGGCATATAACACACATAAAACAACTGTGGAACACTCTTGTGGAGTCTTTTAGCTCTATTGTCTAACATATGCAGCCTTGGAGACCTGTTTAAAGGCATAGCATCGATATTCTTTATAACATGCTTTCCGAAGACATATTAAGCAAGTTGTAAAATATGAAAGGCCTATGCAAAGTCTGATGTGAAGTCTTTGATGAAAACCAGTGGTGCAAATTGAGCAAAGTGGAAAAAAGAGCCATGTATTGTAAGTCAGAGGAATGGGCCCCTGGTACCTTTTCATGTTTTGTGACTCAAAGGCTTTGATGTATCTTACTTTGCTGCCCATAAGCAAATTTATCAACACACTGCAACTGAGCAGTAAAGTTACATGAACCAATTAATATCACTTTCATACAGATGTCTAATTCTTTGTTGGATGCTGTTTTTTTAAGCTTTCATTTGAAATTTTCATGACTACCTGCCTCTGTTACAAGCTCCACACTCAGAACCCTTTAATTGTCCATCCACAGCATATACAAAGCTTACAGTACATCAAAGTCAGAAATTATGATATTTACATGTCTCCACAAGGTTGGGAAGGGTACGGGGGAGTAAATTGGATGATTCCTTTGATGAGTTCTGTAAATTCCACACCGGCACCCAGTCACTGAAGCAGTGAAATACTCAAGTTAGATGACAAGCTCACACATAGCCGCGAGCACGTACACACAACAGATAAGGAACAAAAACAGACAATCCCCTCTGAAGCAGATAAGGCTACAGGTCAGGTCAGGGCTGGTCCACTGCTGCTCTGCTATTGGGGTGTCAGTGTGTTTGTGCATGTGTGTGTTTGTGTGTGTCTTTGTGTATGCTTGTGTTTGGTTGACTATGCATATGTGTATATGCCTAGGCAAAGGGGAGCAGATGAACAAGGGGACACTGCTGTGAATCATGGGAGTTTGTAAGGGTCATCCAGTGCCCACTCTGTCTCCTCTCACCCCTTCCTGACTGAGGGTTTCAGTTCTCAAGAGAGGCTGGGGTGAAGAGGTACGAAGAGTGAAACTCGGACCCGCCTCACTCTCTTCTCCCCCTGTCCTCCTTGTTCTGAGACAAAATACGCACATACGCTGATGATATCAGTCTATTTGTTGTAGAAAAAAAGAACCATATATGTCTCCTCTGCAAAGAGCCAGGTGGGGGAGTGAACGAAGCTCACAGGCCAGAGACCATTACCCGGTAGGAGGGGGGCATGTGTCTGTGCCGTGGGCTGGAACCAGGGCTGCCGTTGGGGCTGGTGCAGCTGGCATCAACCCCTCCTATGGAAGGTAAGTAGGCATGGTGCAGGATGGGCAGCTGCAAGGACAGTCGACGTTGTATGCTGCAAATAGAAAAGAAAAATGACACTGTAACAGGTAGAAGGTGAGTAAGTTAATTTACTCAAGTACTGCAGTTCAGTACAACTTTGAGGTACAAATGCACATGTATATTTTGATTTTCTACTTTTGCTCTACATTTATCTGAAAAGTGTAGATACTGGTTAGTTTGCAGAAAATAATTTCACTAACTGTCCATTTTCATTTTTTGATCTGGGATAGAGGCACTCATAAAACACAAAAAAATCTCAATTTAGCATTGTATTCATTATTATTCATAAAATGGTAAACATGGGTGCATGAGATTTTGTTTGTGTTTTTGGGATGTGGTTATCCCAGTTAATAAGCTGTAGTCATTTCATTAAAAAAAAAAACGGTTCAGTTAGAAGAATCTCACTAGTCTTGCATTTAACTTTTTTTCAACTGTTTGTATGGCTATGGTTAGGAAAAGCCCAGTTATGGTAAAAAAAAGCCACCATTAATTACTACTCTGTCTCTGGCATAAAAGTTAAAGGTGCATTTACTTTCAGCTTTGCTACATAAAGAGCACTACTTTCTGCACTAAATATTGACATTGTATGTAAATTGCTGCAAAATCCTCCAATATGAAGGTAAACTCAAGGATGACTGGGCTGGATTTTACATACACTACATGAGATAAAAAGGTAAAATACAATGCCTTGTTATAAATCAAAATACTCAGCAGTATGTAAAGTAGTCAGCCTCTGCACAGGCCCAGTTAGATTAAAATACAGCCTACAGGTTAATTATCAATACTTTACTCTCTATTTATTTATATTTTAATTATTGGAAAGGACAGAGTTGGAAAGATCTAAAGGACAATGTTTTGGTGGGATTTAAATGCCAGTTAACTATTAAGTTTTTCACAATTTTTGTCAGTCAATTCATAACACCACAACACAGTGACAAACCTGGACAGAAACAAAGAAAGAACAAGATGAGAACAGACAGACAAAGTAAAGTTCATCCACACCCTCAGCAATTCTTGTAATTGTTTTCCCTGTATTCTTCATCTCCCTCCTTCTCCCATCCCGCTCCTCTCCCTCCTTGCTAAACTCCTAATCCACCGTGCCTCCCA
Organism: Thunnus thynnus; assembly: GCF_963924715.1. Classification (NCBI taxonomy): domain Eukaryota; kingdom Metazoa; phylum Chordata; class Actinopteri; order Scombriformes; family Scombridae; genus Thunnus; species Thunnus thynnus. Next base: position 18,509,749 of record NC_089531.1, on the reverse strand, counting down.
GCATCTGGGATCATCTGACAAAAAGAACATTTCATGCTTCCGCCTGGTGTGACAGTTCGCACCCTACCCCGCCAGTGCCAGTGCCAGTGCCTGATGCCAGCCGTTTGCGAGGAAATTACATAACCAAATGCCAGTTATGTAAAAAATTAAAAGGGGGGAATGAAATTCAAGCCCATTCAACGATAGACCTAGAAAAATGTTCTTAATTAGGTGAACTTTGAAATATTAATGGTCCTCAGGCCTAGTCAGTTATCCTGACCTGTTCCATTTGTGATGGAAACAGTCTTGCTTGCTCATGGAGGATTTTCTGGGGGGGAGGTTTTTGGTGTATCATATAAGACACTACACTTAACAGTTAGATGCACCGGGTATGTGATTTTGCATTTGTCATGCCAAAAAGTGTTACCGTTCGTCCTCCTCTACCTTTACTCTCTTCATACCTCTTTTCTAACTTCTTTAGATTTGCCTCTTCTTTCTCTTTCTCTCTTGCTGCCTCTTCATCTCCCTTCCCTCCATGTGATCAAACATTCATGCGGCATGGGAATAGCTCCGAGTGTTCCTTTACTTCTGTTCTCCTCCCTGTCTATTTTCAGAGCTGCTTCCAATGCGAGCTGTAAATCACTGGTTACATAAGCCTCTCTGAGACTCTACCTCTTTCTTTCTCTCCTTCTCATTATCTCTGTCTCTCTTTCCTATCTAAACATCCTTCTCTCTTAATCCATCTTCTCTCTATGACTGCCCTCTCCTCAATATTTTACCCCCGTTGTCTGCTGTCTCTCCCCTCTCCATCCATCTGTCCCTCTACGTTGTTCATCCTTCTCCTGGTTCTAGTTAAATGAGTGTGGGAGGGAGAGCTCTCAATGATGCATGAAGTGCCCCCCTCCTATGATGAAGTCGACATCCCTCAGCTTTGCTTCCTTATAAATAATAAGTGGATGTAGATCTGCATTTGTCGCATGAGTGTTTTGAGTGTCCCAGACCATCTTCTTTTACAAGTTGGGACAACAAATCAATCAGCTACATGTATACATGTGAATACATGCTCACGTGTATGCGCACGCTTGACTGTGAACATACATGCTACATTAAGTCCAGCATGGTGGGAGAATACACATGCACTCTATGTGGTAATATGTATGTTGATGTGCGTGGGTGAGAAAAGTACAGGGCCGGTTCATGCTTTTGCAGGGCTCTGTTGCCAGAGCAACCGCCTGAGAGCTGCTGGTGGTTGCGATACGTGTGACGTATAGTCTGATGAGAAAGCTGACAAGACAAAAGGGAAGGGGGAGGGACACAGGGGTAGAGGTGCTGAAGAAAAGGGAGATCTCACTGTTCGGGTGAGTTGATATCCTCCAGGGGACCTCTGTTTATTCTGGAAGGATCCATGGAGCCCCACTGCGCCTGAGGCTTCTGCTCCAAGTGGTTCTTCAGTATTGACTTCTCTCCATCTGCATGGAAACACGTGTAGACATCATAAAAAATATGATAGGGTGTCAAGTGGGCTGTCATACGTAATGGCTCAGTTGTTAGAAGTCCCATTGTGGTATCCCTCACATGCCTGGCACATGAGACACGACTCCAGGGGCATTTTCAGACACCCAGGACCAAATGCCTGAATTTGCACCAAGGTTTGTTGCTTCTGTGTTTGGGAGGGAGAGTAGTCATGAACATGCAAGATACTTTTTGCTTTTATATGCCATCCTGACTCCATTGAAAAAGTAATAAAAATCAGTTTATCCTGGGTGTGTGGAATGTCAATATGCACCTACCAAACAGATGCAATTTCTTCTTTGAGAAGGTTCGTATTGGTGCAACCAGTAATTTTTAGTGCATTCCTGATCTGCACCAGTGTTTACTAGAAGCTCTGAACTTAGAGATCGCTTTTCTGGGTCACAACATAGTTCAACAGCAGTTTTCACTCTTAATGGAACATACGTAAGAGAAACAACTTATAGTTGCAAAATAAAAAAAATAAAAAAAAACCTTCCAGCATGTCTGTCAGCTGACTGTAAGCTAGTTAGTTACCACTTCCCCTAAAGGAAACAGATAATTTAATCAGATCTGCATATGCAGGGAAATATTTTAAGCACAGCTTTTAAAAAACTCACACCTGTGTGGGAGAAATTCAAAAATTGGAAACGGAGGCAAAGAAAAGAAAGACAAAAAAATAAAGAACCTTTATCCAGAGAGAGATGTGGAGGGGAGAAAAAAAAGGCTTCCTTGCATGCTTACATGATTTCTGCCTTCTCCTGATGTTGCAGATGATGGTGAAACACAAAAAGAATCGCAGTAAACAACCTTATCAATTTTCCAGAGCTGTACCTGTAGAGTAATGGAATGATCCTTTTTTTTTTCCACTACAGATTTTCTCTCCAGTTGTCCCAGATTTCCCAGCACTTCCTGACCTTATCCACTGATCACAGCTCTCCATGCCCCTACTGGACATTAGAGCTCGCTGAACTATTTTAGAGCATTCTAGTCCTCTTTTCATTTAGAAAAAAGCCTAACCTTGTACTTCTCATAGCTGTGTTAAAAGCACAGACACAGATATTTATACACTTCATTATGGATTCAGACGCAAAATATGTGTTCGTGCAACACACGAGTGTTCAGTTTTTTTCAAATGTCACTATAGCCTCCAGGTAGAATTTTATTAAATTTTTAAAGTTAAATGCTCAGTGTGCTCAGTCAAATAAATTGCCCTGCTAAATCTTGATATCTGTCCATTACAGTTTCACATTTATTGAGAGTGCAGACAGAAAAACAGTTAAAAAAAACATGACAATTTATTTAAATTACAACTATTTGTGAGTCTCAAGCAGCTGCAGTTTGGCACTGACTTGGGTCGATGACACCTGGCTGATTCAACAGTAGGTCTGCTCAAATAGTCCAAAATAAACATTATATAAAATGCTCACAGCGCTGTCGATCAGTACCATAATGACTTCTATCTTCTCAGCCTAAAATCTGCCAATCTGTCAGAAAAACCACACCTTAACTGTCATCCGCTGATGTTCTCCAGCGTCGCCATGTGCTGGTACATATTCATGAATACAGCAAGAGACAGAGAGAGAGAGCGAGAGAGAGAGAGAAAGAGAGAGAGAGAGGTGGAGTGTTGCTTCTCACCCTTTGAGAGTAAGCGTAATCGCTGTTGACATGGCGTTCCACTCTTATAACAGCCACTCATTCACGGCCCCCAATACATTTAGACCAGCTCTCTTATGAATACTGATGACTACAGTTAGGAGCTGGCGATGATGATGATGACTGTCAAGCATTAGCAGATTGAGGCTGGGAAAAAGTTTATATGCTGGTGATCTTTAAAGGGGGCTTAATGACCTGTGATTTTATTTCCATAATGTGTGTCAGATTCACATTTGTGAGCAGCACCTGCAGTAATGTGCTGTCTCTCTTTGTCTGAACTCTCTTTCTTAAAACTCTCCTCGAAAGATCATTATCGAGGACATTTCAACAACCTGGAGACTGAATATGTTTCTCTCCAACTGTTTTGTAACAGCTCACTTGCATAGACTGTATGTAGTATGTAAGTGACACATGATCAAGGACCTCAGTGACCTTTCATGCTTGTTCTGTTCAGCCAAATGCAAACTCTACAGCAACAGAGGAGTAGCTCAGTACTCATTCAGGTTCAATTCCATTTCAATTCCGCTTGTACTCTCTCTCTCTGTTTCTCTTTTTCTCTAGCCCTCTCTGTGTTTCTCTCTTTTATTCTACAGTACTGAGTAATTAATTGAATTAATTGAAAGGCCCTCTATTAGACAAAACCTCTTGTTTATGCATACAAATGAAAAATGAATCATTTCATAAATTTTACTTTGAAAATAAAATATTTTGGGAATCCCAAAATTAGTATGTTATGCTTCCTCACTAGAGGACTAGATTACTTACAGAGAGCCAGCTAGTTTCTACTGAATGTTACTTCTGTCGGTTCAAAATATTACTTGAGGACGGTAAAAAAGACTTGATATGATCAGGAGTAGGTACCTATATAATGAGTAAGACTTCACATTAGACTGCCACTTTCTGTTGCTTTGTTGTTTCTGATCCTTATGCTACAGATACTGGATTATTTAACAAAATTCATTCATTAAAAGGATAATTTTTCTACCAGCACTTATTCCTTGTTTTTTCCTGTTGTGAGAGATATTACAGAAAAAAAACACACAAAAAAAAACAAACAAAAAAACCAGCTTATGTCTCTCTAAGCCTTACAGAGAAGTTGAACCTTTTTCAATTTTTGGAAGTGCTCTGCTTTGCCAATATTTTTGCTTTTAGCTTTCTGTATTTTTCTCCTTTTCCTCCCTACTTAAAATGACCAGTTCCTCATGTGCTGTGGTCTTTGTTGCTGCTATCTCCAACTGTTGGTCAGGGGAAGATGCAGGTATTTGTTCCTTTACCCAGCACAGATTTGAAAATGTGACTGTATTTAGTAATCTAGAACTAACGGAGAAGACAGATATAGATTGTGAGTCACATTATTTTTATGTTTCTATTAAAAATCTCTCTGTAAATGAATATTTATACAGAAAGGTATTTGGCTGTATGTGTCTCTGTTATCCCCCTGACAACTAAGAGAGTCAATGCAAAGATTCAGTCTAAAATAAATGTATTTCTATGAGCCCACACAATTTGAATTTTGCTTCACTAAACAGCCTGATTTGCTGACCAGCTGCCAGCTGCCGCCAGTACTACAGAGAGATATGCTAATTACTGTAAGTATTGTCAGCTGACGTCATTATTTTTTATACATTTTTAAAATCATTTCAAGATTACTGAAAATATAGTCTAAGGGTTTAGGTTTTAAAGGGCACACGTGAGCCGTGATACATTGTAAATTAATACAGTGCACAGAGCACAGAGCTATAACAGTTATCAAGTAAAACCTTTCAAATCACTGAAAAGTATTTGGTGCAGTATGCTGGTTAAGATTCCTTAAAGGATAAATATAAGAAGGTCAAAAATCTCACAGATGGTAGCTCATTTACTAATTAATTACTAATTTAAAACATCTTGGCACTGACATCTCGCTCTGTGTTCCCTAAACACAACATTGAACTGCTTCATCAACCAACTGTGCAACAACACAGACATGTTTTGATTTCAAATCTACATTAAATCAACCCCCCACCTCATATCAATTTAAAGCCAGACACCATTTGGACTAAAACAAGGCGGTGTTTATGTCTGTGTTTTAAGCAGTGTGTGTTTCTATATGTGTGCAGATACAAAAAGATAAAAGGCATAGAAGAAGGAGGAACAGAAGGAAGTGGAGTACAAACTAAAGCACAAAGAAGAAGCAGCAGAGACGTTGCTCTGTGAATGTGCTCATTAACTTCCATCAGTTCATTGTGTAACTATGAACTTTCACAGATGAGGAACTTCTCAAACAATTCCAGCACGCTGTGCTCCCAATCCGCAGAACGAGTGCAGCTGTTTCACTCTTTTACCTTCCCAAACTCAGACGGATCCATTAGACATCCCTGAGAGTGGCTCCGTGCTGGCGTGTGCATCAGATGAGTTGAGTCTGGCTGCTGTACATCAACATCACCCTGCATTTGTTAAAATGGTGCCTAATGCAAAGCGACGCTGCTGGGTTGTAACAATTCAGTGATTCGATTTGAGGCATCGGGCTTCATAATGTCAAAGATACAGCTGCATCAAATAAACAGCCTGTATGAAGCAGAAGTCGGGAGGGTAAATTGACACAGCGTCTCTCTACTGGAAAAGACAGATATGACACGATGATGATAATTAAGCTTATTCCTTGTGTTTCCATATGTGTGTCTCCCCTGCTGCTCCCTCCCCGTTCTGAGCTCTTCTTGCCACCGTTTTCTCAAGTAGATAGTTCAACAGATATTAAACGACACCCCAAACACCAAATAATTAACTGCAAAATCGAGTGTGGACCCATTTTTGGCTGTATAAGAAAGGTGGGAGACTTGATAAAAGTGTGGCTCCAGTATGTGTAAAAGTTGCCAGGCAGCAGTGGAGTATTCAGGTACTGTCGTTAATCTCATGACTCATTCTAAGAGACGTCACAGACTTGCTGTCAGACAGAGCGCTCCTGGGTTCGGTCGTCACCTCCAGCTGACTGGAGCTCCAGAAATGGAAAAAAACCCATAAAAATATTCCTTCAAGTTGCTGTTCTAAACGCGGCATTAGAATCCTTCACTGAAGCCACTGAATATGCAAATATAGCATACGTGTAAATGTAAACCACTTTAATGTAAAGCACCAGTCAGAAGTTTGGACACATCTTCCCATACTCTTGAATGAGAAAGCTTTTGACTGGTACTGTACATAATTCTATTTATATAAGTAAAATGTGCACCAATATGTGCAAAAGTGAACCACATTACAGAGGTAAACATTACATATTACTGCATATACAACAGTATTGCATCACACTGAAGCTTCATGTATTGTGAGACTGGACTGAATTATAAAATACAGAACTGTTGCATCTGTGGTGCATTAAATAATTTGTTCCACACAGGTGTTTTCATACAATTAAGTCAGATTAATTAGATAAATACATCTTAATAACCTACTGCTATCTTGTTTCCAGTAAAAATTATATGCCATCTTGGATTTTCCATTGGTTGATTGCAATGGAAATCATCATGCACGTCATTGGAGTAGTGCGTTACTTGACACCCACCTTACATCAGCATTGTTTCTCCTGATCACTCGGAGTGAGGCTGTATTTCCAAAAAATTTCAGGTAACAGACTCACTCAGAGAGCCTAACAGGACTGTGATACATGACCATACCAGCCAACATCTTACCTTTGCCATCTGTGAAGTTACGTATGCTGAGGATGTTGTTGGCGTCTGGGTAATGGTTCTGTTTGATGTAGGGAGTTTTCTCTGGGGTGTCCTGCAGTTGCATGGTCACTTCCTCCAGCTCCTTGTCCAGCTTTTACAAAAACAAACAGAGAAAGGATTATTTATTTATTTATTTCAAGAAAAGAGAATTATTATATTAACAACTATATTGTTTATATGTGGAAAAAGTCAGTACGTAACTGTCTTTTATGGCATCAGGTTTGCATAAATCACTCACTAACAACTGATCATAAGTGGATTACAAGGTTACCAGCCAAATATGTCTGATCTATGTAGAACAAAATCCTGCAACTGCTTCTTTACATAACAAAACACACTGTTAAATGTTGAAGACTGCTGTCTGCCAAAGACATAATAACTTTAATTGTCCTCCAAGAGTGTCTGACTACAGTAGCTCTTCATTTGCTGCAGCCATGAACAAAAGCAAGGACAACAGCAGTAATTCATCTCTGAGAGATCTGAAAGAAAGTCAACGTGATTGCTCATGGATTTTTCCAAATGTCACTCAATGTCAGTATTACTGAACATTTTAAAGAAATGAATCAGAGAGAAACGTACAGCTTGGCTCATAGACCCCCTTAGTAAAAACACATAATTTATGAAATGGATGATATTTGTAAAAGAACTGGCTACAGGACAGGAAGTGTTTTTGATGTGTTAAGTTCAACAGAGTTGAATCATTTACTCTTCCGTCTCTTGTTGTTGAACTGTAAAACAGTAGTCCTTGCCTAAGGACCCTAGTGTTTTTCGTGTTTGTTTCTTTCATCCTAAACATGCTCAAAAACTCACCAAATTTGGCACACACATCAGATCTGGTGAAAAATTTGATAAAATGTAAAAATTAATCCCTAAAGTGCCAAAATGTGCTCTCTAGCGCCACCTATGTAAGTAAAATGGCCGCCAGAGCCCATGTGGAATGTCGTAGAGAGATCAAACAAAAACTCAATTATTCATCTCACCAAGACCTACAAATCATACGCTGACACCCCTGACCTAAATCCAATAGGAAGTCCACAATCAGACTTTCAAAGTAAGACTTTGCTCCGATTTTGGACCCCGAACAAACGCTTTCTCCTCCGAGGGTGTTAATTGTATCGGCTTCAAACTTTAATACATGACTTATTACACTGTGCTGAAATTTTTTTTTAAAAACTTTGTAATAACTTGAACGGTTTGGATTTTATAAGCCCTGAAAGTTGCAGTGCCACATCACCCTTACAATGTAAAACAATAGGGAGGTATGAACTTTGTGTCAAACAGAGGCTTCTGACGTCTAAACTATAAGTTTGACCACTTTCAAACCTGTATCAATGGAATCGCAACAAAATTTCCTACTAAAATATGATTTAAAATGTAAGATTTGGCCAAGGTCATGGGATTTATGAGGATATTTCACAAAAAGCATACTCTAAAATCCTCCTCTCCAATTGCTCTTGGTGATGTCACTCCTTCAGTGCTGTGAAACACTCCGCAATACACACTCATTATAAAATCACAGGAGGAGCAAAAAAAGACTTTAAAACTCACACTCTAATATCTCAAAAACAATAAAAGATAAAAAACACATGTAAATTCAAGATTTATAGGTCAAAGTCTCGTTCAAATGAAGTCTGTATCTAAAACTATGTGGAAGCAGTAAATGTTCAAAAAGGTGCGGGTTCGCTCACACTCTCCATTCAAATAAATATATGAGTATTTTTCTGTGTCCAGCTGCAGTTACTTATTGTCTCTACACACCTGACAGTACACATTTCAATCAAACTTTCAAAATAAAAGCACATTACACTTATAAGAAATATCCCTCATTTTAAAAAAGCAAAATGATCTGATCCCGACGGGCCAGAGTGCGAGGTCCTGACCAATGCTGCTTGCAGCTTTAATTATCAATACATTTTTGTTAACTAACATTCTTTGTTCAAAAGTAGTTGCTTTGCATTCCCTCTGCAACTCCTCTGATCTCTACTCTCAGGAGTTGGAATGGATCCCCCACGTCTTGTCATAGAAACTACCAAAGACACCTAATCCAGACTCTACCCTGGGTTTCTGCCAGTCCACATCACACTATTCTCTTCCTTAACTTTCATTAAAAACACTACTGCCCAAGCAGCGCTGTCCTGTCTTGTAAAATGCTGATTGTTAAATAGAACATCCTTGGCTCAGACCTCTGTTATCCTCATGCGGAGCCGGTGGTTGTCAGTTTGAAGCCCGTCCAGTCGCGAAGTGTTAGTCTGGTTGACGCTGGTGACGGAGGTGGAGGTCTTGGAGTCTTCCTTCTTTTGGTTCTGGGTGAATTTTAATCTTCGGTTTTGGGTGGCTGCGTCTGGGTTGGTTCTCATGGTGATTAACTGGAAGATTGGGTATTTATGGGTATTAGTCACAGCTGCACTCAGGGATAAAATTACAAATAGTCTAAGAAAGCCACACATAACTGTTTACGCTGCATTTTTAGCTTCCAGGACTTAGTGAAGCGTGGTGTGTGAATGTGGTGATAATTAAAGACTCTAGTTTTTGGCAATGCAGAGTTATCCACTTCTGCTCACACACACTCCTCTTTCACACAGAGACTGACCTTGGGAACGAAGACCAGACAAAGCGTGATGGTGCTGCAAAAGATGATGACCAGCGCCACAATGCAGAACTGGACATTGGGCTGGTCCCTGGTCAGAAAAGACACTGCAGCACCGATGATGCACATGATGCCGACGTTATACACACTCATCCCGATGTATTTGCTATCATTGAGAGCAGGGATGCTCACATTCCTGGTCTCCCATGCCAGGAAACAGCCAAACAACTGTCAGGGAAAAAGAGAAACAAAAAATGTTGAATAAGAAGTTAAATAGACATCTCTGAACAACTGAAGGTAGTATTTGACTTTGGTTTCAACTCATTTCATTGCACACAGTTAGTCAACAGTATCATCTATCCTCACTATTTGAAACAATGCCCTTTTCTCCCATTTTGCTGCTGCTAGTCTAAACAGAAGAGTTCTGTGAATCTGCTCTTCCTCAATGACTGGTTGTGTGTCTCAATGAACTGAATTTGAATTGTGAGAACTGAATGTGGAAGCATATAGATAGTTGAATCTTCAATTTGGGTCAAATACAGTTTCAGAGCAACTGAATTAAATTTCATGATATTACATTCAGTTTCAAATTTAATGGAATTCAGTTCCAAACTAATTTCAAATTATGCTATTCAGATTCAGTTTTTCAATGCAATTATTCAAGTTGAGGCGATTCAAATTCAAATATAAATAATTCAAATTCAGTTTCTAGTGACACATATTTCTGCCCATAAAAGAGCCTCATTTAGAGCAGCCGTAGGTTTCATGCTTGTAAAATGTGCATTTAGTGAGAGTGAATTGTTTGTTTGGGACATTAGAGGTGTAGAAGCAGCAGCCTGCACGGCCTGCTGAATAATTCACTGTGTGCTGTGTAAGGTGTCCTGCCTGCTTATTCTAAGTCTAAATGAGAGTTCGTGGAATGACAAGCAGCAGAATTAAAAGAGCAGTCATCAAGGATTAGTGCACTTCAGGTGTGTATGCGTGTGTGCACGAATGTGAGGTTACGGTGAAATGCGCATGTGCGTATTCATATGAGAGCTTGTGTGTGTGTGTGTGTGTGTGAAGGCAGGGATGACTCAAGCCTTAATGCTTTTTGCTTTGCTCTCTCTCTCTCTCTGTGCCACACACACAGATGAGGGCTCCTGTCAATCACTCCATACAAACTTTTTCCTACACTCCCCCTTTCTTTGTTCCTGTCTCATGATTTTACATCAAAGACATTTTTCTTGTTACCATTTTCTCACTCCTTCCATCTCTCTGTCTTTGACATTTTTCTGTAGTATTTCTTACTCAACATCCTCTCAATCTGCTCAGGATGATTTACTGCTCTGTCTCACTCCTTCTCCTTTGCCTCACCATGAATGTGGTGAGGTTTGAATAATTTATAGTTGCTCCTACTTCACGGAGGTTGTCACACACATCATGTGATGGGGAAATGGAAAATTTTTAGAAATACAGTATGGCAGTTTGGTTCGTACACCACATGTCCACGTACAGCCTAATGGCTTGAACCCTGTAGTGACATTTTGAATTTAAATATTCAAATATTATCATCGATAGTCATTTGTTGGTGGGTGTTGTTACCATTCCTAAAATCCAAGATGATTTCTTTAGTTTTCTTGATGTTCAAATGAAAAAAAAACTGAACCTGCACCAACCAACAAACTGATCTACCCACACCCAGTAGCTGGTTTCATCATCTTCTTGAATAAAACCCATCGCCGTGTCATCAGCAAATTTAATAGTAACATGATCAGATGCCTCTACGTTCATTTGTATGTAGAGGGTAAATAAAACTGGAGCTCCCTTGTTGAAGAAACTGTGGAGAACACTGCCCCATTTACTCTGACACACTGTAATCCGTCAGTCAGAAAGGACTCTACCCATCTGATGATGTTACTATTTACTCCTAACTGCAGCAATCTCTCCATCATAATGTGGGGTCTCATAGTATTAAATGCAGACAAAAAATCTACAAAAAGAACGCAAGCATATCGTATGGGCTAATCAAGATGACAATAAATATTATACAGCATATACAAAAAGAGCATCCTTCGAACTCCCATTCCTATATGCAAATTGTAAGGGGTTAAGTTCATGTTGCACTTCCCTAAGGACATGGTTTAAAACAATCCTCTCGAGGCTCTTCGTTACAATTGATGTTAAAGCAATTGGTCAATAATCATTTAAAACAAAAGAGACGGTTTTGACATTTTTGGTACCGGCACTATGAGTGAAGTTTTCATGCCCTGGGGATATGATGTGTATCAAGTGACATGTCAAAAAGCTGTCCAAACACAGGGCTAAGTTGTTCACCACACTCCTTCAGAACCCTATCTCTGATCCTGTCAGGACAAGCTGTCTTTCTTGGATTGATCTTTTTAAATGTTCTACAAACCTCAGCTGTTATGACCTAGTGCTGGCTACAGTCAAGTTGTTGCCTAATTACTTTACACTCAGTGGGGAAATCTGAAATATCAAACCTAGCATAGAATGTATTTAAGTCATGAGCAAAGGTCAGATCATCCCCATTGTTCCTAACACTTTTCTTCTCCTCCTTTCCTACCATTGTGTACCTTCCACTTAAATCATTACCCCTCATCTTCCCCTCAATCTTCAACTTGTTTTTATACTTGCAATCTTTGGTTATTTGCTTTATTTCCTTTTGTATAGCTTTTGTTGAGGACACATCCCCCTGTTGAAAAGCCCACTTTTCCTTTTTCAGTGCTACTTTGAGTTCCCTATTTACCCAAGGTTTATCATTTGGAAAAACACTCCACTTCTTAAGAGTTCTTAGCTCAGGCTCGCTGGTTTTGAGCCTGTTTGTAGTGAGGAAACCAGGTGGACCATCTGGTGATCCGAGCCCCCAACGGGTGGTTTCAGATAGCCCCTATAAGCATCCTTAATATTACTCAAGCACAAGTCAAGTGTCCTCTCCCCGCAATTAACGTATTGGTAAAAGTTAAGCATCACATTTTTTAGGGCACAGCCATTGAAGTCCTCGAGTATAAGCTTAGGGGCATCAGGTGCAATGTTTTCTAACTTAGCCACTGTGTCATATATTACACTTGCTGCAGTCTTGGTGATAGCATGGGGGTGAATATATAGAACAGTGATAAACACTTGCTGAAACTCCCCGGGCAGGTGGAAAGGTCTAAATGACAGGGATAAAAGCTCAATGTCCTCCGAACAATAAGAGTCCCTGAGTGTGCAGTTGCTGTTCCATCTCTCATAAATATAGACATAAACGCCCCCCCACCACCCATTACCTGTGACAGTCCAGTCTTATAGGTTCCCTAAACCCTGTGACCTGAAGTGTGGAGTTGTCTCCTTGAGCCATGTTTCGGTAAAGCGCAGCAAACAACTTTCCCTATACTCACAGAGGTACCTCACAGCAGTCTGAAGCTCCATGAGTTGCTTGGGGAAAGCGCAAGCATTTGCTAGAATCACCATCGGTAGAGGTGGCCTACATCCGCGAGCACTGGCCTCTCAATGGCAGTATGAACAGAAGGCTTGCAGAACTGTTAACCTATTTCTGTCACACAGTTTGGAAATATTTATCCTATATGGCAACAATATTAAGAAAAAAAGGCATCAGGCTTCAACCATTTACATTTAGAAGAGTATAAGTGTGTATTTATGTGTGTGTCCAGATTGTGAGTACATGATCAAATTTTGTGTTTTCTCACCATTAGCAGTCCCTTGTAGGCATAGACAATACCCAGCCAAATGGTCATGTGGGTGTTCTCACAGTGCTCCAAGAAGGGACGGATGGCTATGTCTCGGCCTTGGGGGTCCGCCTGTTGACAACACAAACAAATGCAGAAAGAGAGGAAGATAGTTGAGTACAACACCCAAAAAAAGTACTTTAAATGTTTTGGGAACACATAAGGCAGCATTTTCCTCGAGGAAAAATAAAACCAAGATAGAAAACCAAATCCTCAGAAAGTCTATGAAGTGTTTCCACATTAATATTCTCTTTGCAGGTGTTCTTTGCTTCACATTCAGGTACAAAAGCTGGACAGATTGTCCGCTGCTAGTCAGAATGAAGGGTGTCAGTGATCAAACATTCAGGCGTGTAATCAAACTGTGTCCCATCATGGCCACTGGGCTCCTCCAAAGTCGGCTGAAGTTAAATTAATCCGTGCTTAGGACGCTAATGGGCACGACTAATGAAGCTTATTCATTAATATGATTTACACCTCCTCCTTTCTTTCTTGTTTCAAACTCAGTCTCCGTCACGCTATCTCCATCTCATCCTGCCCCCGTTTCTCTATTTCTCTCGCTTTTGTTTCATTTCCACTTGTCTCTCACCTCAGTTGGTGACACAGGTGACTTACGGGGCAAATTAGCACCTGAGGTGGATATTAATACGCTAAAATACGTCACCTTTCCTCTTCTCTTTCCCACCCTTTGTTAGGCAAAGCTTTAAAAAGGTTTTAAGAAGAGCATTAGTTTGGCCTGCATGGATTTATCTAAGGCCCTACCAATATATCAAGTGTGGGACATCTGGGCAGGGCTGGGCATAATGCCATGCTGCTCTCTAGGTGTGTGTGTGTGTGTCTCTTCAGGCTTATTTACAGTAAGACATGTCTAATGGCTGAGCAGATAGTGTGTGTGTGCGTGCGTGTGGGTGTGTGTAGGCATCTACAATATAGTGTTTTGCTGAAATTCAGTTCATAAGCAAATTCCTTTAAGGCAAAAAGCAAGATGAGGAAAGATGAGAAGAGGGAAAATACTGAAATATTATCTTTGTTGTCATCCTCATACATACACCAAGTGTGTACTTTGTTTAATGTGCCTCGTGTAAATGCTCTCTACCATTGATAAACACACACTTGCACACACACATTCCTCAATGTGATGCAAAATACCTCTTCCCCCAGTCATTTTTACCTCCATATTCTCCATTCAGCTCACATTAATGGAAATTGTAGCTATTCATGCGTGCCTCTATAACCTTGATGGATTTACATTAGTGGTCCTCTATAGGATGATCACTTAAAATGGGAAATTGGTGCTTAAAGAGCTACACTGATTCACCCAATAGAGTAGGGAAATTGGTCCCTACCGTATAACTTTTGCATATCCATGAAGTGTTGTATTATAGTTTTCTAGCTTTAATTCCCACAGCATCTATTTCCTGTGTCTCAGCTTTCACAAAATGTTTCTCATTCAGCTGTCTAATGCGTTCAACATTCAATCTTGCAAAGGATTACGTATGCAGTTGCACATCACACGCAGTTGGCAAAAAAGGCACAGCGACAATATAGCAGGCAGAACACTCCCACCCCCCCAAACACAAACACAACTGTGGTGTAAAGTGATCTTTTCTGCCATCTGCGGAACATCTCCAAAACCTCTGATGTGTCGAAACTGAAATGCATTAAAGAGAGAGGATTCCTTCAGTGGCAGTGAGTTCACACACTTTGTCAAGGCCCTCTTGTAAGCCCTTCTGAGAGTTCCCGTGGCAACTGCGTCACTCATGTCCAGTGTTGGGGAAGTTACTTTTGAAATGTAATAGGTTACAGATTACTTGTTACCCTGTTATCAAAGTAATGTAACTCATTACATTTGATTACTTATGCTTAGAACAATATGCATCGATTTGATTGGCAAGAGGCGGTGCAAATTCAAACAAGAGAACCAATCAAAAACAATGCTCAAAACTTGAGCGCATACTGCCAAATGAATGGAACCTGCCTAGACACAAAGACAGCTCCTTGTAAGCCATCATACCCTTGATGGTGTTGCACTCTTTGCAACACCACCTTTGGCTGGTGGTGGCTTTGCTGACCCGCGTTGTCCGAAAACATGCCAAAAGAAGGCATTCCTGTATGGCGAAAAGATGCAAAGCAACAGAACGAATGTTATATTCTACATATGAGCTTTTAACTGAAAAGAAACCTTAAAAGCTATTAAGGACTTGGAAATGCAGGAAAGTGGGGCAGAAGATGACTCACAGACAGGAACCACAATTAGTTGACACAGAACAGGAGAGGGATCCTGACACTGAAGTGTGACCTTTTCAATGAACACCTACAGGTAACCTCTTCATGAACATAATATTCCACTTTTATAATATTCCACTTTATTTTTAACTTAAGCAGTGTGTTTGGATTGAGCATGAGAGAATCCATTCATCAGTTATGCATGAGATGCTCTGATCTGGCCAAGTCTCTGGGTAGAGGCTAGTGGCAGGAATCATTTCTGGTCAATTTAAGTGATAAATGTCTATATTTTATGTAAACAATGAAGATAATTATTCTGCGTGGTACTGTCCACTTTGAACTATAGTAGGGGAGGTGTGGCATGCAAGATGAAGAGACAGTCTTCTCTTCTTTTCGCCTTCCAGTCTTCTTAGAAAATACTCAGATCTTCGGAAAAGAAACCATTAAAAACGGAGAAGGGCAAGAAGAACAGCATCAATGCTCTGTGGCATTTGGTGTTTTGATGATGGTGGTGGAGGGGCGCTGTTGAACATATTGCTCCAAAATCTCCCATAGATGTTTAATTGGGTTAAGAGCTGGTGACTGTGAAGGCCATAGCATAAAATTCACATAATTTTCATCTTCATCAAATGATTCAGTGACCCCTTGTGACTGCCTTTGTTATATTTCTGTACTCATTTAGTCATATTTTTCCTTTAATCTGTCACCAATCTGTATATCGGTGCTGCCTTTACTCAGTGCAAAGATCCGAAGGCATCATCATGTACTGTAGGCTTATTTTTAAACGGACAAGCAAAAAAATCCAGTTATTTATACTGAAATTTTGACATCCATTAATTGTTATGCAATGGCTATACCCTATAACTACAGAAGGTACATGGTTTAGTATCAGTTAACATGCAGAATGATTTATTATAGGCTCTGTGCATGAATGTACCAAAACCATAGTATGACATGTTAATTATATGTTATAAGTTTGCAAACTGCAATGAGGTCTGAGCTCCTCAGCTGTTTTCTACTCACAGATTTACTGCATGTTCTGCATCTTCCTCATTTACGTATATGTATGTTTTTGGCTGAGCAATCTCTTATTCAAACAACAATGCTCTGAGAAATCACACTTTACTTGCAAATCATTTGTTCATTCAGTATGAGAGACACATTCTGCATCAGTGCTCTTTGCATAGTCCCAGCTCCAAGCAAACTTGTGTCGCTAACAACAAAATGATAAGACAAAATGAGATATAATGCTTATTAGACTCGGGTCTCTATCGCAGCAGAGCAGACAGGAGCTTGCGCCTTTTGGAGGGAAGCTGTCTGGGGAGTTGCCAGGCAACAGGGCTGTAGGCGGCAGGCGGCCCCAAAGCGGTGGTGATGGCAGTAAAAGTGCCCGTTCACTGTCATTTTTCACAGCATTAGCCCTCTAACGGGATCACTCTGGGAGGGCTGGAGCGGGCACGGTGCTGCCAGATTGTCTATGGAGAGATAGAGTGAGATGAGGCGATGAAGGGAGTGATGGAAGGAAGAGGGAGAAAGAAATGAAGGATGGGATGGAGAGAAAACAGTAGCAAGAAGTATGGATGGAAAGATGGAAGTTGAAATGAGTGGAATAACAAAGGGATAGCAGGATAGATGGAAGGAAGGTAGCAGTGATGGCATGGACAGAAGTAAGAGAAATGTTGTCAATCCCATTTCCTCAAAGAGATATGAGAACAAAAAGTGAAGGGAAGATAAAATTATCAAAGGAAGAGATAACTGGAGAGCAGAGGGGAGGGCTAGTGAACACAACAGGAAGAAGAAAGGTGAAAGGTGGAAAGATGGAGGTTAAGAGTTGGGACAAGCTAACTAGTTGTAAATTCCAACTTTTTATACACATAAATAATTATACGGAGAAACATAATGCACAAAGATAGAAACAGAGAGAATGAAGCAGGACATTGTCAGCCAATTTGTTATTTTCTCTTCTTCAATGAGCTTGTTGCAGCCCATTAACTACACTTGATTAAAAAAAATCTCCCAGCTTGGTACATGAATGTGAAGGCGGGAGGCTCTTAAATCTAAAACTTAAGAATTAGCTGCTGAAAAATCTAATCCAATCAAAACTGACATGATCATTTTGATAATGTCCATGTTTGCTTCTGTTCTATTTCAGGTTGGATTCTTTGATAACAAAGCTTGTGAATGGGATGCTATTCAGCAATTGACTCTCAAGTCTCCAGTTACCATGCAACAATGATGTACCTTTTACACAAATGAAACTAGCCATGAATGTGTTCATTGTGATGAATTAGCTATCTCAGGAAAGTTCAAAGTCTTTTCAAGTTTATTCTTAAACTGTACTGAATTCATTAGAAATCAGTGGCTGCCTGAAAGGAAGCAAATTACATTTAAAAAAATCGAAGTATGATGCGCTTTGGAAAATTATTGCCACTAAAAGGTTACTCCAGCATTTTAAGTTTTTGCATTAAAGTTGACTCACGAGAGAAGAGACAAATTTAAAAAAAAAAAAAAAAAAAAAAGAGTGCTCAAAAGAAGCAGAGGCTGAGATATCCCGACCTCCTCTGCCTCCTAAAAACTCACTTTTTTCGAATCCTAGACCTTCAGTTTGTAATGCAGGCTTCATCGATCATCATTATTTTGTCATCAGATCAATCCAAAGCCACAGAAGACACCATAGGCTGCAACTGTTTTCACAGGCTGGTTTGGAGTAAACTAGATTTCTTGCGTAAAATCGATTGAGTGCCCCAAGATTTTTTTATAAACTCACTATGACATGCAAAAATAAAAACTTCTAAAATCAATTAAAAAAATCTTTAAATGTACAATATAAAAGTGCAACAACATAAAAAAACAGTGAAAGCCACAAAGAGCATCCTGTATGTCTTTTTTTTCCCCTTGACTCAATGATTACAGCTAGCGGGGTTTGTTTCTGGATATGGATCTCGCTCTGACTGTTTGATGGCCTCTGGCCTGCTGGAGAGCATGGAGCAGGGAGAGATAGACCAACAAGTGAGGGAGGAAATAGAGAGCTCACTCATTGTCACCTGCAGCTACTTCACACAGAGGTGTGTGTGTGAGAGCATATGTCCCCGTGGGTGCGAACGTTTGCACATTCTGTGAGCACACATACGTAATGTGACTGTGCTTGTGTATGTGTGTGTGTTAGTGATTGCTTGTGTGCAAAAGTGCATGTGCGTGTACAGAGCTATCAGGCAAACACTGACAGAAACACTCCATCACTCATGCTGGCAATTACAACAGAGGAGATTCCAGCGTGGTGAAAGAATGAGGACGAGATGGGCACAAAAGAGAGGTATTGTGGGTGGAGCTTTGTGGCGATATATGTCGGTGTAGTATTTTGAAAAAGATGAGAAAATCACTGTGATAAAAAATGACAGAGGGAAAGCCAGAGAAAATAGCCCGTGGGAGAGAAAATGGGAATCTCTGAAAGAAAAATAGATTTCTTTTTGTCCTCAAGAGAGATCATAAAAGTTTTATTATAAAAATGTTACATTAAATGCTGCTATGATTTCTCCAGGGATTAAATAATTTACATTTATGTATGCTGAGGCTAATGGAAATATCTATTAGAACAGTAAGCAATCTCATATGCTGTATATTAAATAATAATAACAAATTTAGATTTTCTGATTTGTGATTGGTAATGTGATGAACGTCAGCGGATGGTATCATGTTTTGCTGATGCCCAGGGTAGCAGCCCCGCCAACTGTTTGCCTGGGCACAGAGACAGAGAGAGAAACACACCGAGTGCCGTCTGATAGAGATGTCACATAAACACAAACACATTATCCTGTGTGGCATCAACTGTTTCAGATTTTTTTGTATTTTCTGTGTGTCACTGTCAGCCTGTCTCTGCTGTCTTAAGGTAACTACTATTTTTAAGATTGACGAAGAAGCGACCCAAGAGGCACTGTCCTGTGATATAAAATGCAATATTTGATTTACAATCTCACCTACTGGGGGGAAACAGGAGAAGCAACCGCAAGTATTTAGCATGTTGGGAAATGTGTGACAGGGATGGAGACATTTAAAGAGTGAATGAGGGATTGTAGAAAAATCAGGATGTGAGATGTGGAGAGTAAAGGGGAGAGAAAAAAACACATCAAGAGCACAGAGGGCAAAGCGATGGGAGGATGAAAGGCATCCTGGTGCCACAGTAATTTGTAGGAAGTCATTTGAAAAGGAGCGAGCACCGTTTTCACGAGTTCTCTATGCAGTTCTGAACAGCAGTAATGGCCTTTAGACAAGCAGATAGGAGGACATGCATAGTGGGTGATTAGCTCAGCTGGTTAGACAGTGAGGTTGACACTAGTGATGCCAAGAGAAAAGAATTGAGAACCATTTAGGAGAAAGGTTCTTGTAGGATCACTACGACATAACAATTACATGTCCAGCAATCACCCAGATGTCAACCTTAACCTAATTTCACAGCAGCATTGATTGCCTCACCCTAATCAAAGCAGCCTTTGATCCCAATCTTCCATAAAGTATGCATATAGTTTCCTGGTACAACTGCAACTATAACTGCTGTAATTTTTGTATTTTAAGAGTAAATGCTCCAAAATTTCCCCTCAAATTCCTGTTCTACTGGTTGAGTTTAAACAAAGTTGTGGCAATTATCAGTGTAATCATCTGTGTTTATTTTGCTGCATGGACTTTTTTTGCTAGTGACACACCAGCTAAACAATCATTTCCACACAATTCTACTGTATAACAACAGCAGGTAGCAGCTTTAAATGGTTTGTAAACGCAAGGAATCATGCTGATTATTTACTGCCATGTTTCACACATGAATTCACCCAAGAAAGTACACAGCAGGTATTGACTGAGTCTTATGAGGGTCGATTGTGATTAAGTGAATTGCGTCATTCCCTTATACTGCGTAATGCCACCCTCGTCTCATGAGTGATGTTTAAAACCAGCTCTGCCTCCCAATTTGACAACCTCTGCCTCCCCACTGAGGTGATGAGATTTATAAAGGACCTTTTCTCTGTTGTTGCTGGCATGTGTGCAATAACAGCAAAGCACATGATTCCATCACTTGCTGAGGCTCATGACCAGATGACGAACATCAGATGACGTGCAGAGTCACTGCACCTGTCAGGGTCTGAAAAGTTCTGGATAAGTAAATCAGCAAAAAGAGAACTTATCAAGGAGGCTTGCACCAATATTTGGTTCAGCTTACAATACTCATACTCAATCAGAATCAGCTTTAAACCCCTTTGCCTCTAATTTCTTTTTTAAATGTGTAATTATACTGTACTGTGACATCTAAGCTAATTTGTATTGGAATGTAGCCGGTTTCTGTGTGCAAAATGTGTGTTTATTCAGCATTACTCTGCACTTTTTTTTTAGAATTAAAAGTTGTTTACAACACAAGATTTTGAATATCTTAGATAAAGTGGAGGATTAAGTGTTGCTTCATGGGCTGAGAAAATTGTCCTACTTCTTAAGCAAAATAAACCCTTATCTGGAAAATGCATTGTCACTGCTGAAAACTGGGCTGTTTCTATTGGCTCACGAAAAGCTGATGATTTTGAGATACATGGTTTTCAAAGGACAGCGACAACTTGCAAAAATGAAAGAACATCAGGTTTTCATCTAGGGAATAAGTTAAGTGATGTTAATGTAATACTGAGGTGAAGAGGTTGTCTTGTGATTTTCCCTTTTGTACTTTATTAACAAGTCAAAAAAAAAGACACTGATATTTTGAATTTCATAAGGCACACACACACACACACAGACACACGCAGACATCAACTGATATATGGTTATTTGCCATCCAAATCTTTAAATAGTCTAGTGCTGTAGAAAGAGAAACAAAAGAAAGTGAAGAAGGAAAAAGCCGGTGAGAAAGGGTTTGGGGGAAGTCAGGGAGAAAGAGAGGGAGGGTAAGGGTGCCCCCGGCCGAGACTGACCTACATGCAGAGGGGCCATGGTGGCAGGGCAGCAAGACGCCACTGGCACTCCAAGCCATGTGGGTCTCAGCCATCCCACTTCACAGTGTGTGTGAACACCATCTTAACTGTACGTGTGTGCGTGTGTGTCTGTGCGAGAGAGCCTGTGTGTGGTTTACTGTAGTGTTCTAGTCACACCGGATGGGTGACCATGATATTCCACTCCAGTGCATCTTCACAGATATTATTCTGGCTCACTTAGGAGAGACAGCGAACAAGGTAGAGGCAGAAAGAAAAAAAAGGTAGACAAACCCCCCCCAAAAAACACAGAGATAAGATGAAACATGCAAATAAAATATAATGAAACATAATTTCACTGTTCTTTATGCCACTTCTACACATACACACACTCCAATCTTTCAATCTTTAATCTTCATTAAAACTACAGAATTCACATCTCACCATATAGTTTCCATCCCTCTGAAGACTCTCCTCCCCTCCTTTCCCCTTCCCCACTAATGATGATAAAATGATCTCTTTACTTGAATATGTCTGTCTGCATTTAAATATTTCTGCTCTCTTGCTTGCTTGAGCATCCACCGCCTTTTCTTCCTTTTTTCATACAAGCCTGTAATCCCATTTGTGGACTAATCCTTCTGATAGAACCATGGCCCACCGACCTTCTACTCACCACTGCGCCAAATTGGCAGTGGCATGATGAAATTGTGAAAGGATTTTTTTTTTTTTTAATTCCCCTCTCTGCAAGTAAATGGCACAATGCTGTTTTGACAAAAGGACTGATTCTAATGTCGTTCAGATAACTGGCTGACCTGCCAGTGCCTCAAGACTGGCACCAAACCTGAGCGTCATGCTGGGAAACAAACAACCCGTTGAGGGTCAGTTTTCTGTTTTTATTCTTGGATGACTATCCTAGACTAAGATATGCTCACAGTGTTTCCTTCCCTGTTTCCAGTAGACATCGCTCAGCATGGTTTATTCTGAACCATTAAATTGGTCGTGATGTGTCAGCGTACGTGTCAAGTCTTACATTTATACCTGGGAGTCACATTTGAGTGCCTCTGCTGGCATCTGATGGCTGTGAAGTGGAAATGAATCGTCACTATCAATGAAAATCCCACTTCGGTGATAAAATGTCAGTTACTGTGCTCCTGACAGCGCTGTCAGCAGGGGTGGCGATCACACCAGCCAGCAGGAATCTCTACCAAAGTCATTTTCATTGTCTGACATGTTTTGGAAGTTTTAAGTGTTCAACATCAGAAGATATGAAAAGCCATAGTTCCGCATACATGCTCTCAATCGCCCGTCTTGTTATTTGCATCACTGTTACGTTGAGAGATAGGTGCAATGAAAGCACAACCAGCAAAAAATATGATGAAATTCGAAGTGGGCAAAACAATACAAGACAGAAAGAATTACTTAGCAGAGCAAGTTTTGAAGTTGAGAGGTGAAAGGTGGAGAAATGCAAAATATTTTTTTAGGCGAGCCGCTTGTACCACAACTTCAAAAGAAGACACTTCAAAGTAGCGTAACAGAACTTACTGCCTCTTCCACATATGCAAAAGCACACAAAGGGCATGCACACAAACACATACATACACACATACAAACACACACACACACACACACACACACATTTAAATGAAGACAAGAACCCACACATGCTGGCACAAGCACTAAGACAGAAACAAGTACATTATAGTGCTCACAAACAGACTTATTCACTCATTTATGCATTCTCACAAAATTACAGCATAATGGCACACACACAAATACACAACACTACATTATAATAAAATATGCACACAGTGAGATCAACACACACACACACACACACACACACACACACACACACACACACACACACAGACGCACACACACACACACACACACACATACACACACACACACACGAGTGCAGCTCCCTGGGCTCCAGCAGGGAGCTGCCTTAACTGATTTATTAAGAGCTAAACGCATCATTAGTGTAAGCGGCTAACCCTGAACATTGGGCTCATTAGAATATGCAAATGCTGTGGTATAGCCTGGCAGTCTGTTACATTGCAAGCTAAGGCTTTTATTATCATACGCTCAAACTGCTTTTATTGCTGCTATTCTTTAACATAACTCCCTGTCATAATGCTAGCTTTCATCAAAGTACCCATCTACACACTGCATAGCTTTGGGCTGTATGTTGGATGTAACTGTAACTGCCTAGTTGCCACTGTTGCAGAGGAGGTGGATACATCATTATAGAAGTTTATACAGTACTGGGGGGATTAGGTAGATTTCTTGGGAGGTGTATAATACCAGAGAAGTGGGAATACTGTTAATGAGATCTGTATACTGCTGGGAGGAGGGTACATATCTTTGGAGGTATGGTAGTACACCACTGCAGAGGTGGAGAAGAACTTTCTCTGCTGGGTTTTGTACACAGATTTCATTGGATGTATACTTTTAGATGGAAGCAAAGTCTTTGAAGGACATTCAGAGATGCTGAATTACCTTAATGACAAAGAGTGCTTAGTCGTGATTTATATATTTAAGAAACTCCAAATATGCCACATGATTTTTGCTGGGTTGTCAATGGGAGGATCTCAGAGTCAGTCAGTTAATATCACCATACTCACGAGTGTTCTATCTCTCTGACCCAAATATAGCAATACTCCGGGTCTCTCTGGGAGCCAATTACCTCATAACGTACAACGATTGGCTTGCCTCAATCATAAATCGTAAATAATGTTTTTCTATTTTTAAATGTTTGTTTTAAAGCAGTTTTAAACAAAATTTTTGGCCACTTGGGAAGAAGTTCTAAACATTAATTCGGGGTCATGTTTCTGGCCTCTTGACCAAGGGAAATCCAATATTTACTTTCCCTCTAGCTCTGTGTTGTCCTAAGGGAAATACATGGCCACCATGTTCACCACCTAGTCGGTATTAATTTGCCGTTCAGTGCTGAAAGGTAGCGTATGTGGGTTTATCTGAGCTTTTTTTTGTTTGAAACAGCTGCCTGTTGCCGCTGGAAACAAGGTTGATGAGAGTGAATCAAAACAGTGAGGTTGTGGCTATATAATCACAACAATGAGCTGAAAGACACTAAAATGTGTGTTTGATAATTCTCTTCTGTGGGTTCCTCTCTGTGAGCAACATTTTTCACATTACACATAATTAGATCCATGTTAATTTAAAAATATTGATTAGTGCAGCTTTAAATTTTTTTTGTCAATGTAGCATATGTATTGTCCTAAGTTTATCTTAAGACTGCACACTGCTATAAATATCCGTAATGATACTGTAAATACTTTAATAGCATATGGGTATTCAGACGCTTCAGTAAAGGTATGTCTTTATTGTGTTCAATGATTGAATACAAAACACTGATTTGTATGTTGTCGGTTCCTATCACTGGAAGACTCAAAGGAGGTAAGATTCTGAATTTGTGGATAAGAGCACTCTTCCACATCCCCAGCACCTCACCTCAGGTAAATGAAACCATCGTCCACACAAACACACTACTTTTAAAACCTTGGTGTTACTCTTTATCTTCGGGACCATAATCAGGATTTGTAGCTGTGAAGAAGCTCATAAATCCTGGTTGATTCAGTGACAAATGGAAAGCACCAAGAACCGGGGATAAGCCATCAGATATGACAAGTTACTCTCACACATCACCTTACCAACTCTCACTTCCCTTTAAGCTATCTCTCTTTTTGCTGGTGCATAAAATGGGCCCTGTTTTGGCCTGTTTGCCAACTTGCAGACAGGCCAGTGTTTGATGACTCTAAACTTTATCTGCAGGAGGACAGACAGTCCACTCCAGGACAGATGGACTCTCAGTGTACCTGTAAATCAACCTTCCCAGAGTTTGTGGAGGTGTTTGACCAAAGTGAGGAATAAAACACAAGCAGCAGATATTTATATTCTACACTTTTATACAACAAACACACTGCTCTGTGCCCTCTGCTCCAAACAATGATACATTGCATAAATCTCATTTTAATGGCAAATTTCCCATATATAATTCAGCTCCAGCGCTTGATTGAATGACCGAAGATGACCTTAGTTGATGACCTTTTCCCTCTTCTTATTTCATCATTCCACTTGCTACACTCCCCCTTTTATCCCATTCTTATTCCTTTTCTCTCTTTTCTCCTCAAGGCTATAATTTTCGATTTGGTTCAATACCAAAATGGCCTTTGGTGGCAGTCCTTTATTGCAAACCATCCCCACTAATTATGGACCACAATACACCGAAATAAAAGCCCAACATCATTATGTCAGTAATAACCCCTTTTCATTTTACACACGCTACACTACATTTCCCATCATCCTTTGTCAAACAAATGTGTGCCAGAAACTCACTTTACTGCCAGGAAATAATTTCCATTGTTCTCCATTCGTTTTCTCTCCCTCCCTGTTTACACTGTCTGATACAAGACCATCTAATTATATCGTATAATATCTTCCTCAGGAAATTACTGGAAATGATCTGCCATGTTAACATTAATTGAACAGGCGGTCCTACTGTATTTAAACCCGCCACAAGCGAGAGCAATATGTTCACAGAATGAATTAATTTGCTTGCAGGTACTTCCCGCTCCAGTACCTAATAACATCAAATGCAACAGTGATTCAACACAATAAGAAAGCAGACGATAAATGACCTATTTCAACCTTCTTGCAAATATTCATTTTTTCTTATCCTTTATGTAGGAAGAGAAAATTGACTAGGAAATCCCCACAAGGCATTTCCCTGTTTGAAAAAGCAAACAGCCTAACACCATAATTCTCTGGAAACATGCTGTCATCATGATATTTGATTATCCATGTTGCTTATGGACGGCACTAAGGATCTCTCTACCTCCAGTAGAGGGAAACCACACAATCCTCTTTTTAGGAATCTGTCTCTCCGTGTCTCTTTCTCTCTGCCTCTCCCTCTGTCCCTACAAACCGAGAGCAGTAATTGAGTCCTTTGAGGCCCTGAGTTGCCATGAGCCCTGAGTTGTAGCTGCTTAATTGGCTGTGTTATTCACAAGGGAATCACAGTGTACTGTACTGTGTTAGTGGTGGAGGCCTCTGAGTACAGTTTGTCTGCTTTTCCAAGGGAGTAGATGGCAATATTTATACTGACTGCAATTTTGCACCTTACTCTATGCATATAGTAGTGTGCCTTTGATGGGGACTTTTGCCTGCTGCAGAACTCATAAACTTTTCTCTGCTGTTGTTATATAACTCTGTCCCTCCCCTTTTCCTACTTTACCATACCATTGTCATCTTAACCATCTCATCATCTAACTCTCTCTCCTGCTACTCAGCCCTCCCCTGTCTCTTCTTCTGTCTTCTCTTCTTTTCAATTTCCTCAACAAATATACATTTTTAATCATAGACTCAATCTCAAATACTACTTGTTTTACATGTTAAAAATCTGCCAATATGGTAAGAAATGTTTTCTTGTTTTGCTCCTTCACCCAGTTTAAGGATGTTGACAGGTGCTTGCCACTTGATTTTTTGAAGCAAACATCTTTAAACTTAGAAATACAGGAAACTAGCAGATAAGAACATCTTTTTCTATATCTTTGTGCCTTCAATTTAGTTTTTTTTTTTAACTTTAGTGGGGTTAAATAAATCTTTAAAACTATGGCTCATGTGTGGTCTCCCTCTGTCTTTCTGCGAGATACTGTATGGAAGTTAATGGGAGGAGACAGCATAATACATCCCCTCTCCTCCGCAGCCCTCTGTCAGCTGGCCTCAGCCACAGTACAGGAGTCAGTAGAGCTACCCTATACTGCAAAACTGTCCAATTATTGTGCATGAATTTTCTGGGATTAAGTAATATCATCCTGACACGAGTCAAGTGACCAACCTTATGTCAACCTTATGTATTCGCTTGCTTCAATAAAGGTCTCTCAGCAGGTGGAAGGACATTTGACCTAAAGAAATGATTCCACCTCAGTGGTAGTTTTCAGGTGTTTTAAGAGAAGCAACACTTAGAATCGACTACATATTAGCATTATTTTTTACAGTACAGCTGTATTTTAGAACCCTCTCCAGGCCTAACAGTATTCCTTCACTCTTCGCTTTTTGTCTGTCTTTCTCATCTTTCTCTCTCCTCTCCACATTCTTCTAATTCTTCTCCATCTTGTACTCCTCTAGTGACTCCATCTCCAGTTTTTTTTGTCTCATCCAAATCTTTCTTGTTTCAATTTATTTCATTTTTCCTCTCAGTTACCCACATGCTTCGCTTCTTTCCCCTTGTTTTTCATATTTTCCTTAATACACTACTGTCTTGTTTCACTTCCTCCTCCATTCCCATCCTCTCTCCATTTTCTCTGTTCTCTGGTCCCAATTGTGATGGAAATCTTGGAGCTGGTTAATTCAGAAGTATCAGGAGAACCTTTGATGTCTTGAGCAAAAATTAATGACACTTAATTGATTCAACAGACCCTGGGATACAAGTGCATGAAGTTGACACGTGAATGTTACCACAAAATCTGAAGGAAGAATTGTGAACAATCCCACGTCCAGGTAATGATTCATTTAGGAGACAGCCAAGCTCGAGTCAAAACATAGAGACCTTGCTGTAAGATTGTTTACTTTAGCACCCGGGTTCTCATGGCAACGGCCACGAGGAGAGGTCAGTCTGCCTGGGGAAGGACAGAGAGGAAAATTCCTTCATACCAATCCAATGCCTACGGGGTCCAGCCTCTTGCTCGACCTTGGGGAGAGACCTAATGATGCAGAAATGCAGCGGTGCTCTGCAGGAGATCCATGATGCGCTGTGAGAGCAGGAAGAAAGCATGCACACACTTATATAAAAACACAAACGTAGGCACACATGCAAACATACACACACAGAAACAGCTGCAAAGGCGCAATTACAAACGTACTCCCACATGCCCGGGTACACCTGTGCGGGGCAAGTAGTGACATGAATGTGGCCAATGTGCCACACTGGAGCAAGGAGTAGAGAGTTATATGATAGGAGCATCAATAGCAGCCTGCAGGAGCTGACACAATGAGTTCAATGCCATTGGCTTAATATGACAGCCCTGCCAACACCTCACAGCCTCTGCATGGAAGACACACACACACACACACACATGCACGCACATACCCACACAAGCATGGGTGAGTCAGAGACTCCCAGGGGCATCTCTCCACCTAGCTAAAGCTTGGCTCTGACAAACACAACACCTTATGGTTGGCTACTGGTGCCCAAGGAGAAACAGTAACACAGACACTGTAATTCTATCCTTGTACCGTCTCTAACAGTACACATAGCACAACAACGTCTTACTGCACTTTGTATGCAGTACAGTATACATGCAATTAAGTAAGCTTCATGGTAAGCCAGTAAAAGATTCATACCTTGCATTGTTTGTGTTTATCACCTGGCTAAATGTGTGTGTGTGTGTAAGAGAGAGAAGGAGATAGGGTGTATAAACATCAGTGTGTGTACAGTAGTGGCTGATCAGCCCTCTGCTACATCAGCAGTAGGCAGGAAATCCATAAGAGCTTAACAGTCAATTACTTCAACTGTCATTGGCCTGCCATTGCCTTCCTCCCCAAGGACAGCAGCCAGTCACACCCAAGAATGATGCAGCCCCACCAATCACGGCAGAGGAGGATCCCACCTGAGTCATGGATAACTGAGGTGAGGTATTGCCACAGACGGGAAGCAGAAGCCAGATATTTTCAGGTGATTGATCACTGCAATACCTCAGTGAGTGTTCTTAATTTGTTGACATGCACACTGATAGTTAATTAACCCAAATTAGACTAGTAAGATTCAAAATATCAATGACGTATCACAGTGTCCCTGCTCACCTGAAGAAGAATAGATTTGTGTTACCTTGTGTTGTCAGAAACCAGTGCTTCTGACGTACTTTATGAGCAAAGATGCTGATATATTGCAAAAGGAAAAAAAAATGGATTCAAGATAGATGAGATCAAAGGGCAGATACATATCTTGCGCCTGAAAATGAAACTGTCAAAAAACATTTCAAGTAAGCTGTCCTCAAGGTAGCAATTTGTGTAGTCAGCAGCAAAGGGAGCTCATTTTTCCCTTTGTCATCTGACACACACCTCAGTGACGGCATCTGAGGCACGACTACACATGCATACACACACTAACATTATCCAATTTTAGCCTATTTCATCACCAATCCAATATATTTGGGCCATAGTTTAGAAAACATCTCTCTCACTGATGCTGGCTTCGCCTCCGGTCCAGTTAAAAGGGGAAAAGGATGCCAGGAAAGTGCCTATTTAGGAAGGAGATCAAAGCACTAGACAAATGCTTTTTGGACAAACAGTGCCTCATTGTGTTCCCATTTTAGCAGGAACATATGCTTTTCACAGTGATGGACTTGAAAGCTTTAAGAGTAACAGAATAACTGTGCAGTTTGGTACAGGATGCCAACACAGCCCTCCATGGTTTCATCAGCAGCTTCCCAAGATGTTTTCGATGCATAAAATGAGCAGCCATTATCTGGTGCACAAAAAAACCAAACGTCCATCTCACAGTCAATTTTCACAGGCCTCTCATTCTGTTTTGAACACACGCAAAACAATCACGCCGCGGAGATTTCACTGGCGCTTACAGTCATGCATGTCATTATCTTTCTGATTTATGTCATGTACCATCTAGATCATCACAGTGAGAGCCTCATGCAAAATTCAGGGATAAAAGGTGTATGTATGTGTGTAAGTATTTATGTAAGTGTAAGCATGATAAACACAGGTGGCAATGAGGCCAGCTGAGTGTGACACAAGAAAATTCTGACGTAGAAATATTATGCTTTGCCCGATCATTTGTGTTCTGACATGTTTTTTTTTTTATACACAAAAAGTTCAGTTACTTAGTTAGAAATTCTTAAAATGTCTTCTGCTTCTGCTTTCTTCACTGAAATGTCCTTCATCAGTGTACGTACAGTGGAGATTTTAATAGTCCATATCACACCATGATTGTCTCGTCAACTAGTTGTGATGTCAAAAAATCACGCTCGTACATACACGTCTTAAACTTACATTTAAGGTGAACACAGAGAAACTTTCCCCCTTCAGCAGATGAATGTGAAAACAGCCTTCTAGTGTCAAACTCGGCACACACATCATTCTGCACAGTGAAGCTCAAACATCCAAATGAAGGAGCAAGAAGCAAAACACATTTCTGAGTCGGGGGGGGCTTTAAAAATACATTGCATCTTGTGTTTTTTCTGCATGAATTGATTCCTTGATCAGTTATTTCAACATTTTACTCATCAATTCAAAGATCTGGGGACGTGGTGACAGTGTTGACACATCAGACAGGCGATACAAGCTGCAGACAAACTAATTATGTTTTAAACAACTCCCTAGTTCAGCCTAGCAGTCCATATTTCAGCAACAACACTGATGGCTAAGATGTCAGTGTATAAATTTAGTAACAGCTGTTCCTCACTGAATCCTTAATGTGCACTTTTTAAAATATGTTTAACAGTGTGTTTACACAGAAAGCATATCAGCAATCATCACTTTTCAGTTGTCCATCTTGCGCATGTTCTGACAGAACAGATATGCTATTATTTTTAATCAAGTCTACACAGGATACACATTATGCTTTTTCCCTCTGTTTTACACTCGGAACAACAGTGATTGTGTTTTGGGCTCTGAGCGCTGCTAAAAAGCAGGTGACCTACACTTAAGTTCTGTGCCAGAACGCATTCTGCGTAGATACACAGATGGAAGACTAAGCTACTGCTGCTAACGTGCTACTGACACCACACCTCCTGTGTGGACACGAAGTCAGTCTTAAGCCCAAACAAAGCTGATGACATCATCAGGGTTGAAAAATGATGCTGATGATGTCATTAAATTTACTTTTTCAAACTTAAGAAAGCAAAAGCCATTGCCACAGACGTACGTTAGACGTATACATACAGTATATTAAACTTCATGTCTAACATTGCTGGAGTGCCCCTTTAAAATACTCTGTCTTCGAGACATGTCTGTCAATGACCTCAGACACAGAGACAAACAGAGGGGGGGGAAACACCTACAGTATGTATCCGGGGACATAGTGATCTCCACAGAGAACGGCATCAACCGATCGAACAGGAGATACACGATTAGAGAGAGAGTAAACCCCAGCAAAGCAGAGTAATAGCTTCTCTCTGATGTCCCAGCCACATGGAGCTGGCAGTGTGACAGAGAGATTATTATTATCGTCAGATGGTCAGATGGTGGTTGTTTTCAAGGCTCAGCTGGTTGAGTTTGGCCACTGGGATCATCACCAGGTGCTGCCCTGCTGTCCTCCCTGGGCACAGACCCACCATCGGAGGGCACTGCAGGGTTGGTGCATTCCCTAGCAGCCAAGATTGTCACTAGAATAATCTTAGAAACACAACACGATTTGTTTTTTTTTTCTTTTTACTTAATGGTGCCAGATTTAGATCATATTATTATTTAAATGAAGAGGTAGGGAAGAAGGGAGAAAGTGTTGGACAAGCATACTGAAGGAAACAGGAAAGAAAGGAAGAACAAAGGGAAGAAAAAAGACAGGAGTACACAGTCTGTGGACTTTGCTGTTGGAGTGCGTGTCCTTGAATTCATTTAGTCCAAAATGTAAGAATAGAATTTCTACTCTGATTCAGGCAGATTAATTAAAAACCAAAGCCTTGTTAATTATACCAGGCTATCTCAGACAGATGAGCCCTCTGATGAGTTGTCTGTCCCTCTCTATGACACTCACTTCAGCTCCTCTGGTGTTGTCCCACTTTAGTTGCAGCTTCTCTGTCTCTAGTTTATTTATACATGTGGGACATAAGTTCACATTCAGCCCTCTTTTACCCTCTGTCATGGGAATTCTGCGCTTCAATGCCAATCTTGCTGATTATTCACACCTTACTGATACACACACGGCGGTATACATTGGTAATGTGGAAGGTTTAACATCTTTTGTTTTATTTCTTTACTATATACAAGCTGTAAGGAGCATAATGCAAAGTATTTGAGGGTTGAGTTGGGACTGTGCTGCAACAAAATGCTACTACTCCCTCGCTGCTACTTCTCATTTCTTTCCTTTTATAGGTGTAATGAAGAACAGCGAATACATCTCTCTCTCTCTCTCTCTCTCTCGCTTGCTCTCTCTCATCTCTCGTCTCTCCATTTCTCTGCCACCTTATCGATCCCCCAATCCAATCAGGCTCTTGCGGCTACGTGAATCTCATTCTGAGGACATGGCAGCACATTTAATCTGAGCACAAATCAATAGCAGTATGTCTTGTGAAGGAATGTAAACTGTATACCTATTTATATATTGAAAATGTTTTTGTATATGCATATGTACAGTACCAGTCAAAAGTTTGGACACACCTTCCCAGTCTCTTGAATAAGCAAAGTGTGTTCAAACTTTTGAGGGCTGTAAATCAAGCTTTGAAATAAATGAATGTAAACTGAAAATACTGTAAATCAGATGAGAGTGTCTAACCACAAACTCCCCCGGAGTTAGCCTTACGGGTGTAATAAAGAGAGAGTCATAACATACACACAGCCATCAGTTATAAACAGATTAACCAACATCATACTGGTTTATACTTTTAACTAAGATGCTATAATCTGTTTGTGACATTTACATTGTAAGTGATGTTGGACAAAATCCACAGCCCTCACTTTTAACAAAAATGTACTTAAACGTTTATCTGAAGATAATATGAGGCTCCGGCTGTCTAAGTCAGTCAAATAAAGCGGATATTTTCCACAGTTACAGTTTGTTTAGAAAAAAATAAAATTCCCTCTTGATGGACAATGTTTTCCTGTTCAGCTGCAGTGGAACAAAAACAGGGAATATGGCACTAACAGGACTGTAACTTTGAAAGATATTGACTTGATCTGACTAATTGGGATGGCTGAAGCTTCATATTACCTTCAAATAAACTTATAAATACATTTTTACACAGAAGGACGGCTGTGGACCCCCCCCCCCCCCCCCCATCACTTACATTTAAAGTGCATTATGAAGGGATCGTCTAATGGCCAGTATGAGCAGGAGGAATGATTACAACAAGAAAAACATGTGTCAGTGTTACAATCCCGTTAGAGAATGATATAAAAACAGTAGATACAGTGAATGTAGATGAATTGATGAAATGGTACAGATAGATAAAGTAACAGATAGAGGAAATGCAGCTTCCTTGCAACCTGACACCTCACTGCAGATACAGTACTTTCTATATGAGAAATACTGCACTGCTGTTATGGCTATTTTGAAACTGCAGGGAAACTCTGCAATCACTCATTCATACATACACACAACTCATGCCCATCCCAGAGGATCATAAAGTGCAGGGCAGGGTGAGTCTGCATTTCCACCTACACTGAGTATGAAATTTCAATGTGATGATATCAGGCACACCCCCAATTTGCTGTTTCACACTTTCTTTGCTCTCCCTCTCACTCCTTTCTTCTCTCAGTAACTATCGTTGCTCTTTCTAACTCAATCTGACCCTCCCTCCTCTTCGTTCCCTCCCTCTATCTCTCCCTACCCTCCGAGCTGTCCCTACCTGCTTATAATGACTAATGAATGTGAAATAAAGAGGTGCTACATTTGCAGTGCAGATAAGATACTGCAACTGTATGTTTTTTCCTCCTGCATCAGATTAAACCACAGTGATGAACACAGACGCACTGTGTCACGCATGGAGAACAAACCCATCCATTAGCCATTAGAGGTAGTGCACAGGCGGGCAAAATAAAAATACGGGCTGACAAATGCACAAAAACACACACTCACACAATTTGGTGAAGGGCAGTAAGGCAGTCGATGGTGCACAGTGTGCCAGTCAGGTTAATTACCAGACAGATGGCTGTCAGTGACGTTGGTAAGATGTGGATGTGGGGCGGAGAGGGTGACATGTGAACGACACCTCCTCTGTAAACATACATAAGTAATGCATTAACATAGACGGGTGATAAGTAGAATATGCTAACACACACACACACACACACACACACACACAATCCAACTGGCAATCAGCTGATTCTGCTTACAGCATGCAATGATCTCTTCACTGCTATCTAATCATCTTCCAGCTATTTTCTCTCCCACCCCTTCTCTCTCTCTCTGCCATCACCTCTTCTTGCTCTCTCTCTCTCTCTCTTTCTCTTCGCTCCTAACACTTCTTCTGCGTCGCTGCTCTCTCGCTAATCCACAGTGACACATTTCCCATTCAAATCTCAGGCAGAGAGCGCCTGCCTCGCTGCAGCTGATAATGTGCAATGCGCCACAGAGAAGCAATCAGACGATTTAACACAGAAATAAACAAGCAGTTCGCACATGACAGGTAATTCATCATTAATGACTGTAATTTCTAGCAGTCATTTCTAGTTCTGGGCCTTTATAGTTAACGTGTCAACATGCTACTGCTGCTCTATTCCATTGTGGCAATCATACAGTAAAAAAAAAGCCAAATGCATTCAAGCTGAAGTTATAGCATTATGCAATGTTAAATGAAGCAGTGAAGGCTGGGATGGTGCGCTTCTTTTTCAACTGGAAATTATGCTAACATAACTCAATAACTTAATCTGTGATGTTTCATGCTAATCTTGCAAGATGTTAAATGTTTGTGACTTCAGTGAAGACACTAGCTCTTCCTGCCTGCCTCCCTGATCCCACTGCTACATCAAACTTGAGGGGGCGTAAGATTTCCTTGAGAGAAAAAAAAAGGGTAAAACTAGGATGTCATGCAGCCCTGTAAGAGGCAATAGTGAAGCTAAGTGGATGGGGTATAGTTCAACTAGTGCCATATGGTTTACATCCTCCCCCTCCTGTGATGCATTTTCAGAGCGTATTGATCCAGGACATTCATAATCTCCCTCTGCTCTTTGTGTTTCCGGAGGTTTGCGGATGGCAGAGGTGGCTGCCGACACCAGGAGACATGGAGGGAGGGAAGGGAAATGAGAGAGTTGAAACCAGGCCCAAGGACAGCTTGTTACACTCACTGGAGTGTAAAGAGGATTGCAAATATGGGACATTTATTGGTACATTGGAAAATTTTAACTATCAGTTGCAATACAATGATGTTGGGTGCACTGTTATTGGCAGCAATAGCATATTAAAGGGAGGCAGTTTTTTGACTCAATAAAAGGCGAACAAAATAAACATCTAATTAGTAAAATTATGGAGGAGGAAACTAAAAAGGCAATATCAAATTTAAAACCCAATAAGGCAGCAGGACCGGAAAGTTTTCCCACAGAATGGTACAAAGAAATTAAAGATCTGCTGACCCCAATAATGAAGAATACATTTAATCATGTGCTTGAGACTGGTGTAACTCCTCCATGACAGTGACGACCCAAGAAGAGGGTAAAGATAAACTTGACTGTGGAAGTTGTGGAAGTGTACTGAACCAAGATTATATGATCTTTACCCACATTTTGGCAAAAGGAATTGAAAAAATCTTACCCCAGATAATAAGTCTAAATCAGACAGATAACATTTGACAAACATAACATGTGATTGAACATATAGTGGAAAACAAACTTCAGGCAGTATTATTGGGCCTTGATGCGGAAAAAGCTTTTGATCGAGTCAACTGGCAACTTTTATATAAAGTAATGTGGATTTCATCAGACTTTTATTAAAACTATTCAAGCATTGTATAATAGCCAAAGGGCAAGAATAAAAGTAAATGGAGCCATATCAAACTCCTTCGTCCTGGAGAGAGGGATCAGACAGGGCTGTCCAATAAGTCCATTACTGTTTGCAATATTTATTGAGGTGTTAAGTCAGTGGATCACTCAAGATAATAATATTACAGGTATAAAAATGCTATGTCCAGAACATAAAATGTCCTTATTCGTGGATGACATTTTAATTTACCTGTCAAACCCAGAGAGTTCAATTTTGAAACTATTGTTATTCTTGGATATTTTTAGCTCTGTCTCAGGCTATAAATTGAACATTCCAAAGACCCAAATACTAAGTTTCAGCTCTAGCCAGAACATAAGATCCGACATCCAACTGGATTGGGATTTGGATCACATGAGATATGTAGGAATAAACATCCCAAGAGAATTAACAAATTTGTATGTTTTTTCACTCTTTAAGTCAGAGATTAAAGGATGACATAAAGAGATAGAATTCAATTACAATATTAAATTTTGAATCACGAATTGAGTCAGTGAAAATGAATGTCTTGCCTCCCCTGTCGCTCCCCTGTCTTAAGGATATCGGCCCAATTGAGGAACTTGTTTTGTTGGTTCAATTCTGATTACCAAGCAAGTTGGAAAGAAACATGTCCGGGGAGATTCCAATTCAGGCACTGTTAGGAGAAAGAATTCCAAATAAAAATCTAATGGAAACAGGTAATAAGTGGATAAACTTATTTCTGAAAGTATGATTAAATATTATCACTACAGGTGGCTTGCTTGAAGAGATAAAGATTCTGAGATGGTGCTCTCATGACCTTGACTTCGTCCCAAGCAAGTTAGATGTGAGCTATAAGGGATGGGCTAACCGGGGCCTATATTCATACTGCATCTTCTTTAATCAAGGGACACTGAGCAATTTTCAGACATTGAAAAGACTACACAGGTTAAATAATTGTGACGTTTTTTAGATTTGTTCAGGTATGCCATCACATAAACAGTTCTATCGCTGGGGGGTCAAAAGGGGACTCCAGGCGGTTAAAATAGCACATACAGGCTACATAAAACAAAAATGGGAAAGGGAAACTAAGAGTTGCATTCTAGAGGAAGTCTGGCAAAAATATTGTGAATCTCAATGGAGGATATCAGGAGTATTTGGCTGGAAGAGTCTTAATAGATACTTTATCACACCTGTTCAGAAGTCTCACCATTCAGGCTCTTCCAGCTGCTGGAGGAAATGTGGCTCCCAGGAAGCCAATTATTATCACTTGTTTTGGGCATGTCCAAAAGTAAATGCCTTTTGGCATAAGATTTATACAGAATTAGTGACTATATTTGGGGCAAAAATTACTTTTAATCGGGATGAACTCCTTTTTGGGCCTCTACATTCAACATCTACAAATATTAAAACAAAATACCTATTTGGAATACTGAGCATAGCTGCTAGAAAAGCAATTACAAAGAAATGGCTTAAGCCAGACACCCGTCAATAGAGGACTGATACTATACTTATGAAATCTTTGTAATGGAAAGAATCACCTTCTCCATGAGGCTTCAGGAAATTAAATTTGAGTAAATTTGGGGGAAGTGGAAAATGTATATTTCCCCGAAACATGTCTTTTGTTTACATTTGTGGTTTTTTTTCTCTCAAACAAAAAACACCCCACGTTCTATTTTTTGTGTTCTATAATTACACTGAAAAAGATGGATCACTCTGTAAAGATCTAACTTATGATGATTGTGCAAACTGCTGCTATTATGTGATACCAAATAAAGATTTTTTTTTCTCCCTAAGATTCATCAGGCTCAGACTAGGTTTGGCTGAATTTCTTTGAAAGGAATATATCAGTGGCTTAACACAGTAACCTGTGTGGCTGTTATCCACTTGAAATGCTACACATCAGATTACCACTTAATTGGAACAATTTTCCCCTGAATGTTTTGTTCCTATCACCTACACCACCCCTTCTTTTTATTTAAAGAGCATTATTAATAATGCCTGAAGCAGTATTAATGCTTTAACTGCCAAGCTGACAGCAAAAAAGTGTGTGGGCTTTGCTCTAAAAAAAGATGCATGCTAAGATCAAAGTAAGCAGAAAATTCACAGGGGTCAAATCCAATCTCACCATGCTCCACTCACAATGCCAAAAAGAAAGAAAGAAAAAAAAACCTCCTCTGGGTTCTTTGAAGAGTCGACTTTGGAAATGACAGGGAGCGAAATCACAGGTTGGGAGAGGAGGAGAGGAGGGTTTAAACCGAGGTGAAATTCGCACACACACAAACAGCCAGTACATCACTCACATAGGTCAGAACACATCTGTCACAACATCTCTTCACAGACAGACCAGAGAATGGCAGATTATTTACAACATATACTGTATATCCAATGACAACTGACTGAGTGAAATTGTAAACCTGCAAAGGAAAAATATCTCTCTGAAGCACTGGGTAACATGAGCAGGGCATTTCCAAATGGCCTAACAAACCAAAAAGTGAGAATACTGCCACCTCTAGTGACTGCTTAAATTAAAAGTCATTGTTCATTCATCATCCATGTCATTTAATATTTGAGATGCCTGTATTATCAGCAAATTAAACCAGGCAATATTCCTCAGTTGCAATCATCTTTTTGGGCCTATTTCTTATATTCTCCATTCAATTTATCTGCACAGCCTTTACACCCAAACAAATGTAAGCCCAAACATACACAGGAACAGTTTGTCACAACCATCCCTGATGAGTTAGGGGCGGGAGTGTGACTGGCGTAGTGCCAGCTTGTTGCAGCGGCCTTGGGTTTAATTATCTGACCTTCCCGTCGACTGGCTCACAGGCTCCCCGCCGGTGGCAAGTGCTAATCATTGTCACCCTCGGCAGTGTGATGATAAGTAGCCATGACACCCCTTATTCTCCCCTTTTCTCTCTCGCTCTGTCTCTCGTCACATATCTTAAACTTCATCTTCCCTAATGTCTCTATCTCAATAGTTACAGCTGGTATGCTGGTAGCCCTCTCCTATTTTAGCTCTTTCGCCACCTTTCTCTCCCCCATCTCTCTTTTTAGCTTCTCCCTTCCTCTCACATGCATCTCTTTCCCTGCCCTTTCTTCACCTTTCTTCTTTTTTGTTTTTCTAGCACTCTCCTCTCATCTATCTGTCTCTCTTGAGTCTCCTTGAGTCCCCCTATTACTCTTTCCCTGTCCTGCTATCTTCAGTCCTCTATATTGTTAGTGTAAAGTCTGCAGTGTGCCAAAGGCTCAAGGTCTTGTGTAAAAGAACTCCTCCTCTTAGCAGAATATATTTGTATTCCTGGGCTCACAGTGCTGAGGCAGCGCCGATACTTTGTTCAAGCAGTGGCAAAGTGCTCTCATCTCCCCATCACTGGCTGACCTTGGTGGTCCCCTATACCTGGCTCCTAGGAGCAGATGTGCATATGTGCTTAGTGTGTTTATATCTATGCGTGTGTGTGTATGTGTGAAAGTGTGTGGGATCAGTTATTAACCCTCTCTAATTGACCTCTCCCCACATGCAGTGTCATTGAGGTACCAAAGTCTCTCAGTGGTGTTTCCTTGTCCTTGAGGTGAACACCGCTATGCACAGGCTGCAGTGTCAGTGAGCTTGTGGATTCACATGAAAAAATTAATTAGAAAAGACAGTGAAAAAATAATAACCAGTGGATCTGGCAATGACACAGTTCTCATCTCACACAGCTGCTAATTTACAAATCCATCACTGTGGTTTGCAGTTTACAGCATATTGTAGCTAAATAACATCACGAAAAAAGAGGGCTCATTCTCAGTGGGCAGAAAATTTACTGTTGAAAATAATCATTATCTACATGAAATGACAACAGTGAGGTGTGATATCACTGAGCCACTCATGTTGTTTAGGTGCTAATTGGGGGCGAAGCACATTCTCGAAAAATAGAGATACAAGAGAAGCACTGCAACAGGCACGTAATGGGCCCTAGATGCATACCTTCTATCTATCAAATGTACAAAGGAGACATAAATTTGTACCAAGTCAGCCTAAACTGAAGTCAGTTAAGGTAGTACATTGATTGAACTCCTTGGATGTTGCAGAGGAAAAAGCAATCATTCTGGTTCAATCCCTGGCAGCATTTCTTTCAGTTTGGCCAAATGCTGGGAGCCAAGCCAGTAAAGGTCATACAGTATTCTTGGCGGCTACTATTGGTTGGTATTTCTATACTGAGTAAAGATAAGCAGCAATAAAGACTGTGATAGCTGGTCATTCCAAATTCAAAGAGAAATGGAAAAGTAATGCGTTGTTAAAAGTTTTTTTTAAAAGGTGCATTTTGGTCACCTGAAAAATATTTAAGTATTAGAGAACAAAGCACTTCACTATTCAGCCATGTATTGTAAAAGAAAGAGTTGTGCACTAATTGGGCACTAATTGGTCTACATGTTTAAAGGAAGAAGGTGAAATTAGAAATAATAAAATAAACAAATCAGTAATGAGCAACAAGATTGCTCAGAGAAAAAAAACACCTGCTGGGAATAAGCTGATCGGGTTGTTGGTTGGGGTCAAGGGTTGCAGACTAAACTCACACTCGGACTTATCAGGACAAACAGCTTTCTGGATGATAACGAGGTTAACGATGGTCAAATAGATGGAGGAGGGAGAAACATTTGTGTCTAAGCGCACCTCATCATCACCACCTCACTGCCTCTGGGACCACCATCATCATCAGCATCAGGACCAGCATCGCCATCTTGACTCTCGAGCTAATCATGTATCTGTGTGTGTGTGTGTGTGTGTGTGTCGGCTGCTGAGCCATAATGGAATCCTCAGGGCTGTGGATGAGCAGAGGAGGATGTACATTGATGGATATGTCTGGTCACTGATGGAGGGTGTCTCTGGTATGAAAGAGAGATAGAGGGGAAGACGGAAAGAGAAAGAAAGAGACTGAATGAATGGAAATGTGGGAAGAGAGAGAGAGAGAAAGAAAACAGAAACATACACAGGATTATATTGATACAAATAGAGGGAAGAAGGACAGTGGGTAGGCAGCAGTGTGTATGTGTTTGAGCAAGATCACAGTAACATCACATATTATAATAAACCCCCAAAACACACAAACACACCATCACACACAACATTTCTTCTCTAATTAAAGTCAAGTTTGAACAAGCAAAAGAACCAACTAAAACAGCACACACATTCCTGTATGTGCATGCAGAATCTGTTAATGAGTGCATGTTGTGCATAAACACATATACATTGTGTACGTACTTGATCTACTGATAAACACTGGATAAAGCTTTAGTTGTAACTGCAGGAACTCCTGACACCACTTTTCATTTGGGAGACTTCTAATTGGTCAATTGCATATCCCTCATGCTCAATCAGCTGTTGCCTAGCAACTGCAGTCCGGAGGAGCAGGAGGAGAGGAGCAGGGAAAAAGGGCTGGGCAAAAAGTGAGAGCAGAGCAAAGGAGAGGTGCAGGTGATGGTGGAGGTCGGGGGTAATTGTGCTTATTTTGCTAGAGAGAGAAAGAGAGGAAGAAAGAAATACAGTGTATAGAAAGGCAAAAGTAGAGGGGAGGGGTAGGAGAAATCACCCTGCAAACGGAGAGACGGAGAGTAAGTAAAAGGAGGTAAATATTGCCACCCAATTCCATTTTCGACAGATTCACTTGAACAGGCTCAGCCATGCACAACCACATGTCCAATTTACCAGCCAGAGTGTCAACAAACACTGCACCTCTGAAGCAGTCCTTAGAGTGCTTTCCTGCATGATTCACTGATAACGCTGGCAGCTTACACATACCGTACACTGCTGTCCTTCAAAAGACAAATATCAGTGCATTGCCAAAGCGTGGCAAAACATCCTGGGTAAATATTCTCCACACAAATGATGAAATCCTGTGTACACTGCAAACTTGGCTAGACATCCAGGTTTTCTTCATTTTCCCTCCAAAAAATAGATTAAAAATAGAGGCAAAGATCTAGACAAGATATAACAAAAACATAACAAACATGAACATGCTTTCAAACCATTTAAAAAACTTTATCGATTTAATATGCAAGTTGTTGAGGTATCAGAGGTAAAAATCAAACTTTTTCTAACATCTGACATCCTACTTTAAATATAGAAACATTGGAGATGGGACTACCCTTATCTTGATCCTGAATTTGATTGGGTTTACTGACCACCAGCAAAATATTCTCACCATTTGCAATCGACTTGTTTGACACCATGTATGTTGTATCTGATGGGTAAGTTAGAAGATACTCTCATGCTGTGGGAGTGCCCACCTGTTGCACATTTCTAGAACAACGTAGCTCTTGAATTGTCTCAGCTGTTGTCTGTAATGGTGCCCATAACCACATTTGTCTTTCTCTCAGATGATTTGTCAAAACAACAAAGATGGATTGTGTTAGTTGATCTAACTTCTGCCACGAAAGCCTCCTCTTCTGCAGTCTGGCATTGAATTCTCCCTTTTCTCAATGTCATATTTGGAGCTTCCTACTACAATAATAATAATGCTACTGAATTTTCAATTAGTGTGTGGGGTATAGCTACTAATCCTGTGTTCAAACTCTCATAATATGAATGTTTAATGTCCACTGTCACATTAAAATCATCTTTATTATGTGGTTGTTGTTTTTCATTAATGTGATAAAATGTAAGCCCTTACTTTTCTTGCTTTTTTAAAGTTATTTGCTTTTTTCAGCTCTCTTCTGGTCTGTTTGTTTGTTGTACATTTCATAATGTTCAAGAAATTGTGAAAAATATATATGTATCTATAAAGACATATTCAGCTTCTGTTTTCATAATGCAGCACTCTTTATGTAGGTTGGGGTTTTTAGTCCAGGTGGAGTTAAGTCGTGACTCTTTGTGCTGGCTGGAACATGTAAAAACTGGCAATGCTATAAACAGAAGCGGATATCCCCAAGGTACACCTGTGACACACTTTCTTGGACTACCTTGGAGGACTACAAAAAAGCAAGCCAACATCAGAGACACCATTCTGCTCCTGCATAATACTTGCCAAAATGGCTACAACAAATCAAGAAATCTGATAAGCGTGTCATCACCATTGATTAGGAGAGATGATCTGAGAAGGTTAACAATGCAGCTACCTACAGTAGAGCCACATGTCTTCTATTCACCACAACACAAGAACTTGATGAAGTCTAATAATGTATTACATGCAGTAACAGTACCTTACTATTACCATAACAATGCATAACCATCTTTTTGGGATCGGCAAGATGCTTAGACTCTCAAGCAGCTGTACAAATCACCATGAAATGTGTGAGGTCTAAGTAGCCTTCCCTTTTGTTCTCTCCCTTCCTTTTTCCTTCCAGAGGTGGTCGATGAGAAAAGGCCTAGGTGGGTGGTGGTTATCCCTTAATGACCCAGTTTACTTTGAAAAGGCACTGATCTCAGCCAGTGCTTTACTCAAGGCTAACAAAGGAGCCTCAAAGCCCATCTTGGCACCATCTTAGCACAGCAGTGTCAGTGCTTCATGGATAATGCTGCAGATGACATTGCTCTTCATTCTACAGAACAAATACTTTATGATTCTCAGTTCTTGCCATATCACTTCTTTGTCTCTGCAAGTGGGAATATGATCACTCCAGGATAAATCTGTGTACAGTAATTCGATTCAGGTCTTACTTAATCTAGCTGTATCTGTATGATAAAATGTAAGAGAAATTTAATGTCTGTGTTCTACCACAGAATCCCATGTCTGATGTAATATATGTTTGTTATATCATTTTTTTTTGTGTGGTTAAATGTTGTGTTTCGTTATGTATGTGAAAGACAAATTTCAGAAAAATATGAAAAAGTAAAATCAAATCAAAATCTGTTTGATGTCCCATAGAACACCATTTCGAAAATGCCAACCGGATTACATGAAATGCAAACAGGACTATCCTTTTACGCCTGCTTTCACAGAGCAGGCTGATAGTGAAACAAGAGCATCGTGTCCTTCATATGGCATTCACACAATCAACAGTTGACTGGGACTGCAGCGGCGAACCTGTGTGTTGTGCAGGAGGAGGGGGAGGAATAATACCATGGGCAGGTAAGTGTGTGGATGTTTAACTGCATTATCAAAAGGATTTTTTTTTTTTTTTTTTACATATAATTCACATCAATGGTAACCCTTTTCCAAAGTCTACCAACACTATGATTTTCCACTGTATGTTTTTCTACCTTCACAGAGTCACTGGTTTTATTATATTTTGGTCCAGTAAAGAAATCAATGTACAGTGTCTTGAAACCAGTTTGAGATGGGTGGACACAGTGGAGGTTCTGTCACCTTTATTTTTTGTTAAAACCTGAATTTGTGATTGGTGTAAAGCACCTTTTCCGACCAGTCAGTCCATGTTATGTATATTTTTATTGGGCCCTATATAGTATCTATGATGGACATTCAAATGCAGCAGTTGCAGACTAGAGCTAATAAAGTTATTGTTATCACTCCATGGTTATTGAATTGCAAGCTCATGTTGTATTTCAAACCTCTTCCATATTGGTGCATTCGAGTGCTCTTGGGTAGCACCAAACTTTATGATTGAAGGGTAGGCTGTTTGCGTTGCAATGATGAGCTATGTTGTAAGAAAAGCAATACACAAGCATGGTCTTTGTAAAAGGGAAAATGTGAATTTGGTAGCTTCTTGTGATAAAAAAAAATGTTGCTGTTTAGTCTTGGCAGGGCTTCCCAAAAGCACGAGTACACCCACCAGGAAGAGGTTACAAAAACATTTT
This sequence comes from Thunnus thynnus, assembly GCF_963924715.1. Classification (NCBI taxonomy): domain Eukaryota; kingdom Metazoa; phylum Chordata; class Actinopteri; order Scombriformes; family Scombridae; genus Thunnus; species Thunnus thynnus. The sequence goes on along the minus strand of NC_089531.1, from coordinate 18,465,064 downwards.
TTTTGACTGCAAAGGTGAAAGACTGTTCACTATGATGTGTTACCTATCTCAAATTTTTTAAGTGTATGGAGGCTGATTTTATTACTGAAATGACATGAACTGAAACCAGGGGCTTCCTAGAAGACAGAATAAGGTAGTAAAACTATTTTTGTCAATCAAACTATGGTATACAGTAAGGTGGTATAGCAGAAGGACATAAAACTTGTAGTAAAATTTCAATATGTTTTGCAACATTCAAAACACCAGTATAGTTCTTTAATATCACCTCAATCAATTACTGCCTTGCTGACCTCGACCTACATAGAATCCCAGAAGAGCAGGACACTCACTGTCAGTCGCACATGTCATCCATCAAGCTAGAGGAACTTAACTGGCATATGTCTTACTCCCTCTGGCCACACTTGCCTATTTCCCCAACCCACCTGCCCAACACCCAATCCTGGCTGGAAATAGGGACATGACTGGGTGTCTCTCCCTCCCTTTGAAGAGGTGACATGAAATTGGAAAGTTGATAGAGCAGGAGACGGTGAATTGAGAGAAAAAAGGACAGTGTGAGGAAAAAAAAGGCCAGGATAAAGCAAAGAGAGAAATGGAAGTTCAGAAAGGAAAGCAATGAAGGAAAAAGAAAAGGGAATGTTTCAGGTCAGTCTTGTCCACCGCTACTGCAGTTACAAGCTTGTATTTCGATTTTCTCTGCTTTTCCAGTGCACTCCCATGGGGTAGGTGCCGGCCAAATGACGAAAAGCAGGAGAGGGATGGAGGGAGATGGGAGCAGGAGGTATGGAATAAGAAGGGTTTCGCTAATAGAAAAGCAGCTGGTAACAGAAACGACAGAAGTGAAATGTATAGATGACAGACATGGGCAGCAAGAGAGAGAGAGACCATTCCAAAGTAAGCAAACATACATGGTGAGGAAAAGGAAATGTATTAAATAAAAGATAGGGGATTGAATGTGAGAAAATCTCATACTTGTGGGAGCAACAGAGTGTGTTAGCAGGTCTGTGAGAGGAGTCTGGGAAAAGTCGCCAACAGAAGTGAGAAGAGGATGACGGACAGAAAAGATGGGTGAAAAAAAGGTTTGTCTTAGAAGACTAAAAACAACTAACCTAATATGTTAGTATTAAGTTACTGCCCTCTTACCTTGGTAATCATGTGTATGTGCATGTGCTTTCAAGCTATAGTTGAAAAAAACTTAACTGTAGGGCTGCAACTACTGATTATTTTCATTCATCTGTTGATTGTTTTCTCAATTAATCAATTAGTTGTTTGTGAGAAGTGAGAAGATGCACCACGTTGCATTAATACCAAACCCTATTAGAGCATATGTGATTCACATAATAGAATAATTCTAATGGAAAAAGATATTTGTGAAAAACATTCAACACAAGAGGCAAGCAGTTGCAGTACAGACAGTAGCCACCACAGCTACAATCAAAGGACCATCAATAATAGTGACTGATAAAAAAATGGAGTCAGAACATAATTACATGAAGAACAATTGATAGCAGGTGTCTGCTGTCAAATTGGTCTGATGTAATTATTAATAGAAATTACAACAGATGCAAAAACTGGCCTTCTCATCTGTTGCCTCCAGCATGTCTATTGTCCACAATGCCCCTTTCTGATATTGTGTTACTAACAATGCATTTATTTCTAGCCTATAAAAATATTATATGTAAATAATATGACAACAGATGGTTCACAGTCTATGAGCAAGAGAAATGGCAATGCAATTTGAGCATGGCCACTTCAGATGTATTTTAATGCTATAAGTAAAAATGGCTACGTCATATCTGACCACATGTTCCATGTTAAGTCCAGGTACAATGGAGACCTTAAGAGTGCCCTCTTTAGTCTCCGGTCAGACCAGTGCTGCATCTCAGCCCTCACTTATTTACCTGAGCCCAGCCTGGCAGCGACGTACCCATCTCCATCTCTACTACTGATAATGAGGGCTCACATCCAAACTAATCATCATCATCTCATAAAGAGGCATATTTTCACATTAAATGCTGGTAGTGAGTCATACTGGCTTGCTACTGCAGAGATATGATATTGGGAACAGATGAGTGCATTGTCAATGCACTGGGATAAGACTCCCCCTCTCTCTCACTTCCTTCTCTCTCCTTCTTGGCTAACCATGTACAGGTGGGGGCAGCAGAGGCAGGGAGAGGCAGAGGGAAATCTCTGTGAGAGCTCCTAAACTTCTGCATGGAAATATGCATGCATATGTGTGTGTGTGTATATACGCTTTTTCTGCTATGGTTTTCAAATCAGCCATTGATTCTCTATCAGCAGTACGTGTGTTTCTGTATGGATGTATAGATCCTTCTCTGCATGTGTCGCCATGCTGAAGTGGGAGCCCTAACTCGCTATTTTTGTCTCATGGATCAACAGTGCCGCTCTCCGCGTTATGGATGTCAGAAACCATGGCCGTTGCCATGGTGATGCCACACTGCAATATTCTTTTGCAGCCCGCCTGCCGAAGCTTGCAGCAGCTTCCAAGCCGAGGAAAACGACAGAGGAGGGAGGGGAAAGAAGAGGAGACAAGAGGAGAGCCTAGAGTAGAGGGGGTCTGCGGCAGGATCCACCAGAATGCTAATCATCCTTTCTCGACAGTTTGTCCTTCATTATGCAGGAGACAATGCCCAGGACCACAAGAGAGGGCGTTAATGCACACGAAAACACACATGCATATGCACAAAAACATGTTGATGCATGAGTGGGCACATAGAATCCACGCGCACAAATACAGGCTGAAACATACACACAATGTCATACGCATGAACACAGACACACAGGGCAACAAACATAGACTTGAACGATCCATACACATGCTCACATGCTTCAATACACGTGTGTGCACTGACACTGCAACATGTGTCAGTACTGTTTGGTTTAATCTGATGGCAACCAGTAGTCTGCCGTGCCGCTGAAACATCCACGCCATTAACAAATGCTCAATTATTAACGAGCCACAAAATGGATCTAATTGCTCGCTGCAGCCAAACGTCTCCATCAGCATTCCCAGGACGTGCCTGGAGCAGCCTGAGTTATTCCTGTTCTCAGTAAGCTCTCTGTGAAAAAAAAGACACTGATATGCATAATATTCCCTGTGCTGTAAGGATTTAGGGGTCTGACCAGTGTAAAGAATCAGACAAGAAAGGGGAGTTGCTGTTACCATCTAGGACAAGTTGCCTTTAATCTTATCAACATTTTTATTAAATTCCGCATATTAGTTGGTTATATGTACAACACATACTGAAGTGCAGATCAGAGGTTGGAGACTTTGTCAAGGTCACAAGTCATTTCTGTTGAGGGCATATCATCTGCATACTGTAATTAAAACTGCAGGCTTGACGTGCAGCCATAAAATAAGACTCGGGGGTCACTCTCTTCTCATTTTAGAGATTCAAAGACGTAACTCCCTATGTGATCTTTGGTCCTTCTTTACTTTTATTTGGGAGCGTATTAAATCTGTCATGTTTTATGAAGCATTCCACAAGGATCTATTGTCAGCCTCTCTTGTTTCATCTTCTTGCTAATGTTAATAAAGGATACAAAGGGGGATGCCCTAGTTTTACTAATGGTGGTTCATTAAGCTTAGCTTGCTGGATTCAGAGCAGTGGGTTAACCCCTGGTGATGCAGAAGATTGACTCTCTCCATGTTTCCACTGGATAAATCTTAGTTGAACAGCATGAGTGAGATCATTCTCCCCCAAATCTTAAGTATAGCAAGTTACATGCAGGAGTACCCACTTAGTATATTATGTTTCTCTCTGAAACACTTAATTCCTTAATGCCTTCACACTGTATGTATATCTTGTAAATGTTTGAGTACCCTTGTTGACTCTGAGTCAATAAGGAAACCCTCCTGAGTGATGGTTCAAACAGCAAATGCGGTGGACTGGCAAGTACAGTGACAGTTCAATAACACCACGTTGTCATACTGCATACCCTTGGGTACAGCAGGTAGATACAGCTCTGTGAAACCAAGGTCAATGTTACTCCCAATCCTCCACAGTGGATAAGGGAAATGCAAGGCGGGAGGAGGGGACATTCTGACAAAGACAAAGAGAGAGACAGAGAGAGAAGAAGACACCATAGAGAGAGGGGCGTCGCAGGGGAGCGGTGGCCTAGCATGATGTGAGCGCTCACAGGAAACTGGGTAGCTAATGGTCCCTCTCCTTATGCCAATTACTGTTAGTCAGTCAGAGCTAGTCTTACATGCTCCTGAAGTCCATGGAGACCCTCCACCATGGTCCCAACCCCCCTCCCCCCAATCACACCCATTCCTTCTAAGTGGGCGTTCAGACTGAAAACAGCAGCGTGTTAAAAAACACAAGGGGCCACCTTTGCTGGGGGCGTGTTGCTATAGGTAACGGTGAGAAAATGGAATATGATCCAGGAAGACCAGTTTAAACAATACATCTATGAGTTTGAAGGTTTACTAGATGCCTAAAGACTGCACCGTCTTTATAATACTATAAAACAGGGTTTTATAACTCTGTATGCCAATGCGGTACTCTGACGAATGACATTGAGCCAGGTTTAAAGATCCCCTCCAGACATGTATTGAGAGATATGAAAATACTTTGCATGGAACAATAATGTGTGTCTGATATGGTTTTTCCCCTAAAAAAAAGTATAATTACCACGTTAAAATCTTTAATGGTATCTACTCCTTCTCCCTCATTAAAAAATCCAGAATCTATGAATATGCAAATATATTTAATTTCAAAAGTTTTCCTGCTGGGCACAAGATGTCTCCTACTTCACTGTAAAGTCCATGCTCTGTAAAGTCAATCTCCACATCACATTTGTGTAAGTTGAATATTGGACCAGTATTGGCTTCCAAACTAGTTGTGATGTCATAAATCATGCTTATAGGCCCACCTGTTAAAATCTGATTTTCAAAGAGCACAGAGAAACTTTCCACTTTCAGCAGATGAATGAAAACAACCTTTTAGTGTCAAACTCTGCATAAAAATCATTCTGCATAGTGAAGCTCAAGCATCCAACATGTGGGAAGAAGAAGAAAAACATAATTTTGAGCGGAGGGGGACTTTAACTTTTTTGCCTGACAACCCTGTGTTTTTTTGCATTCCACATGAAGACCCCCGCTGTACCAACACAACAGTTTCATAGGCCTCTTTCACAGTAGACATTTTGATTTGTCATAGTAGGAAAAGCACAGCTGTGACTAATAACATTAACGATGGCTTCTTTCTATTCAAGTGTCCCAGTAAGCCATGACAGTGTGCCAGTGAGCCAACATACACAGTAGCAGGACCCTGAAAATGTGCTGCTAAATGTGTTTTTCTTATCGTGACATGACATGTCAAAATGTCTTCCTTAAAAAAAGACCTATTGAAATGAATGGAGAGGTTGTGCTAATGTTAGACTGAACATGACCAAACTTTCCTTTGGTATATATATGTTAACTTGTTGCTCTTTAAAATGCATCATATCATTTATTACCATGTTACAATGCCTGTCTATACTGTGTTATCATTCTCTCTTCTTTTTACACCCTTTTCAGGGTATTTGGGTTGCCTTCTGGTTTCTGGTCCCACCTGACAGGCTGGGGAGGCCCAGGGCACAGAGGAGCTCCAGGCTGCTTCTCTCCCAGCTGAGCCCCAGGAGGGTCCACTGCTGCTGGTGCTGGAAATCTGGCAGGCTGGGCAGGCATGTGGAGCCTCAGCCCAGGCATGCAGATCCACGACCCCAGGGGGGATGCAGACTCCTACACTGAGTGGTTAATATATTCACAACACTCCCCTGGCTGGGGGCTTAGAGTCTGAGAATACTCCACGAGGACCCCACTGCGCACACTGACAACATTCACAAATGAATATGTTAAGCAAGGCTTTGCTACACCCTTTAGGCAGGCTTAAATATATAAGTGGCTATCATAACAAAGGAAATATGGCTTTGTCTAGAGTTGTACAAATGTGCTAAGTATACCTTCCAAGTACGCCAAAAGGAGCACAAGAATGTAAATAAGTCTGGCAAGATATCATGCATCTCTACACTAGTTTCCCCCCCAGTGATGTCCCACAGGAATCTTTTCATCAAGGAGTAAGACAGAAAAGATCTCTCAGTACTGTTAGATATGCACTATTTATCACTTCACAGGATTTTCACTTAACTGAAGATACGCAAAAGTCAAAACTGGGTGCAAGACAGTGTCAGCTACCCTTGCATCCCCCGTAGGATGTTGGCAACAAGCAACATGAAAATCCATTCAATATGATCAAAAGAAGTCTCCATAAAAATCCACCATTAGACCCTGCTTTCACTGCAGTGACCTTCTGATAACCTCTGTTTAGTGGAAGGGTCAATGAGGATCCATCCCGTGCTGTCGATTTCTGAGGACTTTGGGCTCTTGGGAGGCAGTTAACGGTCTTGTGGCCTACATAGAGAAGTCTGGGGGACTTGAAAGACAATTCATTAGGGAAAATCTCCATTTAGCAGCAACCATGGTCCATGGTCTTCAAAGACAAATGATTTAATCTGAGCTGCAGTGGAATAATTGCTCCTGCCTGTCAGTTGTTAACGGCAGCAGTAAAGTAAACAGAGTCTCTCCTGTTACACTGAGGTATTTGTCAGCACATAAAGGGAATAAGATATAGGAATGTAAAATAGATTTTTCAATAACGCTATTGTTCCACCAACACACTCTGTGACATGGACATATCCAATAAACAGGAAAGAAAACAAAACATGCCAGAGGCGTTTATGCCCCACACTAAACATCAGGTACAGTATAACTTCATTGTCAGGTTTTAATTTTTTTTGCCTCAATGGTATGTTTTTGTTTCGCAGAGAGCCCAGCTATATAACCCCTTTCTTTTACCATTACACTGCATTATTTGCCCCTGGCTTAATGTAAGCCTATCTTTGTCTTTAAAAGCTTAATAGATTTAGGAACAAATGGTTTTGCAGCCTCTTATGCTTAACCAGTGGAACGCTGAACCATCTATTTAAAGCCATGAGCTGATCTTCTCAAAAACAAAACAAAAAAAGTAGACTAAATGTTTTTTTAATACATGCAGCTTGAAATCATCCTGATTCAAGCATTTAACCCCCCACCCCACCCCCCCACCCCCCCTTTAAGCACTCTGCTGGACATACTGGCATTACAGCATTTCTCAGCTTCATACTACAATATAAGCTATAGGGAACATGAACACACCATTTTCTGCCAAAGTTTGAGTTTTTGAGAGATTTTCTGTTCCCGTTTTTTTATTTTTTCTGAGCTTTTCTCACTAGTTTGAAGTGAGCAGGGCTCAGTTGGAATAAAATTGAATGTCATGTATTTCTGTGCACCAGTCAGGATTTACAGTAGCAACATTGGAATCAAAATGTGATGACAGTTGTAGGGTTGTTTGCTTACGTTGCCTGTTCACTGTCAAATCTGATCAAACCAGCCCCACACAGTCCTGATGAAAAAGAGAAGTATTAAACTCTTAATAAATAATTATGATATTTTTTTCTGAACTTTAACTTTGATTGTTGCGCATTTATAAATGAGTGTTTAATGTTATTGATAAATACTTAAGATATGAAGAGAACAATATTTTATACCAAGGAAATATGAGGAAAATGAAAACTCAATCTGCCACTTTAACCAAATAGACTAACTCCTCAGAGAAAATAAATGTGCAGATGTGTTTATTCACAGTCTACATTCCCTTAATACCGCTGACAGTAATGTGCAAATATGTCATATCTCACTGAAAAACACACTTCACACTCCATCAACCTCTGACGCTCAAGCTATGTTCGCGTTAGCCAATTGGGTGCAAAGCTAGACAAATCTCGAACCAACCACAGAAAATCAGAGTCTGCTAGAGCCAATCGCAGCAACGCGGAGTTCATTTCTACTCTACACCACACCACCTCTTCTGCAAGGAGGACCTGGTGCCAAGTGCCTCTTTTCCAACAGGTCTTGCCAATGTCTCACATCCAAGCTGGCAAATGTCCGGCCACGGGATGAGCACAGGAGGCAGCTATGGCTCACATCCTGACCCAAAAATAACAAGCACAGCAAAGATGCTCATGCTACAGCCCAAGGCGGACATTTTGTTTGCCTAAACTCCAAACACACAGGCATGTTTAGCGAGAATCTGTGTCACTGGGAATCTCTCCCAGCTGAGGCAAATTATATAAACATAAACAAAATCACAGTCAAGCGCAAGTTTGGACAAGATGGAAAAGAACATCAAAATACACACTGACCTCCAAGCTGTATTCTTCCACAGTCCTCTTAAGCGGGTCCACAATCTGCCAGCAAATGAGGATGCATAAGTCGATTAGCAGCATCCCGCCAACGATAATCAACAACTTCTGGTCCTTTATGATCTGGAAGAGGAAATGAAGATGAGATACTTTTATTAGCCCAATGGCACACACCTGCTAATGTTCTGCATGTGTGTCTGTACTGTAGCGTCTTTTTAAACAACACTGCTTATTGACCACTGTAATTATGTAGACCGGGTGATTCTCATCCCATCTCAGGAACCAGAGCCCTGCTGGTTTTCATTCTAACCATCTAATCAGGGACTGATTAGAATGTATTTAGCTGCAATTAACCACCTACTAGGAAAGAAAACCAGCCAAGGACCAAAGACCTGATTCAGAATTTGATACTGGCATTCTTATACTCTGTGGCACATGTAGTATATTTAGCATGACAGCAATGCATTGGCCCAGGACCAAGAACCAGTGATTGACATTCACTTCTGACGGTACTGAGCCACAAACAACCCACAATTTTGTTACCTTGCGGCCAAAGAATGTGGAAAAGATCCACCAAACAAGAAGCAATGCTGTCGGCCATTGAAGCTCCTCTTTTGTACCATGAACTTTAGAGGGATGAAAGCCATGACCTGTTTGTGATCTTTATTTATAATATCGTTTGACTGTCTGGAACCGCAGATCAAAGGAAAGGTCAGGCAACACAGGCTGGGCTGTGTTTGGAGAGCATCACATAGCCCAGATGCAGCGCAGTGGTATCACACAGGTCTCCATCCACCGGTGGGCTCAGGAAGAGATGCATGAGGGGATTTTTTTTTTTGATCTGCTGGCTTTTGATGGTGTTGGCATTGAACAAATGAGACAGAACAGAAAAGGCTAGGCAGGGGACATTTCTTGTAGAAATATTGCACTGCTTTAGGGCGGTTTAGAGAAAGGAAGAAGCAGAACAGGTTATAAGGCCACTTCAAAGCCAATGAAAAAAATATTTAATGCCAAGATGGACAGCAGTTAAAATGCCTATATACTACAGTAAATGAAATACATTCTGGTCAAATCTGGCTGATGAAAATAATTTTCTATGATTCTAACAATTTAAGAGTCGTGACAAAGATATTCAAGAGGTGTGATATTTTAGGGGAATTTACAAAAAGAGCTCTACACCACCATCTGTTCTACTGTGATATGCAACACCAACACCAACTGAGTCTGCTAGACGAACTATGTAATGACTCTAAATTACCTGAAGTGTTATGTACTAATTTCCCATAAATATCATCCCTCTGACATACTACTGGGTTCTAGTGTATTTGTGTTTACTGATGAATTTAATTGAGAAAAAGACCAAATAACTGAAAACAATTCATGCGCACATGGCGTTGACATGAATGATAATTCAGAGAGAGTTCAAAACTTAGATAAAGTAAGTAGACCTTGAGTTAAGATTTTTTTTTTAAATTAATGTTTTTGAGGTCAGGAATGACTACTTACATATATTATCTTGGCAAATTCATTGGTAACATTTCTAAATAAACATTTGCTCATATCCATTTCCTGTGTAGTGTCAATCAACAAGCATTTTCTCATGGCCCGGAGCTACAATGTATCTCCGCTGTGATAACATCATTTGCATTTAGATGCTGTAGCAAAACCTGAGGCCATTGTAGCAACAGTAAACTAACGCTGATCTATCAGAATCCAAGAAGTCATGTGAAACTTTTGATGAAACTTTGTTGAAAGTTGTTTATGACGTTTCTTTCTGACAAGCTCAACTGATGTGAATATGTCAACACAATTATTGTTTGTGTGTCTGTGTATGTATGCATTCTATGCATATTCATGCCAGGGTAATGAGTGCATGAGCACTGTGTGTGTCTGTTTGGCTCTGTGAATTCGTGCCACATGTGTTTCTGCCAATATGTCACTAAGGATTGCTCAGTACAGTAAATTACCAAGATAGGCAGACTGACAAGTAGCAGCTACAGGGGTCTGAGTGTGAGGGGGTTGTGTAAAGGCTGTTTTTTGTGTGTAACTGTGTATATTTGTGTATCTTTGTCAACGTAGTGTGTGTTTGTGTGTATTCAGAGAAGGAGGACATTGATTGAAAGACCCCCCCCCCCCCCCCCCCCCGCACTGTCTCTGGCACTGAGCTCTTTAAGAAGTGAAGGAGTGCCGGCCGCAGTCCATCGAGTGGAACCCTTATCAAACACACCCCTGATTTACAATCTGTGCTCTCCCAGTGTGCAGGAAAAAAAGATGGAGGGAAGGCGGCAGGAGGGATTGAGGGATGCGGTTCCAGCCTTACTGTTTGAGGAGAAGATGGCTAAGACTTGTGCTTGTCCCTCTACTGACAGTGGTTGGCAGATATTTCAGGGCATCAACAGCAACCATCACTTTACTGAAGCCAAAGCACCTGCACTCAGTCAGTGTGGAGGAAGTGTGATGTGTGTGTGTGAGGCCCTGCGCACAGACGCGGGCCCTGAACCAACAGAGGACACATCTTGAGGTTTAAGGGCTGATGTCTGTAGTCGGAGTGAATACTGCTTCTGAGGAAACATTTGTTTTGTCTCTGAGGGAAGAGGGGGTAAGAGGGGAAGCTGAGCAGAGATAATTGGCTGTGAAGGGTCACGGCAAAGTTACAGAGCTCATGGAGGCAAAACTGTTTTCTTTTCCTCAACAAAAAGACAATGAATTAAAAAAATATGAAAGGGAAGGTCCAGTGGCTGAAAGATAGAGCTGAAACAGCGTGGTGATCTTGTGTTGACCCGACTACAAAATTGCAGTGGGAACACAAAGTAAAGTAGGTTCTGGTAATCACTCCTTGTCTTTTAACCCATACTCTGGATTCTTTCTTCATCTATGCTTTGCCCTCTTTTTCCAGATATTTCCCTTTTCTTCTCACAGTGCCCAACCTACTTTCTTTGCCATTTGTGCCGCTTTGTTTGTCTTCTCTTCTTGTCCCTTTCCCTGCCCTGTTTTGCCATCTTCCTCCTGTCTCTCCTCCCTTCCTTCTGCCGCTACTTCCCGACATCCCTCCAACCACTCCGACTCTTTGATCCATCCCTCTTTCCTCTCTCTCTTCCTGCTCTCTCTTTCTCTGGCAGGCCACCCACACTCCCTCCAATATGCAAGATGGTGAGAGAGAGAGAGAGAGAGAGAGAGAGAGAGAGAGAGACACACACACAAAGAGAGGGGGAGAGCAAGATCTATAAATACAAAAAGGCCAAGCAGAGTTACGACACTCAGTGAGCTTGGCACCACTTTATATAACTAGGCCAGTGAAACAGATTGTGTCAGATGTTTAAAAAAGCCATTTGTATTTCTGAATCTTTTTTTTTTCCACAAGAGAAGATTCTAAAAGCAGGTGCCACAGGCTGCCAGTCTTTCAGAGTGTTTGTTAAAAAGCACGAGTATGAATACAAGCACCTACGCACCAGTGTTGGGCTTTCAAAAAGCATGTGAAGCTTCCTGGATAAGACTGGCAGGTCTACATGTTTCAATGGAGATATTTGTGGTTGTATGAACTAGAAGTCATCCCATCCAAGGGATGTACTGTACATGGTGTGATATAAAATACAATGGTGGGGGGGAAAAAAGAACAATCAAATGTATCCGAAAAAGGAAATTTCTAATTTACCTCTTGGAAATAGGTAGATATGAAAATTGCCTTAAACTCCCTCCCCTCATATACAAATATTCATTATAAAACATATAACATTCTTCAGTACCTTCTTCTTCATCTTCACATTTTTGAAGATTGCATGCACCCTCCAGGTCTTGGCAAACATGGCGCCGAAAGCCGTTGTGTATCCTACAATGAGGATCCACGTCCGAACCTATCAGAACAAAAGGAAACACGTATAACTGTGTCACGTCTTAAACTGGTGATCAAGGCTTAAAACAACATCTGATCTGCCAACTATTTGCATTTTTCTCAAGAAGTTCATTCAAAATAGCATCGTGAGGCATTCTAAAAATAAAAAGCTGTCAGATTTATTTTGTCGTCTCTTAGTGTTTGATTTCTAGGAGAATGTCCTGGACCACGGAAGCTGTCACACTCTTGTGAGCATTTCATCTTAATGAGAAACAAAATGTAGACCTCTTACTGCTTTGGCATAAAGGACACTGCTGACGTGTTTTTAAAAGCTTAGACTTTGAATATAGCCTACGAAATCCTTATATAGCCACAGACTCTTGCATGTGTGCGTGCCCGTGTGCGTCTGTATACTTAATGCGTGTGATGCATGTGTTTGTTTTTTTCTGTGTTTTTCTGTGTGTAAAACTCTTCTGCGTCACACATTCTGTAAACCTCCACACATTTACGCATGGCCCTCTTCATGTGCCATTCTCTACCAGATCCAGAAAGCAATAAAGGCAGGGGAAGAATGGAGGACCGGGTGAAGAAGACAGCAAAAAACAATTACACTATCTATTCTCAAGGAGACCAGCAAATATTGATTGGTGGTGAATGGATCAACCTCTGTGCTCCTTTGCTGTAGAACCTCGTCTGAAGTGACAGGCTCTGTTTTGGCTTCGCAGCAGAGCTTTAGTCAGGTGGTGGCAGCTCGAGACGTGCCCTGCCTAACATTACTTTAGTGTGCATGTGCTTGTGTGTCTCCATGTCTGGGAGAATGGTATCTCAGTGGAAACCAGTTATCACTGTAATCAAAACTCTTTAATTAATCCGGCATCTACATAGTCACACAGTAATGCTACCTGGGGGGAGACAGTTAATGTGTTCAGTGCTAGATAGAAACCCAGAGAGAAAGATTCAATCAGTTTTCACTTAGAGCTGGTCACATAGTGCATGTGATTAGTGTTTCAGCAGTATTTTCCATAATGTACTTCATTTTTACAGATTGAAATGAGTCTCAATTCATCTCAGTTTGCAAAGAGAAACATATGACTATTGTGTAAAAATAAAGAAAAAAACGTAACCTCAATGTATTAAATAATATCCAGAGATATTTGTCAAGGCAGTAAGTAGATTAATAGATAAAGAGTAATGCAGGTAAATAAGTAAAAAGTGCCCATTTATGTTTCTTGGGATGATTTATCCAATTGTATGGTGTTGTTTAACTCTCTGCAGTGGCAATCAACAGAGCTCAAAGCCTCCAAACAACTGAATATGTTCACAATTGTTATGTGAGCCAATAAGCAAGGTTCAGCTGCACTTATTAGACCTGAATGTGAGGAGCATTCGACCGCAACTTGTATTTATTATTTCACATATAGGTTTTTGAAGGAACTCACCGTGCACAGCGTCTCAAACTCTTTGTCAGAGACAAAACCTCCGTCCAGACCAAACAGGAAGATGGAGGCGTAGGAGAGCAGGCCTCCTAGGATGATCAGGTTGTTCATGTAGGGACTGGACATCTTGATTAGCCTGGAGAAAAAACAGAATAGAATAAACTAAAAGGGGACCTGATCATCAGTCTGAAACACTTTCATATGATATTCCTCTATGGACAGAGAATAATAATATACCCCACAGCTGAAGGATAATCATCATTCTTTCATTTCAATACTGCTCATTCTCCCCTGATCTTTCAGTCCTCCATCTTTTCCTCCTTCCTTAACAGCATTTACCCCCCCCCCCCACTCCCACATATGTACATTTATCCATTTCACCTTCATTAGCTAGCCTTCATCTAACCCCTCCTTCCATCCTCCCGCTGCACTCACATGTTTTCCTTCACCACTGGAGGCTCACCTGTGGTTGCGGTTCTTTATGTTGAAGAACAGGAAGGCCCCAGCCATCAGCATGCCCAATATGGTGATAGTGGAAAGGATACTGTAGAGGGGAACGTTGATGTGGCGCCGCTGCAGACGGACAAATGTACGATCCTTGGGAGGCTCCATGCCTGAGAGGGAAAAGAGGTGTAATGCATAAAATATTTAGTTTAAGACAATCTCGCAAAAAAGAGTGAGTCTCAAGCTTGATGTGACATTGTTGGCATATCATCTGTATCCAGTCGAAAACTGAATATTTGTGGGCACTTTCACTTTCTCTGGCGAGATTACTCTCTTCACTTTTACAACTTAAGACCAACCTCCTTCCAATCTCTCTCTTTTCAACCACAAAATAGTGACACTGCAGCAGACATCCAGTTATTTGAGACCCATTTCCTGCTCCTCAGTTTCCCCATAGTTGAGTGCATGTATCTCTATGCACCACAGTCAAGTTATTGTGGTTAGACCCTGCACTTTCTTATCTTTGGCTCTACTTTTCTCCTGCCACTGTGCCAATCGATCACGACGGCATCATCTTACACATCTCCACTTACTGTGGTCGGGGATGTGGAAACAAGCATTTTAGATGGCAATGTCCTAGAGTTTCTGTATATGGGGCAACGCCGAGAGGATGGAGAATGAGCGGGGGAGGGGGTGAATAGCCGGGGAGATCGAACAAATTATAAAGTATGTCAACACAAGCAAACAGGGGAAGGGGTGAAAAATGGACTGGTGAATAATTTAGCTGAAAGAGGACAGTTTAGAGTGGTGAAGGAAAGTGGCAGGTCCCTACACAGAGCGGCGGTGGTGTCTGAGTATGTCTGAGTGTGCATGTGTGCAGGGGGGGACTTTGTGTTCAAGTGAGCAAATGAGCGAGAGGAGAGAGTGCTGAGGTGGTAAGTGATGGGCCTTTAACTTATATATAAACACACATAAGATGCACCAGAGCACCTTTTTCTTCTTCAGTGAGTCTCTCAGTCAACACACACACACACACACACACACAGCAAAATCCTTCAATTTTACTCCTACTCACAAACTTGAGAATAAAAGATATTTATGAAATTCTATACAACTTAAAATGCTCCTAAAAGTAAGCTCTGGAGATTTCTTAAATTGGTTAAGAGTGGAAGCTAGTGCAGAATTCATTATTGGTAAAATCAGATATGTTTGGGCTGAAAAACAAAGTATTGAATAAGGATTTTTTTTAAAGATTGAACAATGTAGCAGATGTGGGATGAAATGTTCTGTAAGTAGGAGTAAGTTGCTTGATAAATGTGACTTATTCACCCTCAAAGAATAACTTTTTTACTCTAAGTTTGCTCCTTAGAGGATTCTTACTTGTAAGTCTTAGAAGTGTGATAAATACAGTACAGACTCTGGCCTTCTTCATACCTTGGAACCTGATGGAATTGTTGATGAGGTCCAGCACATCTGCGATTGCGTTGTACTCTCCCACCTTCACTTCCTGGCCCTCTGTTCAAAACACACACACACACACACATAATGTACATGAACATCTTGCATGGAACAGTAATACAGAGAAGCTTGCAGTGTTTATAAAAGGTACCACCAGCAATTGTTCTCTGGAGAAAATGTAACAGTGGCTACTTTGAGTAAACAAGAAAATCTGATTTAAACAGTAATTGGACACAGTGAAGAATAGTCCAGCTTTGAGCGGTACAGTCTGGCAAAGCGGTACAGTCTTACAGAGAGCTTTAAATTGTGGGGGGATCATCCAAAACCCATTAGTAGTATAACAAAATATCCATTATATAGTGTTCCCTGACTTTTAGGGGACTCAGTAAGATTATCCTTTAAGATTCTTCAGTTTAATACGGCCAGGAGATTGTTTTCCTGCTTCATACAGTTTCAATTATCTGTTTATTTCACCTCAAGGAAAACAAAAAGGGCAGTGAAAAGCAGATATCACAAAAAAAACAGCTATCATGCAAAGACATAAAACAACCTCAACTGAAGCAAGAGCACACTTCAAATGATCACTATGTGAAGAATCTCCAACTGATGTAGGAGAAAACAATAAATAAATGCAGTATCTTGGTATTTATATTGCAACATACATTGGCTTAAATATTACCAAGATACAGTCAAGAGATTGTGAACTGCTGTACACCCCAGCCTGTAAACACCACCGTCTCTACAGAGTCCTACTCAAACACAGCTATTTGAGGATTTAGTGTTTTCTCTTTTAGAAACAACGATGGGTCCCTCAGGTGTAATATTGGAGGAAGCATGACCTTGTCAGACAAACCTGGGCCTTCACTCTCCTTCACTCATAAAGATTACTCAGAGCGTACACCAGGGAGGAGAGAAGAAGGGGCAGGGAAGAGAAGACATATTATTCTGATTCTTTTTTTTTTGTAAGCACTACAAACAACCTGCAATTTCTTCTGGTGTACGCGCACAAATCTTTCTCTGCCTCTCCCTGTTATCGCTCTTATAGGCCCATTGAACTCCTCTGCAGCATTGTCCTTCACTAGGAAAATGATAGATAACATCGGCTATTGCATCACAGGACACCGCGTTCCCCTCTCCTCTCAGTGAATCACCTCATTAGATCTCCAATTCTGGCATCAAAGCATCTGTTAATGTTGAAAATGTTAGGCAGGCTACAGTATGTGTGACAATTTCAGTACAGTAAATTATATGTGCATACACAATCAGGATTTGTAGCATTTGTAACTTCCTGGTGCGGAACGAGGATCAATGAGCGTGTTTTCCTTGACCACCTCCTTTGTTAGGATCTAAACAGCAGAAGGGATTGTATATCAGCACTCCTCCTTTGAGATGCTAAAATACTACCCGAGCACTCTTTCCCCACAGGGAATACTGATGGCTTCAGCGGGCTGACAAAACTCAACCTGTCACTCAGCCTGTGCAATGACATTTCATGCCTTTTTTGTTTGATTAGTCACTTTAAACTACTGTAAATTCAGTGGTGATTTCGATAAATGGTCATAAGATTACTGACATGACATACACATGACAAAAAACTTGAAGGATATGTGTTTTTCCTATTGAAAGAAATCCCATGAAAAGGCTTAAATCAACTGATCTTTCTAACAAGTATTGCTTGAGTAGCCACAGTCTGATGTAGCTAATTCCTCTGTGCTGTAGACCTCTAAAACTATAAAAAAAATAAAATAAAAAAAACATACATGAGCCACAGGGTAGCATTGGAGGACATGTTCCTTCATTACTATGAACATGGGCACTGCAGTTTATTTTAGTCAATCCTACATACACTGTGCCGTAAATACTTTGTCGGGCACCAAAGACATGACTGAAAATAGCCCCTAATGAATACATTATTTATTCCTGGCAAGTAACATGTGCTAAAAAATGACGGTTGTAGGAGTCTCCTAAAAAACTATACTGTATATTTGTGACAGATTTGGTTGGAATGAATGGGCACAGGGATGAGGCCCACGGACAGGTTGGAGAGGATGAAAACGTTGAGGAACTGTGTGGTTTGGCCTTTTCATGGGATTTGTTGACATTAAAAATATAAGATATTTGTAGCCTTGTCCTTTAAGCATAAAATGACTAAAACAACATTGCTAAAAAGGTGACTAATATTAGGTTGCATGTCAATAAGAAGTATTTGTCAGCCCCTTTATATTATATGTCTGTTATATCTTTTCTGGTAAATTTAAACATGTCAATACTGTCTTCCTTGATGCATATACAGCTTCACATCTACGCATCTCTCCATGAGGTTCACATTAGTGCACCTTTGATCAAATTCATTGTTATTTTGTTTCATGTCAGATCTGTGAAATTCAAATACAGAAAAGGAATTGCTCCTTCATTGAAAAACATTGGAGATACAATTCAATGATATTCATGAGCTATTTAAGTTGAAAGGACTGTGAGAAGACTATTGCCTGGAGGTAAACTGACAGCAGTGAGGGTGTTGCTAGTTCACATTCCTGCAGAAGATGACAGAAAAGCAGGAAATTAATTCTTACTTGAGGGGTGTAGTAGATAGTAAATCCTATCATATATCTCTGAAGATCCAAAACATCTTAACCTTTTACTCACACATATCACATCCTCACCTTACTGATATATATATTATTGAACCTCTCCTCTGCCTTAGGACAAAGGCCATGTTTCCTTATCTACCGTGGCTGGTAGTGTGTTGATTTAAAATCTGTACTCAGAGGGACTGTGATCAAGACCTCTGGTAGCGAACTATCTCTTATCCCCATGAGAGACAGTGGGAATAAGAGTCATTGAGGCCCCTCACTAAGAACGCCTGACAGGTTAAAATGGAGGATCAGAGGATGGGGAGAGATGATAGGGTCATGTTGAGGATCACTGCCTTTTGAAATATTCAAGCTGGGGCTGTCCCTCTTCTCCTCTCCACCCAGCTCAGGCTCTTGGTGTGTCAAAAGGGTGACAAATTCACTATCCCTGACAAGTGAGAAAGAAGTGATAGAGTGAAGGTTAAGGAGGGATGGAGGAGATATAATAAGACTGGGAGACGAGAGTGAAAGATAGCTGTAACGCAGGGGAAGATTCGGTTGAGGAAAGTGAGTCGGGGACTCGGTGGACAGCAAACTCAAGGAGAAGAGAAAGAGAGACAAAGATAAATGTGGGCAAGTGTTTGTCACAAATAAAAGAAATGTGTAGCTACGCTTCAGGATAAGGCACTCATGAAACTATCTGATCACCCTCTCATCAATCATTCAAAAGTTTTGTGACAGCATCCTGTCTCTGTTAACGCTCCTTTTCCTGTTTGGTTTCATTCTTGCAGGTAAATTACAAGTACAGACAGGAAGGTCAGCAGACCTCGTGCATGACTGTTGGTTGAAGGATGTGTCTCTCTAGCTCTGTCCTGAATCCTAACGTACTAATTATGAGCAGGTTTTCAATATGCAGTGTGTTCACACTGGAAAAGTGACACAAGTGAGTATATTTAAAGTCAATACACACCCTAAAAACTGCTTGATTTTTGAGTGTGCTGTTGATATAGATTACTGTCTCACAATACAACGCACAGAGGAAACGGGAACTACTCACAGCTGCAAAACTGTGAATAAATTTTGGATGGTGTGACACAGCTCAACAGAGCAAAACTCAAAAATAAACCCTTTCTTTCTTTTGAAATCTGATTGACAGCAGCGCTTCAGTCACAGTTTGATTGACATCCGTCAGCAGGCGTCTTCTATCATTACCTATTAGTACAAAATTATAGCATACATTGATTTCTTTTCTACTAACTGAAAAACTAGAATACAATGACAGTTTCTGTAGTATATACAGATGTACATACTTTATGGAATTGAGACACATGTTTTTTTTGTTTTTATTTATTATGTTCATTTTGTCTCAGTTAAAACAAATAATACAATTCAATTTAGAGCCGAAACTTTGTCAAATAATTGATTAATCAATCCACTAAAAAATTAATCAGCGACTAATATGATAATGTAATGTTTTTAAATTATAATGATTAATGATAATGATTAATGTTTTTTTAATTCTTAGTCCTAAATTGTTTGATGTGCAGCTTTTCTTTGTCATATGTGATTGTTAATTGAATATCTTTAAGTTTTTGACTGATGGCTTAAGGAAATTGTAATGACCATTTCTCACTATTTTCTGATGTTTTATAGACTTAATGATTAATCAATTAATCTATAAAACAATCAACAGATTAATCACTTTAGAAAATAATGATTAATTGTATGGTAAGTCATGTGTGGTCTCCTGTTTTATCAAAACACCAGTATGTGCATGAGCACACTTTCTCTCCCGTGCTCTCAGATAGGAAACACACACTCACACACAGTGATGTAAGCAGCCAGAGGGATCGAGCCCCTCTGCAGTGGGGAAGATAAGATGGTTAGGCAGAGAGGACTGAACAGCACCATGCAGTGTGCTACGTACAGTCGGGGAAGCCTTGAAGCTGGGAATCCCTGCATAGAGATGCAATCTTTGGGTTATTCTCCCACACAGCAGGCCCTGCTGGCCAAAAACAACTTCAGGATGATGCTATGAGGAAAGAGTACTGAGGCCCGTTTTCATTTACAAATCTTCATGGTCCACACTTGCATTCTTTCACCACAGAGGAGATCAATTACAGTAAAGCAGCATGGGATTTGCAATGTAGAGTTTTATGTTCACCTACAAACACGCAGACACATTGAGAAAACATGCAGCTACGTACACAAAGCATTGTGGAAATTACCCTCATCAGAAAAATGACAAACTGTCTAAAAAGATTCATATTTGTGTTTTATGAAAAATAACCTCTTACCAATAATGACTCTTCTTCTTCAGTATTAGACATTAGATAAATATGTGCACAAAGAGTCTGACCTCAAAACTGAAATCCTTCAGCCTCCCTTTCCTGTGAATATGACTGCAAGCTTTGACTAAACCCTGCTGGTAAGGATCCATCTGAGGTACCAGTACATCGACTGTGGCAGCCTTCTGACTTGAGAAAAAAAGTAAATGGCTTTTCAAAAGTCAGTGATAATACTGCTAAATGTCTCAGACAACTGAAGGTTTTATTGAACAAAAACGTGCAGTAGTTAGAGTTCAAAAAATGATGGCAATTTTTCTAATGCCAGTCCAGTGGACTTGGGTTAGTGCAGAAGGCTGAATGAGGTCAGCACAAAAGATACATCCATACTAACAGCAGTCCTCCAATGGCTATGCAAGCCTTGAAGAGACAACTGAGATATGTTACTGCGCCTTGGAGGTAGTAATAAAGTTAAGAATGTGTTCACATGTACCTTGAAACTGGTTGAATTTTATTGTGCCCATCCTCTCTCCGTTCCGAAACATGACTTGGCCCTGAAAAGAAGGAAAAACAAAAACATGTATCTTTAACACAACATAAAACACACAAAGTATATATTATACAGTATATATTTCATAAAACATTCTGTTCTGCTGAAGAAGATGCACCATAAGCAATGAGGTGAATTTTAGTTTACAAAAGGAGCTTAGTCTGACTAAGCGTATGCACAGTGCTTTTCCTGATGCCGGTGCATTGGCAGACAAAGGGCAGAGTCTCGACTCCTGCACACTGCATCTCATTTGATTAGAAGTGGCCAAAATTGATCTGTTTATGGAGGTAAACAGAATTATCTTTCGGCCAATTCATTTGCTAATATCCTTCGAACAACATCAGGTCAGCAAGGCTGCATGATTTAACTGTGTTTGTTCACTTAGCATTGGTACAAATCTGGGTCCAGACGGCATTTAAAAGGCAATTTTTTAAAGTGAGTCTAACATTTTGCCACAGAAAAGTACACAGCGGTCAATGGATGAAGCAGAGGTTTTATTTCTCAAAATTCATTTCTCACCAAAAAGGCATGTTTATTGGTCAAACAACCACCTTAAAATGACAAAAGGAAAGGAAGGAAAGTCTTTGATTTAAACTCCAAAGGCACAAGATAAGCTATTTAAAGCCAGGGAGCACCTGGAAAACACAGACAGGATAGACAAAAACAATTCAACTTTGTGGCAATATCGTAAGACATATTCAAATCAATTTGGCTTCTGTCTCTTAATCTCTCTCTCTTGTTCTATTTTCTTCGTCGCTCTGTCTCTTTTCTCTCCCTCTCCTTCATCTACCAAGACTGTTCAATTAATTCAGCCCACCATCTGCTTACAGGGCTCCTTAATTACACATTTAACTGGGTTTACATATTACTGGCTGGCTAACAAAACAGGTGAGAGCCAGCATGACACAGAGAGCGTGAGACGTAAAGAGAGAGGGGGGGGGGGGGAGAGAGAGAGAGAGAGAGAGAGAGAGAGAGGGAGCTGGATAGAATAGCTAGATAGATGGATAAAGCTATTGAGAGAAAGAGAGAGAGAGAGCATTTGCATTGGCTGATTAAAAGACAGCTGAGGGGGGAATATGGAGAAGGAAGCTGGAGAGCCAATTTTGCCTCAAAAAGATGGCAAGCTTTGAAGTAGCAGAGCAGGATCCCACCCCTCTGTTTGAATCTGTGTCTCTGTGTGGCATCTTTGATGTTTGTCTGAGCGTGCGCGCGCATGTGTGTCTATCTGTATGCACTTAATATGTTGTCACGTTATGTTTATGTACATGCATGTGTCCCTGATGATGTACTGGATGTGTGCGCGAGCAGAACGAGCCGCTCCTGGGATAGAGAGTCCCCGATGCCGCCTTTACCTGTGTGATGCGCGATGGAGCCTCCGTTACCAATTTCACACCGCGGTGTCAATCCGACTTGTCGACACTAACAAGTTCCTTTCGTCACACACACCGCTCTTTCCTACAATATGCTATGCAATTATGCCTGAGGTGT
Source organism: Thunnus thynnus (assembly GCF_963924715.1). NCBI lineage: Eukaryota > Metazoa > Chordata > Actinopteri > Scombriformes > Scombridae > Thunnus > Thunnus thynnus. Next base: position 18,442,757 of record NC_089531.1, on the reverse strand, counting down.
AAGTAGGCTAGTGCAATGCACCTCGGTTCAGCTCATTAGGTATTATATTCAGATAACTGCGGTGTGTAAACAGGGTCAGACAATGTGGGTTGAAAATAGGGGAACTTGACTTGAACCCATAATGACTGTGAGTATATGTATCCAGGTTTCTAGAGTAGCTGCGCCACCATGCTCTTATTGTGCATTAGCATTGCCACAATAATTGCCCTTTACATCAGCAAAAGTGGAGCTATCACGAACCCTTACTGAAATGGCGTGTAGCTACTTTAACAGCCCCCAATTTGTTCTCTCAAGTTTATACACGGTTTGTAGAAAATGCAAAGTATGTCAAACATATGCAGAGGCACTGACTAGGACATTCTTAATTGGAAATAAATGTCTGCGCTACAAGGATTAAATTAACCTCCTTTGACCAAAATTCAGAGAAGCCGCTGTAAAGCCTCTTTCCACAAGGTATTATGCTCCTCTGCAAGTTTAGGCAACCTCACCAGAGTGTACTGACCCAGACAAGTGTTCGTATTCAAAGGACGTTCAGACCGGTGTCACAATGGTGGCTGATGCAGCAATCACCCGTGTCCAAGCGAGTGTGTGTGCATGTGTGTGTCTGAATGTGTCTTTCTGAGGTGAGCCAGTGGAGGTGGCCGTGTATCACTTGACTGTGGAGGTGAGAATACTGTCAGTGACGGGAGCGCTGGGGGTCAAATGAGATGTCGATCAGTGGGCTGCAGGTGTGACCTCCTCTGGGTTTTCAGGGTTTGAGGTGGGAACACGGTTGATGTATACACACGCATTAAAAGAGAAAAACAGATGCCCGTAACCCTCCCTCTCTGTCTTACATCAGTGTCTGTTTGAGGTGACTGTCAAGCCTCCTACTCACTATTACCCAGAGAGACACTGATACCAACAGGATGACCACTGACCACAGATAAAAAACAAAAACAAAAACAGGGACACAAACCTATACCCACACACTTGTCATCCCCCAATCCCAACCTCCCATGTCTCTTTCCATCCAGCTCTCCCTAGTGAATTCCAGTGTACATCTTCCTGTGGTTCTAGCCGCTATCTGCACTCTTTGTGCCCTGGAAGTCTCTCCCAGCTAATGTCAGCCGTCTTCTCTTTGGCCCTGACAGCAGCCAGATCAATACTGTGGAGCCCTCGATGATCACTCTCCTGCTGCTGCAGCTGCCTCCGCCACTGATTCAGCAGCAGGACCGAGACCAGCACGGAATGGACACGGTTTGGTCTCGTGGGACATGTGTGTGTGCGTGTGTACACAGCAAACACACAGAGTAAAATCGTGACATCAGGAAAGACACGGGGCTCAAGTCGGAGTGATCCCGTAAGATCAATCGCACATGCACACATAAAATTTACACAGTCAGAATTTGCCATTTGCCTCTGGTGCTTGTGCACGGATTAATTTGATCGTAAACCCGGTAGAAGTTATTGCAATTCACAAGCAAACCGAGAGAGTTGTGTAACGACTGCTGCTTTTGAAATCTGCATTTGAAAATAGCATAAAAGATGTATGCAGTGTGAAAAGGGAAATTGCCTTCCTATGTCTTTGTTCATCGTGTGTGGGTGGACGTTTCCATGTGGTAAGTGTGTGCTACATACAGGGAACATTTTTGATCTCATTTCATGTAATCCCTTAAAAGAACAGTTATATTAGTCTGTGGATCTCAACTCTCTCGCTACAAAAACGCTTTGAATTATTTTGCATTGCTGCCGTCTTCAAACAACCTAATTGTTTACCACATGCACAATATTCTTGTTCAGATTGTTTTACTCCTCTGAGGATTTTGGTTGTACATCATCCACAATATATGTATGTAACTGATGGTTTTTTTTTTTCTTCAGGACATCAGCAAAGCAAAAGCATGCAGATATACTGTAATATTTCCAAATAACATGTAACCCTGTCCAGCTTCCACTAGACTCTATTCTGACTAACATTATGTTGAACAAAACAATCATCATGAAATGTTAATCTATTTTCTAAAAATATCTCTAAAAATCAAAAGGCTGCATAATCATTACTTCACCTCTTGGTGCTACATGGACATAATTTTATGAAAATTTGTCATTTTACTCTACTCTGAACACTCTGAAAAGGGTGAGTTAAGTATATTTTGCAGTACATATTAACCTTAGTTAAAATGTTGCCGGATTTAACTTGTAATGGAGCATTTTTATACTATGGTGTACATTCACATAAGTGAAGGAAGAGTAATTCTTCCACCATTGATGGCTACATACAGGATGTAGGATCAAAATGAGTCAGTAGGGGTGAGAACGAGACTGCTAGCCTATTCAAACAACCTAACAGGACTTTATCTGAGTGTGTTCCTTGAGTAAAAAGTGAATGAAATATGGTCATCAACATTGCTGCACTGCTTCGCTTCCCGGAGTCCAAGAGGAAAGGTTTAATGTCACCCTGTGTCTGACAGGCAGCCCTGAGTGGGTCTGTGCTGAGAGGTTCAATGTCACCCTGTTCCTGATCAGCAGCCCTGAGTGGGTCTGTGCTGAGAGAGGTAAGAGTAGAGGGGTGAGGGATGACAAGCCAAAGGATTTGGTGTAGCGCTGCAACACACATACACAGTCCCAGGGACGCTAGCCCCAAATGGCCTCATAATAATGCAAGTCTGTACTGATTTTCTCCAAGGCTACTCTGCCTCTCTTCCTCTCTTGTTCTTTTGACATTTATACTGCATTAGCATCTGTATCTTCATCATCATTCTCATGCCCTACCTTGACTTTTCTCCACATTTAGTGAATGTTCATGAGAAAGTTATGAGTATTTATTCAACACTGCACCGCCGTAATTTTCCAGTCCAGCCAGTCTTTTTCTTTTTTATCTTCACTTGCATTTTTCAGGCCATTTATTTGTAAGCACAGTCATGAATATGTTATAATATGAGTAATGTTCTGCTGTACTGTAACGCAATGCATGCCTACTGGCTGTCTAGGCTGAGAGCAGTGTGGCATCCTCTAATAATGGAATGGCCTTTACAGGAGAACAGGAGATATCCTCTAACAGCTCAATAGGAAGTGAGAGAATGAGCATGCATGCGCGCATGCACACACAAATACACACACACACACACGCACAGCATGTAGCTAGCATAGCCACCAGGATCAATCTTGAATGCACTGCAGTGAGTCGGCAGCACCAAATGATATCACTTTAGGCTTCATGTAGAGACAAAGATAGCTAAGTAACCTTCTATGCAAACAATTTCCAGCCTAACAGAGCAGTAATTAATGCCTCTATGTGTTGTTCTGACATTTGCCAACTCCATACAAACACAGTGCATATACACGTCTGTACATACAGTGTTGCATGCATAAACACTTGGAGCTAGATATTTTAATGCTTCTTCATCAGTGACAACATATTTGATAGCATTCTGATCATGTTGCTTTAAACAATGTTTGTGTCTGTATATGTATGAATTTTTCTCACTATATGTGCCTCATCACCAAAACCTTTTGCCTGCATGTACATGTGCTGTGTGTGAGTGTCTGGAAAGTATCCTTGTGTTCCCGTATCTTAACTCTGCACAGACCAGTGGCTCCATTTACAGTATGAAAGCGAGTAAAGTCAAAGAAAACCCAAATTCAACTTCAAACATGTCAGACTGCAATCTCATTTTGCGTAATGTTTATACAGTTTTCTTTAAAAATCTCAATCTGTCCCATAACTTACCGTCACACCGAAGAAGTTGGTCTCATTCATGACGTCCAGCACCATCTTTCCCACTTCGCGGTCATCCACTGTGAAGTTATGAAAGGTGTTTTGTCGTTGTTTGATCCGTAACAGTTCCATCACTCGGGTAAATGTTTTAGCAATGACCCAGATCCCATCGTAGGCAAAGCCATGAAACTTGCTGGACTCCACACCTTTCTGCCGCAGCTCTTGGCTGTACTCCCTCTCATACTCCCTAGGGGTCTGAAAAAGAGGTAAGAGAAAAAAAAACCCTACTTTTTAAAGTTTTTTATTTCAGATAAACTCTTATTGGTGTTACTTGATCCAAGGAGAATGGATTATTTGGCACATAATTTGAGATACAAAGTTACTGGAAATAAGGCTGTTTTAGAATCAATGCTCCTGTGTTGGGTATGGGTAGTTTAATGTGAAAACAAACCCCATGATTGATTTTGGTTGAGATCTGTGGTTTAAAAACATGCATCTAGGATGCCTTTTTGGGAACAAAGTTCTCTGATGTTGCCACAGATTCTTCTGAGCACAATAACACAACACTTACAACAGATGCTCTCAAATACAGTCACAAGAAAACTTCAGGTAGCAGTGAAAGGAATGTTACAATCACACAACACAAAATGAAAACAATTTACTTCAGACAAAACAGACAAAAAATATTTCACTTGCAGTTCACTTGTACTTTACCTCAGGCTGTTATTATGTACACCATAAATTCCGCGAATAGTGTAATATGGCTACCAAACGGCTAGCTACCAATCAGTCAACATGCCAGTGGAGCAAAAATTCTTTATTTATTTAATGATATTTACCTTACTGGTACTGTAGATTTTTCTCACCTGTCTTAATTAAACCTCTTCAAATCTCATATCACTTTAAATTACTTGCTAACGACATGTACATTTTTCTGGCACTCACCCTGCCAGAGATGCCCTTGATTTGTCGAGCGCTGAGCGGCTCAAAGTCCACACTGATGTATCCCTCCATGGCTGTGAGCAGCTTCTTGGTGGTGCAGTTGGTGCTGTTGGCCTGTTCCCACCAGTTGCCCTGGTACCAGCCGGGGATTATCCACTGGTATTTACTGCCAAACATGTTCAGGTTATACGCCTAGGAGGGGTAGAAGAAATTGAGCTTGAAGCAGGATATATAGTATGATATATGGAGATTACTTTAACTTTAGGAATTACTTTTGTCTAATGTGAGCTGCTGTCTATCCAAAACTAGAGGCTGGAGTCTAAAATATGAACTGAGCCCAAAGCGTAAAGCATAACCCAGTACATCTAAAGCCCAAATTACATGACCCGAAACAGCTAAGTGAGGAATTTAACTACAGTGTACTATTACATATTCACAGCATTCCCATAAACCAGATCACATCATGTTCCAATCTTATGTTCAATTTAGCAATGCACCAATTGTATTGTAATTTTTGGCAAGATACTGACAGACAGCATTGGAAAAGTTGAGATTTCAGTTATGAATGTAGCCTGAGGACTTACGCAGCAGAAGACTTTGGAGGCCAAGTTCTCATCAAACTGGCCAATGATGATTCTCACATCATTGTCCTGAAAGAACAAAGGATGAAACATTGTTATGTGAATGGCAAATCTGCAAAAAAAAAAAACTTTTTTAGCATAATACACACATGCTGTACATACAATGATACAATAAATTTAAGGTACTGTGCAGTGTAAAATGTGTATGATGTGAAGCTGCATATATAACAGTAGTCCAGTGTTCATTACACTGTGCAAGCTTTCTATTGTGATACTGTGACTCCCTGGCAATACATACTGGGCACTTCTATCAAAGAAAGTAGTTCTTTACCCTGATTTTGGATCAGTATCTTTGTTTCGATGCCTCAACCACATCACACTTTATTAAAAAATGAACGGTCATGTTGCATGTACTGTATTTTCATCACTATGTCTATCTCATCAGTGTCGGCCAAAGTGTCAACATTATCATTGAGGGCAGAATTCCCTTCCTTGCCAACCAGGCCGGAGAACACAAATTTACATGGCGATTCGAAGCACATGGCTTGGTGATTGACTGTAAATAATTCAGATTGCCCGGGTGGAGGGCTCTGGGGCCAACAGTCTGTCATTTAGTGTGAACACACATATGTATAGTACAAACACACATACACACACACACTCACATATGCACATAAGCAGATGATCACAAACACTCACACAACAAAATTGCCCCAATCTAATCCAATAATACTGACACAGGTTTGATGAATCTACATCTGGTCACCACAGCTGGAGGTGATGTGTGATGCATGCGAGTCTGTCATAAAGCTCTTATGTGGCCCTGGCAGAGCCCTGAGCACCAAATCTAGAAGGTCAGGTTTGATTGACTGACAACATTAATAACATTATTGCACCTCATTTAATTAAATGACCTACTGTATTATTTCTGTATCTGTCAACAACAGTCATCTTGTAATATGATTCTTATCCTTTTGGAAAACATACTTGATACTAAATATGTTTTTTACAGCAATGTTGTATACTTTACCGCTACATCCAGTTTTCATCCGGTTCCATATTTTATCGATTAGCTGAAAACACTATACATTACAGAAAGCCATACATTCAAACCTTTCTGTGGTACTGCTGACTTCAAGCAGGGCCCTTTTGAAACATTACACACAAAATTCAATACTCACTCTGGTTGAACTTAAATCAAAATAAAAGTGACAAACACACCGGCTGTAATTTCACCGAGCCCTGTCCTGTTTTTATTCTGGATGATGAGAAACCATTACGAGTACAGTTCATGAAGTCCTTCCTCCCTCAGGCACTTTCTACCATATGTCATGTATCCACAGATCAGAGGGGACCAATCACTGTCATCTAAATTCCAATTCCTTAAGGCGATTGGACACAGATCTACCCACCAGGGCAAGATAGCTAGCTAGCCAGATGTTTAAATGCAAATGTACTACCTGCCTTCCGAATTCTATAGCAGCTCCGAGATTTCGTCACAAAACCATCTATACAGGATCTAGCATTGTGTATGGGACAGACACATGCACACTCACACTGCAGAGTATGAGAGCTTTCAGGAAGCTGGGTAGCTCAAGAAAAAAACAAAACAAATGACTTCTCTGGTGGTTTCTCATCAGAGCCAAAGAGCATGCTGGGACATTTAAGTGAGTCTTTTGTATGAAGCCTTTAGTGTTGTTCCACTGCTCTGGCACTGTCACAATGTGTGTGTCGATGTGCAAGAAGGTAACAACTCTGAACTTTTCTGGGGTGCAGTCTTGCATTCATGTGTGTGTGTGTGTGTACGTGTGTGAAATGCCGGTGGCTGCTCAATAACATTGCTCTTCCCTGGAGGAAAGGCACTTGACCCAAATGACTCCAGCTATGGCTAAGGACCACAGCCCCGGTATAAATTCTGGTCTGCCTGGCAACAACATGAAGAGACTGTGTAGTTGTAGGCAAGGGCATGAGTGAGTGTGTTGTGTTTGTGCATTACAAACGGACTGGGGGCACTACAGGTCCCCAAATTACCCACATTGCTCGAGCTTTTATATAACCATAACAATAATTGTTCTAAAAGAGGGTAGTATTAAGGGCAGCCTTGACTGCTTTCTCCATGACAGGGTTGTTTGTAACTTTATGATGGTGATTTATATGTGATAATGGTTTGAGTAATGTTGTACCTCATAACCCCAATCAGGCACCGTGACGGCACACACACACACTACTAATGATGGTCTTTTATGAGCTTGTGAGAGATGTGATTTCTAGACTGGGCAATGTGTTGTTTATACCCCCCCTCTACCCCCCACCCCCCTTGCTGTTTGTGATGATTACTGTGCAGCGAGTGTGCTATGCCCTACGTGCGTGATCAAGTGCATACACTCGCAGGATAGATCTGTGTGCGTGTTTGACTACTAATCAATACTGTTATGACCATGGAGCTGACATTACGGTCTGAACTGAAATTAACAGGCTGCTACCTTCAAAATGAAAGTCCCTCAAATAATGTTAACGTTATGTTAGGATTCCTGCGATTGAGAACAAACTCAACACAATGTGAAAAGTATTTGAAGTCTCAGAACTGGAATTTTGCTTGGACTGGTCCTTAAAGCTGGATGGGAGGAGGTCTATGCGTTTAATGTCTGCAGTGAGAGATTCTTGCTGCAACTCTGTGCTATTTGGGGATTTGGAGAAGCAGAGGTGCTTTATCAGTTTGAAAAGAGAGCCAGGAAAACACTCCTCACCCCAGGAACAGCACAAGCCATTCTGATGATATTATCAATAAAAAGACCATCTGAAATGGAAAACCCTATAATGACATTATCAGTGCAAATCATTTGTTTTGAGCTGATGCTCTACAGTATGTCTAGGAGTCCACAAGGCCATGCGCCTCACGCAAGAAGCAGCGGCATGCACAATTTATTTAAGAGAATTTGTGGCATTCAACAAACTTCTCATTCTTGGAATTTTTCTTCATTGAAGTGATGATTTCTCTACAACTGCCTCAGGATCTTTACGCAGGTCTCTTTGTCCAGCATTTACCTCTGATGCACCTGCCAGTGTAACATCACGTACTCGTCTAATATCTCTGTGACCGTCACATCCCTTGACTGCCTCTCATATTAGTCATGGACTGCTTTGCTTTAGATTGATGTTTTTTAGCATCTAACTTCATGTCAAACCGTTCCCTCTTTATTTCAGTCACAGTACAGCACTGCTCTGATGACACATCGTTGGCAGCTGTACTAATAATTGTTTCGGTGCCTCTAATACCATTAGTTGCACTAATGACATTAGTTTTTGTCTGCTAATTGGCAACAGCAGGACTGAAATTCTTCTTATTCTTTGGAAACATCTTTGTGAATGAAACCTGCCCACAAACAGAGAGGAATACGTCACCTTATATGGCAATTTTAGAGGCATTGATTTTGCTAATGATGAAATCTCTCCAACACACGCCTTCTGACATTCATCAGCCTGAAATGAGTGACTTATGGCAAGCTTATGCAGCAACAACATTCTTGTAAATCTGACTTGGAACGCTCGTCCAAGTAAATCTCATTTTCACCTCAGTATTCTTTCATGAGGCCCAGTTTCTGCAGTAAAATGGTAGCATGCAAAATATTGTACATTAAAGATTAAGTATTGTTTACAACCTGGGTTTTATTTTTATAGACATGGAAAATATACAGTTACCTCTGTATGTGTTAAACATTAGCATATTGTTGTGGTCATGGTAGAGGCTATGGATATTAGTGCTCCTTTAGACAATAGACATTCACAGTGATTTGATACGCTGGTGAAGAGTGGTGCATTGATGTGTTAAGCTTGTGAATTCAACAATGTTTGGCAAATGACTCTAAAGTAGTGGATTGCAAAACTTAAACCACCACAATTTTTCCTCATGTGGCCCTCCAGTTCCCCTAATTGTCCTTCAGTAACAAAAACTATAAGGTGCCCTGATCTATAGAATTTCTGCTGATATACTTATCTTGTGGTTAAATTGAGGAAAACTCAAGTAAATTGTTACACAGATTAGAAGATAAGTGTGCGTGTGGAAGTGTGCCTTTGTGTTCTGATGTTGTTTTGTCAACCTGTCCAGTAAAATAAACAGAGAACTCGGGACTGAGAACAAGAGATGAAGAGGAAAGTACAGAGAGCGACAGATAAATATTAAAAGGCTTCTTCAACGCCCACAGCGGCGATGCCTGTCTGCATTTTGAATATTCCAGCTGGAATATCACAGTGGTTAGAGCTCTATTTGTGGATCACACAGTGACGCCACAGCCCCCTTACCCCGCCCCCTCATCCCTCTCGTCCCACACACACTCTGCACACACACAATCGCTCACACAACCCAAAAAAAGATCAGTCTTTAAAACAAAATCTGTGTCAGCCTCTACCTCATCATATTACGTAGCTGTCGTGAAGATAGCAAACCACTGTTGCGAGATGAGCGGGAAACAGACCATTAGGGTGTCAGAGGCCCCCCCGCCCACCCCATCCAAACGTTCTGAAAAGCTTTCGAGGCGACACTGTGATTTGCATATTTAGAGTTGATCAAGGAAGGATGGTGTCAGCTTAAAATGTCATTAAAATGCCTCAACATGCAGAGTTACACATAGGAGAGACAGCTTAGCTTCCTTCTCCTTCTCTATCCCTCTGTCTCATCATCTCTCTGTTGCGATTCTTTCGACCCGCTCCATCTTGCATACGTCATATCTTCTGGTCGCACATCGGAACGCTTTCTATCGCGTCTCCACTCTCCTCACTTCCAACATCTATTCCCTTTGTCTGTCTCCCTCGCTTCCATCCTCACTGTGCCATGCATGTCACTTCTAGTCAAATCAAAATAATCATATCATATAATCAAAATATAATTATTCCCATTGAAATTGACATTTTGTACATTACAGGTTAAGCTCACCAGTCACTAAAATCATGTTTAACTTCCACTGATAATGTTTCCTACTGTACACTGTATATGTTACTGAGATACTTTGCTGACAACTGGTAAATGAGACCAAATGCATCTCTTATTGCCTCTAGGGGTAGTTTAGATAATTTAACTATTACATGTGACTGCATTTAGATTGGAATTTCATGATTTATTGCTTTATCCAAGCAAAATCTCTTCAACCATCCATGTTAAAATATGAGGAGAGGAGAGGAGAGGAGAGGAGAGGAGAGGAGAGGAGAGGAGAGGAGAATCATGTTTGTAAATGTATGTATATGTCCTTAAAACATCTATTAGTCAGTGCAGGTCATTAGAGTTCACCGTACCCCCCCTGGCCATTACTGTATACTCATCAGGGCTCCATTAATCTCAATGAGAGCTACTCTGCTCTGCCCAGGAGACAATTCTTGGATAAATTATTAATTGTCTAGGATTTAGTTTGGATGGCATTAACTCAAACACAATACAGAATTAAAAACTGTAGTAAATGTGACATGAAAATCAATCAGACCCTATTTATTCAATGTATGTAATATAATATGAATTAAAACTGACCTTGTATCAGTTTGGTCAGTCAAGACTGATCATAATTTTGATATGTCACAAAAAAGCACATTTTACATACTCACATAGTAGTGTTTATTTTTAGGCTATTCTCATTTTAACTGTGTAGTTTTTCTAAAGATCACAGCTGTATTCCAGTATTTCCCAAACCACTTACCTTGAGTTTCTTGACGTTGACGCAGGGGTCGTTGGAGAAACTTTCTGTATCTGCGATTTGAATGTTTGCTTTCTCCAGCTCACTAGTTAGGTCATTCCTCACCTGAGAGAGAGAGAGCATGAAAGGGAAGAGAAACAGAGAGAAGGCAAAATTGTGAATGAAAAAAAGTGACAGAAAGACAGGCAGCTTGACATTTCAGCATGACAAGGACACATTGGCTACTGAAGACATCAAAACCGCCATCATTTTGATTGGACTCACTCTGTCTAATGTGGAGTTGTAACACTGACTATATTCATTGGCATTTGTCACAGTGAAAGCACAACTGTACGCTTTAAAAGATCACACCTGGTTATCATAGGCTTGACAAAAAAAAAAGACATATGTTGAGTACTGTAGACGTATCTGCAGCAGCTGTACGACTGCTTTGATGTATTGATTCAGTGGTATGGTGAGTAATGGGATCAGAGATGTAGTAGAATGGAGCAGGTACCCCACCGTGATGGTGAGCTTGAGGTGGTTTATCATACCTCTCTCTCATCACAAACACACATGCTGTGATTCATCCCTCTGGCTTCCATCCTTTAAGCTACAACTTTAGATTTCACAGCAGACATTTTGACATGTCAAAAAAGGAAAAGCACAGGTGTAACGAATAACATTAAAAGTGGCTCAGGTTCCATATAGATGTTCCAGTAAGGCATGCCAGTCAGCCAGCAGACATAGTACCAGGATCCTGGCACAGGAACACCTAAACCGAATGCAGCCGTTATTAATGTTATCAGTTACACCTGTGTTATAAAGTCAAAATGTCTCCCTGCACTCTGAGGTTCACAGTTGACCTCTCCTCCTCTTTCTTTGGCCGAATTTTCCTGATATCCTCTGGCCATGCCCTGTGGCCCTAACACCCCCACCCGAGAGCTTGGCATCAGGGGCCATGTTGTGACATCAGAGAGTGTGCCCACTCAAAAGGGCATGCCAAGCTCTATTTGCAAAGACATGTTACAGCTACTGTAACAGAGGAAGGGCCTGTGTGTTTGCCCTGTATTTGTCTGTGAATGAGCTTGCGTGCCCATAGCGTGTTTTCATATTTATGTGTCCTATATGGATTTAAATACATATTCACAAATAACAGTCAGATTTACATACATGGAAACGCTGCACACTACTCAACCCAGAATCTATATTTGGCTGGAGGTATGGCTCTGAAAAGTTTGTTTCCTTATTGACAGAAAACAGAGGCTTTGGTCAACTTGAATCCATATTATTTATAATGACAGGTTGCCGTGACAGAGGAAAAGCATCAAAGCGTCCGCAGAAACTTCTCAAAGCTCTCCTGCAGCGTATGCTTCCAGTGGAGTTTCAGAAAAAGAAGGAAGGCGACACCGAGACTGGCAAACACTGTATTTAGCCGTACTTTGACAAAAAGTATGACTGCAGAGAACAGTTGAGTATACAGACGGGCAGCAGAGAAGAGGATTATGCTGAAGGAGTGTTTTGAAGATTTTCTATGGACATTTTAATACTTGTGCCACAAAAAAACTGTAGATTCAAGCTGTCCAAAGTCTTTTTCTTGCTACAAACTTCCACTTTCCAAGGCTACAGGTTGTGAGGGTTTCATACTCAGAAGATAGATTTCAGGGAGAGTATTACTTCACAAATAGCTGCAGCGTAGTTAGGGCAGTTAATATACCCAAGGGATATGTAACCATGACTGCTACCACTAATGCTAACACAATTATCACCACTATTGCTACTGCAGCTAAAATGAGTCATTACAACTATTTCGTGTAATCAACTAGAAGATTGTTGCCATCTAAAAATCAATGAATCTGAACAACCTCAACCTTATTTCCCTTATGTCTCTAAATGTCTGCTGTCATAATCGCCTCCTCCTCTGGTACCCTGGAGGGAGCTCTAAATCACTCTGTACATCACTCACTCCTGTACAAACATTCCCTCTGATGTACTGCTCACTGAGCTGAAACAACAGGGAGTGATGGAATGGATCAATACAACCAGGTTTTGCTCTTGAGGAACAATTGGCTTGGTGGTCTGGACAAGGTACAACGTCCTGTTGTGTTGAGCGTTGATCTAAAAGGCCTTGACTGCTGCCATGCTAAATGGAAACTAGCTCGTGGCAAGAGAGGGATGGCAGCTGGTTAGCCCGGTGTTTGACGAGGTGTGGTAGAGCGACAAGCACACAGGTGGATGGGATAACAAGCATAAATCACATAAGGCAATGCATATGGAGATATGTAACTTATGCTATGTAGATACACCCACTCACTCACTAAAATATATGCAACACAAGGTCTGACACACAAAGCAATGCACCTCCAAGAAGAAGGATTTTTACTGGTTAGGGCACAAGCACCAAAGTACATGAACACACATGAATGTGCAAATAACCCATTGTCTTTGTAGAGATTATTATTCTTCATCGCCATTGCGTTTTTGAGGGGCTTGGGATGAACAAAAGTCACAAAAATTGGCACATACACATCAGAACTGGCAGAAACTGCAAAGTTCTGTAGTGATTGGGCTCGGGTGTGGCCAGCAGGCTCCATAGCTCCTTCATGCGTGGCAGGCCGTAGTTGGGATTAAGTTGCTCCGATATTCACAAACTTTGGTACACATGTTGCTCTCATCATTTTGGACATATTTAACACCGGCTTTCATTAGCTTAGCCCAAGCAGAAGTCAGCCATTTTGAATTTTGTGCGTTTTTCCTGTATTCAAACTTTTTTGAATTCCTGATAGAGGGTTTATCACATTCATTTGAAATTTGGTTGGTATAACCCTCAGAATAATGTGACGTTAAATTGTGACGGAATAGTCGATACCTCGAACAATGATGTCATAGGTCATGTGACAACAAGTAATTTTAGGCACTTTACAGGTATTGAGCTTTTTGGAAATCCTCCTAGAGGATTCAACAGGCCCACCTCAAATTTGGTCATCAAAATCTCAAGACCTTCACAATGCCAAATTGCAAAGCTTTTGTGTTTTTGTGGAACACCATTACTGTGGTGATGCAGAAAATTTGCATGTTTCGCTGTGAAAGAGGAAGTTGTTGTAACTTGACTTAACATTGTCCACTCAGACTTCAATTTTAAATCTCAGATAATCTCAGAAGAGGGTGACCAAAGCAGCTTTCTTTTATTTAAGAAATATTGAAAAGCTGCGGCCATTCCTATCCCAACAACATGCCAAAAAATGTGTTCATCCATTTATTTCAAGTAGATTAGACTACTGTAATGCTCTTTACATCGGTCTTCCAAAACAATTAATTGACAAACTACAATTAATCCAGAACTCTGCCACCAGGCTTTTAACTACTTTACTACATTACTAATTCTTTGTCATTTTATAATCCTTCAAGGCATCTTAGATCCTATGCTGCTGGTTTTTTAAATACAAACTATCACACAAACGAGAAAATTGGCAGCTCAGCCTTTTTTTAACTATGCACAAAAACTATGGAATTCCCTGCCCAAGGATATAAGAAGTGCAAACTCTGTGAACATTTTTAAAGGACAATTGAAAACATATTAATTCAATATTGCTTTTAACTAACTGTCACTTCCTTTGTATTATTCTTATCTTTTACATTTTTTATTGTTCTTAGCATACCTGTTCTTGCTATTTGCTGCTTCTCTGGTTTGTTATTTATTTGATTGCTTGGTTTTATCGCGCAGTATTTGCACTTGTTTTAATTTGCCTTTTTTAATTTATTTCCTTGTTTCTTCATTTAATTGTAAATCACTTTGAGCTGCATCCCCTGTATGAAAAGTGTTATATAAATAATAATTATCTTTATATTGACCACGGCTGCCGCTCCCTCCGATGCGAGGGCCTTTGCACTTAAATTAAAGCTGCTTGCAAATTTTGTGTTTCTTCCACTGAGACAAAAAAGGACAAATGTATCTGCGTTCTGGTGGACTGAGTGTGTTACACAGAGCAAGAGAGAGATGAAGGGGAGGGGGACAGATGGATTGAGGGATGGTAGGAGGGGAAAAGTGAGCGGCTTTCCTGCGTACCAAAAACATCCTCCATTGTTTGGGGCAGCCTGGGAATCCCCAGAAGCAAATGCAGAGGAGAAATAATCCGACTGCACTTCACCATGCATGTGCGCACACACACATTCAAACACACAAACAAACAAAGTACACACCTACACATGATGGACAAAATGACTGTCAGATGCACTCAGTTAGATGTGTGTAATGCACCAGTGTTTAGAAAGGACATTAACACAATATGATTCTATTTATATGCAGAATGTCTTTGTCTGCAAACACAAAGACACACACACACACACACACACACACACACACACACACACACACACACACACACACACACACACACACACACATATACCACCAGAAACTAGATGAAGATGAATTGGCAAGCTGAGGAAGTTGAGGGATAACCTGTGATTCTCTTTGTGGTGTATATGACAGGATGGTGTATCATCTAACACCTACATGGCATGCAGATGCTGTCTTCCATTTCACAGACTGTGGCCTGGAGCATGGCATATTTAGTACAACTACATATCTGACTGTGTTTTGTGTGCAAAATATGAGTGTACTGTCTGTAAGGGGTACAAGGTCATATACTTTCTCAGCACTGGAACAAAATTAGAAGCTTGATGTAGATGAGTAAACACTTTAAATTGTTAATCAGAATTTGGATTATTCAGTTGCATTTGTTTTTAATATTCTTATGTCATAAATATTGTAGTTGGCATTGATTGGTTTTTAAATGCACTGGGAGTACAGCAGTGTGCTCGTGTAATCGTAACAAAATCCACTGTTGTTCATTAAATTGTTGCCTCTAGTTGCATATTTTGTCACTAAAGATTATTTTATTTTATACTCAAACCATATATTGATCAAAATAGTTGCACATTCATTTTCTAATTAATTATTTTTAAGATTTTTTGAGCTCTGTTATTTGTAAGACTTAAAACTTTGCAGTCACACATTTCGTATCTGATCTCAATTTACAGTGGGTGCACTGAGCTTCATTCAAATCAATCCACAAACTCTATCTTGCCACTAGCAATCAAAGAAATACACTTACTAAACAAATATAAATCGCTCCCTTCAGGCAGGTGTGCTGTAGAGAGACTAGAGTAAGTGCCCTGATGCAGAGTAAGTAGGTAGCTTTCGATGATTCAGATGGTACCAGTGTGACACTGCAAGACAGTCTGCGGTGGTTTAACCTCAAATCATTAACACATCGTTCCCAGGCATGTTCACAGTGTGAAGCCCCTTTGCAGTGACGGGTGTGACTGCGTGTACGCGTATGTGTATGTGTGTCTTTATTACATACATACCAGAATGTTAGCAGGTGCTTTTTTTATCATTCCATCTGTATGTGTGAGCTATCTAAACCTGTAGATTTACAGCGAGGAGACGATAGAACTTTGGGTTTTACAAACGTGGCAGTGTGACAGGTCCTTGCACACATCTGTCTCTCATACTGTGAGCTACATCGACATAAAATCGGCATGCAAATCCCGGAGTTCAGAGTATAATGCCGGTCAAGTGCTTATACTAACTAGCGTGACAAATGCTTGCACCACAGCCTGATGACAGTCTCTCATGGCTTTACATGCATTGTACAATGACATGAATGAGTCATTCTGGAGAGGAATTTAAAAAACATTACATGGCTGTTTTGCATCACACCACACATGATAGTGAACACCAACTGAATGCAACAGAAAAATCATGAAATGCATAATCAAAGTTTAACAACTGAGTATTTTTTAAGAGGGTGGATGTGGAGACAGACACTTCTGCTAGATTTATCAGTGGTCATAGTGTAATTAAACACTTGAGCTCAAAGGGTTCCAGGCAAAGGACAGATTCCTAATCCTGCTCTCAGTCAGGTTTGTCATCTGACTGACTTATGATGGCTGTTGTGTTCCTGGGTGAGCCCTGTTTTCCTGGCAATCTCAATAATGTTGATTGCTGTGTGTGTGTGTGTATGTGTACTGTGTTTGTGTGTGTGTATGTAGTATGGACACGCACCTTCATATTAGCAAATACCTGGCCTTTACTCATTCTCATCTCACACTACAATAAACCACAAACCTCCCATTAATGGAACATCAGTGTGCATCCACAAAAAGGATGTGTGTGTGTGTGTGTGTTTCAATGGTGCCTATAAATAGAAGTGACGAGCTGGCTTTAGCTTACAGGTTACAGTCCCAGGGGACACCGTACTGTATGTTTGTGTGTGTGTGTGTGTGTGTGCGTGCATGGTGTGCATGCTGCTCACTGAATCCTTAACAAGTGTTACATAATATTAACCTTGCAAGCAGTCTCCCTGGGAAACAGCACAGCAGATCAGTAGGAGAGAGATATAGTATGACAGGGAGTGAAAAAGAGAAAGGAAAATGTAAAGGTGGAGGAGATGACAACACTGTCAATAGTATAGTCATTATGCTAATGCAAGTGTGCATGCGCAGATATACACACATGCATACTGTCCAGTAAATACAGCACTATTTTATATATTACAAATGTTCTTGAATCCAAATACGATAGTTGACAAAGTACCCAATCATTTAAATCATAATGCCTGTTTTTTTCTTATTTATATTGTTTTATAGTAATGCAGTTACATATGTAGACTCAACAAGTCTATGATAGAAGTACAGTGGGATTTGCACAGGATTTCCGACCAGTGCAGCCCACTCGTGCAGTGACTCTGCAGCACTATACTCTACTTTGATGGTGTGTTAAAAACTTCTCTTGTGCGCCAGCATTTCTAAAATTAAAGAAGTAGGAGTACATTGGCTTTCCTAAAAATCACAGTATCATAAGACACAGTGTAATTAGGCAATTGACAATTGATGACATTCTAAAATAATCATCTTAGCCCTGATACCAGTGTACCTTCATGTAAACAACACACTGTCTAATCTAATGGAGCAGTGTTTGCTGTATAAGAAGTTAATGGAGAGACTCATAATGCATTTTTTTGTTACATTATTTCCTATTTGGGGATATCCAAACAACATTTACTACTTTGCATCTCATCCGCCATTTGTCTTGCTTCACGCTGCCCCAAAAAAACGCTCTGAACTTGACAGAATATTGTTCGAATCATGAAGTGTGGAAGCGATGCTTGCATATTTGTAAATCAGGATTAGAGGCCAATCTTGTGGCAGGTTGATTGAATTGGGCCGTCCGTCTTCCTCCCGTCCTAAGCCCCTTGGCGCTTTCCGGAGGGGAGAGATAAAGGGATTTGGGCTCTCTGAGATTTGCAGTGAGACTTCTTATACCACCCCCCCTCCCCACCGCCCCTCTCCCACACACACACACACACATACACACACCTCCCACCTCCAGCTGCTGAGCAGATTGTTTTCAACCAGGGGCTCGAGGCAAGAGCTCACAATATGTTTCTCAAATTCCTGCTTTCAATACCTCTGACATCGCTTTTTTTAATTGAATGTTCCTCTGTTGCCGATGTGACATAATGTCCATACCACCAGTTTGAGGCATGACAAATCGGTGTGTTTCCTTTACATTCAACCCTCCCACAAACAGCAGTATGTTTGTGTCACCAGTTGTTCCTGTTTAAAATCCAACTTAGCACAACTTCGGAAATGAGTCCTGTAGCTTTAAGATGAATTTCATTGCCAACAATGTCATGAGAGAGTTAGCTACGAGTGCTGAGTCAACACAGATAATATTCTTCATCTTTCCACAATTGACTTCTCCCAGCACTAGTAATTTAAGCTGAATCGTGCTTTCTGCTTATTTAATGGGGAAAATGACATAAAACTACACACCAGATGGAATGTAGTAAGTGAATAATGTAGCAAAATCTCATATGTAAACATTCATTTATTACAAAAGCTGTACTCTAACATCTGCTCTCATCCGTGGCACAAAAGTGGCTGCAAACAAAATTTTTATTCTTTCCAGCCAGCAAATTGTTTTTATTCATTACTGAAGACATGAAACGATGTGTAACTGGAAGGATTAAGCTCCAGTTTCAAAATGTTAATATTCACATTTCCCCCAGAATCCAACAAGGAGTTTCACGTGGGTGGAAAGACATTAATTCAGTCAACTAGTGGAGAATCGGTTAAATTTAATTGATTGCTACCTACTCAAATCATGTCAGCATCATCTGAATGATAATGGTAAAATAAAACAACTGCCAATCATTGTTCAGTCTCTGGCTGTATCAGTACATGCCCCTCTCTGAGAATGTATTTTTTACTCTTTTATTTTAGTTAACCTTCACCTTGAGGACACAACAAAGTTTCTACTATTAAGACTAGAATGAATAAAACTACACTGACCTTAAAAACTCCACCTGTAAACACATTATTTCCATTTTAGCACAGTCAATAAATGTCTAATGGACATTACTGGTTCTCTGTCAGGACTGTGTGTGGCAAAGATGATAATACAAAGTCATGTTATTAAATATTTACTGCACATGAGTATTAACTGCTCTGCTACAGTTTTAAATTCATGTATCTGTTCTACTTTCTTGACTTGTGAAACTTTTATAAATGCAGTATTTATGCACAATAAAGAAATATCATTTTCTTTAAGGGTCAATTTCAGCTTAATTATAAATATTGTGCAATTATCTCTGTTTTCTCAGCTAGAAGTGGTGAGTCTGTTTGACCATATAATGTTAACTTCCAAATAATCCAGTTGTTGAGGTATGTATTGTTATAACAGCACAGGAGGAGGAACAGTAACAGCATATTTTAATGAAACAGTACCATGAATATATGTTACATTTCTAAAGAAACAATTATCTGTATGAATTTCTCCTGCCATTTCCAACACTGACTCTGACTTTGAAACCTTATACTGTAGATGTAATGAGTAAACTAATCATGGAACAGCACATCGAAAACTGAAGTTGCAGTTTTCAGATGGAGAAGAATCACTTTGCGTCATTCCTAGTATCATTCAGGATACGTAAAGAGTGGTCTACATTTCCTGTGTGTGCTCTCTGGGCTGTAGCATGTCACCACACCATCTCATGGTCCTTTTGCAACTTTTGCAAAAGTTTACAGTTTAAGATGAAGGCTCTTTAAAGAGGGACTCACCTCTGAGAACCTCTGAACATCCTGTGTGAGGGTTCCCACACGGCTCCAGTTGTAGTAGCTCAGGAACTTCACCACAGCTGGGTTCACAGCGTTGTCTGACGGGACAGTGCGGAAGAAGTTTGGGTATTTTTTCTTGTCCGCCAGAACTGGGGTTGTTGCTGCAAAGGACAACTGGAAGGGAGAGAGAGAGAGAGAGAGAGAGAGAGAGAGAGAGAGAGAGAAAGAGAGAGAGAGAGAGAATAAGAAGAAGGAATAGAAGGGGAGAGAGAAAAGAGAAAAACAGTGAGGGTTAAATACTACAGTCATAAATAATCCTGGCAACAGCCTGTCAGATTATGCTGGAGTCCCTTGAGCTGCTGGTGCAGTAGCACTGTATAGTATACTGTGTCACTGAGACTAATGCACTCATGACAGATCTCAGGTCTGTCCTTGCTTTGGTCATTTGTGGCTTCTGTCATGTCAGGAATTTAACCACGGCAGTATGGTTGTGACCAACACACACATTTTTTATAGTGTAAAGGTGCGTGAAAAATCAACTCTTTTAGATTATTTGAAATGTCAGCAACATAGCACCTTCAAAGTGTAACTGTAAATAGATCTGTAAATACTGCGTGGAATTGATGACCCCTGTATGCATGACCTTTCGATCTGGCTACTGTGCCTGTGTATATGTGTGTGTGCGTGTGTCTAGAAGTATGAATATTTGTGTGAGTCCCTATTTGTGTGTGTTTGTGGATGTTTTGATGGTGAGAGAAAAACAGCTTAGCAATATGATTTATCTTTGTATGGTAAGATGGATGGTAAGTTAAAAGCATTTCCGTTCATCATATTCAAGCAGTTTGAATCTGATTCATCTTTCACACACACATACACACACACACACACCTAAGAATAAAATGTGCTGAACCTCAAACACTAATTGCCTTTTATAGACACACCTATTATCCAGTTCAACCACTGCAACCTAAGCACATCTGAAGCACGACTCCTGTAAATCAATTCATGTTCACAAAAAAGAGACACTCTTACAGAACTTTGAAAGGCAAACTTTTAATACCCTCACTTGAATGAAATATAGTTGGAAAAGTTTGAGTGTGTAACTTAAGCTGATACTGGTCTGGTGAAAGCAGTTATGATTAATTGAGCAATTAATATAGTTAAAGCATGTTCATGAGAGTGTCGACATCTGTATGCCATTGGGGTTATACCATGTTTTTGGCAAACAATTGTGCAAATGTGGTAATTCTCTTTGGTGCTTTTCCACTGCACAGTTGCATCTCTAAAATATATAAAGAATTACGCCTTCTCTCTATCAAAACACACACACACACACACCATCACCACCCACAGTCACAACTGTTCTCCACCCATCCCACCTTTCATTTGTCATTTCCATACTAATCAAGCTTTGCTCTCTCTCTCTTTTCCACTTTGTAGCATATTTTTAACAATAGGTCACTAATTTTCTCCAGAGGCAAAAATAGCTGTAATTAATTTCTACATTAAGATTAGAATTTGCTAGCCTGTACAGCGTACAATGCAACAGCCAGCTTGCACTGGAATAGATAAGAATCTGTCACTTTACTGTTTAATTCACACTTCTTATATTTGGTTCAAATTGTTTCATGAATAACTGTTACTGGCAGCATCAGAGTATTATCTTTGTAGGATGCTATAAAAACCAACTTGTGGTTGTTGTTTTTTTAATTATCTTAAGTCTATCTTTTCTCAATTAATTGTACTCAAGACAGAGCATGTAAGAAAAGGTCCAGACATGTCTGTGGTGCAGACATCTTTTGTGAACATGCATAACATTCAGAGCAGATGTCTGAAACATAGTGAATGTTTTAGGCACGTCGGCTCTGAGGCTACCTCACAGCTGAGCTGAGGTAATAAGACACCGTGCTCTATTTTCAATGTCCTATCTGTGTTAATTTAATGAGCGATATGAATCAGTGCAGGGTTAATTACATACTTTGTAGAGATTAAGCAGAACTTGTGATTCATGATAGCGATCAACACAAGGATATTATAATTCTGACCGAGACCAAGAGGTACACCAGTAGATTTCCTAAAAGTGTGCTAAAGCCTTGAGGAGTTCAAGCACCTCCTAACTTCATGGATGACTGTGATCTTCTCATTAAGCCTCTATCGACTTCCAGACATCTTCACTACTCATTAATCACAGTGCGGCTGGTATAATTGTACATCCATCTAAAGCCTGATTACCACTGAGAATGTACTGTAACATGGTTGAAAAGAGTGGAAATGACTTAGAATGACACAAATGAGAGAACTCTTTCACTAAAAGATCAAAGGAGACCAAATGTCATTTTTAGATAGCAGGACTGACAATTTCAGGAATACTATATGCTGTAAGATAGCATGATAACTATGACGGTACAGTTTAGCTTGATTTAATGGTATTGGGCAGTAATACTGTCGAATCTAAATAGTGTTTTTGGCTTCTTTAATACAGGTACCATTAAAGATAACCAAAAAATCTGCATTTACAGTAAGATTGTGATCCCTATATACTGTTTCTACAATATCAGGAAATGTATTATACCCAAATTGTAGACTTGCCTTTATTAACCCCCTCATCTGCTATAATACCATCACCCTGAGAGTCCTTTCAGTGGATCCCAAATCTACACATCTTCACCCAACCAGTGGGAAAATCCTCAGTTTGGCCTACTAAATCACCACTTTCTGCACAGACCCACAGGGGTTTGTGTTCTCACATCAACAAGGAGGGCTTTTAAAACAACACATGGATTACAGCCATCAATTAAGCAGGAAGAAAGGCCTTTATCTTGCTACCACTGCTAAATCCAAAATCACCCACCAGTCTTAGAGGGCTTCAAGGGGTCTTTCCAGCGTTGCCTTAATCTCCGTTTAGCTAAGGCTGTTTGCTACACCCACACTGGGAGATGCTCCTATGGATCTCTAATAAGAACTAGTGATTTTCTCAAAGCAAATTGATTGCACCAGTCCTCAAGACCTTGTAGTCATAAGAGGCTCCACAACTTCATCCCTTTCCACTCACGTGTTTTAGGTTTGCCTGGGTTATGCTCCTTTCAGAGAAGTTGTTTTTGCTACTGTTACAGCACTACACTGAACTGAGAATCCCCGTACACCTACAGCATTTATTGACCAATATACACACATGCTGAACTTAAAGCTTTGTAGAAGCTTATCCATTTAGGTTTCTTTTGGAGGGAAAACAACATAATTGGTCGATTTCACAGAGTCATGAGCAAATGCAAGCAATGACCCTTTTGCTATTAGTCAAGTCAAGTCAAATGTATTTATAAAGCACATTTAAAAACAACCAACATTGGCCAAAGTGCTGTACAGACCAGAACGGGTAGCTAAAATCACAAATACAAGAAACACTGACACAAACAACAAGGCACACAGCTTGTAGGCACAAATAGATAACACATGGGGATAGGCACAAACCAAAAATCAGCCGCATCAGGAGGATTCAGACCCAAGTGAATAAAAGTAAGTTTTGAACCTGGACTTAAATGACTCGATGGAGGGGGGATGTCTGATAGGGGAGGGAATGCTGTTCCATGGTCTAACACAGGGGCACGGTCACCCCTGAGCTTAATTTTAGATCGCAGGACAGCCAGGAGCCCTACATCAGCCGACCTGAGAGACCTGGAGGTAGAATGAGGGGTTAGAAGGTCTGCGCCAGTCCATTTAGGGATTTATAAACAAACAGAAGAACCTTAAAGTCAACTCTGAGCCTTACAGGCAGCCAGTGGAGAGAGGCCAGGATAGGTATAATATGGTCCCTCTTCCATGTACCTGTCAGGAGCCTGGCTGCAGTGTTCTGGACTAGTTGCAGGCGGGAGGATGTAAAGGTGTGGATGATTTTTCTCTTGAGAACTTTGAAAGAGAGAAACAGCTTGATTTTGGCAATAGTACGAAGCTGGAAAAAACTGGATTTCACTACTGTATTAACTTGCTTGTCAAACTTAAAGGTGGAATCAAATATCACACCAAGGTTTTTGACATGAGGTTTGACAAAGGTGGACAGGTTGCCAAGACTGTTGGTAATTACTTTGACAGAGCCAGGGGGGCCAAATAGAACAACTTCAGACTTCATTAGTAGTTTATGAGGTCAGTGAAAGGTTGGTGATAAAGCTTAAAAAACATAAAACCAACAACGAGCCAATATATAAAATAAATCCTCAGATTAAATTCACCAAATTGTTCTATAAGGACTTTTTATAAGGCACTATGAGTAATTACATTTTCATTGGTTATTGTCATGCAGTAACCCTTCAGGTTCAGTGAATAAGAGGCCATCAGATGTGTTTAAGCAAAGGCCGTGACATATAAGCATCTACTGTCATATTTGACGATCAAACTGACTCAAGATGAATACATGTGAATACATGTGTACATCACACCAGTTCATGTCTAATTTGGTCAGTTATGTAGTGACGGGATATTTTTGGCTACATAGAATCCAATTGGTCCCTTTGATGTGAATCAAAATGTTCAATCAATAACATTAGGCAAATATAACAGTTCTATCTGTTTTTATCTCAGAAAGAAATCTAGGACAGTGACAGAAATATCTCATTTCTGTATGGCCACTGAATCCAGGTCAGTCTCTGTTTAGTTTACTGAGATAAAATGAATGATTTTTTTCTCTGACATCTCCAAGAAGCCCAAGTCTAGAGGTCAATCCAAGTCAGCTAGCACCATTTTGTGAGGACTGTGTCTTAAGACAGTGGAGATGAAAGGAAGCTCCAATGTATTATTTAAAGAATAGGCTACAGTTGTCTTTATCTAACTCTGAACAGCCTTTTTTCAGAGGAAAAGCCAAAAATAGTTCTATGATATCACACATCTGAGAGTAGTGGCTTACGTAAGAGGTTTTCAAAGAGGGCCGGCCCAAATAGGATAGTCTTTGGTGGAGAGCCCTAGACCAGTGTCAGATTTGCACATGCAACGTACACGTACACACAGATCACGCACAGTTTAAGGCACATGCATTTGCACACTCTCTAACTGCAGATCTCTCTGATACACACAAAATACAGCAGCCTTCCTTCACCAGTAGTAATTAAAACTGTGGCAATGGGCTCAGGGCAGCTTCTCCCTCTCATCTCACTACAAGGTCACTGAAACTCTTGGTAATACAACTGAGGATGTGTCTGGTCCCACTGAGACATGACGTTTTTGTGAAGACTTCAGGTGAATCACTGATGCCATCTCAGTGGTGATCTGTTCAGACATTCTGTACACACAGTCGCTTATCACATTCTATTTGAAGTGAGTACAAAAGCTTTGCTGCTTCTGCAATTGGGCTTATTGAAGTCACAATCAAACTAGTTTTATGTTTATGCATTGACAAAGAGTGAGAGAGGGGACCAGAATAGAAAATAAGAAGTGCAAAGAGATGGATTGAGTGAGAGCAAGGTGAGATGTTTATTGCTGATTCACTTGTGTTTCAAATTCCATGACTAATCCATGTCAGTGGATGACATTTAAACTTTTGAAGCCAATCATAAACTGATTCCTTGAAGAGCTGCAAAACTTGCAAAACTTGTCACGACCGCTGTCCAGGGTGCTGATTCAGGAGCTGCCCTGTATGTCCCAACAGACCACAGAAGCTTGTTATAGCTAAAGACCTAGATACAAGTCACCTTTGAGAAAAAACACGAACAAACACATACTCTGACTCTCACTATTTTGTGTTCTTACACAGAAATTCCAGATTGTCTTGTTAAAGCCCTTATCACCAACATCCACTGCAAAATGTCTCTGTTTATGTCTTCTGCAATATACCTGCCTGATTTGGCGTGGGATTGGGATTCAATGGTGCATAAATTAAAGGCAGCAAGCCTTACAACCTTTCCTAGCGCAAGCAGTTAGAAGGAGAAATAAGGAAGATGCAGGAGTGTGTCTAATCACATTGATGGATCTAATAGCATTGATTGGTCCTAGCGGGACTACTTTGCAATAGGATCGGCTGGTGCTAATTGTGTGGTTGGCCTTTGAATAATGAAGTGGCTATCATGGAGAAGCTAGATAAAAAATGAATGGTAGGTAAATATCAGCTCACTCACAGTGCTTTGCTCATGCCTTTCATGTTTATTATAGATAAGGTGTGACATCACTGACTAATTTGAAACCGTGGATTTGTCATCTGATGGTGTCACCAATTTATTCTAAATACACAAAAATACAGACTCATACACATACTGTGTATATGCCTCATACTGAGAGGAGTGAGAGACAAATAGAATTTATTCTATAATAATTCTTCCACTTAGTTCCAGTTATGGAAATTTAATGTTACTCCACCAATGTTTATCCCTTATCCAATAGCAAGTACTTAGAAACAAGATCTCACTCTTTGCTCAAGTATCTAGGGACAAATGGCATTAAGACCATAAGTTTGATGGAATAGTATGATCAATATTTCAACAACATGCTGGCAACCAACAAAATATGTAAAAATAAACACTGCATTTGAAAACCCACCTTCCTCTCACAAATTCTATTACAATTCAATGTCATTCTATGTGAATCTGTTTTTTGAACAATTCACTTGAACTATTCAATCCTGTTTTCTGGTGTGTGGTGCAATGGAATTGTGCTACAGCAAAGGCTTATGGGTTATCAATAAGACATGATTAGCAGGTCACACAAAGGTCGCACATAAAGTGATGAATGACTTCCCCTAATACTTGTGATGTTGAGACCAATGGCAAATATTAGTTTGTCAGGGAAGAAGTCTGCAGCAAGCAAATCCTCCGTGTCATATAAAGAGACAACACTGGCACCAGGCAAAAAGATTTTATGACATTTTCTGCCACCAAAACAAGTGCATGTTACAAAAATAAAATGTTAGTAGGCTAAATAATCCAAGTCTCTGTTCGTCTCATTTTTTTCCTAAAGTGAAACAATTAGCAAACCAGACGAGACAATGTTGTCCTATCATAATAAATTCAGTTAAATAAGATCATCACTGAGTGATCTGCTTATGATTAAGGTTCAAGACTGCATGTTCTGAAAAATTCAGAGCTGCAACAATCAGTGATTACTCGATTAGATGATCGACAGAAAATTAATCAGCAATTATTATCTTTTTCATCTATAGTAAATTAGTATAGTATAGTATAGTTTTTAGTTTCATCTATAGTAAACTAAAAAAAATACAAGATTAAGTAAAAAATATTGAGTAAAAAATAATAGTAAACTGAATATATTTTAGTTTTGGACTGTTGTAAGAGATATGAAGATATCCCCTTTGACTTTAGGAAATGTTAACAAGTATTTATCACTATTTTCTGACATTTTATTGACAAAATGATTAATTGAGAAAATAATCATCAGATTAATCAATAATTAAAATAATTGTTTGTTGTAGCCCTAGAAAAATGACTGATCCCCCAAATGGAGGAATGAGTGTGTTTTAAAATAAATTTTCCTAAATCCAAAACACAATGAAGGCCCATATTTTTGAGAGGTAATCTGAAGCTGTTGTGAATTTTATGCATTCATGTCAGACCTTGATTGGATGCATCCCAAAATAACAGACTTCTGAGAGGGGCTTTGAGGCAGCTCAAGCAAGTTATAAAACTGAAAAAAAAAAGGTTTCCTAATCGCAAGGGATAGTATCAAACAACTTCAAACACTCAACCCACCCATGCCTATTATCTCTACCTTCGCCCACAACACAACAGAGTCAAAGCCCATCCATCCTGCCGGAGCCCCGGGACCCCGTGTGGAGTAATAGCTAGGTAATAGTAGTGCTGTTGATCAGGAAGCACGGAGGTGGTCCTGGGGTTTATTCAATATTCAAGAGAGGCATTTGGTGCATCGTGGGAGAGCCCAGCTGGAGAGACGGCAGTGAGGGGGAAGCTTTGGACCCCACACCGACCACATCCAGAACTCATTAGCACCCAGGATGGAGGAGGAAGAAAGAGATGAATATTGTAGGTAGACGGTGGAGGAATTGAGTGAGAGGCCCAGTGGTGATAAAAGAGTCAGATATGGAGACACAGTGGAGGGAGTGGCACAAAAAACACAAGAAATATGAACAAGGGAAAGAAGAAAAGATGAGATGGGAGATATATGCACGTCATCAAGAGCTATGTGTGCATCTGAGTATTCATCTTAAACTGCATAGTGAAGTTGGTGTGTGTGTGGGGGGGGGGGTGCACAAGTGTGTGCAGACAGTGCATCCATTTATGCATATCTACCATACTGGATTATCATATGGCTCAGTCAAGCGTGTGTTGGTGGAAAACAGCAAATCATAGTCTCCAATTATGGAAAGGGAAGCGAGGGAGCACAATAAAGTCATCTCATTTCAAAGTTGGGGGTTAAATGGAGAGGAGGGAAGCTACTCAACTCCACTGCAATTTGGCTGTGCAATATGAGAGTGATGGAGAACATAATGCTACATGTATTGTCTACTAGGGGAGAGATCAGATGTTCTAATAGCACACACACACACACAGAACACAGTGGCTTCAGGTTCACACTCATCACAGTAAGACTGCAGACATTACAGCCTCCTACATGTGCTTAGGCAGGAGTGTGTATGTTCACACTCTAGTATTCACATTAAGTACAATAGGACTACACAAATACAAACCTACAAATTCAGGCTTTCCCTTTTTCACGCTTTAAACACACACATGTAGTTGATCCCATAAATACTCATTCTCATACAGGCCTGGGAGACATGGTGAAAATCAATATTCATATATCACAATATTAATTAAAACATTTTTGTAATTATTATTATATAGCACAATATGGAAAATGTGTACAGAATAATGTAAAAAATACACAAAAATATGTTCTAATGCTCTGCATTACATTAGAAAAAATCTTCACATGTAAAAAACAATGTAAATTACTCATTTTTTTTAGTTTTTAATGAAAATGTAGTGTGTAATAATGTGTGCACAATGTGTAATCATGATACTATTCCATTCAAAAATCAATACACAGTCAAATTAGATTATCACTCCACCCTACTGGCGTACATAAAAAACAAAGAAATAAGTAGACTGAATGTAGGAGGAGGCTCCACCTTATACTGGAAACTTATTCTCCGCACACACACAAAACACACACACACTTGAAGGTGGGCATCACAATCGATTTTACAAGGTATTGGTTTTTCATTTTTCCAAATGGCTGAGAGCTATTTGAGATGAGACACATTAGCTACGAGTGTGTGTGTGTGTGTGTGTGCATGCATGCTTGTGCGCATGCTTGTGTGTTTGTGTGCTGGGGGTCAAAGCAGAGGCTGGAGGATAGGAGGCAGAGGCTGATGGACACAATACAAGTACATGTAGATATGAGAAGAATCCAGAGGAGTAATTGAGGCACTTTAACCCCCATTACAGTGATCATTCTTGACATGCTTTCTTCTGTGGGAACTTAACATAGAAATATGGAACATGATGAGAAATAAAACCTTGTGTGGAACTGATACTACAAATAATGATGGGAATAAGGAAAAAGCTCCCCCTGTTACCTGTTACTGTTTACTGTACATAGAAATTTAGAGATAAAATAGGCAAATAAAACAAAATAAATTCAAAAGGAATGGAGGCCTTTTTGTAATATTTTATACTTACATAATTAATTCCATAATAAAATAGTATTTTCAATATACAAACCATTTAAGTATGTACAACTATTAGCAAGTAATGCAGTGAGAGCTACATGTAGCTACTATACTCTTTTCTAATTTCTACAAAAGCAATTCTGTAACTTTCACTTTGTGGGCTACGGTGTCTCACTGACAACGTGTGATTGGTTCAATATTTCATCATTAGTCTATCAAAACAAAATTGCACTTTAATCAGTATAAAAGTACAGAGGATGCACTTTCTATTGTATATTTCCTGCATGAGTTGTTTATTGACGTTACTAGCAAAATCTCAGAACAAAAAGTCCAATGAAAGGGGAAGAATTCATCATCTGTGCAATGCTAGACTCACACACACACACACACACACACGCACACTCTCTCTCTCTCTACATACTCTACACACTCGTATTGTGTGAAACTGCACATCATCACATACTATGCCCACTAACTGGCCTTCAGACAGGTGAGTGATGTGGTGGTCGCCTCCTCCCTAATAGCTTAAGGCCTGCTGCAGCCCCTGATCTAACGTGTCAATCATGTCATAGCCAATGCCAACATGTACACACCCAGTCAACCACCCACACAGACTGACTGACTGATGTTCTGTTTATGCTTGGTAGCCTTGCACAACAACCCAACACATCACTCTTGTCTCAGGCCAGTCATTTAGACCTTCTACTTGTCCGTTTTCTCAGTCTCTGCCATTCTCATATCTGTATTTGGCTTCACTGACCGGGACATTTTCAAGTATGAGGCAATTGTGGACTGAAGGGGCTGATGACAGGTCTAGTGTGATTAAAAGGATGTATTACTTGTATAAACATACTAAAGATTGCTCCTCCACTAGCAAACATCTGCACACACTCTTCCTTTCACCTGCATCCTGACGTGTATTTAAGTTTCATTCACAAGATTTGATGTTTGGACTTGTCTGAGAGCTTGATTGTGGATGCACACCGCCACTAAAACCACTGTGCAAGCATTCAACCTTTCCTGTGTTCAACATTTGGATTGCCCCGCGTGAGCATTCAATCATACGTGCACTGCCGCTGAATTGCTCCTTTTTCCGAGGCAGAGGCTTTCATTTACTCGCCGCGGGTATTTCAATCCACTGTGCACACGGACAACTCACCCACCCACTCACCCACACACACACACACACACACAATGCTTTCTCTTCTAAGGTTTCCCTTGTACAGTTTGGTCTGACTTTTCCAGAATCGCACCTCATAGACAAGTGTTATAGTAGGTAGAACAAGATGTACAAACAGAAAGTGGTGAAAGAGCTAAAGCAGACAGCAAAAAAAAAAGTGAGGGCAGGGTAACTTGCTCTGCCAGAATCAGTAATCATCAAAATAATCATAAATCCAAGATATACAGTTGAATCTTTAAGGCTCAGGCTTAAGGGTTGCAGCTCCAGTTAATCAGCGATAGGCTGATGGTTACTCATCTCACTTGCTAATGCTGTGTAAAGGACTTTGAGCTCAGATTAAGATGCTAAGGCTCTTCCCTCAAGCTGACCACCTGTAGCCTGATACAGGATGAATAGTGGAGTAAGCCTCTTGACTCTATTCTAAGGTCATGGGTGACCTCAGTGCTTGGCCTGCCTGACATGATCAAATGTGTAAAAAAAAGTCGTGTGTGGAAATCATGAATACTCCAAATGGATCTAGAATAGAGGAATATATGTGTGTATGAATAATAATTATGCATGTATACAGCTCATATGTATCTATTGAATGTTACAGTCCAATGTCAGAGGTAAAAATGAAATTATAAAAGTACATGTATGCGTGTAACATTTCCTGATTTTATTGGCTATTAAGTCATTAACTGAAGCTGCAAATCAAATGAGACATATGAACATGTACGCAGGAGGCCCTACTCTGTCCCATCTTACATCACCAAATAATTCATGAGAGCCTATTTACTGTTCACTGTAGCATGTGCTTGGTATGTTTGATGTGACAGTTCCTTGGAACATTAATCGATTGAAGGTGTCGCTTGTCACCTATGTATCTCCGGGAGTGAGAGGCAGGTGAGATCGGACACCTCCTCTCTCATCACTTCTGCCACGAGGCCGGCTTTATAGGACTCTGCCATTCTTCATACGACCATCTGTTGACAGGCTGTCCTTGAAGGATGGAGATGAGTGACAGAGGAGCATCGCTATCGCAAACGGGGATCGGGTGGGGGGGGAGCATTTGCTTATCGATCCAGGCGCGGCAGAGAGTGCGGCGAATATTGACAAGATAGGATGTGAAATAAGAGGAGAGGATGTGACGCTCACTTAAGCTTGAGAAGTCAGTTACCGGTGTGTGTTTATGAGTAAGCATGTTTAAGATGGATGCGTAACGTAATTCCCTGAATCTACTGTGGCCGATGACCAACAGCAACACAGAAGAAATATGACAGTTGTTTTACCTATATTGTTAGTATCACTGCCTGCGAGCGAGACACAGTGAAATCAGTGAATGCTCGAGGGGGAGGGAGTTGGGAGAGAGGGGTGGGGGGCTATGAGTGATGGTATTGTGCCACCTAGCTCCATAACTATTCTATTTATAAATAGAGATTTGATACCGTAACCTGAAATCTCACCGTGCTCCCTGCTGCTGCCACTTGGCTGCCTATGAATGATTAATGAGCAGATGCTGAACTGTAGAGACCATTATTGTTCTTTTTCTCCCGTTCATTCCCTCCCTCTTCTCTCCATCCACTGCTCTATACACTGATTCCTTCAGGGAGGCAGGGGATTACATCGCATGAGCTGGTTATTTCTCTGCTTACTTGGCTGAGTTGTAGTGAACACACTGCAAAAAAAAAAATGTTGATGTCCTTAAGATTTAAAATTAAACCGATACGCCTGCCAAAATATTTTGAGTAATAAACACCCCCTGAGGGCTTAAAAGGTGATTGTAAAAAAGTTTGTAGTCCTTTCTTCATGAAGAATTGCAGTTTCTTGCTAAAAGTAATCAGACAGAACATGAACACACTATTTTCTGCCAAAGTTAAAATGGTTGTGGTTATTTCCATTTTTCTTTTTTTTCTTCTCTGTCCTCTTCTCATTAGTTAGAAGCTACCTGTGGAAAAAAAAAGGTGATGTCATGTACTTCTGTGCACCAATCAGGTTTTGAATCTGATGACAGCTGGTAGGTTGTCTGACATTTTGAGCATTAAAATAAATAAATAATTACATTTTGTCATTAATATTTAATGTGGCACACAAATACTTTAAGAGGAACTTGACATTGAAGTTTAGCTGTAGACATAATCACATAGATTCTTGTTGGCATAGCAAACATTTTGCTTGTAGCTACGTGTTTTACTTTTTTAAGGCAAGAGCTTATTTTACAATGAAGTCCCTTATTATAATCAGCTTTTTTTCCCCTTCTGAACCACTTAGCCACGCCTGGTTCATTGCGAGTGTGTGTGGTTGTGTACATGCACACATACTGTGCAGTATGTCTCCGCTTTAACAATTTTTTACTGTAGCCTGAGAAAATCAAACGGGGGGAATAGCAAGAAATTACTTACTGTAAAAAATCTGTAACCTATCTTTTAATGACATCCGTGTTTTCTGACACCGAGCAACGTATTAACACATTTGACAGAACAACCAATAAAACCATGCAGTGTAATATTCATTCTATAATAGGTTATGTATGTATGGGCAGTGCAGGGGAAGCCCACACACAGGCAATTCATGTTGTGAGTGGGCAAACATTTCACTGGAGACAGCCAGCTTTTGCAAATTACTATCTTTTAAGTTGGCAGACATCTAGCTCTTTCTCTCTCTCTCTCCCTTTCTGTCCTAATTGCTGGAGAAAGCATTTACAGTCCATACTTATGGGACTCTATCGGTCCCATTTGGTCCAATAATATTCAGACGTGACTCTTCCCCTTGCTTTTCAATTAAATTGTTAATGAAGGCAACGATAAATAAAGCATGGGTACACAGAACAGACACAGCATAGGAGAGAGAGGAAGAAGAGAAAAACACAGCCTTGGTGCCAAAGCAAGAGGATGATGCTGGGAACACCCAGATGGTTTCATGAGCAACATTGCCTCCCTCTCTCATTTTGTTTCTCCTGCAGATTTTCTCTTTTTCCACCACTCTCCAAGGACGGCGGTATCTTGTTTTCATGTAATGCAGAATAAGAATATGAGATGGAAAAAAGAGAGGATGTGAGCTGATTGCTCATAAACAGTGAAGGCTCGGCAGAATAAATGTTTTAAATAAGACAAACAGGTGCTTTCTGTTCCATTGAACAATGGCTTATGCCTTTCTATCACTCTCTTGTAATTCTTCTTTCTCCTAACCTCTCTCTACTGCTGTGTGTGTGTGGTTACTCTGTTTCTATGCACACATTAACTTGAGGTCAGGCTTTTATCTCCTATATGTCTGTTAGAGCCCAACCAAGCTGATACTGACAATATTAATGTATGTTGGCAGGTAAGTTTTGGAGTAAATCTCAAAGATATATTTGAAATCATTTAGAAAAAGTGTCATCATTGCATAGTTTATCCACCACAGAGTGCAGACAAGCTTATTTTTCAACTGCAGAATGTCCCACTCAGTACATATCTTTGTCACATTTCTTTAAACCTGCACTTATTGATTTTGGCCACTTGTAGGCATTGCAATGATCTGTAAACGCGACAGTTGTTATAGCAAATACATTAGCAAAAAGTTGCCTACTTACACATCCAGCAAATGTGCTATAAGTCCAATATTCACTCTTCTTTAAGCTCTGTTTTGCTCTCTACCAGTTCCTAAGGGAAACATAGCTCTTCAAAAAAATGGAGGTACTATAAAGTCCATTCTACATTATGGTATTACCAGCTGGTTATAACGGTTAAGTTTAAGGCTCAAATATTTCATCTGGTTAAGACAGCAGGAAAGATTATGGGAAAATCCACACCCCTCATTCCCCGAGATATTTTTGAGCAGTCGAGTATTCAGCAGGCCAACAGAATTTTATCTGACCCCTCTCATGTGTTGAACTCTGAGTATGTGCTAATGAATTCTGGATGGAGGTACAGGGTCACCTTGTGTAAGAACAAAGGTTAGAAACATTCATTTGTCCTTTTATCACTGACAACTCGTGGAGGACAGACAGAAGGGCAGAGAGGCACTCAGATAACTGCTGCTCTCCACTGATTTTGTGCTTGTTTGTCTCTTTGTAACTTATTTACCAAGGTGTGTATGCTTGAGGTGTTTTTCTCTTAGAGCTGCAGTTTTTTTAATAGAGTGAATGGTGTTTGTACTAATTTGCTGGTATTTGTTTTTTTCTTAGGCCAGTGTCTGCATATGTATTCTTATTTATTGTGTTTTTTCTTTTGTTATTGTGATGTTGTTGCAGCAATTCCCTTTATCTAAGACAAATTTCTCCTCAGGGAGACAATAAAAGTGACCTTGACCTTGACTTTTAGCTGCTAAATGCTCCACTACTTTCACCAGCTACTTACTAGCTCGGTCTGTCTGCTGTTTGGTGGTGAACAGGTAGTGCACAATGGGCTTATCTGAGCCTTTTCTCTGAAAACAGAGGCTGCTGTAAATCAGGCTGATGAGATCAGTACAAGACAACCGAAACAGTAAAGTTCTGGGCGATAAAACCAAAACATTGAGCTAAAAAATGCTAAAAAGAGCTTTTCACATTAAACATTGTCATTTTCTCCATTATTGATATGAAAATAATAATTAGTGCAATTCCAATAACCAATTTTATGAGATTATTATCACAATGGTTGGTTTATTTATATAAGTTATGTGTTTGTTTTTTTAATATCATCTGCCAATAGGTCATTATCAGATTTTTTTAAACTCTTAAATATTGATATCAGCCTCAAAAATCAATTATTGTTCATGCTCCAGTGTCCGTGCACCTGTGTGTGCTGTATATCTGCTTGTATGTGTGTCTGTCAGCACCAGAATTTCTTGGTTGCTCAAGCAAAGGATTCCATTACAGGGTTTAGGCAATATGGAATCTAATACAGCACTGCAGCACTGCTGAAGTTCCAGTGACTTGTCCCAAGTCTGAAAAGAAGCTTGTGGTAGGAGGGCCACTGTAATTGGTTATGCATCCTTGAAAAAGCTCCTCTAAAGTCAATATTACTCAGACCACCAAGCCCATTTCCCTTTTTTCCTCTCTCTCTCTTTCTCTCTCTCTCTCTCTTCTTTATTCTCCATTCACAAAAAGACAATAACGTAATCCTGCAGATTTATCGTGACTGCTCTCACCCTCTCCTCCCTCCTCCTCTCATCCTTCCCTCTCTCTTCATCTCTCTCCATTAGACGGCTAATTTGATTTGCAGGCTATCTCTTCCCTACTTACAGCAAGGGAAGAGATGGCCTGGAGATATTAGTCAAGAGATGAAGAGGCACATCATGCTTTTACATACCAGTGTTTCCCTACGACAAGACATTGTATAATTTACACATGTGATTATAGCTTCAACAGCTAATAATTCTCGAAAATGTCCTTGCGATTCAAAAGTGACGATCTGAGGGGTGGCACTTAAGCTTTTTTTTTTTTTTTTTTGGTACTTTTGTACTTAGTGCAGAGCCGAATAAAGTGACCACTGTGCATATGAACAGGTACACAGTCAACTTCCTGAGAACAAAGCCTGTAACCATAGTGACAGTTTGTACACAAGAGGGTCAAGAGAGGGTGACTGTGTTATCCTTTGACAGTATTTTTTACAGCAATTTTCCATTCGGACAACCAAAGGGGTATATTTATCCATCAAACTGTGATAAACTGACACTAACAGACTTAAAATGCTTTCTGACAAATCTTTGCCTTCTAAGTCAGGAGGTTAGGGTAGAGCAGAGTGTCTGGGTCGCCTAAAACTGGTGGGATCAACTCCAATGGCAAGAACACAACTGGGTTGAAATTGTTTGGATGACACATACTGATCTTAGCTCCATTTCTGGTAATTGCTACAGTATGTGGAGACATGCAACACACACATCAGACAAGGACAGAGATTGTCTTCATACAGTTCATAAGTAGTTCACAGTGTAACAGTATTCTATAGGAAAGATTGTGTTTAGTAGTAGTTACTATGACTAACAGTGTTGGGTACACATTACTACTAACACATTACATGTTACAGTAATGTGATCACTTCTTAAACCACAATGTTAAATGAAAAAGATGCTATGTGTGAATGTGGTAGCCTTGCAGCTGTTGAAAGGCACCTTTGACGGAGCTGATGTGAGTAACAGAGAGTAATGTGACAGGGAATGTAACTAATTACCTCTGCTGTTAAGTATGTAATTTCTTTTTCAATTATGTGTGATGTATGTATATATGTAATATGTAATTGAGTCATTTATTACATTTATCAAGTAACTTGCCTGACAGTGATGACTATCAATTGAATATTACATAATTAATTTGCATTTCTGTTAGTCCTCCTCTTCTTCCATATTCTAGCTTTAGAAGATATTTTTGCTCTAAAACGGACAGTGAAATACTAGCTGTCCCTCCACCCTGTAGTCCATCAAAACATGATCCAAATATTATTACATTGCAGTTTTCCTATCTCAGCCTGATAGACATGCTAGAAGAATCATTTGGTGTATAGGAAGAAAAAAAAGTGTGAAAAATGAATGAAATGTGTGGGTGTAAATATGTAAACTTTCAACGATATGGGAGCAGATTTAAAAAGATAACGCTAATGTGTTGTATGCGTTTTAACACACTTACACTTAATATACTTCCTTCATCATATTCCATTCATGAGGAATGGAAATGGAAATGAGAAAATGGGTTGTGGGGGGGGGTGGGGGAGGGAGGTGGGGGTAATTAGGTTTTGTATTAGGGTGGCTGGAGAGCAATGTTATCACTTGAGTGAGATGAGTCTCACAGTGAGCGCCGCGGGGAATGCATTATCAGCTCACTTAGAAAACACTCCATTCAGATTTACTGAGAAATAACCCTATTTTTAGACAACACACTTGTTTTTACATAGTTAAGTTGAACATCTATGGTGTCAAATGTTGAACATAGAACAAATATGTTAACATGTGCACGCAGTCACGAGTAGATTCAAGAAAGTCTCACACATCAGATTCAGCTCATACTCCCTTACAGACACATATAACCTACATGCTGAAAGTTATCAGTGTAATGAAATAATAATCTTTAGTTTCAGGGGAAAAAAAGAGTTGTGGGTTTGAAAAATGTAGAGGGAAAAATGGAAAAACCATCAGACACAGCGGAGCACACAGGAAGTGGTAGAAATATATCTGCAGTTATATATGAGTACAGAAATAAGGTGCATGTGATAGCACACTCAGGACCTATTCTTAACACCGGAAACTATTATCGTGAGCGCTCAGTGATTCTGCAATGACTCAGTGTTGCAACATTTAAAAAGCATGCATCTACACTCCATTACTCTCTCTCTCACATATACACACACACACACACACACACACACAGAGTAATACACTTGTGTCTTACTGATTAGTGAAAATAGCCTCTTTAAAAATCAAACTGCTTGCAGACAGACTCAACATGCTCTCTAATCTGCTTACATCCTTGCCGTCAGCAGCACAATGTGTGAGGCTGGACAGGAGTGCCCAGAAAAACACTGTTGTTGAATAAACCACAAGGGAACAGAACTGAATAATCAAATAAGGCTCTTGACTTTGCCCTCATTTCCCGACATGTGACCTGCCGTGGGCTTGCTGGATTATTGCTAACAGAATATTCAGAACTGGAGGGAGCGGAGCCGTGCCCTAAGGGTCCATTCAGTCGGGGACAGCATTCCCTCTCTGAGATGAAAATGAAGAGAAACGAGTATGGATACTCGTCTGGTTTTAATGCAATACCTTCAGTGGTCCTCTTTGCTTTAAAAGGAAAGACCAACATTACATGCACATACATGTACCACTACTGTGGAATATACAGTGGCTGTAACATCTTTATAATATCTTTTTTGTACTCAAATGGTTCCCCAAAATGTACCCTTCATGCAGTGAGGCCTGCCTCTCAAGACCTATACAACTACAACATCTCTTTTCTTGTAAAGCGGTGTATGCCTCTTACACAGAAAATTACAGCACTATAAACGTTAAGAGATGCAGAAGATAGTCAAATAAAATCAGAGAAGGTAAAGAGTGCAGTGGAGAAAAAAAAGCACATGCAACAGCAATACAACATTTGCCTGCATTTCATAACTGCGCTGCATTATGTTTATTACACCCAGCTATTACATAACATGCTTTGGTGTGTCAAGTGGAACTGCAGAGGGCTTTATTTTTGGTGGGAAGGAAGCACATTTCGTACACACACAGACAAACAGCAGCATAGCTTGCCACCCCAGTTGCCACTCCAGTACATTAACTTGTATTAAAACTTTTTTTTTCCCCTTATGAAATATTATATTTACTGTTTCTAAATTAACTAGTTCCAAATTTTTGAGAGTCTGAGCATACTGCCTTGTCCACAAATGGATGACTCTTGCCTCTCTTCCCCCTCCAATCCTGTGTGTCAAATGCTGTGATGCTCATTTGAACATAAAGTGGGAAACACATACATGGTGCATATACTGTATCCAAACTTCGGTGTGGTATCAGGTAACCAGATACATTGATTGTACATAGCAACCAACATGACATGACAAGAATCACACCTGTCATCTACCCCTGTTGTAGATGTCTACATACTGTATATGTGCATATTATAGATGAACAGATGAAGGTGTACTTTTGGTTAGGCTGGCTGGAAATGAAGAGATAGTGAAACAATAGAGAGGCACACATGGACAGAGACAGAGAGCGAGCAGACAGTCTGAAGGATTCTCCTCCCATAAAACATCTCTTCTGAGGCCACTAGGCCACCGAGACTGGTCCTGGTGTACCATTGATCGCAGCCTTCTGCTTTAGCCAACACATTGTGATTGTGCTTTGCAGTAGTATTGACTTTGCGTTAAATCCCGGCCTGTCACAGAAACTCACAGTAAGCACCTCCTGCATCCCTCTCCATTTCCTCCGCCTCACTCTCCATCTCATCTTCCACATCCTCCTCATCTGCTTATGTCCAATCTTCTCATATTGACAGATACTCTGTGGCTGTAAAAAAACAAAACAAAAAAAAAACCTGCCTTTCTTTTCACACTGTAGTCTAAAAAATATCTTGGGGCAATGAACAACTCCCTGCAACTGGGAAGACTCCTCTGAGCTCCTGATGGCAGCTGCCTGGGGCATTTAACAGACAAGTAGAAAAGATTTTTCAATAGCTCCTCAGTTGATTACTGAGTCTGCACAGGTTGCTTCCACAGTGCAAAATCTCTTGTATTGTCCCTGAATTGAAGATAGGATGACTCAGTGACCTTAAATGACAGGAATGGTCTTCTGGCAAAATCCTTTAGCAAAAATTGGATCCAAACCACTGTTTCTCTGCTATCCATTTGTGTGTTCAGTATAAGTACTCATATTTTTGCCCAAATTTAACTAAATACACTGCAGCTCTCTTAATCGTCACCCATGACCCTCTGGAGATCACAAGAGAGCGTGCGTTGGTTTGCAAACATTAGAGCATCCGCCCACTTTTTTTTCCATCTGTCAGAACTGCTACATCCTAACTCACTCATTGGCTTCTGATGATCATCTCATCTCCCTAAGCACCACCTACACACCCATTCACATAACAGAGTAACTCCTTTTTTTTTTTTTTTTTTTTTTTTTGTTAAATCTAGCGTCAGAGGTTATTCCCCACACCTTGGATTCTCACATTCTTCCAGTTGAAGCATCAGACTTTTTTTTTTTTTTTTTCCACTGCGATGTTGGAGATGAACAGAGACGAATAAAGTTAACTTTCGGTTTTGTTTTCTCTATTGCGAGAATGTTTCTGACTTGTAGATATACAGCATATGAAGACCATGCAGACACATGGAAACATCTATGAACACAGACAACTTGCATGTATTTAAAAATGGCCTACTCGGATTCTTTCATATGTCGACTCTCTTCCTCTGTCTCACTTTCTTTCCTCATTTCAGCCTTGTCTCTGCTATCTGACTGTATTAGTACCTTTATCTGATATTCACAAAATGCATAAGTGTGCTGTCCAACCGTCCCCCCACCCCCCAAGGGGAAGCTACACTTGCTGGTTTCTCCAAAGAGAGGAGAGAATAGCAGATTCCTCTCCACTG
Organism: Thunnus thynnus; assembly: GCF_963924715.1. Taxonomy (NCBI): domain Eukaryota; kingdom Metazoa; phylum Chordata; class Actinopteri; order Scombriformes; family Scombridae; genus Thunnus; species Thunnus thynnus. The sequence goes on along the minus strand of NC_089531.1, from coordinate 18,401,927 downwards.
CTCAACAGCCGTCCAGTCCTCTGGGCAACAACTCCACCGCCTCCCTGCTTGTCAGAACACCTCTTTGCCATGCAAATTGCTTTGTTTTTTTGAGGCTCTCGCTCTTCCCGAGCATCCCCTCTGAGCGAAAGGCAGTTTGGAGGGAGAAAAAAGGTCTTTTCTCCCCATTTCATAATTCAGCCTTTGAAACTGTTCGAGCCCATGCTGATGGGGAAAATGCTATATCCTGGTGGATTTATGACTGCAGGGTCAAAGGGTTGGGTTGTCAAACTCTGGGCTTTTTGTGGATGTGGGGTTGGCTCTGTTTAGCTTCAATAACTGAGTCAGTGGTTATAGCTGGGAAAAAAAAAAATTGGCAGAACTGGTTGGATTCGATCTTGAGCGCTTCACAAGGTTATTGATTGCTGTATTTTTCTGATATCAGGTATTTGTGAGTGTGTTTCCTTGTTCTGTCAGCAAAACAGTGATGGTCCTTTGGGAAAATATGAGGCCACTCCACAGAATCAGTGCTCTGGTGATGTTACCTTGTCTAAGCCACTTTTTGAAGCTGAAAAGGCTGAGAAAGGTAGAAATTAAATTATCTTCCTCTTTCTTGAAATTTGGTAGGTCACGTCTGATTTGTGCCAAACATGACTGCATACATCTATCAAACTATCTGATGTACACAAACGCATGCAAGCATAAACACACAGACAGATATGACGCATGTAGTATGCACATAAGACTACTAGTAAGACGTAAGACTAGTTCTACTAGATATTTTGTCTCTGGCTACATTCTTCCTACCAGTCTGTCTCTCTCTCTCTCTCTCTCTCTCTCACACATACAGACACACACACACACACATACACACATGCATAGCTTCATTTCATCTCTCCACACTACTTTAGTCTATTCACCCGCCTCCACACAGAGCCAACTTCCATTCTATGTGGATTTGTGTGACTGATGGTGCTTTGAGGGGAGTGGAAGCAGTATTCACCTCCCTGGAGCGTGGCTGGAGGGTGGTGAGCACCTCCCCTCTGCTACACACACTAAAAAGCGAATGGCCAGGTTTTCCACTTGCCTGCGTCGAACCCGGAGGATCCAAAAGATGAGACCAACATCAATAACAATCTGACACACAGACTCCACAAGGGTCATAACGACACACTATCCAAAACTAAGAATTCCTCCTCAAAAGGTTTTTGTCAGTCAACAGGCTACAGTATAAAACAGTGACTATTAGACTGGTACCATTAAAAATACTGGCTTCAAACAACATTTACTATTAGTTTGAATGTTTCATTTTTAGCCCTACAGAGATAGTTAAACAAAACTAATTCTTCTTGGTGGTGATCGTAAGATTATTACTAAACATTAAGAAAATACAAGAAGAGGAAGAGAATGAGAAAGAGGTTGAAGAGTGTAGTTATACTAGGACTTGGTTCTGACTCACTTGCAAGGACATTCTCCTCTGCTCTGAGGAAAGGAGATGTTGAAAGGTCTGTGCATGTGTGTGTGCCATGACAAACACCCTAACTCAAGTTTAACAGCCATATTGAGTAGCATATTAGCAGAAGAGGAAATTGTGTAAACACCACAGAAAAGCACTTAACAATGTAATTTAATTACCATTAGAGTCACTGCTACAAGGGTGGGCCATATTGGGTTTATTTGCCAATTAGCATTTTTTGTCAGCTTTGAAAGAGGTCTTGCCTCTTTGATATATGACTTTTCAAAGCAACATGCGGCCACTTACAAAGCTCCATAAAAGCCAAATCATCTGTGTTTACAATGTTGATTCATCAGTGGTACAGTAAAACAGCCTTGATAGTCACGGCGTGATCTGCCAAAAGACACACATACACATCAAAAAAGATGAACAAATGTGACAAATTACATTTGTCACAATTGTCTAAAATGAATATCATAGAAATATTCAGTTTCAAAAGACATACAAACTAATGTGCCCTTTGTAGCAGCGTTTGCAAAAGAGACTCAGTTAAAGTGATTTAGGCCTGACAGTTATTGCTCTTAAGAGCTTGAAAGTTCCTTGCAGCTTCTTCCTGTGGTTGTTAGTATAATAGTTACTACCCTGACCCATTGTAAATGTGTAGTTGTTGTGGCCTGGACCATAGGTTGGAAGCTACAAACCCTACAAAAAAAGAAAAAATTGCATTCCCTGTAGATCCCACCAATGCAGCCAAATTAATGTCAAGTAATGTATCAAATGAAGTATAACATTAGTTCAGGCACAGCACTGAAGTCACAATTGTATTGGCTGATTGACATCAGCTGTTTCCAATATGCTTCAATATGCTTCCAATCATACAGTATTCATGGAGGTATAAAGAATAGGCATTATAACTTGACACTATCACCATTTACTCTGCTGATAAGGCTCATGCCAACGCCGATTGCATGAGCCCCATATCTGATCTGACACAGTCCCTGCTTCTCATTTTGGACAACCTTATTAAGGAGTAAGTAATCATGGTGTGCCATGCTTCTTCTGTTGCCTGCGTTAGCCAGGATGTTGCCTGAGCTTCACCTCAGATGAGAAGGGCTTTGCTAGCATTCAAGGGAAATTGCAACATGCATGGACTTAGGATGACTGAAGGTAGTGGCTATGTTGTTTTGGGAATTATAATGTGCTCCCTGCTAAGTAGGGAGCAATCATTTTGTTTTGGGGGATTTGGTCTCTCCGCAGAATCCTTTTTGCTGCTCGGATTCTTTGAGAGCTCCTCAAAGAGCAGAGCCTTTTCTGCCAAATCTGTATAGCCATTGCTATAAATGGTCAATTTGTTGACTTAAGAGTTTCTGACTGAAGGAAATACCAAAGTATTTGTGCTAAAAAAAATTCTTTCTGGCCTTCCCTGGCACTTTCCCTGACAGATAAGCAAAGAATCACAATGGATGTTAGATGTCTGAAGGTGCAGATACTGCATGAAAATACGCCCATACCATAATATGATAGTACTACATCATTACTGTCATCACAATAGACACAATCAAATGTCAACCAAGACATGGACATAATCAGAAAAAAAGCATTTTTTCCTTGCAGAATTGTAGTTTGGAAGAGGATCTCCGTTAGAACTGCCAGCTACAACTCCTCTTTCTCTCTCGCTACCTTTCTGTCTCTCTTCTATAGTCTGACTGTGATTATAGTGCCATACAACACTCTGCAGCAAACGTGACTTGGATGTCAATGTGGCCCCGTTCCCACACTCAGCATGCTGGGTATATATCAGCTACTCATCTCCAAGACACAGGCTCCAAGGTCCCTCAATGTGAGACATGCCATTAGGTCTCTTTCTCTCGCTCTTTCTTTGCTTGAACTCTCAGATGTCATTGCCGTAACTCCTCTTTGGTTTCTTGCGTAGACGTCATTCCCTTTGATGTTTTGTGGAAGGTATACAGGTGAATTCTGTAGCCTACATGCTGTTTTTATCAATGTCATATTAGAAAATATAACATTAAGGTGCCTTCTTTAAAAATCTTTAAAAACAGAAATATTGTGCTACTGAGGCCTAAGCCAAAAAGGGGACTCAAAACTTACCTCAACTTATCTCTGATTTAGTAAACATTAGAGAAATGATGGTCTACTAGGATAACACTTGAATATGGCAATATAGCCACCTAAATGCCCTTCAGCCGTGCTTGTTGACTTGCCTCTACCAGGTGGATGAGTGCCAACCCTCTGAAAAGTTTCCCCTCTTGATCAACGGTTCAGTTACCATAAGGAGAGGCAGTAGAGCAGAAGGCACCTTGAGCACCTAGCTATCAGTCACTCTGGTATTAGGTAGGACTGGAAGTGTGCCAGGGTTTAGGCCCTTAATTTGTGAGTAAATTATAGTACACACTGAATTTTAACTTATTCTCTCACATTTGTTTTGCATTCCTCAGTAATCATTCTTTCTCATGGAGCAAAAGAGATAAGGGGAGAGGGCAAAGTAAGAAAACTGTGGCAAAGTATCCAGAGTATACACAGCATCCAAGTACAGGAGCCTCATAGCTGAAACAATATTAAGGGCTCTATTTTGGTGAGCCCCAGATCATGGGTGCTCTTGGAAAGAGTATGTTATATTATATTGTCATACATATTATCATCAGTATAGGTGGGTGTGTTAGAAGCTGTGACAATCATTGAAGGGAAAACACTGTTTAAAGGGGATGAAAGTAAATGTGATTTAACATTTACTTTCATCCTCTTTAAACAGTGTTTTCCCTCGCATGACTCACTGAGAGTTTGGAAATCCCATGGAGGGTTTTCCTCAGAGGAAACTTACTGTTATCTGGGATGTGCGATGAATTTCAAATATGAATATATGTGAATATACAGAAGTTCACATTTACTGCCAAGAAAAGTTAAATTCACTTTTCTGGACATTTTCAGACCCGATGATCTGACAGTGTTTTCCCATGCTTGATAATGTCCAATTTTATTTGTTATCACATCCTTTCATACAATAGCCACCTGCAGGCTAATACCACCAAAAGGCTATAAATGAAATGAAAGATAAAAGTTCTTTATGAAATTATTTTTAAAGGTCAATTCAGTTAGATTTGAATGTTTTACATGCAAAAGAAAATGCTGACAACCTGAGGAGAAAATAGTTGCCTGTTTAATCTTCATATTGCAACATAAATGCAGTCTTGGTAATAATCCACAAATACATTCACCCCAAACAATCTCCAACACATCATGTTGTCAAATGTCGATTCCCAGCATTACCTAATGCTTTGGATGGAGACACCACGAGAAAATTGGTGGGAGGGGATGGTCCTGAAGGAGTTATGCATTTATGGGTTTGTGTGATTTTAGTGAGGTTTATATGGGTGTGTCAAATAAAGTAATCAAAATATTATAAAACACCTATGTGCTGAGCTGTCAACCTGCTTGGAGCAAGCAGGCAGCGGACCATGCCATGCTTGGCAACAAGATTGCCGATGATGGATTGGCAATGGCACACCCTCTACCACACCTCTCCTCCTACTAGTTACTGTTGAGGAAATAACCTCAGTGCATCACAGGAAAACGCAAGTTCGACGACACAAAGATAGAGCCCTAAGAGTCTACAGCCATGCTAGCAGCTCTGTCAGGTTATACTTAAAGGGGTGCTTTGAGTTAATATCAGCAGGCTAATATGCTCATAAGGAAACCTTTGATGTCAAAATGTGATGGCAGTTCATCTAGTAGATGTTGAGATGGATGTCTGTACAATATTTAAAGAGGACATATTATGCTCATTTCCAGCTCTATATTTTTATTCTGGGACTCCGCTAGAATAGCTTTACATGATGCACAGTTAAAAAAAAAAACCTTATTTATCTTATACTGGCTACATCTTATAATTAGCCTCTGCCTCTTAACAGGCAGTCTTAGCTCCTGTCTCTTAAAGGCCTCCCTCTCAATGAGCCCACTCTATTCTGATTGGCCAGCTTTCCAGAGGCTGCTGAGGGGAAGCACCAAGAGTCGTGTTAAGTTGCTGCCGATGCAAACCCAACAAATCTGCTTTACTACTTTAACTTAAAAGCTTTTAAATTACTGCCGAAAAAGGGAGCCTTTTACTGTGAATGATTTACAGGTTATGAAACGTGTTCTTCACTGATTTAGCAGAGCTTCATTAGCGGTGTTAAAAGCCGGTCGAAACAACAACATATGGACATATTTGAAGCTATTTGTTCAGCAGATCAGTTAGAAATAACACAAGAAAGAATAGTACAAGCAGAAACAGCCACAGTGATGATGATGTTTGATGAAGAGCTGCAGACAATCACCTCCAACAGGTAAACTACTTATTTTACTTTGCAGTGCTGTGTAATGGAGTCATGGCTCGGCATGACTACCCCCACAACAATGGAAAAATGCCGAAATATTAGCTGAGCAGAGCAGTGAACTTAGGTGCTGTGCATGGGGCAGATGACCATATAAAGAAATCCCTCAAGAGCCAACGTTGGCTCGGGCTGAAAGTAGAATAAACCATTGGAAACCAAGCATTCAGAACAGTCTGAAGCTGGTACTTTTTGTTCACAGGGTTTACTTCTACCTACATTCACCTCATTATTTGCCATGTCAGCCACTTTTAACATGAACATCCGACAAAAAAACGTAAAGCATAATAGGTCCCCTTTAATCTATACACATTAATTCATTCAACACAAAGACATTGCAAAAAAGCAGGTCTCACAAAGTGTTTCACTGTATATTTATGCATGTATATTTGTATGTGTATATATATGCATGATTGAGTATGTAATGTCTATTTGTACATATCAGTCATCCAAGTGGGAAGCTGACCTAAACTATGTCAATACCTCTTCAGTGTGGGACAAGGAACCACTACACAGCACAGATGTGGGTGTTGCTTTTAGAGCCCTGCAACTGAAGGAAAATTAATTACCAAAGGTCTGAGTCAATCAGCCATGGATTTTCAATTACTCTTCGAATGGTGGCCATGAAACAGCTTCAGCTGTGAAATATGCTGTAGAGAGGTCTGAGAAAACAGGAACCGGTCTGGGGATTCATTTCAATGAACAGCCTCAACAGCAAGTTGAATTTTTCAATGATGGCACCTGATAGCATCTGGCCTCTGCTGTGGAGGGCCACTCCACTGAGCATGCTTGAGAGAGAGAGAGAGAAAGAGAGAGAGAGAGAGAGAGACAAGAGGTGGTTGCGATCTTGCTATAGGGGTAATACAAAGTTTGTCCAGCTATACAGAAATCTCTCGCCCTCTCTTTCATGGCCTCCCTCCCTCCATCTTACCTTAGCTCTCTTCTTTACTCTCTGACTTTTCAATTTCCAGAGACCTGCAGGGGCCGAAAGGCTAGCTCAAAGAGGACTGTAAATTTTTAAAATTCCATCTCCTGGGTTGTGAAGGAGACATGGCCAGGGTCTGAGGTGGGCTGGCAGTCAGACATCAAGTAACATGAAAGACCCCTGAGCACGATGACACCAAAGACAGAATACTACTCAAACCTTTGGTTTCTGCAGGGCACTGATACCCTTGTACAGAATGAGATTGTGCTAAAGAGGTGGTAGAATACTGGAAGGTTTTAGATGGTTTAGATGAGTGTTATATATTGTATAATTTAAATCTGTTCTTCTTCAGATCATGTGGGAGTTCATCTGGTTTTAACATCCACATATCTATAGGACACTTTTTTATGCAAAATTATTCTAATACAATACACCGTGCCACTAATTTCTCAATTAAAAGCTAATAAATTATGGCAAATAAAACCAACCAAGACACGTAATTCTGCCCTGTTAACATTTGATACTGAATGTCCACTGACCACATATTTAATTTGTTTTCCTACAATATTCACTTTTAGCACTTTTAACTAAAGCATGATGAAGCATTTTTATGGTAATATGTAGGTATCCAAAGCACTTGATTAAAGTTAAGGAAAGATCAGGGTCTTGATTAAATATTGAAAAAGTCAACAGTGACTTGACGCATGAGGCAGGACTCGTCAACATGTAATAGAAACCACAATCTTCTCTCTGCTTTCATGTGAAATCCTGGTAGAACATTGGCGATAGCAAAAACATAGAAGCAAGCAAAAAAAAAGAAAAGTGTTGATTCTGGCATCACTCTGTCAAAATCAACCAGACGAGTGCAGTTTTATCTCAAACACTGATGAGATATCTGTGTCTTGATATAACTTTAGAATTTAGCTTTTTGTATATAAGTCATATTTGCTTGTTTACTCATTTTATATATTGGTAAGCAGTCCATTAAACAAAAGAACTGGTCAATGGATCATCTTCGTTCTCTGTGATGAAGATGTTCTCCAGATTATAGTCCCTATCCACAGACAAAGTAGACATAGCTAAATGCTGATGAGAAGAACTTTACCCCCATAATCTGCAAATATCCGTTTAGAAAAGCAGAGGCGTGTGTTCAAGGGTTCACTGCTTACCCCATAATTATACCAATTAAGCTGATTACTCCCACTGTTCTCTGCCGGTGGGGAAGAAGGAAGTAATGCCACAACAGAGCCTGGAATCAAAGTTTACCTCTGCAGGATAAACACCTGATCCAAGTAAAATATCTATCCAGGCCCCATGCTTGCTCTGTCTCTCTCAGCCTGACAGATCAATGAAAGCAGGGCAGGTTAGAGGGTTCAAGGAGGAGGCTGTCGGTATGGATGGTGTGGAGGGATGATGTGGGAGAAGGGGGAGTTGTTCAGGCAACCAAGCGATGGACAAAATAAATATTTCACACTCACCAGTGACCCATTATCGTGTTTTGATAACCTCTATGAATTCTCTTTCTCTCAAGTTGTCTGTGGTAAGTCTCTCTCAACTCCCTCAGCCTATAAAAATTACTGTGGAATCGTATGATGGATTGACAACGGCACACCCTCTTCCACAACTCTCCTCCTACTAGGCACCCTCAAAGGGAAATAACCTCAGTGCACCACAGGAAAATGCAAGTTTGACAAGAGTCTACAGCCACGCTAGCAGCTCTGTGAGGTTGTACTTAGAGCGGACAATGCTAACATGCAATAATTGAAATTTTGACCAGATGATGGTGTTAGATGAAAAGTTAAGGGATTGTAAAAGTGTTAACAATTCATCCTGAGGGGGGACATGAATGTTGGTACCAAATGACATGGAAATCCATCCAGAAGTTGTCGAGACATATGACAGAACCACAAATGTCAATCTCATGGTGGTACTAGAGAAAAAGTCAGGGGATCACCAACGTCATCGGGATGAATCGTCTGGAGACCTTTAATGTCTTTACAAAATGAGATGTCAATCCATCAAGTAGATGTTGAGATGAATGTCTGTACGATATTTCATCTTAATTCATTCAACACAAAGACATTGCAAAAAAGCAGGTCTCACAAAGTGTGTCACTGTATATTTATGCATGTATATAACGTATGTATAGTCATCCAAGTGGGAAACTGACCTAAACTATGTCAATACCTCTTCAGTGCGGGACAAGAACCACTACACAGCACAGATGTGGGTGTTGCACTTAGAGCCCTGCAACTGAAGGAAAATTAATTACCAAGGGTCTGAGTCAATCAGCCATGGATTTTCAATTACTCTTTGAATGGTGGCCATGAAACACCTTCAGCTGTGAAATATGCTGTAGAGAGGTCTGAGAAAACAGGAACCGGCCTGGGGATTCATTTCAATGAACAGCCTCAACAACAAGTTGAATTTTTCAATGATGGCACCTGATAGCATCTGGCCTCTGCTGTGGAGGGGCTACACCACTGAGCATTCAACTCTCAAGTTGTCTGTGGAAAGTCTCGCACACTCCCTCAACCTATAAAAATCGCTCTGGAATAGATGAGGAGAAGCGGAATGAATCATAAATCATCACTGTTTGGGCTGTCAATAAACCGTGTAAAGTTTGAATTGGGGGTTCTTACATTTTCATGCACCATCAAAGGCTTGACTCAGTGTGTGGTTTTCACAGTGTGTCTTAATGACACGACAGAAAATGTCAAGATTATTATTGGCGAAATAGTAAGCCAGATAATGTGTGGATTTTCTAAAGATTAAGTGTGTGTGTGTGTGTTTTGGAGAAAAAAAGAAGAAAGTGCCAGTGGTTACTTTCAATTATGTCCTTATTCATTTTTAATGGTGTTTATTGGAGCTAAAGGTCAGTGGTGGTGTGTTTGTGTGCGTTTCCTAACACTGAGGGAGGCAGCTGGCGTCCTGCTGGTAAGTCTGTGCTGTCTCTTTAAAAATGCACTACGTTCCGCCGCAGGAAGCAGTGACCCCCTTGGCGTTAACCTATTGAGCGGTAAATATCAGGTAACACAGCCAATGAAATTCCACATCTCACAATCTTCCTCCTCCCTCGCAACCTTCTATAGTGATCCTTGAGAATGAACACTACAGTATCTGCTTCATTTAATGAAATGAATCCATTTAGGTTCACTGAATCTTTGGAGCTCTATATCGATTTCCTGTGCACGAGATATAGCACTAGGAATACTGTATATATCATGCTGCATATCCAGAAGAGTTGGCTGTGATAGATCTTGTCTCAAAAGGGAGATTCATTAACCAATAAAGAAAAGAGTTTGAAAGGCCAAGTGCAAGGGTGTGTGAGGTGAATGTGATACTGTATCAGCATTTAGGAAGATGAATAATTCCCGGATTTGTACTGTGATGAAATTCCAAGGTACCTGTATTTCATGCATGATTTCATACCACTAGACTTGAAAGCATTGTCATCAGTTTATGCAAAAATACCAATGCTGGTGTTCAGGAAAGCACCACAGGACACCTTTGAACTGAAAATTAAGTATCCTCCTCTCAACTCCAGGTCATGGCATTAAATATTGGACTGAACTGAAGTGAATATGAATATTTCAGTAGAAGAAAGAAGCAATCGATATGCAGCATATAAAAAAGTACTGTAGGATAATGCACAATTCTTAATGATTGTCTTATGCTGTATTGAGTCTCAAAATGTATCCTTTGTGTTTTGTTTAATTTGGGAAATAAATAAAATGAACAGATGTGGGTAATAATTCAATTCACCAATGGGTGATGTCGCGGTGGCTACGTCCATTTTTTTTTTTTTTTTTTTTTTTTTTCCACAGTTTATGGTATTCACTGGACAATTTGGATTTAATCACTCTGGTCAGACCATTCAGACCATTCAAAACCTTCTCATATTCCTGAACTTCCTTCTTCAATTGTTATGAGCTATTACAGTATATTAGATCTATCTAGAAACTATTTTCAGTAGTTTTCCAGTTCCAGTTTTCCATGTTTTTTCAGGCAACAACTAATAATGTCACCCAAGTAACTGGTTTGTTCAACCGGTCAGGTGTAGGAAGGTTCCTGTAGATGAATCCATCTGGGAAGGAGAGGGTTGTCAATCATTTAATTTACAGCAGACCTAAAAATGATGTCTCACAACAACGACAACTTTTATCCTGTAAAAAGTATGCTGATGTGGATGTGAGTTATAAATCTTATTATTAAAATGGACAAGACAGCAGTAGCTAAAAAGCAACTGCTAAAAGAAGACTATGACAAGAAACAGTTCTGATGCACTTGGATGTAGAAATACCCAGCACTTCACAAGTCAAACACAAACTCGCTTTTAATACCACAGGGGTATTTATATATTTAAAGGTTGGTACAAGTTGAGAATGCTTCTACCTAGTCAGTGTGTGTGTGTGTGTGTGTGAATGTGTGTGTGGGGTGGGGGGGTGTATAAGGAAAATCAGACCTTATGCACATTCTGTGCTCAGTGTTAAAGGACATTCTGCCCCACTTTCCCATTTTTCTTCTGCCAACCTGTGGAGTTTAGTGGTGGTCAGATAAGTATATGAATGTATAACTTGTTGTGTGTGTGTATGTGTGTGTGTTTATCTTGAGTCTACTGCAATCTGCACCTGTGGGACTCTTTGTGTGTCCATATATATATATATATATATATATCCAAATATAATGTGTGTGTATGTGTGCGTTTGTGTGAGACAGAGAGGTTCAAGGACAGACAAATACCACTCTCTACTAATGAGCTAGCTGTTCTGCTCTCTGCTTTGTCTCTCAGGCCCTACTGCTCGCAAACCACTAAAAGGTTTGAATTAAAATTTTAAACAGAGCTGTGCCGTGCTGCCTGCATCTCAGGACATTTATATATAAAACACACTTCACATAACCCAAAGCACAGTGAGTCATATAGGCTGTCTGTCAAGTTGGAAACCCCTTGCTGTGTCCTCAAAGCTATTCAGGAAAACACAAGCCCAAATACTACTTAATACTCAACACATTTCAGAACAAGTTTCATCTAATGACTAGTGTTACAGTGTGTATTTCACACTTGCTCATAGTGGAGCATTATACACACTGTTTGGGCTTACAATGTGTTTTAATTTAGAAGAGCATGTGCAGATTTAGGGACCATACTGTAAAGCAACATGCTTGTTGTAGTCCTCAAGATGTTCTGTTTAATATTACACAAAACAAAAGTCACCAGGGTGTGTTTCAAGCAGCTGCCATGTTGCAAATATAGAAACAATCTGCATGTGAAAATATAGATATTCTTAACGTCAATGTTAGCTAAGGGCACACACTCTTGTAAATGTGTTATCTTTTCAATAAAGCATTTTAATGTGTATTGTACACATTATGTACACTATTTCACTTGGGATTATAAGGACAGAGTCATAATGGACCTGGTGTATAACGATGTAATGGTTCCACTTACAAACCCATAAAACACCTAAAGGATGTCAGTTGAAAACCTCCATCTTCATATTACATGAAGGAACTGCTCTGTCATTTTGAATATGCACATCGTGCTCTCAATTTACATGTAAATGTGATTCTGCAGCAACACAAATAAAGGAGAAATCTTTTGACAAATGTCACACTATAAACATATCATAATGCAGCAGAAAGCATGTTATGACTATTCATGAAAATAGTTTCCTAGCCATGTCTTTCTGCGCTCTGAAACAGTACAAGCCCATATCTCTGCCAGCATAATTAGAATATGAGACTTCCTCGTGCCAAACACTTCGCCACTTCTTTTGACAATTATAGCAATTTCTAGTTTGTGTGCCCAAGGGTTTCCGAGGCCCTTTGAAAAGGAAAAGCCCTTTTGTTACAGGAGAGATTGAGGAGGGAGAATGAGGGTTAGAGAGAAGGAGAGAGATTTGACATAGAGCAAGAGAAACATGTTAGAAAGAGCACGTCTCTGCTTTTGCATCTGCGCGTGTATGGGCATGTTCATTTATCCATCTGAACAATTGTTTGTCTGCTGGAGTCTGAGCCTGAGTGGCACAGCTGTTCAAAGAGCACGCCAACTGGCAGGGGGATTTGGGATTCAAGAGGGGAGAAGCCGTTCTCCTACTGTTCACTGTCTCTGAATATGAAAATAAGTTGTGGAAATCAAGTCTAATTTACCGACCGGCCACAATTTAGGAAAAGGTGTAACAGTCAAAGGTATGCATGGAATTAACATAGAATCCATCTCTTACATGACAACTTCTGAATAGGAAAAAATTTCACCTGAGCCTGAAAATATATTTTGTTTAGAGATTGTTGGAAGAGAAAACTTCATGGGGCAACATATCATTTTAATAAATTACAAATGTAGATTTCCGTGAATTACTGTCACCAACACTAATGACATGTTCTGGATAGAAACGAGAACCAGGCGATCATATGGTGTGCCTCTTAACAATAAGCACAGGCATCCCATTATTCAAAATATTCTTTAAAAACTGGTCAGATTTAAAAAAAAAAAAAAAAAAAAAAAAAATATATATATATATATATATATATATATATATATATATATATATATACACACATACATATACAGTATATATATCAATAATGTGAAAATCTGGGTGAAAATTGTGTTGAAAAATACAATTTCCCTTGCCTTTTATTGATAATATATTACAGTATGAAGGACTTGCATAATCATCAGCTTTTTTGCATTTTCTCACATTTTTTTTTCAAAATGTTCAGTTGGTAGAAGCATACTCTGAGCTGCAACTGGCCTTTAAAAAAAAAAGAGCTAAAGTGACAAGTGTCTCCTTAAAGCAGAAATCTACGTAAAAATCAGTTTTAACCAATCTGCTCCTTTAAAACAATCTTTAAGAAGTCTTATTACAGAATCTTGCATTTTTCAGGGAAAATCAGAGTAAGAAATTCCATACAATGAATAATGATAAGCCTTATACATGGGTTGTTTGCAGCTGTTTATGTTCCAGTAAAAAATGTCTAAAAAACATTGAAAAACACAACTAAATCACTGTGTTGTAAATAAAGATACTGCAACTTTTGAGAAGGAGCTCAGTTTAGCAAAGGACATTTCTCCTAATGCATTCATCAGTTATGGTTACTGCCATGTCACTATAAAATATAAATCATGCATATGCACATACATACAGACCCATACAAGACAGAATTTCAGTTTTCTTCCGGTATTTACGGTATGTCAACTTCTGTTGTGATAATGTCTTTACCGACTACATTGATGTGGCCTGAAGCTGGAAAGACATTATCATTTAACATGACTTATCGTACTGGGTTCCATTTGCAGCCGCAGACTGAAAAGAGAGGTATTCAATGACTGCACCAATAGGGAATGAAAATAGCATTGAGCTCAGTATCAACCTCAAGGAGGCTTAACGCTTCCGCATTCTGATGCCCCGATAAAGCGAAAGAGGATCGTGTGGGAGAAAAGAGAGTGACAAAGAGGAAAAGGAATTTAATCAAGTAAGGAGGTGGAAAATCAAGCTGTTCTGCCTGGAAAACACTTTGATCAATTTAAAGATGGATGCAGTTTGATGTACTAAATTGTATAGGCAAGTGTGTAGCTGGTATAATTAGGGTAAACACAGCCACCATGTGCATAGCTGAATAGTATTTTACTGTACAACAACTGTTGTACAGTAAAATTTTGAGATTTCAAGTTAAACTGGTATTTACTTTGAAAGTGTGGTGCTTATTCTCCTGTCGCTAGTGTATCTCTCTGTACATGGTGTGTATTTAGAATATGAATTATCCTAATGGCCAATCTACAGTGTAAATCAAGTTAGATCACTAATGTACATGTACATATATAATGTACAGCAGTGAGAAGGAAGACAAGGAGGAGCAGTGCATTTCCTCTCTCTCTCTAAGTTTGTTCTCATCTTCTCTCTCTCTCTCTCTCTCTCTCTATCCATCTCTTTTTCCCTTTCTGTCTCTTCTTCTGTCTCTCTCCGAAGGGGAGTTGATGTTTCAGATATTAGTGAGCTGTGTCAGACAGTTAAACTGCCCTTTATCGATCCTCTAAGCTTCACTCTTTCCAAGCAGCCGTTATGGTTTTAATGGCTTGTAATGGAGCCGGGTACTCTTTGATGTCCAATTGCTCGCCGAGTCCGCCCTTGTTTTTGATATCGTTTCAAAGGATCCTCCTAATGCTGGCCTCAGACAAGCTCACTTCCGACACGAATTTTTGGGTCGATGAGGTACTCGGCCCTGTGATTCTAAAATGTCCCGATACTGGGAAAAATCAGAGATGAAGGCAAGCAGGGTAGCAGCCGTCTTTTGGGGTTATTGTAAAAGATCACTGGTCATGTAGATTAGGTGAAGCTTATTTAAACATCAGTGAGAAGAGAAACAGACTCAATCAGGGTGAACAAGACCTGTAGAAGACCTTGAAGTAATCAGAATAATCTAAAAAGAACTAGTTTACTTAAAGGTGTATTCAGCAATTCTAATCTAATACATTTTTTGTCAAATTCAGCGAATATCTACTCACGGTCTGCTAGCTGTCCATTTTGTGTGTGCGCTGAAAAAAAATCCTGTCATACACAGACCTGCCTCTGTAAATGGGAATGTAAACAAAGTGGCTCGGACTAAGCCACACAACACTATTCTAACCAATCAGCAGCAGTTGTCACAAGTTTATTAGTCGGTGGGAAAATTTTCTCACCGTGGCATCGCTACTCTTCAGCTGTCCCATCGCTCTGGATTCCGCCATATTTCTCTTTTGGTCAGCTAGCCCAGTCGTTAGTGTCATTACCTTGTGCATCCATGAATTTGAGGGGTGGAGCTTCTGAAGGAGCACTGAAGGGAGGAGTGTATTAGTTCAAATGTTAATTTTCTCCAGAATCACTGACTCCACCTTTAAAAGAGTCTTTAAACAATACTCACATGCCCATATGTGCATTAAAAGCATCCTTATATCCAATATGAATATTCAAATAAGACAAAGAAACATTACTCCTTGGTGAAAAGTTGCTTCATTTTAACAAGTCACATGCCAAAATGGTTGGGAACCACTGATTAACCACAAATGTACATTTATGAGATGATAGGTTTTGCTTTTGTTTTTCTCTTCTTTGCACTCAATCGTTCCTTTTCTTCACACTTCACTTGTTATTATCCCTGAGCTGATATGTAAGGAACCAATTTTATCATTCAGTGTAGCACCCCATCATGCTGTAAATTATATTCATGTTTTCCTGCATCTTTACCTACTCCGTTCCCTTTTTTTTCTACACCTCCAACCCATTTTTCTCCCTCATTTAAACTCTTTCCTGCTCTCTCTCTTACATGTTTTCTCTCCTAATTTCTTCTCAACTCTTCTTCAATGCAAGAATATCTGTCCAGTAGCCTGAGTCAAATTGCAAATGCATTAGTTTGATTAAGAGGATGTATTTAGGCTCAAAAAGTAAAGCCAGGTCAACCTGCATCTGAATCAAATTAATTTTAGATAGAGATTAATAATCCTCCTTCAAGCAGTTAAGAGTTTCAAGGCTACGAGCACCAGCATAAATTTGATGGGGTTGAGGTGTTTCTTCATTTGACAGAGATTAATAACAAATTCAATTTATCATAGGGTTTTCTTCAAAGCTTTATTTCCATCTCCAACTAAAAGTTGTATATACCCAGCAAGCTCTTCAAAGTGCTATGGACTCTATGACCTAAATAAGGAATATCAAAGCCTGGAAACCCCAAAAGAGAATGAGAGAAACGGGAAGAGAACCAGGATTTGGGGGCACAAAAAAACATATCTTACAGTCTTCACAAGATGGGTGTGTATGATAAAGTCCCTGTGCGAAACATCAAAAACAAGCTTGAACTATTAATGTGTCTCATTTGTTTATTGTTGCTGGTGGCTGGCACGTCCCGCACCATCATTAGTGGCGTAAGTATGACACACGGATTTTCTTTTTACTCGCCCTCCTTCAGAAAACTACTGGGGGAACGATAGTACTCGAATGCAAGGGTGGAATTCACCATGTATTCATCTTGTATTCCTTTTGAATGTGTCTCATAGACCTTGGTGTCAAAGAGAGATGTGTTGGTGGTAAAAAAAAAAAAAAAGAAAGAATGAGAGACTGTTTCCATTTGTTGTTTCCACTTCCTTGCAGAAGAGCAGAAACAAAAAGAGATTCTGTCAGAGCTCTTGTTCTTATTGAGTGCGTATGAACTAGCATGTTTATTCAATACGTGACACCAACAGCTACAACCTGTTAACGGGCTGTATTCAACAAATGTTGCTAATTAGCTAATTACTGTGTTTCCTGTCAAATGGCGCACGCTGAACACTGCAAATAGGTACAACAGCGAGTGCGAGCTCATCTTTACAGTAATGCTGGTGCATTCTGCAAGTACAGACGGCATTCATGACTACAAAAAAGCCTGATTAATGCACAGTATAGCATATAATTAATATTCTTTCAGTCTCTTTCTGCCTCTTTTTCGCTTCCAGCAAGAAGAGAGAAATTGTGACAGGCTCGATGAGAAAACACTGCAATTAAGAGGAAGTCCTCTGTGCAGTAGGCTCATTTGTCTTAGAATGAGCTCTACTTTAAATGTCAACATTCGCCATGTTTAACAACATCAACAACGTGTCCCAGAAATTATGAAGAGTGCAACCCATAAAAGGGACATCCCCCCCTCACTCACTTTTCAAGCACACAGAAGCGAGTCCCAAACCACTAAAAAAACCAACAGTGACATCGAGTGCTTATCCAGCCGGATTGTGAAGTAGCATTAATCCAGACGTGAACTGGCTGAGACAGAGTGTGGGACACCACTTCCTGTTTCCCCTGGGTCCAGCCCAGCAGCTTTGAGACAGTATGAAAATCTGGCCTAATTGCTACTCTTAAGCATCCTGTCTTTTTCCCTACGGCCATGTCTTGAGTCACACTTACAGGACGAGAGAGAGAGAGAAAGAGAGAGGTCATGAATCCATAAGACTATATGTGCATGCAACCAAATATGTATGTTTTGGGGAGTCATTAAACCTTTAGAGGGCAGGTTACTTGCCCGAGCACACACTCGCACTCACTCACACACAAACACACACGGCACAAAGTCGTGCAACCTCATCTTTACTCACAAAATTAATATATGAAGATCTATTGTGATGCTCACACCATCCCTGCCCTCGCCCTCTGAGATTTTAGCCTAAACTTTTTAAGTCATGAAATATTGATACGGTACACAGGATTTGACGTAAGTGAGGCAGAATACTGCAGTGCTAGGCATCACATGTTTTATTGAAGGCATCCAGTGTAGCACTCACAGAGAGTGAGAGAAAGAAAATAGGAAAAAGAAGACCCTGAAGAGTTGGTGGAGGCTTCAAAAAAAAAAAGAAGAAGAAGAAGAAGAGAATGCTGCACTGGAAGGAGGCAGCGATGCAACTTCCCTGTCCCTAAATTGCCTGGTTTAATGAAGCATCGACGATCAATACAGCAAGTGCCGAAGAAAAATGGGCCTCATATACAGGTAAATAATAGCTCTATGTAGAGGTCTTGACCATAATACCTTGAGAAGGCTCAGCCACTTTTTCCTCCTCCTAAATATTGGGTTCATTATTCAGTGTCCCTAAAAGATAAATGAATCAAGAGGTTTGGTGATAAAGTTTTGCACACTTTACACTGAGGCACAAGACACCAGGAAATATCTCAACTAACACAAGTAACAGAGAGGTCTGATTTTCTAGTCTTTATTTCCAAAATGTATTATGCATCTATATGGATCAAGTAAATCTTTGAAAGTATTTTTTCCAATATTTGAAAGTTATTTGCTTCTTTTTCATGTTGTTAAACAGTGTAGAAAATAAAAGCATGATATTGAAAAAACCTGCCCTCTACAATATTCACCTCTACAAATCAATTTTGTGAGAATAACGCTCTCTTGTCTTCTTCTTCTCTTCTAAATTACAAGAGGCAAAATGATCGGGAAGCATAATTTTTCATTACACACTTGACGTGGCTGAAAATGAACAGTGCCACCACTGATAGGCCTAATTGGTGAGTGAGAAGGGACCAGCAACTGGCGGGAGGGGGGGGGGGCTATTTCCTGGCACTCAATAAGCCATTTACAGAAAACAGACACCACTGCTGTGGAGGAGAAAAGGACCTCTCGTAAGTCCCAAAAAAATATGAGTAAAGAGAGTGCAGCGTGTTGACCGGGCACAGATACCTGTGCCAGCAAATATTTAAAAAGCTGGCCAAATGCTCTCTGGAATAATGTAATATCATGGTGAGGAGAACACAAGATTAATCACACACCAAGATGGCTGCCAAGAGGATGGCTTCAAGATTCATTGTCTTGCGGAAATAAAAACACAGCAATCAGTGGCATTTGTGGCTGATGGCAGCTCGCAAACACAGCTGCGTCTTGCCTCGTTTCTTTGAATTTCAATTTTATGCTATTACAATCTATGTCTGCTCCTATCTGTCTATTACTCCATCATTCCCTCAATCCGCTCCTCACCATCTGTCCATTGGCCCTGGTAGCGTTCTTATCCACCATTTTAATTTGCTTGGGCAGTCATTTTAGCACAAGTACGCTGCATTACACATTTTGACTAGAAGCACAAAGCGGCAGAGCTGTCCAGGAAAAGGAGGTCGACAACAACTTTCAGCGGCGTCGCGAAACGTGAGTCAGAATCACAACGTGTGACAAACAGATCAATCCTCGTACAGTACATAAAGAGCTTAACAATATGCTGCTAGCAAACTGATAAGTGTGTAATGCCATCTGTGTGCATGTGCGTGTGTGTGTGTGTGTGTGTGTGCATTGGTCAGTGTATGTTACTGTGTGTTAAAGCAAGATTTAGCTTGTGGAGTACTGTATGTGCTGTTATCTTATAGACTACACTGGCTGAGGGTTTCCTACCATGTTGTCTTATGAGTTTTTTATTTTATTTTATTATATTATAATGGGACACATTTCAGTAGGACATGAGTATTGAAAATGACATTTGTTGTCTTTTTTACTTCTTTGGCATTAACCTGTGCCTTTTTTTGTTATCTGGTATTTCTTCAGCCACATATTCTGAACAGAGTTGGTGGAAATCTTCCGCTGGGTGATAAACTCACACGTTAAAGTAATGTGAGGGGAAACTGTGTGATAATAGAACTGTAATACAGAAGCTGGAGAGTAATTTATTTAGACAGGATCCTTAAATGTGGTGTTCAAAATCTGATTAATGACAAGTTATGAATATTTATAATGGATAAAATGTCATATTTTGGAGGGCGGTTGGCTCGCTACAAGTCTTTGTTTTTCTCATAATCATCTTCTTTCTTTTTTTTTTTTTAGTTTTTGCATTGCAAGAAAGAAACACTACCTGTTGTTTAACAAGCTTTACTGTGTTTTCCCCAGAGTTTGACTAATTTGCTCTGGACAATTGATTTGCTTCTTCAATGTTAATCCTCTCCTGCAGTACAAGTAAACATGCTAGCAAGGCTACCAAAAACTAGCCTACTGATGCTTTCAGCTGTCTTGGTCACTTGACCCTTCGTCTTTCAGGTCATAGAAGTCCAGAGAGAGCTTCCTGCTTCTTGCTTGCGTTTTCTTTTAATTCTTCCTTCATCTTTCATAATTAGTATTTGTATCACATCTTATTTGGGAGGTTTCAGCATGCAGTTATTTTAAGACATTATACCACCTGCTAGGAATAAAAAAAAGGCCATTTGCTTATAGTACAAAACTATCTGCACTGATACAACCCTCCTAAAACCTACTCAGTATTTGTATTCAAGTGTATGCATAGAACATAATGAACGGGTACGCAGTGGGAGTTTATTTTTGTTGAGCCTTTCAAAGCTGACTTCATTAGGCATCAACACTGATTGAAAGCTATTTTTATGGGTGTATGATTAAGCTTTTTCCAGGAGTGGTTGTTCTCTCAGCTATCTCTACTGTAGATACTATCTGCCAGCTCCCTGTTTTGATGTGGAAATGATGAGCTTGTTAAGTCTGGCCCATAAAATCACCATGGAAAATTCTGTATTTCCCTTCCACACCGACTCAAGTCTTGCAGATGGGATGCCAGGGCTCGGTAATAAATATACAGGGTGAAAGAATTCACAGTTTAAAAAAAAAAAAACAGATTCCCGTTCCCGCTTAATGCTGTGTAGGATTCAGAATTTCCAATAATTCTTCCTGCATCCTCCCCTCTTCCTGTATTACTCTGTCACCTCTTCGGTTCGGGGAAGCTCCTGCTTTTCTTACGTCCTTATTTTCACTCCTTTTTTCCTTTGCCTCTGTCAGACAAAAACAGATTCTAGCTAGGAGCGTCGGCTAATGGTCTCCCACCACAGCTGTTGTCAAAGCAGAGAGTTGTGTGTGTGCCTTTCATGAAAACACTGCATACAAACACATTCACATCTACACAATTGCATGTCCGGGATTCACACACGCCACACTAACTGTAAACACATTCAACTAGGAACACATGAAAGTCAATGGGCTCAGAGAGGTTCAGGCCAACAGCTTCAAGTGCACCGACCAGCTCAATAAGTACATAATAACAAAACAGAAAGGTACACAGGAACAAAGAGGCCCTTTTCATTTATACAATAAAATGAGTTTGCATCAAATGTAGAAGCCTTTATATCTGTTAAGTGACACCATATTGTGCATCTAAGCTCTATAAAACAACTAAAAGCTATCTGGTGTGTTGTTTACATACAGTGATGCTTCTTTCTGCAGATTCCAGTGCACATTATAGCTGCTTGGTGACTCATTCTCTGATGAAGATGTAGCTCAGGTTCTGGAAATACATCTTGCACCTCAGAAACCAAATCTCCTGATTCTGTGGCATCGCTAAACACAATAATAAAACACATGCACATCCAGAATAAACACTCATTTGTTTACAGAGTAACGCTCAAACACATTAGCTCTTTGATAAGTAATGATGTTATGATCTAAGTAAGGATGTCAAATATGACAGAATGCATTGCAGCACTTCAATAGACATCTCTTCTGTTTCAACATGTAATATATCTCCACACTGAGCTGAACAGCAAGCTGATTGGAAAATATCTTTTACCAGAGTGTCCTTGCACCTACATGTTGCTGGTCTAAAAAAAAAAAAGCAATTTAGCTGCTTCAGACAACAGCAAAGACAGTTACCCTTGGTGTCGGATTCAAGTGTGTATTCTTACGGCATATTCTTTAAACACATTACAGTACATTCTAGGTGTTTTCTCAGTCATTCACCTTTACATTTTTCCCTCAATCATTTTCTGTCTAGTATTCAAGCTGCTTCAGAATGTGTATTTCGGATCAGACCTGCATGACTTTGTTGGTGTTGGTCGGTGTATTGATGGCAAAAAGAGTCTGGTTGGTAAGCTCAAGTGCTCTGGAGAACACACTGTACCAGGCAGAGTGATCTGCAGAGCAGAAGATTGCTCCTGCACTTCTCACAGGTAATCACTGCCAAACAAGCCAATAAATAGAGAGGGGAGCATTCAGACATCCAGAGAGACACACAAGCATTCATGCGTACATGCAAAAAACAAACCACACACACACCACACTGACAAATACTTAAGAGCACTTAAGATTCAACGATGGCTTGAACTCCTCTTTCTAGACCGAAATGATTACCATCAAAAGGAAGCGAACACAGAAACAAAAGATTACTCATCCTTTCATTCCCTCATCCTGCCGATCTTTTCACTCTTGAGTGACCCTGACAAGACAGCGTGCAAAAAGGAACATGAAAAGCAGCAGATTCACAGTAATTGCAAGCGGAAGAAATATGCCACGTAATGTGACATTGAGTTCAAAATGCAGCCTCTTGAATTATGTTATCTCTCCCGAGCACAAGCTTCAATCCTTTCTTATCTGCGCCCGATAACCTTTGTAGGGTTCGCCGCAAATGAAATGTATTCTTTGGAAGCAGGCATTTCCCCTCTTTGGTATTGCAGTACAGTACATAGTCAAAGAAAGTGCAAGCAGTAACTCAAAATGAGTGGAAGAATGAGTGGTGTTTAATGCCCACAGTGAGCAATCATACAGCTCTACTAATTTAATGGCAGCAGATGCCATTTAGCAAGCAAGAGTGTAATTGAATGATGAAATCTATTTTATGAATATCTAGTTGGTAAAACCATCGACTTGCCTGAGGAGTAACGCTTATTATCTCATACTAATGACAAAACACCCAAAAAAACATATTGTCAGTGAGATCATATGTGTTGCATAAAAACAGCATAATTTGATCATAAGCTTCCCTTCATATACATGTCCATGACTGGAAGTCAAGCTCAAATTTTTAGCAAATGATTTCTGACACTGGTTAACTGGTTCAAGCCATTTTGACTCTGTTCTCTGATTGTAAAACGGAAGGGGGGGTTCTATGGATTAGAGCAATGCCAATTAGTCATTCACCCTGGCAAGGTTAATGAAGGATTAAGCCATGAGTTGGGACCCAGGACCTATCTGCACACCACAAAACTGAGGGACATGAATTTTTTGGAAACTCAATTAAGTAGCAAATTAAGGTTTTCTGATAGTTACACAGAAACATGAAGAAACATCAGACCAGCATGTCTACCCACTAAAACTGTCTGCCGTTCATATATACTGTAGGTTGCATACTGTATACACTCTCACACACACACCATAAATGACATTTAACTTCTCCTACCTGCACCAGGTTCCAGCCCTCCAAGGACTCTGCAATGATGGAGGTCACAGAGGGGCAGACACCGCCAAAGATCATCAGGTGTTTGGGACCGTAGCATATGGCATCAAAGAAGGCCCTCAGTCCTTTGGCGTTGTCACACTGCAGACACAGAAAGAGATGGTTTAGGTGGTGGTGGGAGAGAGGTTAAAGGGGGAGAAGAAGTAGACAGAGAGACACAAGGAAGAGAGAGAAAACGGACATTTTACAATTAGTTTTTTATGTTAAATCAGGGGAAAAGGGAAAAAATGTAGAGTCATATGAGGAGGGAGACCCAAAAATTCCCGCGAGCAATATATAGCAGCGGAGAAGGGTGTAGTGATTGGATTAGCCGCTATGTAGCGTATGCCTACAGCTTGGTGAAACTAAAATTGGGACTCAAAAGGAGAAGATTCACCACCATGGAAGAAATCCAGGATGAATCGCAGATTTTCTTATTTATTTCTAATTTAGGAATAAAGTTGAGCAAAAACAAGGGAGGATACAGGAGGAGATATGAAATGGCAACATTAGATATTCCAGTCTATTTTTGGGTTCCTGTGTAGCTCGCAAGAGAAGATGCAGATTGCTAATTTTGCTTTGCAAACCCTACACCCCAAATCTAAACATGGAGACCTTATGCTAAATTATAGGGTATATCTGTTAAGTTTATATCAGTAAGTACTATAACATTTTTGATAGTTTGAGTTATCAGTCGACAAAATGAGGGCAATAGTCAAAACTCATTCAGTCAGTCAAAGAATTAATAATTAAAAACTGTACGAGAAAAACTGCTGAGCTCACAAGGTCGTTGTACTTTGACATATCGTTACGGATGCACTGCAAAAAACAAAACAGTGTCAGTTCACTATAATGTATACTGTTTTTGAAAAATGATGTGACATTTAAATAACATTTAACTTGTAATACTCTCCGAGCACTGCGGCACATGCTAACATAATTGCAGCCTTGTGTACGTGTTTTGAAACCATCATGTAAAAACAATGTAGCTCACAGACTGCAGGAGAGGGCCCCCGCTCTGATCCAATGTTACAGAATGCAGCCATTTCACGTCACTATAGCAACCGGAGAAAAAGAGTGTGTGAAAGGGAGAGAGAGAGAGAGAGAGAGAGAGAGAGAGAGAGAGAGACGAGGGAAGAGAGGGGAAAAAAAAAACAGTGTAGGTTCCTATTGATTGCTACATGAACTGGCTAACTGGTTTTGCTGTGATTCCCTGATTTCCACAGTTTGTAATGATATTCCTATCAGCAGTAAACACTTCCCCCCTCGGTCCTCTATTATTGCCACTCAATTCACACTCAATTCAGGATGTGTTCCTGTGAGCAGCTGATAGATAGATGGACCGACTGACTGAATGGCAGGTGGTGTGTGTGTGTGTTTGTGCCTTCTGACACAGTCCATCTCATCTGGAGAGTCATTTGACCTTGTTAGCCATCAGCCGGCAACTGAATGAGATTTCCCACTGAACAACAGCACAGCGGGCCCTCCACAGCGTAGATTGAAAAACTGAAAATCGAATAGGACTGTATGTTTTGATCTGTTGGTAACTTTATTAAGAGCGTGCAAGCGTCATGGCTGCGGGGTTGACACGAGTTTCATCTTGTGGTCTTATCTTGTCGTTTCAATTTTTTTGAGACCGGTATGATAGTCCTTGAACCCTAATGTATTACTGTAGCTGTGTAAGTTAAAGTCAGGAGCACAGGAGTTCCTTGCAAGTCATACTATGCACTGGTACAGCTATCTCCTGCATTGCACTCAAACCTCCACAGTCAGATGTAATCATGTGCTGAGATTTAAGTCATTAGATTCATATTGTGTGTATGTCTTTCTATTTTTGAAGTAGAAGACCAGCCACTAGTAAAAAACACACTTTTCCCCTGTACATGCTGGTAGAGACCAATGTATATTGTATGGCCAGTCAAAAATAAGACTAGATTGCGGATATGCCTCAGGTGAAATGAGAGGGAGAAGATGTGATTAGACACAGTAGGGATTCCTTATCCTGGCCACACAGCTGAATAAAACAGCAGGCTATTAAAGAAGATATCCCATTTGCATACTCTTATCATTCATTTCTCTCCAGCTGGCCATAACAAGGTGGGTTGGTAGGATTGCGTCTCTCAGTTGGTTACCATGCAACAGAAAAGAAATGTGGGCAACTAAACTTGTCAACCTGAGTACAATAAACCTTGGTGATGTTGCAGGTTTAAGCTGATTTATTACAGAGACTGACAATGTAGCGTAGGTGGTAAAGAATGGTTATGTTCCTCACTCCCCCCCTGCAGCAAATAAAAGTGTTTTACAGCATTTGAAACGCAACAACAGTCGACATTCGTGCGCATGTGTGTGTGTGCATGCGAGCACGTGCAAGAATGTGATTTTAAGCTAAGCTAGGGTTCTCTGTGACCACACAGAGAAGTGCTATTTTCTCCATGAATCGATGATCAGTTGGTCTATGAAATGTAAGAAAATAGTGAAAAACTCCCATCACTATTTCCTCAAACCCGAGGCAACATCTCCAAATAGCTTGTCTTGTCCAAACAATGGTCTAAAATTACCATCACATAAAACAAAGAAAAGCAACTAATTGATCAATCAATTGTTTTAGCTCTAGTCATAGACAGTATGTCATTTTCATAACCTGCAGTCACTGACTACACTGACTATGGAAGTTAAGGTAAGTAATTAAAAATGACCAAACATGGAACCTCCATCTTTTTCATAGAGAAAAGAGCACAGAGATAAAGAGAAAGCAAAGCAGCTTCAAGCAAAGCTAAACAAACAAAAAAAAAAATCCACCTTTTTCCTTTCTTCTCTTGTTCACTGTTCACCCCTCCGCCCCCATTCATCCTTTCCTACTTTTGCCGGGCACACATGCACACAATCTGTTGTGACTGCTCACAGAGCCTTGACCGGTGTGTTGTCATGCCAACGGTGTGACTATCCACACTTTGTGTGCTAAATGAGGGAGGAGGCCGCGGCAGGGCCGGTGTAGCGATGGCTATATTTAGCCTCTCATTAGGTAGCACAACCACTCAGACATTAATCAATACTTATTCAGCTATGGAGACGCTGTAAAGCTTAATGCCAGATAGACAAAGAGGGATAAAGGGGAGCGTGGCAGCAGAATATAATGGGACACAAAGAGTAAGAAGACATGGAGATAGTGAAGGTGAGGGTGGGAGAAAGGGAAGAAACAAGCAGTTGAATAGAGGGAGAGAAAGACAAGAGTGAAAAGGTATTAGCCTGACATTAAGCATGCACTAATAATGCCAAGTCAACCAGTATTATAAACCTGCCCTCTATTATAATCCCACAATGGAGTAATTCATGACCGTGAGATTGATTCAATGGCGCTCTATGATGCTCAGCAGCTGCACAGTGCCCTTCAGATTTGCCTACAGTCCATCAATTATGGAAGAAAAACAACTGATATCATATCTCAGGCTATTTTTAATTGATTATTGAATCTTTGCTTAAGTCATTTTATTCTGGTACATGAGCTACTCCCTCCCTCCTTCTTTTTCATTATTTCACCATTTACTCCTGCATATCCTTTTTCAACAGTACTGAGATATTTATGTATTTTTCTGGGATTCCAAAGCAGTCACTGAGAGGTTTGGATACAGGCTTACATCCAAATATTACCCAAGAAACATGCCCTAAATAAGGTATAAATGCAGACAAATATGAAACATAAATAAGTTCTGAAGAAAAACTGGTACAATGAGGAATGTATAGCAGCACTTAAAGGACCAGTCTGTAGGATTTAGTGGCATCTAGCGGTGATGTTGCAGATTGCAACCGACTGAATCCCCCTCCCCCTCCCGTTCCAACCATGTAGGAGAACCTACGGTGGCGGCAAAAACTCACGGAAGGCCCTCTCTAGTGTTTATGTCTGTTCTGGGCTACTGTAGAAACATGGCGGTGCAACATGGCGGTCTCCGTGAAAGAGGACCCGCTCCCTATGTAAATATAAAGGGCTCACTCTAAGGTAATGAAAACAAGATTCTTATTTTCAGGTGATTATACACTAATTAAAATATACTTAAGAATATTATATTCTATGTCTGCCAAGTCTGTTCCACTAGATGCCACTGAATTCTACACATTGCACCTTTAACTCCCAAGTTGAGCAGCAAGAAATACTACAGCACTTTATTTCCCTCTGCCCCAGTCTGAAATCTAATTCCTGGCATTTGGAGGCCATTTGGAGCAGATCGATGGGGTTAACGCCCGTAGTAATCTGTTTGACCCCCTTGGGAGATGGCCAAGGAAGGTGTGTGTGTGTGTGTGTAAGAGGGTTTGGGTTGGTGGTGTGAGGAGTGATGGCGGAAGAACCTGGAGATGGAAACTCAAAGGAGGCATATAACACTGTCTAATGTTAAAGATCCATAAACAGGAAATTTACTTTGGTGACCACAGCGTAAAGGTCCCGGCCATTCATTCACACACTGGAATCTGACCCAAGTTTTACTTCAATAGCTGGATTTATAGTGGAGACACTGTACAATATTCAGGCTATATTACAGTTTATATTTTAGCAAAAAGGTCTCTCTCACAGCTTGACATTTCAGCGTAGTGAGTTTGCAATGCTAGGATATTACTGATGGGACAGCTCGCCAAGGAGGAGTTTATTTCGAATGTTCCTCAATCTATCGTCTCCATTACATTTCCTTCACACTGACCTTTACACAAAGCTACTGAGATTCATCCTTATTGATTTAGCATTACATGAACAGACATACAGACATTAGCCTACTGTTATTGTGCTACTGATAAATCGCGCTCAATTAGGCTAAATGTGAGGACACAATTACCCAGGAATGTTTCAGTGAGATGCATTTTTTACCTGCATATCGAATATTCCATGTGATAATATGCACTTGTTTAATATTTAATTCAATGCAGTGCTTTACATTAAGAGAAAACTACTCTAAAAAAAGGTCCTACCAGTGTTTGGCAGCCCTGAGTTATTCAACATATTCCTGAATCCATATTCTTCATACATGTTTGCGCTCTATTGTCATTCTTTTTTCATTTGACTGTTGTTATTTGGGTCTACTGTGTAGCACATCAATTGCACATCAATGGGCTTTACAAATAAGGTTTACTTGACCTGACTTATAAAATAAACTTAAACAACAGTTAAAAATGAGAATACAGCACAACAATACAAAAACCTATAAAGCCATGTTTCTACTATGACTGTGCCACCTGCTCCCCTCCACAGGGTCAGGAACCACAGCGTACCTGGAGTCAAGTCTTGTCTGTCATTTCAGTATCCTCAATCCTACCTGGATGTTTGAACCCAAATCTTTCCTTCTCACCACCGCAATATAGTAGAGACCACCAGAGTGTATCTATTTGTCCGAGCATGTGTGTGTGCGTTTGTGTGTGTGTGTGTGTGTGTGTATAATATTGTGACAAGAACAAGAGCTGATCAGAGCACCGGGCTGGAGCTAACCATGATGAAATGCCTTGTTAGCGCTGCAAACAGAGGCAGCTGCACCTGTCCCTCGTCTAATGGCAAATTACTGCACCCAAATCAGCAACCTGAGTCCCAATACCACACATATAGAAAGAGAAAGAGAGAGAGAGAGGGAAATAGTGGTGAGCTACAGTAAGGAACAGGGAGGGAGAGAGCCTGATCTGATGTCAGAAGCAGTCTGCTCTTGACACACTGCATTTATTCACGACAAGGCCAACAGCATACAGAGAGCCAAATTCTCAAAAATCCCACCAAAGAATTTGTCTTTACAAGCCAAGTTGTTTCAACTGTGTATTACAGATATATTGCCGTATGGCTATAGCTATGTGAGGACATAATGTGACAAGATTTATTTTCTCCAGCCAATAAATAAAATCTATTCAACTTCAGTCCTTGACATAGTTTGTTTTACAGTAGGTTTGCTGTGTTTTGTAGTCTTTAGTCAGTAGATGTTACTCAGGATATGTTGCATAACAGGACTATTTATCAAGAAAACACTTAAACACATTGAACAAAGTAAGAGGGACATATGAAAACTCAGAGACTCAACCTTTAAATGGCTTTCACACACACACACACACTCACACACTAATAACATGCGACAACACTTCCAGGAGCTATATAAACCCGTTCAACTGTACACACTGCAATGCTGCACTGTACGGTTTTGCACTGTCAACATAAAGATGTCACTGCGGAAGTGCCCTTTCAAGGCATCCACTGTTATACATTCACACATCCATCCTGCCCTTCATACTCTATATTTTCAAAATTATTCCTTGATGGTTTTGGTCCGTGCAGCAGCAGTGCAGAGCAGATGCAAAAAAAAAAAAAGGCTGGTCTCTTCTAACAGCTGCATCTGCATCCTGCATGCGCTCCTCATTGAATTACTTCCACATCTCCAAGCCAGGAGAGGAAATGTGAGCCAGGCTGAATCCAACAATTGCTAAAACATATGCTTGGCATTATGAAGCCCTATAGAGTTAGCAGGGTGCAGCCAATAGGTCAGATCTAAAGGAGATTATCTATTTCCCCATGTACAAACCCAACTAATCCTCTAAACTCTGTCATGGCTGTCAATACCAACTACTCTCACAAGAGGAAGGAGGAGGAGGGGGGGGCTGTAGTGCATGTGAATCAGTCTACCGCAGTTTGGTAAAGTTTTGCTATTTCAGTGTAAAAGCAGTGCAACTGTAACATCTGGATCATCCTAATAGTGTATCAAAAATTTGATAGGAAGAGCATCCTTGAGTTCATTGGGGTCATTCATCTGTCAGTTAAGGTCAACGCTCCTCACTGCTGACTAAACTTCTCAAACAGCCTCCTCTTTGCCTGCTACCTTCCGTACACACACACAAGAAGCTTGAGCTATTTGTTCCCCATCATTGAGCTCTTAGGCAATTGAGGGGTCCACTCTGGTGTAACATATCCCATAACCCACCATGCCTTTTTCTTTCTCTTTCTAAATGACCACCGAGACATGGCTGACAGGTAATTCAGACTTAAGGAGCCTGTGTAAAAAGCAATACCCAAAGCTGAGATACTGGGGAAAACAAAAATAAGGAGAAAAATGGAGGAAGACAAGGAGAGGATGAAGCTGAGTTGTGTATGCAGCAAGCATCAAGGCTCCTTGTGGTAACATTTAGACAGCGGGCTCCGGAGTATTCGAAGAGAGTACACATTGATTGAGTGAGAGTGGATGAAGTAAAATTGAGAGCAGGAAGGAGTGAGGAGTTGGGGGTTTTTTTTCAATTCGTTCTCTTCACATTGCATGCCTGCAACACAAAGGGAAAAAAAAAAAAACTTTGGGGAACCCACTTCTTGTCTGGGGAGAGACTGGCCTTTAAAATCCACCGCGACAGACTGACTAGGCTGCTCAAGCTGAAGGCTGTTTGCCCTCCATCTCCTCCTCTCTCCCCCTCTCTCCCTGCAGTCTGGCTCTTGTTATTTCACTCAATCTATCTCGCTTTCTGGAGAGCTCAGATGGCCACCAGGATAACCATGATGGCACGTTGGAAGCCTCTTCGGTGGTGACAAGTCTCTTTCTCTCTTTCTCTTTCTGTGCCCCCCCCCCTCCACACACACACACACACAAAAATTCTCCCCTGTGCACATGCTTATTCTCAAACACACACACACACACTTACAGTATACAAATTATCAACAAGTAAAGATGTGCCAAAACACAATCTTAAACAAATACACACACATTAACACACTCATAGGCTGACTCACGAATCCCAGATGAGCTCAAATTGGCCAGTGGTGCTAAAATCACAGCGAACACATTGCACCTTTATTAGCAATCTGTGCTGTGCAGGAAGCAGCCGCTGTGTTAAGCCTATTACAGGTTGTTGTGCTTTTGACAAGGCCTGACAACAGCTGGAACATGTCGCACTAACCAGAGAGGGGGACAGACCAAACTGTAATCCCACTGAATCGAGCCAATCGGTCCCTGAGGACACACGGGACGGAGGGGAGGAGAGGAGAGGAGTGGAGGTAACTAAACAACCGAAACAACTTCCTTTCCACTTCATATTTCTGATATTGTGTTAGCTGTTTTCTGTCCAGGACAAGGTGTTTTTTTGTCCGATCAGTAGTGACCGTCATATCCATTCCCTAAGTGTCATTTTTGGTCGACACAGAAGCTGCGGTAGTGGTTCGGAGGAGCAGTTAACTTGCCATGTTGATTCTGCAGAAATAGCTCTGATTAGCTGTGTTGTTTTTTTTAACTGGGCAAACAAATGTTAGCACAATGCCAACTTGTTTTGATTCGAGAACTGTCAATGTGTGCAGCAATTTAGAGGGCTTCAACAAGGCATGTTATTGTCAGATTTAAGCACATTATTAAAGAAATACCTCAAGGTATTCTACATTTTTAAAGGACTAGTTTTCTTGAATAGACTTAAATAAGAAGATTGATAACACTGTCACATATGGCCATTAAATATCAAGCAGTAGACAGTTAGCTTAACAGCTAGCCTGGCTTAGCACAAAGATAAAAACATCCAACTACCAGCACCTTTAAAGCTCACTAATTAACACATTAGCTTGTTTGTTTAATCCACACAAAAACCAAAGAGTAAAAATGACAAGTGTTGGTTTTACAGGTGCTGGAATGTTTCTTGGTCAGGTGTAGTGACTTTCTGGAGTCTTGTTGTCACTATGAGGTTGCCAGGCAACCAGCAGAGACTCCAAAATATTTCACAAAATGTCAAACTATTCCTTTAAGTTAAGATTACATTTTGCCTCGCAGAGCAAGAAAAGTCAATGTACCTTCATTGGACAATTTTAAGACTTTGAATCCATGAACGATAACTCTGGCCTGAGAAGAGGGAGGTCATTTTCATACCTGCCCAACGTAATTTAATAACATAGCGTAATAAAACACACAAGTCCAATAAATGTCATGGATTTTTTTTTACTTATAAAAATGCTCTTAGCAATCACAGAGGTGCCCCAGCTGGTGTATCTGCTTACTAACAAATGATAAAAACTGGGAGAGAGGGGATGTGGACAGTGAGTGGGAAGAAGAAGGAGAGAGGGAGAAAGCCCATTATCAAGTTAATTGTTTTCTTGGCCCTGAAGGTCCTCCACTCTCTCCCATGGATGAATCCAGTAAAGCAGGGAAGGAAAAAGAAGTGGGACAAAGGAGCATCATTCTGGTTAATAGTACAGTAGTAACTGAGTGTAGCATTGGGCTAACAGTCAGTTTAGTCATATGCAAGTGTTCAGGGTTACTACAATAGGAGTCAGAGAGAGGCATTTCTGCAATTCTGTTTGTAATTCCTCTTCACTCCTCCTGATCTGGAGAGATATCTGCTGCTAATACACAGCTACAAAATGCACCGCAGTCGATTTTGACTCAAGGCATTTTTTTTTTCTGTTTTATCACTGACAGCACGACCTCAAATGAACTCAAAACGAAAAATTGCTACCCTTCAAGATACTTGCTAGATTATGTTCAAGTTTTCCACAGCTGAAGCAGCCTATAAACGGAATAATAAGGCAGCACATAAAATTCCTCATATATTTCTTGTCAATCGGGGATATTAACGCTTTATAGACAACCATGTGAAAGTTGCAACACGATCCATCTTTCTCTTTCCTCCCCTCCCTCCTCATTCTTTATGAAGACTCTCCACTGCATGAATGTGCAAGTCTTGCTGACCTGCGCTTTCAAAGAATTCACATTTAAAAGCCCCTGCCTCTACTTTTTATAAGCCCTTTCCCACCTGTTTACTTCATATAATGCCGTCTGCAAGCATGGAGGCCATCAGTCACATTCGGGTTAAGGGAGATGTAAAACCGTTTTATATTACAGTAGAAATAAACAGAAACTAGACAATGATGGCTTGTATCAGCTCATTTGCCAAACAGAGTAGAGGCTGAGGGGCATGGAATGATGATTTTCCAACAACAACTCCAGCAATTTAGCCGTGCTCTCCCATAAAGTTGAGGATGGTTGGATCGAGCCGGAAAAAAGCTGGATCTTACAGTTCCCCTGATGCAACTTGATAGCTGATGAAACTTGATAGCTTATTTCACTAGACCCTCTCTGCACGATAAGCTCCCACGTCTTTCAGAATCCACACCTCCAGCTTGTTATGCAGCCTTACCGTTACAAATTTGTTGTCTCCAGCCCGAGCTGAGGAAACCCTAGTAATATCATCAAGGTTATTGTTCTCAGACATAACAAAGCTCCTCCAGAGCCAAAAAATGATATTACATAACCAGCTGAATAGTACTACCCATGACTAGTAAACTAATTTTGAAATTGCATAATATAACCTGTGAATCTCCTCACCAAGGTTGGAGACGAATCATGGTCGCAGCTAAATGATGATTTGCTTTGATTTGCTGTGATTGCACCTGTCAGTCAGTGTGTTGTGATGCTTTCATTAAGTTCTAACATGTAACTCATAAAGGGAAGTTATTTTAAATTCAGTTGAAGTTTTAAAAGGGCACTTTTCCCACCATCATCATCACACAAGTCACGTTTGTGCTCGTGTGATGACATTGCCGGTGGTCCTTTCTACTATTGGTTATCTAATAACGGCCATTTAGAGAGTGGAAAAAGGCACATATTGCCGGTGACATTTAGTCAGGTCTTAAAGGACAAACACTGGCGGATTACTCATCCTTCTCCGAATTAAAAGGACCAGCTATCGACAACTTTTATGACGAGGCGGACAGGAAAGCAGCACCTGTCTCTTTTCTTTTTCCTTTTTTTTTTCCTCCACACAAGACAGATGGGAGTCTGGGAAGTGTAGGCATGGTGGACAGAGGAACTGGATTAAAAAAACTGCCTGTCATATTGGATGAGTGGGTGCGGTGTGGGTCTGTTTGAGTTTATACGCACGTGTGTGTATGTGTGTGTGTGTATGTGTGTAGAAAGCAGGATAGAGCAGAGCACAGTTCAGGCTGTCCCTCTCTAGAGCCTTGGGATTCTTCTGTCCACGCACATCAATCTTGTTACAGCAGAACGCCGCCTCCCAGGAATCCTGACCTATCGTCTCTGTTTGGATTTCGAACCTCTTCTTCATTCTCTAAACCTCTCTTTCCCTCCGTCCACTATTTCTTTCTCTATTTCGTCAACATCATCATTCTTTCCCTCTCCTCCACACACTCTTTCTCTGTCTCGCAGTTACTTGCGTCTCCTCTCGGTTGCCCACTGCTCTCTCTCTTTCTCCCCTATCACTTCCCACCTCTCATTCATCCCTCTTCTCTCTCTCTCTCCTCTCATCTCTCGGCTGCAGGAGGCTTAAAGTTATTAAGGGTCATGGCTGTAAGGATTGCATCATTAACACATCTTTTCTGGATGTTAGCGTTGCAGTTTTCTGCTCAATCCAATTAATTTCTTAGTTAATCACCTAACCGTTTTTTTTTTTTTAAAGGATGTTTTGAAAGAGTGGACTGACATAACATGGCGAGCAAATGTGCTTATCATTAATATTAGCTGGAAATTGATTAAATAGTCGGTGGCAGGAGAGCACAAAGGCTTGCAGATTAGCTGTTTGAAGGTAAATGGATGATGACATCGAAGTGAAATTAAAGTTAAAGGGGAATGTGTACTATACAGGATGGGTAGTACTGTGGTTTATTTCTATCAAGAGGGGTGAAATTGCAAAATCTGTCTGTGTTTTATTGCCAACTTGTGCTAAATGCATTAACAGTTTTATACCAACACTAAAAAAAACATATTATTTCATAAATTGGACCTGTTGCTTTGATTTATGAAGCTTCTGACCAACTTTAAATCTCCTGACAATTTTATATTCTTATAATCATTATTCTTTTGCCTGCTGTGGAGTAGCAGTGCTCCACATCAACTGGGAGTTCCACGGTCACCGGTACATGCACACACACACACACACACACACACACACACACACACACACACACACACACACACCATGCACCCTGGGATACATCAACCAGCACATATTTAACCAGGCTGGGGGCCATGCCAACAGTGTCCACAAACAATCATCAATCATCACGAGCTACAAACACACCACACACATGGACACACTCACACGGACACACACACACACACGCACTATCCAACCAGGTGGTCGACTCTTGTCTCACAATAGCTAATTTCCGGGCCAAATAAACACTCCAGTTGAAGGCATTGACTGTGAGTGCTTGTCGTTTCTAATGAATCGCTTATTGACTGGCCTGTATTGAGGTGACTGGAAAGACATGGAAGCGAGACAGTCTCCCTCTCTCTCTCTCTCTCTCTCGTCCCCACAGGGTGACGATAAAGCAGGAATGTGACAGCCCGAGCAATCGGACAATACCGTCTCGTTTGAGAGGCTGACGTACAACACTGTGTTGCCATAGCTACCGAGAAAGAGAGAGGGAGAGAGAGAGAGAGAGAGGTGGTGATGGAGGGAGGAGGGAGAGAGGGGGCTAGACTGCAAAGGAAAATTAATTTGTGTACAAGGCCATGTCGCAAAGAAAATTGCATTTTTTTTTCTCTCTCAGATGGGGACAGAGGGAAAAGCCGTTGTTAGTCCGGTACTTGTGTGGATAAAAGTGAATGTGGAGGTTTGTGTGTGTGTGTGTGTGTGTGTGTGTGTGTGTGTGTGTGTGTGTGTGCGCACGCACATATCTACAGCACAGCCAGATGCCATCTCAGTGGATTGTGGACAGAAGTGTTGCAGGATGTCAGAAGGCTCTTCATTACAGAAGCTTTTAAATAAAACAGACCGAAAGGCTTAAAATAAGACGCAGCCCGTGGAGCAGCAGCATACACACACTAATGCAAAGTAAAATGAGAAAGGAAGGAAAAGAAACACTGGTGAATTTTCTGCGTGTGTGTGTGTGTGTGTGTGTGTCATGTCCCACTCACACAAACACCAGCAGGCAGAAAAGAACATGCACAAGAGCACGCTTTGCATACATCTCTCTGACACACACATACAGAGAATGAGAAAGATTTTTCTCTTTTTGTGACATGACGAGTCGTCTGAATTCCACGGCTCTCTAAGTAGGTCATGCAGCCTTTTCAGAGTTCCACTCCTCCCCACGCTGCATCAAAAATGCATAAATCCCTGCACATTCTCCCTGCTAGCAGCTTCCCAGGCCAGCTAAAGCACATCTTTAGTGATTCTAATCCCATCAAAGGTGGTTCTGCTGGTATGTAAACACTACATGGGATAAAAATGCCTTCTCTGGCAGTTACACTCATGACTGCTCCTCGTTTTTTTTTTTTCTTTTTTTTTAGGGATGTTCATGAAGTTATAATGCAGAAATCCACTAAGTGAAAAGGTGCTTGAGGTGATGGTGGGGGTGAGGTGTAGAGACAACACAAAGCTGTGTGCGGCTGGAGTTCGTTTAAAATAAAAGAGATCCAAGCAGCAGAGGCTTGGCTGATTGGTGAGGCTATCTCCAGGTGAGATAAGCTCTGGCATGCCTGACAATGGAGGCGCAATCAAGAGATGGTACCCTTTCACAATCTGGAAATGTAACGACTGATGTTCACAAGGCCTTTTGTAAGAGCTGTTGTGTGGTATCTTGTCTGATGGAAGCAATTCTTACAGACTGGATACAATCAAAAACGGTCTTTATTACACTGCATCCAATGACATTTAAAGCTACTTAACAAAATGACTTGTTGCCTTTTAATTTATGAGAGAGTCGCATTAAAATATGGATCGATATTTTATCTTTGCTTGAGCATATGACAGCTCTGCTTCATGCCGGCCCAAAGTTCTCTCTCTCTCTCTCTTGCTCTGGGTATTGAGTTCATCCATAGATGAATAATTGAGCAGATCACAATAATAGTCTTCCTCTGTTACATCACAATCTCTGACCACTGAGCCACCCATGGGGCCGCAAATGACAGTCATCACCAATGACTCTTTGCGACTGCATCACCTATCACGGTTCTCCTGTGTGTGTGTGTGTGTGTGTGTGTGTGTGTGTATGTGGGTTCTTCGTGTGCCCGTGTGTGTGCCTGAATAATTTAAAAGGGAGCAAAGTACCCATTCTAAATTACATGTAAGGAAACCACATAAAGGAGATCTCTGGATGTACGACTGAATAAGCATTACATAATGCTAATCAATTCACCCAGTCTATTTATAATTCTCTTACATGCTTGGCATCTCTTCCGCAATCTGAAATCTTAGACTCTTACCCGAAAGCCGTTCTAATTTAGTGCGATATAATTTATTACACAAAATTGATTTGATTGATTTTTTTTTGTGGTGCTGGTTGAGATACAGCAGGAGAGAGGACTTGCAGTATTTCTCTTGTCACCTGAGCAAGATACTTTTTGCCCAGCCTGACCTGTTAGATCAAAGAGTAAATCACAGCTACCTCTGAGCTCTGGGTAAACACTCTGAACAAATTTGGTTCTGATTCATGCACTCAGGACACACAAGGATAAAAAAAAAAAAGTCTCAAATCTGCCACCATTTCAGCAGAAACAATCCCTGTCTTCCTGTCAAAGATAAGATAAAAGTAATGAGAATGTTTTGGTGAAGCAGAAAACTTTATTATGCTGCTATCCTCTGGGGATGCATATCTGTCAGGATGTCAAAATGTAATATTAATAGAGATTGCAAATGCTGTCAATAAGAATAGACTATAAGAGGCAACCTTAAAAAAACAGATCTACTATCAACCCGCAATCTCTGAACAACCTAAGGACAATCTGGGAACCAGATCTAGGCCTGTCTTTGGCAGAGGAGCAGTTGGCTTCAATTCTTGACCTAGAACACTCCTCCTCTCCTTGTGCTAGTTCACCATCTCCATCTAACTAAGGAAAAACTGGCAAGGATATACCCAAACACTCATCCCTCCTGTGATCGGTGTAAATCCACCACTGCAACCTGGTTGCACATGTTTTGGTCATGCTCAAGCCTTCAGACTTACCGGAAGAATGTCTTTGAATCCCTTACCGACGTGTATCATATGACAATCAAACCTCTTCCTATTATTGTCCTGGTTGGATTGAGGCCTGAGGACACGGTGTGGCCGACTGAAACGCGTAACACGGTCGCCTTTACTACTCTGTCAGCTCGACGTCTCGTCCTCCTCAATCGGAGGAGATCGGTGCCACAATCCCATACAAGATGGCTTAGAGAGATTATGTTTTCATTTCCATTTGTGACGGCCCCTGTCTGCTTGTGTGTGTGTGTGATGTGTCAGTTTACTGTGTCTACCCATGTTGTCTTTGAGGTGCCAGAGGAGCTGATTGCACTATCCAACCAGATCTGGAGCACCTGGGCCCAGTGCTCTACAGGATATAACAGTCCCAGCTTCCAGCCTGGCTTCTCTCTTTCTTCCCTGCCAGCGCCTACAACCTTTTGCTTTGCTTCGCCTTTGTTATATTTTTACTCCATAACACCTTACCTTACACTATCCACACACATCCACATCAACGCTACTGATGTCACAAAGTATAGTATTTATTGGTATTTTGTATTTTTTGCTGTTTTTGTCATGGCCTATGGGCTGGGTTATTACACACTGAAGGGAAATACAAATAAATTTGAAAGAGTCTGGAGGCCTTTTCTTACCTACTATGACAACCTAACATAAATAACAGACTGGGAGAGTTCATAACCTAATTCTTTCTTGGTTTGGAGCAGCACTGTAGTAATCCAACTAAGAGTTATTTTATAAAGATTTCATTTTTATTTATTTATTCTCTCATTTGTCTCCATCTAAATGAGGTCGTTGTATGTCTTTTATGTATTTATTTGTGCTTGATGTCACTGTTTTGGTCATCTAGGGAGGATGATATGATTTGGAGGGATGGGGGTTGATTCTGTGAATTATAAACTGCAAAATTCCAATAAAAAGAAGTTTAAAAAAACAGTCCTAAAACCAGTATTGAACCGCACCTCATAAATAAATCAACTAGTGTTAGCCACCTCCAGAGAGTTTACAAGACTGTATGTGAGGAAGACAGAAAAAACGCTAGTGTGTGTATATGAGAGGAAGCGGGGAAGAGAGAAACATATTCAGCCCTGATGTGTCACTGATGGACAGTCAGCACACACACACGATCCCTCACGGCTAAGCATAGTGGCCTCTGTGGAAAACGTCACAACACAATGATGTCACTGTCCACCACGCACACACACTCACTCTCCTTAGAAAACTACACTGCTTTACACACTTAAATGGATGCATAATATACAGCTGTTAAACATGTGTCAGGTCATGTCTCTCAGCAATCATTAACAGGAGGTTCATATATGTCTCTTTCATTTAGATATTAATGAACCTTTAAAGAATAAAACAGTTACAATTTTATGTACAAAAGCAGACCGTGACCTCTGACCTCCCTGTGAATAAGAAAAGTACATTTCCATACAAGAATCAATGAAGCAACAGCTCCTCAAGCCACATTTTTGACTTTGGATTACTGTCTACACCAATATATTGATTTAAATATTAAGAAGGATTACTTCAAAATGTACACACCGTGTGCAATATTGACTAGTTCATTTGCATACTTATTTATACTTCAGCAAGTGTTGCAGGACACACTATGAACAAATCATTATGAACTGACAAAATCGTACGGGAATCAAAATAGAAATTAAATGGAAAGTTTGACAAGATGTTGGCGACAGTACAAATTTATGCAACAACTGGATGAAAGTAGAACTTTGTAAAGCCAGTCTACTCTATGTTTTTACATTCAGGTTTTGCTACAGGTATTCAGCAGCATTGGATCATGAAATGTGAAGTTAAACTGGAGTAACAGATGGGGAACCAGTGCAACATACAAACAAATCACTGAAATGTAAACTTTGGAAATCTGTAGTTGTTTTTAATTTCTGGTTGGGTATGATGAAGCTATTTGCTCTGTGAGCATGATGAGACAGAGACCATCCTAAGCAAGAATAGCTCTTGTTTATATGTATAAAAAGATATTTGTAGTAGTATTTTTATTCTTTTAAATGTTAATGTTTATAATGTGATGTTCCTATGAATCATTCAATACCAAGAAACCCCAAAGATTGTTGAGATTGTTGTCATAATTTATTTATTTATGAACAACTCTTTTCACCTAACAGCACAGTACACTGCAGATTATCACCCTGAAAAATGGCCAGAGACTAGTCTTGCTACACCACAGTGCAGGCAAATCAAATCTTATTTTCATCTCAGGAAGAGGCCAGGGACATAAAGTCTTATACAGAGGTTGTTTTGGCCTGCAGGGGGAGGGATAGGAGTCTTTTTCAGTTTAGATCTCCCAAACTTTTACAGCACAGGCAGCTGAGTTTAATGAGTGTTGTTGAGCTCCGGTAAGCATGGGCTACCAGGCAGTTACAGAACACCACACGCTTTCTCCTTTCTTACCTTCTCTCTCAACTCTACAATGCCCAATGGCTTCTTTTCTTTCTCAGTGAACCAACAACCTCTCACGAAGCAACGTGTCATACAAAGACCAAGAGTCAACATTGAAATAACTACACCTCCAGGGCCCGAAGGCAGTACTCCTCTGCCCCTTTGTGCTCGCTACTATTTACTGCATGGGCGTGCGTTTCCGTTTGTGTACACGTGTGTGTTTGAAATGTACTACTGTTTACTCAAGTGAGAAAATCCGGAAATCCTCAACAGCAACTGCCCAAGCGTTCACTCCTAATTCCCCCCGGCCACAAGTAGGCCAAAGCAGTTCATGACAAATTGACAAAACAAAAGACAAACACAAAGCAGAAATGCACCACCGCAGGCTGCCAGGGTTCTTATATCCCCATTTAATCCTCTGAAGACTTCAGACCTACTATTTAAAGATGTGTTTAAAAGCCTCAGGCAACTGTAATGAGCCTAAGTGACATGCCACATAAATAGTGGGTATATACAGTAGATAAACAAGAATAACCATTATAAGACTAAAACAATGAACAGAAGAATAAGAGGTTAAGAGACAAGAGAAAAGGAAAGAAGATGAGAAGGAAAGCATTGTCACAAAAACATCTATGTACTTCTGCCTACCTGATTGCCTTTGTACTGTATATGCGTGCCTGTACTGTATTCAGCGTGTGTGTGTCTGTTCCCTTCTCCAACAGGCAGCAATGAATAAAATAACAGTAGAGGAAGATGAACTACTTCCTCTGTGAACTCATCAGGCAGACATTGGCATGCACCACTGCCTCCAAGATGGCTGCATCGCTGTCCCCCCCCGCCCCCCCCCTCGCACATACTGTCTGCTACAGCTGGCGCTGGGAAAGCACACTGCAGGTGAGAATATGGTATGGAGCATAGAAAGAATTTGCTGCGTGGCTGAAATGTAAAGGCACTGTTATCTTTTTTTCCCAAGGGGCAATAGCATGGAAAATATAAATCTGTACTGCTAAGGAAACAGCATTAGTACTAAAATGTAGCCAAAGAATGAAATAAGTGTGATGTTTTTCCTATGCGAAAGGCTCCTCGGATTCAAATGAGGTTAAGCTGCTAAGGAGAATATTCAAGTTACTGATCCTATCAAAACTTAAAGCTATTGCTACATTTAAATATGATTTTGTGCCTAACGGCAGATGGAAAAACAGATCAGCAATGAGAACGAATAAAACAAAAGAATTGGAGGCAATTTCAGTAAGCTTCTGAACTAAAGCATCATAGGAAATAACTGCTGGTCAGGTGTGATGATAAATGCGGACTGCTGTGATGGAGGCAAAGGAGAGTGACTCTGAAGGTTCTTCTTTCATGTGTTTGATGTGTCTCGTGTACGATGGCAATGCCTCAGGGGAGCAGGCCAGGCCAGAAGGCCTTTGATGAGGCACCTCTACTGGCTGTGATGTAAAACTGCTCTCCTCTCATTCACCTGCCCCTGAAGATGATGCTATAACTCTGATGGTGGAATGGACATGTTGAATAATACAGGGAAGAAGCGGTATTGTATTGTAGGTTGAGCTACTTTACAAAGAATTCAGAGCAACCAAATAACCCAGTTGAATTAACTGTATCACTCTCCTTTGCTGC
Source organism: Thunnus thynnus (assembly GCF_963924715.1). Classification (NCBI taxonomy): domain Eukaryota; kingdom Metazoa; phylum Chordata; class Actinopteri; order Scombriformes; family Scombridae; genus Thunnus; species Thunnus thynnus. The sequence continues at coordinate 18,359,543 of NC_089531.1, read as the reverse complement.
TACAGTCACAAAACAATAATTGCATATCCTGTTCCATCTTTCCTTCTAATCTTAGATCAAATTTAGCAAGGGGCGCTTTACTAGACAAGCATCAAACATAAAGACACTTTGACAACATTACCATGACAGTGGAAACTCTTAAAACCTCATATGCGGTCTCCAGAGTTTTGATGTAGTGGAGGCACATGGCTGACACACACACACACGGGCGAAGAAATTATTTAAAATGTGCTCTCCGTCAGACAAGACAGCGCGAGGGTGGGATGGAGGGATAGAAATAAAGAAAAAAATAAAACTGGAAGGAAGACGAAAGCAGAGTTCAGGAATGACAAATGAAGAGAAAGGGGAGACAGAAATTGCGGAAGGAAGCGTGACAGATAGAGAGAGAGGGGAGAGAACATGTGAATAGGAGGGAGAAAAAGGAGCAGGGAGTGAGAAAAAAAAAAAAAAAAACGAGCGAGGGAGGAGGTAGAAAAAGTTCCATCACTGCTGCGATGATGTGGGTGGAAAGCAGCGCGTGGGCAGATTCATGGGAGAGAAAGAATGCAGAGGGAACTGGCTCATGACTCTCTCTCTCTCTCTCTCTCTCTCTCTCTGACTCTCCTCGCATCAGCTCATCCACAGAGATGCAGAATGAGCGTGAGACTGTTCTCTTTTCATGTCTCCACATTCCCGCACACAGCCACAAACCGCTGGTAGATAATGATGGCTGCAGTCATTAGGGGGAACAAGGGGAACTATGCCTGTGTTTGTGTGAATACGTATGTGTATGTGTGTGTGTGTGTGTGTCAATTGCTTTCACAGAACAAAGAGTCATGTCAATCACTGAGGAGCGATCCCACCCTTTACTTACAATCTGTTTCATCATTGGTGGGAAAGATGAGATACAGAGCAGGGTGGCAAGTACACTGATGAGTTCTTTACAGGTTTTCACATACACACCAACAATACTCTCGATTTCTGCGCGCAACCACGCTTACGCGCACACGTGCACGCCATTTGATGTTTTCTGCATGTCTCCACTGGTCACCAAGGAAATGGGTTTTTCACTCACATCCTGCTCGGTCAGCCTGCAGCACGTTGCCATGGCAACAGAGAACCTGTTGAAGGGGTTAACTACATCGCCGGTGTTTGGGTAGAAAGGTTTTTACGTGTGATGGTATTTGCAGATTTGAACTGGTTCGCCGCCAAAAATGTGTGCGTTAAGCATGTGTATCTGTGTTTGACGTAGCGAGCGCCGATGTGTTTCTGCTTCTTTTCCTTCTCTGCGTGTTTGTCCCTGTGTGTGTGTGTGTGTGAGAAAGAAGAGGCTGACGAGGGGTCGAGGAAGAACAGGAGTGAGAATGAATGGGAGCAAAATCGCTGAATGCTATTGTCTCCATGGTTGCAGAAGTTCAATATATTTTTAAACGAACCGTTTCATCATAAATCTGTGTTGAGTGTGTGTCAAACACTCTCCCACTGAGCTTGTTTCAAATAACCAGAAAGGTTTCAAACGCCCTGAGGCACTGTAATTAGATGCATGACTGTCATTATACAGCCCACTCCACACACACACACACACACACACACACACACACACACACACACACACACACACACACACAAACACACGCATACAGACATATGCACATACAAAGGATCAATAAACTGTTTTTGTGGGCATGAAAATGAAACTGAATAACACTCAATATAACAATCTGTATCTGCTACAGTACACCTGCATCTGTGCTTTAGATTAAACTACAAAGAAAGAACTTAGATAAGACTTTGATGTGTGTTGTCATTGCTCTAAAATAATAATCACAGTGATCAAGCTGCATTTCTGTCATTGAGCAGATCCACACATCCTGCACATCTATCGCACGTCTGTCCGTCTTTAGAGAGAGATCTCTCCTCTGTTGCTTTACCTGAAGTTTCTTCCATTTTTACCTCTGTTAAAGGGTTTTTTTAGGGAGTTTTTCCTTATTCGAATCGAGGGTCTAAGGACAGAGGATGTTGTATTGCTGTTCAGATTGTAAAGCCCTCTGAGGCAAATTTCTGTGATATTGGGCTATACAAATAAAATTGACTTGACTTGACTCACAAAATTAGGTACAACTACAAAAAAAAGTATATATTTTTGCTGTATTATTACACACTTATTTTCAAGAGAAGGATTATTGCAGTTCAAAGTTCATTCTCCATTGCACACCACCCTTCATTTTCAACAATGCAAGTCAGCATGTCCTAACAATGCGATATGTTATGGCATTCGTGATTTTTGTTGCAGGGCAAAGTGCTGGGAAATGCTGATACTGTGTGTTTGTTGCTGAGAAATAATATTAGTCACACACGCAGAAGTTTTACTGGTCTTCAGGGGGTCAACTAGCAGCACTTCTTCAAGACTACAGCTGAGATAGATAGATGATTGATAATAGATAGATACTGACTAATTTGGATGATTTCGCTCATCGACTGTGTTCTCATAATACATAAGAGTTGCCTTACATTTCTATGAGGAACGTTTTGTTTCTCATTGCTTGACAATGCTGCTGTGATGGGTGGCTAACTTCTAATGTTCAACCTAACTGCACTGTAACCATGTGACCGGTGGTTCATGTGATATTTGTTTATTACCATTAAAAACAATTGCTCTGTGTTGCTAATGTTAAACTACATTGTATTATAGTATAAATGAAATGATAATAAATTCTATAAAGTCTGAGGATCTTTCAGACTGTCTGAGAATTGATGTGCGTGTGCCGAAATGCGTCCTATTTGCTATGTTAATGTAATTCAGTTCATTAACGTTAGACAATCAGATGATGCGCGTGCTTAACGCGGCACACAAGCTGCGTTTCTGGTTCACTGAGTATTCATGTTTTTTTAGCTTCCGTCAGTGCTCTATAGTGTCACCGAGGCTGGTCTCAGTGAAGAGTCAAGTCAGCCTCGGGCACTTCTGTACAGTACATCTGACCCAACCATGCACACAAAGCAGGGTTGCTAGAAGAGGCTGTCTAATACAGTATATAGCTAATCTGGCTAATAGAGTTTATGGGCTTAGGAAAGGACGGAAGATGTGGTGTTTCAGACATGGGACTTCGTTGCTTCCAGGCTGTAATAAACAGCAGAGGGCACCTATGTTTTATGATGCAAAACTGGTACGTGTCGGTTTAGTACTTGAATGAGATGATGCTCAAAATGGCGACAACTCCCCCGATACTTAGCGTTGTGTCACACATGACCACTGTACGCTGCACTTGTCACAAATCAACAGAAAGGTCTCGAAAGCTTTTTCTCAGGAGAACTACAATTAGATGCATGACTCATTACACAAGGCCTTTCAAACACACACACACACACACACACACACACACACACACACACACACACACACAGGCGTAGAGAAGGATCAATAACAATCTCTTCTTACACAGATCATCACAAATATAAATGGTTCGAGCGAGTGATGCTGTTTGCTCATAAGTGCATGTACCTACAGAATATGTGCCTCCAATTACACAGCATGCAGCAGACCTCACCCTATACTGCTGGTGGGGGTTTTTTTTTTTGTTTGTTTGTTTCTTTGTTTTCATCTTGTTGTGATCAAAACCTTTTAGCAGGATTGATGTCACCTGTCTTCTGTTTTTTCTCACAGCCACGACAACTATATCTCAACATCAGGGACATGATATAGCACAAAATAGACTGAAGACATCTGATCTGATTGTGACAGCAGGAAAAATACACAAACAATGTCCAACGAGTAAAATCATCAATCTGTTGTCAACAAATGCATGAAACTTCAACTAAAAATGGTAAAACCTTCCTTTTCGTTCCTTCGACGTCCACGTGCGAACAAAAGCGACTATACTCTAAGTCCTACGTGACCTCACGCATGTTGAGAAAGACGCACGGCAAAGAAATGAACCAATTACAGACAACGACAGTGAAAAACAAATCGTGTGATTTGTCTCCGATTTAGGCTCGTCCTCTCTTCTCAGAGACGGACAGAGACAAAGCTGTGACAGTGATGTGTCCTGACATACCCATAACGTAACCTGTGTCTGTCTGCATGTGCACATCTGTGTGTGTGTGTGTGTGTGTGTGTGCGTGTTAGGTGGTGTGTGTCAGTGTGTGTGTGTGTGTGTGGATGAGTGTCTATGTGGTTTATTCATTTGGTGATGAATCACTCAGCTCTGGGGGTCCCGGCTGACTTCCTTTCACCCTGCCAACTCCCACTGATCTTTGCCTGTACTCTCTCTCTCTCTTTCAATCCATCCCTCGCTTCCTGCCCTCCGTCTCTGCTCTGTCACAAGACAACACATTGACTTCTACAAAAAAAAAACATCAACATTTCGGGAATTAGAAAAAATGACATGAAGCTTAAAATTATTAACACAGTGGGGATACTCAGGGATGGGAAACTCCTGAGTGAGAAAAGCAGAACTACATCATTTTCAGCAATACGGGCGCATTTAATGCATTTGCTTTTCACTGCTGGAGTAACAGCAGTAGACCTAACAATCTACAGAAAACAATCTGCCACCCCTCTGTAACCCCTTCGGATCAGGCCTTTTTGTGGCTTCGTCACAACCAGCCGACTGCTCCCTTCCGACATTGCTAGTGAAACAGGATGTTTTATCGGGCAGAGCCAGTGGGGACTTGTACTGTCTGCCCTCTGATCTGTGTTCCCATCAGTTGGGGCAAGCTGCTGGACTAATGGGCATCTGGGCAGACATTAGAGTATTGTGCTCTACAGTTTCCCTGCTAGCTTAATGAGAAAACACTAGCTCCCCGTACACCTCCTGACAGAGGAGGCAGGGAGAAAAAAAAAAAAAAACAACGAGGGGAGAGGAGGAGGAACGTTAATTAGAGGATGGAAAAGAGGAAATGCAGAAGGGAGCTAGACAGAACGAAAAGGTGACGGAGAAGTTGCATATACTAGGAGGGATAAAAACAGATAAGTGAGAGATAAGAGGGGATGTGAGATGAAGCGTTTTCACACAGCACCTCGGATTATGCAGCAAACAAGTAACCGATTCTTCACATCAGTTTATTCAAACACAAAACCGAGATAATCTGACATTGTCTTCCCAACATACTGTACCGTGACGAAGCAACGGTTTTTACATAACTGAAATCACAGACACCACGGAAATAAATGTCTCTCTCTGTTAGACCTAAAAATCTGACTGTCCTCTTCCAGCTAAGTTGGTCAGGTCTGATGAATAAACCAGTGCTGTGACTCTCAGCCCAGGAGAGGACCGCGCATTACTGCTATGAAATGTTAAATCCCTTGCAGAAGGAGCTCGGACTATAAAAGCAGCAGCAGCAGCAGCAGCAGCAGCAGCAGCAGCAGCAGCACTTGGAAGGGGAGGAGAGAGAGGAGGGGGAGCTGGCTACGTTTGCTCTTCCTCTCCTCGGCACAAGTGTCAGCTGCGCTCCCCGTCTTTTTAGCCACTGGTGTGGAACGGGGCCCGGCTTGTTGAGGGTTTGAGCAGTGTGGCCGAAGAGTTTGTGTGTGTGTGTGTGTGTGTGTGTGTGTGTGTGTAGGTGGGAAGAGTTTGAGGGGTGTATGCATGCCTGATTGTGATGTGTGTGTGTGTGTGTGTGTGTGTGTGTGTGTGTGTGTGTGTGTGTGTGTGCTACAACTACAGCCACAGCTGCCAGAAAAGGGCCCCTCCGGCTGGGTTCAGGTGTGTGTACGAGCTTTCAAACTCTTCCTTTGTCTTCATATATATTTTTTTTTTTCTGCTTCTTTATTGTCCTTCCCTCTCTTTCCCTGCATTTCTTCTCAGTTTCCCCTCTATATAGCTCTGGTAGAGTGGTTCCCAGACTTTTTTTTAGACCACGGCACCCCTTCAAAGGACATTTTTTGTCATGGCAGCCTGAGCTACCCAACCACCAATATAACTTGCATAGCCTATGTACACAGAAGTTTATCAATTTCAACAATTTAATATTATATTCTATTATATTAAGTTATATAATATAGGCTCATTCTCAATCACCAAGTAATAATAATGATAATAAAAGCCAAAAAGTACTGTGCAAATCTATGATAAATAATTTTACTTAATATAAACAAGGAATACAATTAAATACTTACTTAAATACTTAATGTGTTAAATGTATTTCTTTCATTCTCTTCAATTAAAATTAGTTTATATTTAAGATGTTCAAACAAATGTAAAAAAAAAAAAAAAGTTTGCAGGCATTTTAATGGGACATGTGAGCTGCTGTTGATGTGGACCTGCAGGTCTGACTCCACTGACAGGACGTCTCTTGTCTTCTTTTCATGTTTACCAGCAATGAGAAAGCCACATAACACAAATATGAATTTAGGAATGCACACAGACAAATGATGGATATCAATCTTTCACAAGCAGCCAAAACCTTGTTTGTTAAGCTGTTGGTAGTTTTGTCGGTTGGCTCAGATTCAGTCGTATCTGTGCTGAGAGCTGAGATGTTTCAGCATTTCTATGAGCTGTTTTTTTTTTTTTTTTTTTTGTCTCAAATCTTTCCATCGCTGCTCTGACTCTCACTTTTTTTTCTGACTGCTGAGCTCCCGCAAAACTCCAGAGCTGGAAAAAACGTGTTGTACTATGACAACAGTGAGCGTGAGTGTTATGTCAGCTGCAACTAGCTGCATATTAAACAGTTTTAAATACGGTGATTTTGATATTTATTACTTATTTATTCTGTTTTGATATGTTTGAAAGTGTAACTTTTTTTTAAAGTGGGGAAATGTTATTAAAATGTTATTAAAAACTCACAATAGATGAACACTGCTCTACCATACTGACTTAATGAAACTTGGGACTAAAGCTAGGGGAAACACACTCGTCTTCCTCCTCATAACAGTCATGCTTAAGCACTGCGGGAGAGATCTACTGTCTTCCACACACACACACACACACACACAGCAAGACAAATCATGGACACGCATACAACACACACAAAGCAATTTTATGATTGCAGGCACACACACAAAAAAACACACACTTTAGTAGCAATCCCAGCTCATTAGAGCTTTCCTCTCTCTTAGCCCTGCAGGTTAAAAACACTTCATATTAGCCACGCTTCAAACAGCCATGCTGGAGAAAGATAGGGGAGAAAACTTACAGATTTCCATTATTCATGTTTTCATGCATGCTGCATTTTGCACATCCAGCATATTGCGCAGATAGAGAAGATACAGTACATTGTGTGTTCTTTAAACATACACATGGGTTTAGATAAAAGAGGAAAGGCACGAGGAGCCACTGACATTATGTGTATATAAGGTATCTGACAGGAAATATAAAAGGAAAGCCCAATTAGATATCCGTGCTGCTTCGGGGTATGGACCGGCACCGGAGTGTGTACAGATATGCATGTTGTTTAGAGTGTGTATGCACACACATGCAAGTGAGCCTATTAGAGAGTGTGTCGGGGGGTAAAGCAAAGAAAGAGAATGAAGAGATTACAAAGATGATGTAAAGACGCGAGGGGCAAAACAGAAGAGATGCTATATTTACACTGTACTGCACGCAAGTGCTGCTAGCCAGGCAGAAGGCTGAGCTTTGAATCTGAGCTATAAATAAACCCACTACTGTACTGTACTGTAGCCTGCTTATGGCAGTTGTGAGCAAAATGAATAGGCTTGACCAGGCAAGACAAATAGGGCTGTCAAATGAGGAAGGGGAGAAGACCCTTGACTGCAGGTTCTTAGAGCTACAGATCCTCAAGGGGGAGGAAACCCCAGGAATATCCCTCCATGTTACTGTACGTTTGTGTAAAGAAAGTCCCTCTGATCCCCCATGAAAAATAGAGTCATTCATCACTCTGTGTGGATTTCAAAGCATGTAAGAGGTGAGTGAACTTAAAACCCGCACTGAGCTGTTCAGCCTATGTGGGATCAGTGACAAAGCACGGAGAATTGTTGTTGTAATCAATTACCCTCAGTTTAGATATCAAAATGAAATCCATCACCACACTGACACTGACACCAATCAAAGGAAAAAAAAAAAAAAACACATTTAAGAAATCCCACCATCTATTGTCGACCTTCACTACTAACCGCAGCTGTGTTGCTCTCCTCCGATGTGAAAGATGTGCAAAGCTTACAACAATATAAGCCGCGTGACAGTTTAAGCCTGTAGAATGAAGTCATATCTCAGCTGTGTGAAAGGGAGCTGTGAGTAAGTGTGTTGTCAACAGCTTCATTAAAAGAGAGCGGGACATTGCGACCTCCACTAACCCACAAGCCTGGTCCATTATTACCAAAACCCTGCCTCAAATTGCTCTAAATGCATGAGCACAACCTTACAGATTCCACCTGACAATCAAGACAGAACGAGCCTTTTTCTTCCTTGTTTATTATTGTTTTTTCTCCTCAATGCATCTGCACAATTCGCTCCCCTCTTCCACCTCTTCTAATCAACTCCGCTTTGCTCCCTCCCTCTTCTTCTTGTCTCTATCCACCCTTCTCCCGTCATCTCATCTCTTCAAGCTATTCTCTCTCTAGCTCTCTCTTTCATTCTAAACCATAACCCTTAATCTCACCAAGAGCCAAATCAGCAGATTAGATAGAGAGCGACTCTCGCTCAGACTTTGCCGAGCAGTTTAATGATCCGTTCAGAGAAAGTTAGAAGCAGATTAAATCCAAGAAATCTCTTTTTCTCCTCCCTTTTCAATCCTGGCACAGGAGTGCAGACGTGCAACAAGCGACAACAAATCTTCCTCAGTGCTTGCTAGCTGATTAAAATTTCACCATGTTAAATATTTTGGATATAGTATGATTTTTCAGTGTATAAACAAACACTTTAATCTTTAATCCTTACTTATTATACTCAATTTGTTGACTCCAGAATTTAGAATGCATTTGCTGTAAATGTACTAAGAATATTTTAGTAATTATTCACCTAATATTGTGATGAAAATATTCTATTGTGTGTTTAGGCAACCTCAGCAAACAGGCTTTTGCTGGTTGTATTTTTATGTGTGCTGAGACTAAACTAAAAATGCAAAAATGTTAGTTTTGCATGTGGCATTTGTCCCTTTGCTTGAATAAACAATGCTTTCCATACACATAAATAATGCACGGTTTACAGAAATTCCTCACAGTCCACTTTTTCCCCACATGCAAACTTATACTGGAAAACCTATTAATGCTGTCACCCCCTCCAGCTGTGACGTGTGAATAAAAGCAGCATTACCTTAAAGGTATTGATTTTGTGGGTGTGTTAATCAATAGCATAAAAAGTCTAATGCAAAGTGGAGTGAGAGAGACACAAATATTTACAAAGCGACACCCCGGAGAGTGGTGGCTGCCTGCCACCATGATGAAAAGGGTTGCTTCCACTCGTGGGTTAATCAATCTGTTATACAATAATCAACGGACATGACAGCACCAGGGTCCCTGGCTTAAACACAGGCGTCCTTGGGCGCATAATGATGATGCGTGACAGAATATTTCCTCCAGGCTGCCGTACACCGCGTGCAGTAGACATCCATCATAACCAAGCAGAGGGTTGAGGTGGTGGAAACGAGGGGGAAGGAGTGATGGGGAGGAAGAAATTAAAGAGGGAACGAGGGGATGTTGTAATACAAGTGTGGGGGTGCTGTATTGCTGGTTGCCTTGAGGATCAAACGGCAGGCGTGAAGGGTGATGGGGGAAACGGTGGTCTTCAAAGAAATGTAGGGCTATATGGCAAGTCTGGGAAAAAAAAGGCATGTGTTTCTATGGGAACCTTGTCTGTGGCAATGTACTGTATGTTAGTGCAAGCGCCGATCACGCTGACATAGTTGTACGGTACATTCAAGAGACTATACGTACAGCCAGGCGCACTCTAGAGTTTGAATAACAGCTCCCTAATATCCCCTTTATTTTTATTTTCCTAATCCCACATAGTCTCTCTACTGATATATCTTGCTACTGTTTATATTTATGATACATTTTCACATAATTGATTGAATCTGAAATGCAGAGATAATTCATTTACATACTGAGTGTATTCATCCTTTTTTGTGACACGCTGAGTTTAGATGCATCTGGCTTCCTTTGATCGTACTTGATGTGTCTCTTGATCTAGATGAAACTGGACATCATTTAGAAAAGCACACACCTGTCAAAATGGTCCCACCATTCACACTGAATTTCAAAGCGGAAAACCCTTTTTTTTCCCCCACCGTCAGTACATATTTCCAATATGTATGCCAAATGTAGGCTCAATTACACATACAGACTTGTAAATCAAAAACTTTAAAGGATAACGCTGGTGTTTTTCTATCTTTTTCCTCACTGTAAACAAATCCTATGAAAAAACCACGACAAAAGCAAAACCAAAAAATGCATTAGTGTCTCTAAATGTTTTCCAACTTCCCCAGTCTGTCTATGGCTATCAGCCCCAAGCCAATTAATTCCTACTGATTGTGTATCTTTCAAAAATGGCTCACAAATATAGTTTCATTTTATAAAAGACTAATTCCTAAACCAGCTGGGCATTGTTGCTTTTGGCCAATGTTACTTAAATGACAAGTGACTATGTTCAGATGTGGATTAATACACAAATGGTCAATCTTTATGGCTCCAGGATTGTATAAGCTGAACTGACTCAAAATAAACTAGGATACCCATGTTCATCATACTGAAATAACATGTCATTCAGTGCAATAGTGTGGTTTAGTACAAGGAAATTCTCTAGTATACAAACACAAAAATTGAACACTGGCTTGAATGCTCGATGATACACACAAAAACTACATACCGCTTATCAACTGTGAATGTTTTCTAGCAGCAGTTTCTGAGAGAGAACGGAGTCAGGACTGTGTCTAGGTTGAGAGAATGATGGATGAAGCTAAATGCAAAACGCGTCCTTGAACGAAACCTGTCCGGGCGCTCATATCACCTCAGACTGGTGATTCATTTTCAGCATTACAGTGACCTACTGTACATAACCAAAAACAACTTCAGGAGTATCTTCAGGACAAGTCTGATAATGTCCAACTGAACATAAGTGGAGATACTTGCAGATCACAGTTCTCAAAAGGCCTCTTATTCAATCTGACGCCGCCTGAAAGGGTGTGAAGTGAAAGAATCCATAAGTACAGATACGGTTGTAACCTTGTAGATGCCTATGCCAACCTGAAATCTGTGTTCACATGAATGAAATCTTTCAATTAAAGAAATTCAATGCTTGGTTTTTAACACATTTAAAGAAAATACATTTGCCGTTGTCACTGTGGGTCATTGTATACATATATACTCAGCATGTATGTATCTCTTCCCCTCTTTATCTCTCCGTGGCACACAAACTACTGTGTATTGTGCTACTACTCTGATTGTTAGTGGCAGATCTATCTCTCTGCGTTTTATTTTTTCCCTTTGATAAAGCCTGGGGAAGCAGCGCCAGCTCCACAGCCATCCTGCTCACCAAGCCCCTACGCCCACAGTTCCCGGTGGGTGGTGTTTTCCTCGCCCGCCTGCCGTTCGCCCGCTACCGTGCCAAGTGCGACATGTGACAGTAACAGCACATGGCCTCCTAGCACTGCCCCCCCCCCCCCCCCCCACCCTCCACTCCCACCCTATACCACTGCAGGCTTGTTTCCCCCGACTGTCTGAGAACACCCCGCAACAAGCTTGGCACACTTGTCATGTTCCTTCTCGCTCTCCCAGCCAGCAACCCCCAAATGACTATCTCGGAGGCACGCACATGCACACGACCACACATACGATACGCACAGACGCATATCAGTGCAATTAAACTCACATAATGACACACACAGGGATGCGGAAATGTAGATACATGAATATAAAGCCACGTGCCTGAGGAGCGTAAGCTAGGTCTGTGCAGATCAAACCTTTCACAGATGAATAGATGTTGTGCTTCTGTCTGAGTTTCATTGCACACAGCTTCTTCTAGCGCCACTTTCACGTACGTCATTAGAAGGGAGAAAACATGCCAGGTTGCGTTCGTACCAGTCACATCCAACCGTCGCTCAAATCTAGCTGAGCTTCCCTCCTCCTCCTCCTCCTCCTCCTCCTCCTACCTCCAAAATCCTCTTTTCTCTACCCTTTCTCACATCGAATCTTTTCCTCTCTCCTCTCCTGTGCTTTTTCTGGTTATTGCTCAACCACATTGTTCCAGCCCTCCTGTCTCACTTCAGCCATTATTCAGCCTTTTAATTATTTAGGTGTGTTCCCATAAAGAACATGTCAGATGTCTTTGACTACTGTAAATTTACACACATAACAAATATGTACGTATATCATTAATAAATTCTTCACATGTCCATAGAAGTGAAAAACAATCCAGGGACCTTTTTTGATACACACTTCCATTGGAACATGTGGGTTATGATGTGAGGGATGGAGTCTATGTGTAAATAAAACATAATTTCCTTAGTGAGTTGAGTGGGATCTAAGCATTGAAGACATTCAGTCTCCAGTGTCTAACCAGCTGTGTTAATATTTCAATTACCCTCATGAATAAATGAATTAAATAGGCGCTAACATTATTCTTGGTCTGTCTTTGTTGTGGTGGGAGGAAGCTGTGACATGCAACAAGACATTTCTGCCATCTTTTCTAGTACGTTCAGAACCGGAGAGCCACAGTTCCACTGTGATTTGGGGGGATACGGATGGGAAATTTCTCTCTAGATCAATATTTTTGTCACTTTGTATTATTAGAAAACAAATTTAGATTTGTGGAGCTGTAAACTCCTACAAAAACCTTGATGCAACAGATGAAAAATGGTCTTTTCTGAAGCAATGATCACCAAAATATTATGTATAACTGATTCTTTATCGCCTACGTCAACATTTTTTTGCACTACCAAGGGTCACAGCTGAGCTCAGGCAAACTGTGACTGATCAATAGAGTTCAATCAATAAAAAAATGTATTAAAAAACACAGAATTTAGTCAATAGATTTGTATATAAAGCTGTGGCAAGCATAGCTTTCACATAGCAGGATCAGGACAGTTTTACTGGATTTTGACTTGATTTAAAACGAGGAGGATCTTGATGACAGGACGGTAACATCATTTCCTTAAAAAGTTTCCTCAAAACACTCAAATCTTAAAGCATCTCTGGTAGATTTTAGGAAAAGATATATTACAATATAACATCCAGTGTTTTTCTGCTAAAAATAGTACAACTAGCTGATCAACGCAATGATGCCATGTTACACTCAGTGCAATAATATTATTTTTGACAGTCCTGTCTTTGTTAGCCTCCTCTCCAGGATTCCTCATTCTCCCTTTTCTTCTTCTAGTATTTCTCCTTCTCTCTCATTTTTGCCTCCATAAATTGTAGCTTGCGACGCTTTTTCAATCTGTCACAGCTTATTCTATGTAGCGTCAGAGACTAACAGACCTTCCTTTTTCAGACGTAGCTGACATTTACATTTGCCCTCTCTCAAAGAAAGAAGAATGGTCATGACCCCGCGGTCCCCTCGCCATCGTTGTCACACATTCTGCCTTGAGGAACAACCGAGCTAACACTGAATCCCCCATCGATGCAATCCCACTGACAGTGTGAGTGGAGGAAATGAACGTGGAGATACAATCAGTTCAATACAGAAACATTTTCTCCATAGCATTTCTTTAATTGAATTTATTGAATACACAGTCTTTACTGCTTTCTTTATTGATTATGAGTGCCACTGCCAGGGTGTAAACACACATAAGTACAAAATAAATGATTAAATGAATGATTAAAATGAAGTCCTGCTGCTAATTGTTTCACCCCACGACAATTAAAAAAGAACAATTCTGTGAGCTTTGCATCCCCATTGGTCTTTGTTATTTGTTCACTTTGAGAAAATAGCTAAAATTGAAATATATAAAATCACAACATTTTGCCAGCAGAAATCTCCCCTAAATTGCAAATTGCTAGTGGGACCGAAATAGAATAGAATAACAGGAAAAGCCACTGAAAGAAGCTAAATAATTGCATGCTTTAAGAGAAACACAGAACAAGAAGATAGGATGCTGCACACAATAAGATATGGAAGACCCCCTCCTGAAAATGTGATTCCAGTGAGCTGAAGAAACCGGCATGAAGGCCTTCTAGAAATCAATAGAAGCTCCCCTGTGTGTGGGAGCAAGTCAACAGTGCAGAGAGCAGCACAGAGTCGGGGTATACAGATAATATTTATGTAGAGGGAGACTGCCAATAACCACCAGGGACCATGTATAATTCTGATTCATACATCTTAAAAGCAGTGATCTAGTAAATATGAAGCATGTATATTTATTAAAGAAGAATACATCCAGCAACAGGTCAACATTAGAGAATTGTTTAGTATGCCACCTTTAATTATTCATACACACAACCCCGGGATTGTGTGTCTTATTTGTTCTTAAGTTCAAAAGATGTCTCTAAGCGTACAAAAAACACACATTCATCCATTCATGTCTGCATACCTTCGTATGTGGACTGAATGTGAGGTTCTGTGATCACAGCAGCAGCGTCACATGGGACAGATCATGTGCATCCACGTCATTAGTTGTGTTTACGTTAATCCAGTCAAGAACATCCGCGATGGATGTCCTCAGTACGCACAATTAGCAAGTTTACCAACCTCATGAATTAATGCACAACATGTGCACAGTGCCAACTCTAATTGATGTCCCCTTTCCACACAATTTACATACATTAGAAGGCACAGCATAGCCAAAAGACCCCTTACGCATTCGTCTGCCGAGGCCGAAAGGTGGGAACACAATTACACAAACACACACCATGTAAAAATACATTTTAGCCTCACTTCTGTTTTTCTTTTCTATTTTTTTTCCTAATGGCTATGCTAATTGCTAATGTTCCACTGGAAGACTAATAAGGGTAGTAATTAGTGTCACATGGACTGTAGCTCAACATGGACAAGAGTTAAAGAGCCTGTAAAATGAAACTAAAATCTCTGTCAGGAAGCCGACATTTAACATTTGCATTGTTAGCTTAACACAAATAAACGTTACACTCTTAAAAACTACTGCAACGCCAAAAACATCACAGTTTAATCTTTGTCCTTTCTGTCAGATCGAAAACGGCTGGCTTGACATTATGCTGGCCAATAGATGACTTGTTTACAATTACATGAGCATAGGGTTGTGAAAGCTCTGTCTATGTGAATATAAATGTTGATATGAATACGCCTTAGGAGTAATGTCCTCCATCCGTCCAGATGGCCCTTGGAATTATCTGCTTTACATGGGATAATGAAATCTCACTCACTATCCAACTGCTTTCTATTGAATTAACGTGATAGGCATCCTTCCTTCTCACAGCTTGTGGTGTCATCAGCCCAACCAGCGCTCCCCGTTCATTGGGCACATCAATCACGGACAACTGAGGTAATAAAAGCTTACGAATGCCCAATAACCATCACGGTACGAAAAGCAGGAATGATACATGGCAGGGGTGTTCTTGCCATACTGTAAAATGGGGGTCTCCATCTAAACACAGGCTGCCATTTTAGAGATAAACTGCCTGTCACTCTTGTCGAAGCAACAGCTCAATATACTGTATACATCACCTTGGTGATTTAATTGCTTTATCTATCTTGTATAGTGTGTTGAAGTGGTTGAATATGGCTGGAGACGTTCAGTCCCCAGATGGTCTTTTACCTTGGAATTTCAAACATAATGAAAGGGTTTAATAAAAGATGGCCGGCAGAGGAAGGGGCGGCCAGTATCTCTTGGCAGGAGTGGTGAAAAACCCAGGAGTGCACTCCTCAAGCATCCCATTGTGGCAATGAAATGTCACATTACAGAAAAGGTGTGAGGCCAAAGAAATAAAGTGAAAAGACTACTTAAAATAGGATTTAACTGATGGTATGTAAGTGATAGAATTCAAGTGCAGTTGGATCCATATTGTCGACGAGCTGCCCCCATTTTTAAAAAGCAGGAAAAGGGTGACTTCAATTGTTCTTGGATGTTCCCCAAAAAAAAGAATAAAACAGGCGCTCTGCCATCACCCTGTTTTTATCCATGAAATCAATGCACAGTTGGGCTACATGAACAGAGGAACTGCTTTCTGGCAGAGACTGGTGTACATTTGGACGGAGGCAAGAAATCAGCATTGAAGTAAGAGCATCTGATCATGTAAATGGTGTTAAGACTGTGTGAGATAAGGATTATTAGATTATATTAAATATATTTCCTCGTTCTCTATTCAACATGTCAATTACAATCAAAGATTTCTAGTTTTCACATTTTTAGAATTCTTTGGATGTCAATACAAAAGAAATGGATGTTAATGGGTTGCAATATTTTGATGTTTACAAATCAGACAAAACAAACTCAACTTTACATATCTCCAACATTTTGCACTTTAAATGAAGCAACCTAATTGAAAGAAAATTCAAAACAAAAGCAAAAATGCTTGCTACCAAATTGCTAATAACTGTGTCTACCCCAAAAGGCTTTCACATGCCTATACAATTGTCATAAGTATGAAGGTTTCTATTAAATTGTTTGGATGAGAAAGACAACATGGCACAGGGAATATTTCATGATCACACTGATTCTCTTGAAATGTTCAGATTGCCACCCACAGCATGCATTTGGGTGGTCTGTTTGCATCTTGGCATTGTAATTTATTTGTGACACATGTCAAAAGAGTGAATATATTGCAAATATCAGTTCCCATGCTGCAAATTTGATGAAATGAGCCCAAGAGCCCCAGCTGACAGTGTTTTAATGACATGGCTCCAGACTGCTGATGTGAAGGCCAAGTGAAAATAAAGAAATCCAGCTTTACCACCATTTGTTACTGGAGCATACAGGGAAGCTGGAAAAAGAAAATGAGTGGAGCTCTTAAGCCTGGATTAGCTTTCGAGTGATATTCGCCTGCATCTATTGTTCTATTTATCTATCCATCTGTTGACACACCAACAACTGGACATCTTTGCTCTTTTTTAGCCAAATCATGAGGATTTGGTCAAAAGTACGTCCAAGTATTTGGTGTGAGCCACTAAAATTCATCTGTGGTTTTCAGCTTTCTTACTTGAAATCACTTTCAACCATTCTAGTACATTTTTTAGTTTAACACCAAATCACACATTCTGTAAACCAGAATAGGTCTGATGTTGTTTCTTGCCTGGTCATCAGATCAGCAGCCTCTTGTTTGTTGTCCAACTGGCACCGTACCAAACCTTTTGGGATTAACCATGACAGATAAAGGTCCTTTGGGGAAAACTAGACCCTGTTTATGAGTGTGTTTCTATGTACACATGTGTTTACATGTGTATGTGTGCACTGGTGCATGGCAGGAAATGGACTAGTAAAAGGAGACAACATGCCAACTCATAAGTGTACGCTCTCCTCTCCATAAAGAAGACAATAAAAGGCTCCTGCCTTACAGTACCAGTTCATTAGTCAGACAGACAGCCGCAGGTCTCTCCAATCAGGACCCCACCCCATCTATCAGCTGCAGTCTGAGGTAATGCTAACTACTCTATACAGCCACAATTCCTGCTCTATAGACTGTAACACGGTTTGTTTAGAGGTATACTGACCAAAGAGAAATGACCTCAGTACAACATGTAGAGCAGCTGAGAACATTGATGGTGTAGTTACTGTTGTATGTGATGGTTTAAGTGGTGGTGTGTGGATGTCTATGTGATTGTGCTGTGTATGTGTGGGGCTGTGGGTTGAGGTGTGTTTGCCAAATGGAGTTGGGACTGCTCAAAACAAAATCTAACCCAACAAAACACAATTCCAATGATACAACACGGAAAAGCCAAATTTAATCTTTTTTGCTATGCATTTATCCAACTATCCATCCACAAAACACACACACACACACACACACACGCACACACACACACACACACACACATAGATTAGGTCTGAGCCACGGCAGATAGAGTTTGGTTGCAAATGATCTCTTATCATCATTGCACAGTCTTTTGTGATTGCATGTGGTATGATTGCCTGCTTTGGATGGGCATGACAGATGTGTATACCACTGTTATCATGCATGGGCACTTAGGGAGTATGGCAGGGAGTGTGGGTGTATGTGTGTGCAGGTTACATCTGTGATTCTACTGTCTGTTGTTATCGCTCTTGGCACACAATGGGCTCACCAACTGCTTTCCGTTAACAGGACCCAGCAATCACGGATGGGGAAGTGGTAGCCACTATGAGCAGGCAGCAAATGAACAAAGGTCTGATGTATATCAGTGGCTGCTGGAGCAGAGAGCAGTGTGCCACATGAATGCATGCTGGGGCCCACATACCAGCAACAAATCACAATAGTTACACTTTCAGACAATTCTTGTACAATACAGTGCTCTCTTGGTCAGTTAAAGCAGGAAAATACTGGAAAACACAGAGAAGATTACGATGTCTGATGACCGCAAAATCTAAATGGCACACCCCGGATGAGGAAAAGTAAAATGTGAACTGACAGTTTGTTTCCTCACAGCTGGATGAGCACAAAAGCAGGAGATATTGCTCAAGGAAGCTTTAATGTATTAAATCCAACAGTCTATTTCTGTAAAATAATAACTGTGAAGGCTGTGCTTCCGACAGGTGCTCCATGAAGGTCCTTATCTGTGTGATTGAAACCGTGTAATAGCTCCTTCAGTTGAGCATCTCTTTCTAGAGAAAGAGAGAAACTACGCTGACAAATATCCCAAAAAGCAAACCTGCGCATGTGACAAAAGGTAGAGTCCATGAATGTGGAGGTGTGCAACAGATGGAACTGTTTCCATTGTCTCCAGTTGTTTGGTACAAATATACACAGATGCTAATCATGCCAATATGTTCAAGATAAAATATACGTATCCAAAAAAACTCCTAAGTGCTTTCACTGCTGTGTAAACATTGGATTTTGTGTAAAATAAAAAGTCTTACTTTTGATGAGGAAATTAAGAATTTAAGACAATGCTATTACAATTAAAGGTTCTCCGATGGTTCAGTTTTAACGGTGGAAAAGCTTCCATTATGGGGTCCACTGCAGTGTGTGCTGCTGCAACATGTCTCCTTGTAGGAGAGTGGCTGAGGTTGTTGGTGAATGACAATTACTCTTTCTCATGTGTCAAGATGGGATCATATGCCAATTTTGAGCATATATGTATATTATATTAGCTTAGAAAACAACCTAGATTCAATATTACTGTGTGCAAATGGGCTACATTACAATATAATTTGAGCACAGAAAAGGATTTTGACCAAACTGGCCTCCTGCAGTTCTTTGGGGAATGACCTTGACTGGTAAAGTGCAGTTGTTAGCAACAGGATATATACATGTTGGTCACAATCTGTTTTTATGTTGTGGGTAAAAAGATAGCTGTGCAGTTTAAACTAGATGAAATGAGGGATTTCCCCTGGGCAAATCAACAAGAAAAGTGATCATTATGTTAAAAAGTTACTTTTTTCCAAAGCAAGCTTAGGTAAGGCAGCGTCCTGGTGCCCTCTGTTGACCAATCACAATGTGTGTGCATGTGTGTTTACATGCGGCAACGACCGTGTGTGTGTGTGTGTGTGTTTGTGTGTTTATGTGTGAGAGAAAGAAAGATCGCTGAAAAAAAAAGTATGTGCAGGTGTAGGTGCATGTCATGGTGATAAAGATAGAGACGAAGCAAGAAAGACCATTATTCTTCTGTGTCACCTGCCTGAGTCCGCTCATCCCAGCTGTGGCCATGACAACCAACCTGCCCTCTGGGAACGAGTGTTAAGTGCCATTGACCCCTGGGAACACATGCTACAATCATACACAATGCATGCTACCAGAATCCCACACATGCACAGACACACACACTCACTCACACACACACAGTCACCGGCCCTCAGAGTCAAACACTGCATGTGTGGACGCATGCGAGCACAGCATAAAGTCACTTTCCCTTTATAAGTAAGCACACCCATGCACGCTCCGTACACGTGTGCCCTCGTGCGCTGACACATCTCTTCCCAAGAAGCAGACAACGCTGGGCTCCTCTTTTTTTTTTTTTTTTGGCCAAGAATTACACGAGCTTTAATGTAATTACAGGACTGACAAGGACAGACTCTCTCTGCTTATTGCTCTGTGCTGGGCCCCCTTGAGAGCAACAGACAGGAACATGCACACGGTATTTGTCCAATCTCTAATGACAACGGCACACCCTTTCCACGGTAATCCTTTCATTTCTGTCCACTCACGGGAGAGGGACAAGGGGAGGCAGAGAGGTGACTGTGGTGTCTGTGAGCGTGTTCGTGTGTGTGTGTGTGTGTGTGTGTGTGTGTGAGGGGGGAGGGAGGGAGGGGAGTGGAGAGAGAAATGAGAAGTGAAAGGAGTAGACAGTGATGGAGTGAGAGGGGAGGGTAAAATTTTAAGGATTAAGGCATAATAATGGCTGACGAAGGCGATATTGAGTAGAAAACAAATTATCCTTTAAAAAGGTCATCTGGGGTAATAGAACCATGCTTGGTTTAAAGGTGAAAGGTCAATAAAATCAGAGAAGGAGCAATATTTAACATTTGAATCCCATCACACAGATACAACCTCTCTCTCTCTCCCTACGCCTGTGTGTCTCTCTCTCACACACACACACACGTATACACAGCCATTTAGTGATGGAAATTCTCCAGACGTTGAACAGCAGGGCACCTCTCTCGGGGTTGGTAACCATAAGCACACAAACAAATATTCTCCTGGATCTTGTCTGTAGAAAATTTACTTCAGTAAACAGACTACAATATCATGAATATCATTCTGAAACCCTTTACCGACCAAAACAAAAAAAAAAAAATACTGAGAGAGTCATAATGCTCTCAACACATTTGGGAGTTGCAAAGAGTGATTTTTGAGTAGTTTGCAGTGAAACAAGCTATAGCGGCGGATAAACATCCACTGTGTTAATTGTCTGTGCAAATGGCTTGGCTATGGATCAATGGCAGCTTTATAGATGTACCAGCAGAAGCAGCCAGACACACTGACTTAGCGTTGCACTCAACATGGCAGCAGCCATCTTGTCAGTATTTTCGGCAGCACTGAATAAAAATGGGAGATTTTCATCCTCATCCCAGTTCTCGTCTACTCCTCCTTTAAAGTGGCATTTTCACTGTTTTTTCTACTCTTTTATCTGCCTCGCTTTCAATCTCTCCACTCTGCACCTCCCCTATCTCGTCCTCCCAAAGTCCCCATGTTCTTCCATCTCTCTGTGCCTCCCCCACCTCTTCATCTATCCTCCCACCCTGTTTTCTATCTCCTGGGTGGTTTCCCAGTGAGTGTCTCTCCCTCAGCACCACAGTACAGCCATGTGAATCGGAGAATAACTGTATGTTTAATGTTAATGGCAGCCAGCTGCCTGGTTCACCACCTTTTTGGAGTCATTGTGCATCTCAATGACAGCAGAGTCGTAGGGAAAAGGAAGAAAAAGATGAAGAGGGGGCATGCCAACAGATGTCTCATCATAGCATCTGTTGAGAAAACACAATAGGATGGCGCAAAGAAAGGAAGATTAAAATTTGACAATGACAAATTCATTTGAAACCTAATTGATTATCACAAACTGAATTCATTAAAGCTTTTACTACATGAGCATGGCGCCTGGTTGCAATTAAGATGCAATGAATTCAGGGCAACATATGTGGAGTTTTAGATACTGTATTAATTTTTTTTCAAGTGAGGCTCTCATCAAAGTATAGTGGGAAACTTATTACTGCTATTTCTCTCATTTCGCAGGAGAGGTTGTACTTTTCTTGGCACCACCTAAGATATCTGCATTTAAGTGATGGTCCTTACCACAGTACACTGACCACACCATGAATGAGTCTGTGCTGACAATAAGGCACTTTGCTGTATATCGTTTACTTCAATGACCTAACAACAAGCTGAATTATATTCCTGAAGCAGAGTTAGCAGTGCAGAAAAAAAAACACGTCAACAGGCAAAAAGATGTGCAGTAATGTCAGCGAGGCCCTTAACAGCACCATTTTGCTGTGTTGAATTTCAGCAGAAGGCTCCGGTGATATTGCCCAATTCTTACAGTAACAACATCAGTGAGGGGTGATTGGGTCCATCTCAAAGAATCACATTCACCAGTCACAGAGTACCTCCACCCACACATCCAGCATACAGACTATTTCCAACCTCCAGCGGCACCCGTGCACAAATGCACACCTTGACTGCTTTGCAAGCAACCCACAAGACTTGTTTAAGGTGCTTTTGAAATTGAATTCACCCTCTGCCTCTCTCATGCGATTAGCCCTTGACTTGGTCAGCACATTATTGCCTGCAGGGCAACTGCACAGACAAGAGATAATGCCAAACACTCTGTCTTGTTCTATCAAATTAGCGACATTCTCGCACAAACAATGAGATTCTGTCAAACATGCTGTAATCTACTCCAGGCAAATGCAAAATGCTCTGTGGAGAAAGCCAGGAGGCTAATTTGGTTTTTGTCACACTTGAACTGACCCATTGAATTTTTGTGCTCTGAATACCCATATTATATCAAATAAAACATTGTGTTATTAACATGCGCCAAAAGATGTTGCCCTGTGGTTATTGTGAAGTAATGTGCCAGAGAAGAAGAGCAGTCAAACTTGATTTACATCTCTTTTTAAGCCTAAGGGCAAACCTCAGGGATGAACAGCAAAGAATGGTCAAAAGGTCAGGTCTGTTGTGACTAAGAAGCGTTGGTGGTCATCAGACAGACACAACTAGTCTTAAGTCCGACATTAGCAAGAAGGCACAAAGCCAGGAGGTCAGCTGGGTCTCCCTCTCTGTATTTCATTCAAAAATGAACATTAGAAAGACTTTAAAATCTGTGATCAAATCAGGGCAAAGAGTAATGAAAGGCGACGCAATTGAACATAGAATGAAAGAGATGTGTAAGGAAAGAAAAAAACACAAAATGTATTAATGAAAACTGTTTTTAGTATGGTAGAGGTTTTGATTACTCCTCATAGTGAGAGGATTATGATGAAGATAATAATTTTGTACAAAGCACTCCGATGATACTGTGACGCCATTTTTTATTAGAACTGAACAACACTTCACATCTAACTGCTCAACTGACCACATTGTCCTGACCTCAGGCAGTGCTGCAGGGGTGCCAACTGAAAGCAGCCATTTGGGAGTGTATGTGCTCAGTGTGTGTGTGTGTGTGTGTGCAGTATTATGTTCGTATGAAAGTGCACAGTGTGTGTATTGGTCTGTACATTTATCTGATATATTATGTGCGCTCTATGTGTGTCACAATTTCTATTATGAAGCCAGCTTCGGGGCACATAATAGCCTCTTTTATCAAGAAAGTTCATGTTTCAGGCTGTATTGCTTGAGCCCTCCAGGCCACTGTGAGGCCTGACTGAGACAAAAGGTCAGCAATTAGTGCTCAGACTTTATATCTTTATTAAACGGTGGCCCATGTTTCTCCAATTTTGCATGAAACAGAATGAAAGAAACATTAAAATGATATAAACGCAATCCTCTCATGAACCTATAAATGATATCACTGATATAACAACATAAAATCTTGGGAGCCTTTAACTGATCTGATGCGCATACCTCACTGCATGCAGTAATTGCTTTTTTTTTTTTTTTTTTTTCTCACATGGCCATTAAACTATGTAGCCTCAGAGAAACAAGGCAAATGGCATTGCATTATGATCCAATGAGAATTAAGAGGCTGGCCATTTCCTCTTCCTGCACAGAAGATTATATAATCCTATTTCGGGATCTCCATCTCATAGCCCTACACATCTCTTTTCTCTCTCTCGCCTCTCTCTCTGATTCTCCCCTGAGATCCTGTTCGTTCTATGAGAAGGGCCGTTGCACATTGATCCCCACTATCTGTGTCGGGTCAGTGGATACAGCCACACTCAGCACTTTCTGTATGGTTAGAGAGTACCCAGGCTGTCACAGGCTGCTTTTCCCCTACTATCCCTGCATATTCATTCTCTCCTAGGAACAGTGACAAGCGATCTTTTTCGACCCCCCCCCCCCCTCCCCTTGGGTCACCGCTACAGTGCTGAATGGATGCCAGATATTTAGATAATATGCGGTGTACAATATGAGACCCTGACATACAAGATGTCCAAAGGCGTTGGTTCATTTGGCCCATATCAGATGGTTTTACATAAAAGCTCAAAGGTGAGTTACAGTGTGAATCAGTAATATTATTAAAAGCTACTCTGGGGGTGCTTTTTCTGAATAAATATATAAATGACTTACACTATAAACAAATGACACTTTCCTGAAAAAAATCCTCAAAGCTAAAAAGACCAACAGCACTGAACCGGCTCGCTTTTGACTTAAGACCTATGCTTAGCAGCACCCTGACCTCCATTATGGTAATGCCTTTTCACTGAAAACCTAACTTCTTCTGACAAAATGACAGAGTGCCTTACATACGCTCAGGGGGGTGTTCTTCCTCCTGTGAACAAGTGTACTGTATGGTGGTTTCAGGCTCGCCAACATGTGCACAAATGTGACATGTTGCATCTAGTCCTCAGAGGAGAGAAGGGCAGGCAGCTTATATATCTGTGTGCAGAATCTCTTGAACACAGGTCATTGTTAACATAGTCTCAGGAGACTCATAGTTTAGCATGGATGGACGGTCATATACTATAAATACCCATCTGCATACTGTATCTGTGCATGGGCAAGATCTGTATCTCCCAACTGTAGACTCTGTGTCTTTGCGGTTGTATTGATTTTTGCCTTTTAAAAATACATGTGTTCACTCTTCTGACTGCCGGAATACAGGAAACATGATAACAAGGAAGCACATGCCCTTAAGAGTACAATAATTAAATTGAAGATTTTTTTCCCAGAAGTGGGAGATTGCTCTTCTTAGTGATGACAGAGGAGAAGATTCCAAGAGGTGATACCAAACTGCTTGTTGCAACAGATGCGACTATCCACATCTTGTCATCACATATAATTTTCCCATTTCACAACTGACTACAAAAGCATGGGTGATAGGGTTGTCACTTTTTTTTTTAAGTTGAATAACCATTCAAACATGGGAAAATAATTAAAAGACGATCTATAATAGTCTAGCCGAACTCAAAATTCATAGTGTATAAGTGCAACAGGCTATGTAATCCATCAGGAGGTTGCCATAAACTGTGCTGTCATTCAAATGGAGGAAGCTAGTGAGACATGCTGAACAGATAAATATGACACCAAACCATCTGAGATGTACTGTGTGGAAGATTTCTTTTAGATTTGACACAATAAGTGGAAGAATTGTGGATAAGGTTGAAGCTGTTGACGTACCGCAAATGAGCAAAATTCTTCAACATATTTTCCATTTAAACTATGTGGGTTGTGGTTTAATTAATTCAAACAAATTACGTGTAAGTTTTAATTAGTTCAAACTTGATTTTTTTGAAAAAGTTGTATCAATCTCCTAATTCTTTCTGGAGGCCTAATGAAAGGATTTAGATTTTCTTCTTCTTCTCTCCTCATTTCCCTCAATCTCTGACATGTCAGGTCTGTTTCACAAATGCAGCTCAGTTTCTTAGTCCCAAGATAAACAGACGCCACCACACAAGAAATCCCACCACAGAGTCTAACTTCTACTGGACTATACTGACTGTAAATAGGACTACCATGCTTTAATGGGATCAAGAGTATGTATGAATACACTTCACTGATATCCTAATCCATGTTTTCACAAAATTACATTTCTCTAAAATATTTTTTAATTGTAAAATTCCAAAGGGTATGACAACATCCTTTTCCTGTTGGATGTGGGAGGTTTATGTTTGTAACTATTGTCTGATATGGTTTGCCATAGCATGAATTCAAAACTACAACTCTTCAAAATACATTGTTAACTATCCTGCTAAAAAAGTGATCTTTCCATGAGTGGCTCCTCTCAAGGGCCTGTCACACATCCTATAAGCTGGTGAACTAGCGTAGCTTAGCCTAGAATGCTCTCGCTGCCCAAAGTCTCCCTTCCATCCTCTTCCAGTGCTTCCTGTCCTCTCCAAAGCTTTGATCCTCTAAGCCTGCAGAGTTACAGTATCAGTCCTCGGTTACACTAAAACCCACACTCACACATCTAGAGCTGCAGTGGAGGACCAACTCCAGCTCCAGCACTAAGCCTCCCCAGTTGATATAATCCATCCTGCTTCTTTTCTACCTTGCGATTCTCTGGTTTTTAAAGCAAAGATGTATTCTCATCTGCAACTGCCTCAGCCTGCTACAATGCCTGCGTTGTTGAAATGTCTTAAGAGTCCAGCCCCGGCCTGATCAGACCGGTTTCACACCAGCCCGGACTAGATCCTCATCTCCAGGCATTCCACATCAGGACATCTGCTCCACTTCCAGCAACTGCTTCAATTCTCCAATTCTCTCAGTCTAGCAACACGTCCTCAACTCCCAGGCCTTTTACTGTGGGACACCCCTCTAGTGCCTTACCATCCCCATCATCAGCACCACCACCCAGCTCCACACCACCACCAGGGGATGGACTGGGCCTGCTCAGTCTACCCATGGCTTCACCGACAAGGGATAAAGGGATAAAGAGCCTCTGCTCAGGGACTGATTACTTACATCTGCCAGGCTAAATCCCAGTGCCCACTCATACACACACACACGTACAAACACCACATGAGCACGCACTTGGCCTGCTGCAAGCTGCAACGAATGCACTGATGCATGTATTGTTTTCTGACATAAGCATGTGGTATGTGGGGAAGCTGTGTGCATGCATGTGTGCGTGCGCGCATGTGTGTGTGTGTGTGTGTGTGTGTGTGTGTGTGTGTGTGTGTTCAGCACTTTTATTCATGTGTAAGTGAAAGATTATATGGCAATAAACAGATAATGAACACACATAAGGTAAATTGTTAATAGCACAGCCATCACTTACATCCCATTATTGCTCTTATAAACATGTCAGTGGCTGCAATAGCAATATAGTCAACACTACAGCAATAAGCCTGTCCCGGGCAAAGGTCTTATCCACCTATAAATGCTCATGAGTGTTGAGAAACAACACCTCAGACTACTTAATACGATATGAACAAACAATAGGAGTTTCTCATATCTTAAGATGTTATTGAAATCATGTTTCTCTCGCTAGAGTCTCTGTTTCTTTATTATTCTCTGTAAATATATAATAACTATATTCAGATGCAGTAATATATTGTCATTTGGCGCTCTCGGTGCTCCCATATTGACTTTAACCATGCCTAGCCGTGCCACATGATTTCCAATAGCTTGTAAATACACTCTAAGCTATTGTCAGGGTGTTTTTTTCTTAGTTATTGAACACAAAGCTAACAGGACGTCTCTGGGCAATTCACCTAGTATAAAGTAGATGTCTACAAAAGTCTTCCAATAATAGGACAATTAAAACAGTGTTCTCTCTATATTTCAGCATGTATCTGTGCATTGAGCAAAGTCATGCATTTGCTATTGAGGGGAAAACTGAGGGTTTTAGTGAAGGCATGGGATATTTTATTTTGACATTTCCAAAAACAGGATCAGAGCTTTGGATTTTCAGATGGCCTGTATACAAAACAAATGTCAAATACCACGGGATAGGCAGTGACACAACGTAATAGTTTAGCCTTTGACCACAAAGTCATCAAACACTGTTCTCACGCGTTCCCATTGATTGCCAGTATTAGAAAGCATCACTATCAGACATTCCCAGCGAGCGGATGTCAGGCTGGCCCACTGACCTCTTGCTTCCAGCTCATCTTTCTCTCCCGGGGAATAGAAGGAGAAAAATCATAACTCTCATAAGAGCATATTAATCCCGTGGTCTGAGCGCAGGCTGCCTGTGAGGGCTTACCTCTGTCAACAGAGATTTGTGTGCTCTTCCAACGTACACACCTGTTCATATATAGTTTACTGAATAAGTGCCGGACAGGAGAACTGAAAGAAATACTACAATCTAAGACACAGATGATTTACAGTTTTAAGGAGACAGTTGAATCACATGTAGAAAAAGAGCCTAAAGCAAATTATAAGTAGAGTAAACTAATCTAAAGTCAGATTAGAGCATTGGTCTTTTTGTTAAACTTGTCTGTCAAACCATCACCTTCCTTATGCGTTGGCATGGCAAATGTATGATGCAGCAGCTTTATTTCCCTCAATTGCATTGTGTCATCAAAAGCTTGTAAATCACTAAAGCCTAGAAGGCCACTGTAAAAGCACTGATTCAAATAATTCAAGTGTAAACAAATTATAGAGAATACGCCTACATTGTCAGAGATTTAACAATGACTAAACTTCAAGAGGACCTCAACTGGAGTGGTATATTATTGTTGTTATTGTTATCAGATAAACAGATCTTAATTTGCAACTTGAATGCCGTGAGATTCAGCTCCTTTCATGAGTGCAAGGAGTCCGAAGAAATCGTACATCCATTACCGCCATCTTCAGGCACCACGAGAACAAGCCTTTAATAGTTAAAAGATAGAATGATTCGTGACTGAAAATCTTTAAGCCAGCTTAAGTCATAGACACATTTTATAAAGTGACGATGGTACAAAAAAAAAAGACCGAATGGAAATTAAAATCAATTCGTCTGAGGCGATGAATGACATTTGTATCACTCTGTCATTCTGTTTCATCCGGTAATTGCAGTAACCATTAGGACGTTCAATATAGTGTTCCTCTGGAGTGCCGGGGTGATGCAGTGCCATGATGTCAGGTTACATTTAAAATGCACTGTCAACGACAGGCGACAGCTGCGAAACAGACGAAGCTGGGAAACAGGCATTAATGCGAAAAAAAGGCGACAGCAGTTGACTTTTGCGCAATGAAAACACGCTCTCCAGCAACGAGGCTGCGCAGATACCAAACATAACAGAATCCAGCGTTTCCCCTTGGACGCACAGTGTGTGTGGAGCGCTGCGGGGCAGTGCGCGCGTCACACACACACACACACGTGCGCAGATACACAAACGCGCACGCACACACACACACACACACACACACACACACAGGCAC
The DNA here is from genome assembly GCF_963924715.1 of Thunnus thynnus. Taxonomy (NCBI): domain Eukaryota; kingdom Metazoa; phylum Chordata; class Actinopteri; order Scombriformes; family Scombridae; genus Thunnus; species Thunnus thynnus. Next base: position 18,330,664 of record NC_089531.1, on the reverse strand, counting down.
ACACAAACCATATACAACTGTTTGAAACACGCCAACCAGAAGCAGCAGCAGCAGCTTAGTGGAGGGATTTAGTCTGTATGTTTACCTCGGTGTCATAGATTTTGGTGATGAGTGAGAACGAGTACTTCCTGGACTCCCGTATGTGCTGGATGGCCAGTTGGACCGCGGGCTCGATCCCCTGGCTGATGCTGCTCATCAGGGCCGACTCGTTCATGGGCATAAGAACCATGATGGGCAAATTTTCCCCGTCCCTGGAGAACCAGCTGTTGTCCTGTCCATGTTTGGTGCGGTCGTTGCACACCTTGGCCAGAGCAGGGTGAAATAGCAAAACAGAGAGGAGCAGGCATCCCGTCGGGAGGAACATCTCCCAGCCGCTGCAGTCCCTCCGGGCTGGAGCCATGCTACCGTGCAGGGTGACCAAATGAGATCCCGCCGTACCCTCACTGTTTGGGCATCGCAAATTCCGGCTCGTCCGGGATGTTCAGACGCCCGCCCGTCAAGGAAATCGTATTTCAGAACAGAGCAGACACGAAAGCCGCAGCAGCCCCTGCAGTGGGCAAAACTCGATGTATGGATTATGATTGCAAACTGAGACAATATTTCTACTCTATAACAGTGCCTGTGTAAGAATATTCCAAGGGCGCAGAGATTCGCGTTGCAGAGGAAAAGCTATTGCCTCTCGGTGTCCGTCATCCAAACGATCTCCTGTCAAAACAGCCCCTCTAATGCAAACCCCCCTTTTCACCTTTTAATTTCAACCACTTATCTGAAAAGCACAAGAATGTCCTAAAGGATGCCCCCGAAACATGAAGACCACCGCGAGTGTAGACAGGAGTCAATCACTCTTGTTGACAGTTGGATACAAATTCACCTCCGAAGTAAATTCCCAGCCAAGAGATGGCAACTCATGGGCATCCCAGCCAAACGCAGTGCTGAATCTGACAAATTATGACACAACGAAGGGATGCGGATAGCGGACTAAAAAACAAATAGAGTTGATGTTGAAAGCTTGACCGAAGAGGTCCGAGGGGGAGATGTCGAGAGAGTCTGTCTTGACAGCCTATGGGACCGGGATGCTCATCTCCGATGGTGCGTCAGAGGAGCGCCGAAGCCGTTACTGCTGCTGCTGCTGCTGCTGCTCACCGTGCGCGCAAGAGGGAGCAGTGAATGTGGAGGAGGAGAGGAAACGAGGGAGGGAGGGGAGGAGGAGGAGGAGAGGGAGGAGGAGAGGGATACAACAGCTTGGTTGAAAGGCTGCATAGGCTTTATGCAGGGCAGACTCATCAGCGGCTTGACAGCCAAGGGTGATTTACTGGGCTTTTATGTTATAGGAGGCAGACGACGTTTCAGACATGCATGGAGCAGGCCAGTTAAAATATATAGGGTTGTATACATGTGTATAGCTTTGTTATGTTGCACGTCATGCAGCAGTCACATCAAAAAGAAAAACACTATTTTTAGAGGCGCGTTATAAATATTTATCTTCGAGGATGGTGAGATTGTTCCCACAGGCAGCCGTACCTGCCGAAGTATCCTTGAAATAATAGCTGGCTGTATGCATCTCAACCTGAGAATGAAAAGCGAATTCCCACTAGGATCAATAAAGAATATTTAAATATTCAGAATCTATATCAGACATGAATACACTCAAAACGACTGGGACTTTTTGCATTGGCTTTGATGGAGGAATTTCTAATGAACAGTGCCACCTAGCAAAGCATGTAAACAAAATGTACCACTATGTGATGGAAGGTTCAGACAGGAGTCCTTGTTTGAGGGGGTCTCGGGAAAATAAGATCACTTTCATGTGAGAGGGAACTTAATCCAGCCATGGAAGTAGGGGAGAATGTATACACGTGACTATGATGATTATGGCTTTAACTCTTTCCATTGTAATTTCATAAAATATCTGGGAAACGTTGAATGCTCTGCCACTTGAATTCAGCAGAAATTCAGCACCAGGACAAAGAACTGTCCATGGTCCTGAACTGCAGAGGGCAGCCCATTCTGTAGCAGCTGTACTTGCCCCCTGCTGTTGTTGACTTGTGTATATTAGCCCATTACCTGCACCTCCTCTGAGCAGGGATACACATTTTTATTCATGTCTCTGTGTACTAGGATTACCTTCACCCACAGCCAGAGGTCCAAAAAACCCCCCAAAAAACAGGCAATTATTGCAATAGTTTGCAACACAATTCATGGTATTGTTTAACAGGTGTGGGGAGAGAACAATGTATGCTGCCAGGGGGTAACTGTTCTCCACATGTGGGAAAAATATGAAAGCCTTTCAAGTCATCAGCTGCAACTGTATTTCAAAAACGAAGGCACACAGCCTACAGTTTGACCTACGCAATTATACCACATGCACAATTACAATCAGCGTCAAGGGGGTTTGCTTAAAAAGCGTCTGAACAAAAGCATAAATAGGAGTGTAATGTGTTTTTTTTTTTCCAATTCAGGAGGTGGATGGACATGGCACAGGGCCTAAGGATTGCCTTGTTACGATCACCGTGTGGATGCAGGTGTGAACCGTGGCTGCATCACTCCACACTGCCCACCACACCATGAGGAAGAAGCAATAACTTTGCTGAAGTATGGATGTTCACATTGAAAGTGCAACGCAGGATGCAGGTCTTCAACGTTTTAAAGATGACGGTGTCAACTGTATTTTTTAATAATCCTAAAGATGATGATGTCAGCATATGCAGTGCTAATGAAATATCCCATCTGCAAACATTTTTTCCAGATGGATTCAGTCTGTAGGGTATGGCCTGCTATCAGAAAATGGGCATCATAAAATAACGTTTGCATAGCAAGTACTAATCACTATATGATTTCCACCTCTCCTCTAACACGACCGATTTCCTCCATCTTCATTAGTGTAGTCTTAACAGTCTGTATACTCCACTTGTCCTGAGGCTCAAAATGACCCACCTTCACTAAACCCCTAAAATAAAGCAGCTTAATTGAATTTTAAACCACAAATCTAATTTGCATGAAGAAACAACCTGTCATTCATCATAAACTCTGTGAATATCTGGGTTTTCCCTCTTCACAGTGCAGAAAGACTCACCACTCGTTTTTATTACAAAAGACCTGTCATAATTGTTTTCTTTACTAAAGTAGAGGTTTATTATTATTATTGCTAAAGGTACTGCATTGGTGTAGACATTATTTTTTAGCAAGATATAGAACTTGTATAGCCCAAGAAAGCAGCAGAAATGTGCAGAAAGTAGTTTTGAATTAATTTTATTGAAGGGAAACAATAACAGTCTTTTGTGACAACATAGTGACATATTCTTATATACTGTACAATGAGGAATTCAACTACAAAATACTAGTCATTTTTTGAACCATTGCCCCCACCAAGAAGGCATATAAACGACAATAAATAAGAATACAATAAAATAACAGGCACAAAACAAAAATCAATCAACTCTAATTAGCACATGTAGGACCGTATGCAAGTGTGTGTGTGCATGGACTTTGCAGATGTATTTCTCACATGTGCAGCACATAGTATTTGTTTTACAGTCCTTTGGGGAGCAGAATTGGCATCTCCTCCTCTTGCCTGCCCCAGCTGCAGCCTCAGGTGGATCAGGACAAGATTCAGCCCCCTAAACAGCTTTCATAAGCGCTGCAGAGGCTGCTGTGATGGGGAGGCGCTCCCTTCTTTGAATATGTGGGGTTACAAGTGTCTTTCCCAGCTGCTCCAGGAACACCCTCCTCTTGTTCAGCTTATCAGACATCCAGGTATGGTTGATGAGGACACATCAATGATGTTATGGATGATGACCAGGAGCCAGCGGGTAGTCATCCTCTTGCAGCTTGAAGTTCCAAACACCTTGTCCAGGTTGTCTACGCCTCCTTTGTTGTGGTTGTAGTCCAGGATGATGGCTGGCTTCCTGTCCTCATGACCACTGACCTCAGCCGTTTGTGCAGTGTGCTCAGGAGGACCACAATCTTGTTCCTGTTTGGGAGGTAAGAAACTAGAGTGGTGGTGGTGGTGGTGGTGTGTGAAGGCAAACTGATGAGAAGGCCTCTCTCCCCCTTGTTGCGAGGAGTGCATGGGGGAGCTCAGGCTTGTTCTTTTTAACTGTACTAACTATGGTGATCCTCCTCTTCAGGAGCTGCTGGCTGAGTTCATAAGAGGTGAAGAAACTGTCACACGTGACACTGTACCCCCTCAGTCCATCTGTCACATCAAGCACAACCTGCATCCCCTGGTTCTTCTCTGGACCTCCATGGGTTGGATTCCCTGTGTAGATTTGCGTCTTCCAAGCGAAGCTGGATTGTGCATCATAGTCCACCCATATCATGAAGCCATACTCTGCTGGCTTGCTGGGCATAAACTGCCAGAAAGGACAGCGACCTTTTAACAAAAGAGATTGTTATTAGTAATTAGTGTCACAAAAAACACATAAATCAATGATATTATGGCAAAACATGTGAAAATCACTTACATTACAGATGTGAAAATAAAATTTACCTCTGAATAGAACCAGTTGCTCATCCACTGTTACTTCAGGCCCAGGGTTGTAGAGGTATGGCCGACACACTTCTCCCAGACCTCTCTCACGGCCGCCAGTTTGTCTCTCACGTCTTGCAGGTCTTAACTCACGGTTATCAAATTGTAGCATTCTTGAGAAAATGTGAAAGACTTTCAGTAGCATCGTGGCCTTCCACTCTCTACATCCCAGAGACTAGATGTAGCCTTGCCTCGGGACCTATACACACCCGCTAAGATAAGCAGCCCTATGTAGGCACGCAGGTCAATTTCATTCATCCTTTTCAAGGTGTCTCCATATTTACGAAAACCTTCCAAATTTGTCATCTCAAGGATGATTTTTTCAATGGCTGGTGTGATGAACATGTAGAATGTTGAGGTGATGTCCTGGGCATGGGCAACTGCATGTCTTGCGGGCCCTGAGGTCATGATTATGACATTTTGTGCTGCCATCCGGCTCTAGCTGTCATATGGTGACATGGACCATATTATTTTGCTGTTCTTTGACAAAAATGCCTTGGAGGATTTCTTCTTCATCTGAAGATGATGCATTGTACTCTGGTTTGTATTCTTATCCATGTTTTTCTTCAGATACCTCCTCCTCTTCTAAATCATTGCCCTCTTGTTCCTCCTTGGCATCTGAAAAAAATCAGATCTACAACCTCTTGGGCACTGAAATGTGCACTCATGGCCTCAGCAAGGAAGTAACCGGGGGTGCTGTCATCTGCTGCACCTTTATATCCTCTGACTGCATTCCCCACTAGTAAACAATGCTTTCAATAAATGTTTATTTTGTCTTAAATTTTGTTTAATTTGCCTGAAATTGTTTTCATTTTGTCTGTGAACTTGAGTCTCGTGCGGGGTTGTGAAGGGGGATGCACATGCACAAGAAAGTTTTAGTTTTGTCTGAGTTCAACTAGAGTGTGTGTGTGTGTATGTGTGGTGTTTGTGGTGTGTGAATGATTTTATAACTGCCGGGTCAGGGGACCCTGAGGCAATCTTTGTACCCTGGTGGTGTACAGCTTTCATGGAAATACAAACAAAGGCAATGTTTCACTTTCCTAATGTTGGGAGTCACTCTAGGAAAAGTCATCAAATTTCAAGTTGAAAAAAGATCATTTGAGGGGTTTTCTCTGCTGTTAAACATAGTGGGTATGTAGTAGTAATAGAGTAAGACAACACAAGGGTTATAGCATAAAGCCGTCATGGTTGATACAGCAGAGCTGACCCTCTTGGCTTTTTTAAAACACAGGTCATTTATCACAAGGCCAAGCAGCTCCAGGCACACAACACACAAAGGAGCTGGGAATGGCTCTGGAGGATTGCTGGGATATCTAGGTCTCTCTCTCTCTCTATCTCTCTCTCTCTATCTCTGACAAGCACATCCTTTATATCAAAGATTTTCCCAAATCGGACATCTTCACTCCATCAGGAACACAATAAGGGAAGGGTCTTGTTATTGCTGGTTGATTTAACGTGACCTACGTTTTGACCTGTGAAGCCAGATATATCTGGTTCCTAATTCTTTTTCACATGAATAAATGGATCAAGAAAACAGGAAAGTAGAGTTTGCCACACTTAAAGTGCAGAAAGTGTGAAAAATTGACAACATTTTAAAATAAAAAAAAATAGCTAAGTGTTGCAAATCAAAACAAATACCTGTATTTTATGCACTTTGTTCATCCACACAATGAACTCTATCACACAGCTCTATTTTCCCTCTCCTCTAGTCATCCTTCTTTTCTATTCCGAGTGGTCCAGATGAAGAAGTAGGTCAAGTTGTCGTCCCATCTGTTTGTTTCGCACAAGACAACATCCCTCTCTGCTGAAAACTTTCCTCCAACACCCAGACGGTAGCGAACTAGAAATAATATGAGGTATGAGGTACAAACAGTGTGGAGCAGCACATACACCAAATGAAAATCTTTAAATGTCAGACAAGGAAACTATAATATAATTGTCAATGAAAGGTTGTGAAATTTTGTTTCTTAATTAGCACGTAGTATGGTTTCATATTCTAACAGTACCTACAGACGTTCCCAGGTACAATCAATCATCACTTCTAAATTGACATTGTTTTGTTTTTTTCAAATGTAGAAATACGTGTCCAGCTAATGATTGTTGCAGACACCCCAAATGAAAATGTCCATTTCATTTCAGATTATGAATCATTCATTAAGCTTTCAATCATGGCCCTGCAATCTGCCTGTCCTCACTAAACGAGATGTCAAGCCAATATATCACCACTAATTGGAACATACTTGTCTGGTATGAAGGGCACACAGTGAAATAATTATGCAGATGTTGGTACTTGAGCAATTAGAGATGAAATTTTATATTGTGATAGTAGATTCAATGACCACGCTGAGTGATTTCGCAACAGAAGACAGCTTTCAGGTAGTGCAAATGTGTGAATTTTACTATAGCAAGTTCTTTCGTCTTGATACAGAACGAACAAGTTTGAAGCAACTGTACTTTCAAACACCTGATATTCAATTCTGGAAAGACTCACAAATGCATCATCTAATCCACACGCACATGCACACGCACACACGCACACACACACATACACACACAGAGCTGGCTGACATGTCCCTGTTTAATAGAGATTAATGGGGTGGCCTGAGGACATCCCTCACCAAAATTCTGACAATACACCACAAGATGCTCCATGAATTTTAAACGCTAGGTATTCAGAACAAGATAAATGAAAACTTATATTTCTGACGCTCTCATATTTCATAGCTCAGATGGTCACGCTCGCTGATGGAATATCCGTGCACATCTTTTGTGAGTTGTTTACAGACTGAGCAGATAACTGAACGGCCTGATGGATGATTAATCAACTTCATGTCACTTTCATGGTAACTCATTGTTTTTTCTTATAACTACTCTTGATCACACTTTTCTGCACTGTTTGATTAAAATTTCTAGAGTGTGCGTGTGGAGGGGAGATGGAAAGGTTAGTCCATTTATCCATCCATACTGTCAGAAATTCACTATTAAGTCAAAATGGGACATTATGTTAAGTCAGTTGATTTAGTATCACGTTCCACATCCTTGAACATAAAAACTGCAGCAAGAAAAGGCTTTACTGTGATCCTCTTGGCGCGCAGACACATGCACTAGAAGTGAAAGCTAGAATAGACTTTCATTTATCCCAGATCAACACCTTAGTTCAGAGTCATCTCACACATGACTGACTGCAAAACTCCAACTCAAGGACAACAGACTCTATCTCAAAATGGCGCAGACAAGTAACTCCGCTATACAGCAGGGACCGTTTTATTATGAATCTCTGAGATGCTTCTCCCCCTTGTTCTCGACACGCTTGCCCTGCCAGTTACAGTGGCAGCTATTTGAATAATTGGTTTCAGAATCTGGAGTCACAGTCCTGCGAATTCCATGCATACCAACAAGTAGAGGAACGTTTCTTCAACAGGGCGTGTTCCATGCATGGCGGTGGAGAATGCATGTTTTATGAGCTAGGAAAACATGAAAACACTGCAGACTGTCAACTAGGAAATTTCCCCTCGGGATAAAGAAGAGGGATGACTTGGATTGGCCTTTGTAGGGGTGCTTGGCAGTGGAACTTCCTAATGACAATTTTGTATTTTTGATCAAAAGACTTTTGTTTGGTTCATCTAATGAGATATGCACTGTGACACAAATCCATTAAAAAAAACTGCAGAGAAGCTTGCAAGACACCAGTCTGGCAGATATATATTTTTTAAAACATGATGTAAATTTGTGAGCAGACAAACAGATTACTTCACATAATCTAATATACTATAAACACACAAAAAAACAAAATATTCAAAGAAAAAATGTAACACTCTCTATGATATTTTTTAAACAATATTTTTGATATTGCATAGTCTGCTACCACATCCATTCTAGCACCAAGCTACTGTACAAGAATGAAACTGATGTGACAAAATGCAGTTGTTTCTTACACCAGACAATGAGGTGACGCTAAGATTTGTTAAGAACTGCTAAGTCTCATCCATTATTGAGTGGCTGTAAGTAAATGTTTTAGTATACTAGTGAGTAAATCTGGCAAAGCTGCAATGGTTAACAGTAACCTACATGTCTGAGCACTATTAAGATTTAGTCTAAATTGTTCTGCAACATTTGTGGGATATTATTCCTCTATTTGACTTCAAGGGATGTTTTATTTGACAACAACTGCAGGTTATTTTACAACGTTACGCATAAACTGTGTAAAAATAAATAAATAAATGGACGTAGTCACGGTGACGTCACCCATCGGTTTGTCGACTGCCGTTTTGAAGCCTCGAGTTTAGCGATTTGACCATCACCATCTTTGAATTTTGGAGCCAGAAGTGTACATATTTGGACCATGGATGTATGATTTGGATGAGAGTGTGGAGCTGACCTTAGCGTTAGATGCTAGCTTAGTTGGTACGGTGCATTTACTGTGATAATGCTGATGCTAATGCTAATTTTCGCTAGCGAAAAACAGGCCTAAAACCATTAAAACAAAATGTACTTACCGGAAAAACTGAACAGCCGACTCCTTGGAGGGTATTTTATCACAACCAAACGCTGAACAAGACTTTTTAGGCGACCAAAATGTTACAATTAACTTTCATGAACTGAAAATACACTGTGAAATAGCGGCAGCTACGCCTGTATTCTGTGAATTTGGTGACGCCATTGATACCTTACCAGATCATTGTTGTCGCCATAGTTGCGACCTGTCAATCACAAGGTAGCTACGCCCTAAAGCATATGCTGCTTTATCGTCTATTTTACTCTAAATTGGACCATAATTTACAAAATGAACGTCACGCTGTATTGAAGAAGACTTGAAACTAAGGATTGAGACCATTAACTCGTTAGGAAAGTGTTTACTGGGGTAATAAATCAGGTGAGAAGTAGAGTCATTTTCTCATACGCTTCTATACAATTGGACTTCTTTTTGGAGCCAGTGGAGTCGCCCCCTGCTGGTCATTAGAGAGAATACAGGTTCAAGTCACTTCCGCATTGGCGTCATTTTTCTGTTTAATGCATGGATGTATACGGCAGGGTTTAGCTACATGGCATTCAGAATCTTAATGGCTAAAAGAATATATTCAGGAGAGGGAACTCACCTTGAAATGTACAAGAAGACAGATGGGTATGTTCCTGATATTTCCATCAATTCACCATCCACTGGCTATCTACTGTGTATGTACAAGACCAACTGAAATAAACCACACAACACATTACGGTGATTTGATAACTAAACACAAATGGATAAAGAGCAGGAGGACACAACTGTCTTACAGGTTCAGGATGTTGGGATGAAAAGCAAACAAGGCCATTGAGTAAAATGAGTGAGTGAGTGAAAAGCAATTTCTATCTTTGTCAACCTGTACTAAAATGCCGTCTCACTAATTTCTTTCAGTTTTACTTCTTCTGGGAGGTTATACAGTATGTTTGTCTAACTTATTTAAGTTATGTCAGTGGTAGTTTGGTAAAAGACCCTCAACAGATGCACCCAGGTGTTTTCAGTCATACTGGCTGATTAGAAATCAGCTCAGTTAACATGAGGTTACCAAAATCAATGACTGAAATTGTTGCAAGTTGTCCCACCTTAAGAGTCTGAAGAGGAGAGTGCGGAAGATGTCAATCAAGCCTGATACCTTTACACCTACACACTCCTCAAGAGAGGTCTAATCAGGGAAAGTAAGTGTGGTGTTTGATCATGGGTGTGTTGAGCCTCTACAGTTGCGGGAATGTAGGCCCTGCACACATACACACTTATTCTGTCTGATTAGACCTTTGTTCAGGTTGAAGGTGGGCAGATAAACATTGGGAAATATGTGAAGTCACTGCACTACATGCACTGATAAGATAAAGGTGTAATTTTTATCACCCTAACAGGTGCAACAAAACTGACAGGAGAGTGTGCAAGATATGCATCACGTGCAGTTTGTACCTGCCCACACAGTCCTGAGAAGAGGTCTAATCAACCACAATAATTAAAATCACCTGTGTGATTTTGGTCATTTTTACATTAATGTGAAGAACCACAGTTGCTGAGTCAACAAGGTCAGCTCTTTTTGTAATTAAAACTATCAGACAACAAACATGACATTTATATTGTATTTATGCAAATGAGAAATTAAAGTCAAGGTGTACAATAACAATAAAAATACAACATTCAAAAGGTACCAAAGTGGTCACTGGTTTGTGTCATTTTGAATGATAGTTTGTGTTCAAAAGAGAGGGGAGCTAGGGGTTAGGGTGCTGCTGATACTCCTACTATCTGTAGTAACTAGTAGATTATGTTCATGCTTATATGACACTACTCAAGAAAATTAGACACACCTTACAATGACACAAATGAAATAGATCAAAGGCAAACAAAATTTCCTGGTCACATTAGCTTGATGAAGACTGTCAGAAATAAACTATTTTGAGCAATTGATCTGTGTAACCATGACAATATGCAGCTAGCCAACTTTTACAGATGTGGTCAGCTTGATAATAAAGGATTGTTGTAAGCTAAGTGAGATATTTACCACTACCTTATAGCAATTAGCACTAAGATAGCTAACAATAGCTGCAATCGCAGTTACAAACAACAAAAATAACAACAAAAAAAACACTTTGACAACACTTGACTCTCTTTGTAAGACATATTCAGACTCCTCTGAGACTATTACAGGAATTACAATTAGTCTGTGAACTTTGCACAAAAGATTTTACCACGTCTCTTAAGTTGTATCCCTTTTGGTCGCAGGAATTATCTTCTTGTAGCAGGCCTCACCAAATGTGGTGTCATTCAGTAACCACAGTTTTGGAGCTTATCACTGGCCTTTATTTTTTATCATTGCATTGCATTCATCATTATTTAAATTGACTTCACGTGACAATTATCGGGTTAATAATCTATAGAAATGTTATTGCCATAATTTTTTATTGTTTTTCATATCAGTTTGTATTTTTAATGCACTCCACTAAAGAAGCAGGTGTCACTTTAGGCCTTCATTTGATTAAAGAAACAGGTTTGCAACTTGGGAAACACAAGCACACAATTTTCTTTATTATGCAGAAAATTTTACATTCAGTCTGGATAAAAGAATCTTTGAGGAATGTGGAGACATCTCCAAAACAGTGCTAAGTGTTGTCTGTGACCTACAGGGGTTGTCAGAGTGTGGCTGGTCTTTAAGAAAAACAGATGCTTAGCTATGTAATCATCATTATAAAAGTGTCAAATACAAAAACATTATAGATTCACAAACTAATGCTAGTTTGCTGACAGACAAACATCAACCATAGCAAATAAAATTAGCTATAACAGTGACTTACGTTCCACAGCAGGGTGCACCCAGGATTTCCAGACCCATTATTGTGCCAGCATGGACAGAAAATGCACACTGTGTGTTTCCTGATTTAGAGGGTGTCCTCTGGTGTGCACCCTAGAAAGATAATCTTGAATGGGCATGCTACATTTGTCCTGGTCAGAGGAGGTTATCATAGCCCTTCTTATTCCATTCCGAAATTAAATCAAGAATATGCGAGGAGACTGTGTAAAGTAGGCCACTGCCTTCAAAAGAGCTTCGGTTGCGGCTGTGCTGTGGGAGGACACTATTTTGATTACTGTCAAGTCCTAGTAATGGCAAGAACTATGTCTTACATAATCACACTAACAATGAATGTTTCCAACGTCATCTACAGCATAGCTGCTTTATAGCAAGGCTGATCATTTGAACAGCAATTCCACATGTAGGTTAAAATAAGATTAAAACAGTAGATGCTCGCAATGTGTATGTCAAGCAAATATAGATGTGTAGATAAGTAGATATTTTTCTCATATATTTTGTGTAATTGATTGAAGCACTTTTATACTACATTCATGTGTGATCCATGCAAGGATTTGAGATGAATAAGGAAAATCTCCTTTTTGATAAGGAAGACAGTGAGAAGAGAGATTCACAGACTGATATTCTTTAGATTTTTGCATGCCAAAATTTATTATACCTGAAAGCACTGCTGTGTCTGAATCATACTCAGGGTATACTTGACCCCTCCTACTATAAAGTGAAAAAAAATGTAAAAATACCACACTTTAAAAGAAATTAAATACTGAAAGCCAACCACTGTCTCTCGACACGCAGATTTATATGCATGCATAATCTGAGACTGGAAAATCTGGAATTTATACACTCTTTTTCAGATTTAGGGTCCTGTTTTTTTATCATCTGGGCTCTACGTGGTTTTCAGACATGCTTAGAGGTAGACAGACAAGATGGAACAAGCTTGTGGAATGCAGCGTAACCTCAGGTTCAAAGAGGTCCAGTCTAAAGTCAGATGTGACAATATGTCAATGTGTCGTCTCTGTTTTACTGGTTGGATGTCAGATCGTCAGCTCGATAATTAGGGCCCGGGGTGGCAAGAGAGCAGGGCAAACGAGCTAGTAGGAGAGCTGGAGTCACGCTATCGCACATTAGCCCCAAACTATTAATAAAAACTGTCAGTCTAATTAGCGGGTATGAAGAAATACATACACACAAAATCCAAATGCACACAGACAAACACGCTCACAGGCACATGCACACATAACTGAAGTTCTCAAAAGCAGACCCTCACACTCAACGCATTCCCCTCACACAAAATCTTCTACAAACTGTCGCTCAAAGTGATAATACAGACACTTTCAGGAGAGTGAAAGGGAAATAGAGAGAAGGGCAGAGAGTTCAAAAGGGGGGATTGAGGAGAAATTAGATGGAGAGATGAACAATAAGCTGCACAAAAAAGAAGCACAGAAGAAGAATCTCCTGGCTGTTCTCTGGGTCAAGTTAATGACAGACGTTGATGCATGCACACGTGTCGCCCCGCAGCGCACATGCTCGGAGACAGAGGGGATGGACTGCGGCTTTCCGAGACCTCCCACCTCAGCTCACCCCGACAGCATTAATTATACACAAACCCCTCTTTCCATCCACCAAGATAAAGAGGTGAGCCCTCGTAAGAGGTTAAAAGCTGTTGGATGATTTATACAGTATATGTGTGAGCCGATTGTTGTGGCTCTCTATGATGAAGATGTTCCCACTGTCGTTAGGGCGAGTGAAGAGCACTTGGGGATATATTTTCTATTTCTCTTTACCGGTGATTGTACTAATGGACACTTTAGATGCTCAGCCATTCGGAGGATTGTATCGATCAGTGATTGCTTGTGGAATGCTGACGGCTTCCTCTGTGGAAGTACAGTGTCAAGTCCATGTGCACTTGTGCAGAAATACTCAGGATTTTGTGTGTTTGTTTTCGGTAATCCAAGACAGTCCCCTATCATCTGAACAGGGACAGCTTTCTCCCATGGCTGGGTCTCATAGAGCTACACTCAAATCTGGGTTATCGTCGAGGTGCCAGACCTGTGAATTGTTCCAAGACAGTGAATAGGAGGCTAATACTTTTGGACTGACAGAGTATTTTCAGTTTTTATACTCACCTGAGCTTAGTGTTTGCTGTTCAGACACACAAAATGTCCCCATGTCTGAGGGGAATTCTCCTTTTGATCTCACAGTTCACTTTTTACACCAAAGCTCAAGGTTTGCGTGTTGTTGACATCACAAGTTTTAATTATGTAGCATTCAGCTTTGGAGAAGAGGTGTTAGTGTTTGCATATATATGTATATATATATATATATATATATATATATATATATATAGTGAGTTTACATAATACATGTAGAGTGATATCCTCTGTTAAAAATGGGGAGCTATAACTATATATGCAAACATGTTCGAATATAGAATACATGTAAAATGCATGCATTCATATATCCTGTCATGTATGCATGGAAAAGGATAAAAATGCATACAGACACACATATGAAAACACACACAACCTGGCACATGGGCCTACATACTAATACACACACCCAAACATGCACAAAATTGGCTATAATTGAAAAAGACACACACATACATAGATAGATATACATAGTAAATGGTGCGTTCGCACAGCATTGTGTTGTATATTATGGAGTCTCAATCATGATATCACACAAACCATGAAATGAAAATTTCTGACATCAATTATGACTATAAAGCCCCATTCAGGGAAATATTTTAACTAAATCCCCCCCCAAACAATAATATTCACTCCACCCAGTACGGTATGTTCAGTATTATAATAGACCGACTGCTGCTAGAGCACATTATTCACAACAGTAAGGGAACATCCAAAAATATTTTTGCAGTCAAATAGCTTAACAAATGAAAGCCATAAAAGATAGATGAGAAAGTCAGTGCTTCATTCATATTTGATAGCTGGGCTTAAGATGCATTACCCAACCAACACAAGAGGCCACAAGCTGACAGTCCCAGAAATAATGAGCTTGAAGGAGCATCTGTGATGGCAGAGGTGTGTGTGTGTGTGTGTGAGTAGATTACACTGGACAGTAGCTTAGAAATGTTGTGTTACAGTGTGACAGGCAGACAGCTGTTGTCTCTTCTGCCTCGTCTTTTCATGTGCTGTGGTCAAACATTTGACAAAAAGAAGGGAGAGAACACTCATAACTTAATATATATATGTGCATGTGTGCACCCATTCATTTATACAATACACATCTCGAACTGTATATGTGTAAAACTAAATCTCATGACGTAAACATTCCCATTCAAGCACACACAAATACACCTGTTGAGAACAAGGTTTTTGTCCTCTGTGTGTGTGTGTTGCCCCAGGTGCCCATTAAGGCACCCCCCCCCCCCCCCCCCCCCCCCCCCAGTCTGCCAGGCATCAGATCAGCTGATGTGTGGCTGGATCGATAAGCAGGCAGGCAGACTCTCTTCATTAGGAGTCCCTGGGGCCAGGCCACCTGCCACTCACTCACTGGCTCCTCTCTGGCAGGAGCTTCATAGTCTGCCTCTGGCTGCCTCCACTCAATAGATTTTGTGTCTCCAACATCACTCCTCACATCTTTTGTGTGTTTGCTTCATGAAAGCATGTTGGTAGAAAGAGAAAACAACGTAACGTACCTGCCACTCTGTTGACACCCATCAAGCTTGTTCTGGCATCCAGTGAAGGATGTGAGAGGTTGGTTATTCAAGGCAATGTGCTCTGAACAGTGTACCATCACCACGTCATTCACATTCAAGAAGCATAAAGAAGCAATGAGGAAAGTGGAGAATGAGGGGGGGAAAATAAAATAAAGAGACAACTGAGGACAAGAAGAGTGAATATGTTGTGAAATCCTCCACAGGTGGTGAGTAACTCAGGTCATTCAAAGGCATTTTACAGGAACAGCAATATGTTTCCTTCTCTGTCTGTGACTCATGTGAGTGAATGCCTGTTACTTATTGTGCAATACATTAGTTACAAAAGATGTTTTATCTTCAGATTCAAGTTATATTATGTGAAGTTGCATCATTTTAGATGGTTCACAATTACTGAAATAACTCACTTCAAAATCTGTAAATTAGATTGTTTATTTAGCCTCACTTTTGAACTATGATGGATTTTTTTTGAGGCAAAGAACCACACCAAAAAACTACAATTAAAAGGGACCAAATCTATTCATGCAGTATGTTTAAGAAATCAAAATGCTTAAGACAAATCATAATTTTGAGTAGTTAATGAAAGAGCTGCTGTGGGAAGCAGTTTGGATGTAACCTAGCCAACCGTGCTGGCACATTCAGCTTCCCCCCCTTCAACATTGCACAAAGGTCTAATAGCTGTGGCACTTGAGCTTGATGAAAGCAGGGCGATGAAAGCAGAGTTAGGCAGTAAGAGGAGTTGGCCCTGCTCACTGCCACTCCTCCACATGTCTGCAGGCTCATTACCAGCAAACAGGTTCAATGGGCACAGTCCTACATGCACCATTTCCATACCGCTAACCGCTGACCATTGCTCACCTGTCACTTTGTGCTACTAAAAAACTGGGCATTTATACAGAGCAGTGTGAGCACTTATTCAGATTTCCAGGGTGTTGTATGCATTTTTTTGTGCATTTATCAAATGCTCTTATCAAGGGAAGCTTATGTTTTCTGTTCCTTTTCATGTAGCATATCAATACAGGAGTGCAAGGGCTTTCAAAACAATGATGAAGTGCAATGGGATTTTCATAACATACCATTATACCACACTATTCATTAAATATATATATATATATATATATATATATATATGAGGCTCATGTTACCCATTATTATATCAGGTACTTCATATCATTATAATTCATATGCTCCATAGACTCATTGCAGTGATCTATATGAACCTTTTTGGTTACACTTTACTTTAGGTTTCCCTATTACTATTCATACGCAGAACACGCACGTATAATAAATGGTTTAAACGCACTGTAATTTGGTTGTTGTGCAGATATAAGTCTTTATTAATGTATTTGACAACTATAACTCCTCTTGTGGGCACCTATAATTGGAGGCTGGTGTATAAACAGATCATGGATGACAATATAATGTAGTGAAACACATTTATAATAATATAAAGTAGGAGAAGTTATAATTGCTGGCAAAGACTGTACACTAATAAACACTTAAAATGTCCATACAACTGCATTATAGTGTGTTATAAACCATTCATTAAATGGTTGTATACTGCTTATAAATGCTAAATAGGGGGACTTAAACAACCTGGCTCCATGGTCTCCAGTGATTTGTGGGCCCACAGAACTGCCCAGGGGCAGGGGGATTGGATCATACCACTAAGATCCACCCAGCAGGGATAGATGAGGTTAGCAACCACAAGCAATTAGTGCATCATCTGACAGTGTGAGTCTTCTGTTCCATGTCTCTCTGCTGAGAGATTTCCGGAGCCCTGCGATGTTGAGCCTTATCGATCAGCACACTGGAAAGGTCAATGCTGTTGCTCTGGCATTCACTGGAACTCTGCACCCACAATGCTCTGCTGCTTAACCAGGCTGGCACCATGCACCAGAAGAGGCAATGTGTGTAGAAAATAAATACCCCACTGATTGTGTAGGAAATGTATACCTAACCTTTCAATCGTCACCACATTTTAAGACCTTTTGGTCATGATAACACTATTATCTCTTAGATACAATATCCTTCATTAAAATTTGAGCTTGAAGGCTCATTCTTGACTTTGGAATCAGCATCTTGACAAAAACAGGACTAAGCATCCACAGCCACACTAGCAGCAGTGTTAGACTGCACTTTGTCCAAGTACTGGACAAATTCAAGATTTTTATCCCATGATGGCGCGAGATGAAGAATCAGGGGATAGTCATTAGGATTCATCCTCTGGTGACCATAAATATCTGTACAGAATTTCATCACAACCCATCCAATAGTTGTATTCAATCTTGACCAAAGTGATGGACCAAGCGACCAAACAACATTACCATTCCAGGAGCCATGCAACAAGCCATTTTGCTTGTTGTTTCCAAAGTTACAACCTCATCTCATGGCCTTCCTCTGCTCAACCACATTCATTGAGAAAGGCTGCAAGATGTGACTGAAAGCTTCAAAAGCAACAAGTAAGTTTGACCAACAGTGTTGAGAACTTTTGGCAATACGCTAAATCTTGTTTTCCAGAGATGTGGTAACTTCTACTTCAGGCTTTAGCTTTCAACAGGAAGAGACATCTTGAAATGCCAGCAAGGATTTTAACAAGAACTTACACAAGAGTGGAAGTAGATAAGGTGCTGAGGAAAGGGGGCTTAGTGGAAACAACAAGGAATACATTCTATTTAATTTATAAAGAGAAACTACTGTTAGAAAAAAAAAGTATCCTGCGTGGATAACCATGTCGACAGGCATTCCTCGATGAATATATTTTATCAACTCTGGAAAAGGGATCAGCTCAATGACTTAGATGATTAATACTGTGTATGCGGCATCAATCTAAGTTAAATTTCCATTGCCAGGGTAGTTGGTTGTCTGTCTGACCAAGCACATCATCATCATCACATCAGTAATGAATTATGCAGAGGCAGTGATAGATTTTTTTTTCCTAGACTTGGCGACTGCTAAAGAACTCTAAGTGCTGCCTCTCTCTTAAAAAAACATTAGCCAGTTCTCAGATGCTTGAGCTTGGAGCTTGACTGCTTCCTGCTACTTTTTTTTCTCACCAGTTTTTTATCCACTGCCTCAGCACCACCAGATAAGATTAATAGACTACAGTAATTAATTCTCTGGGTGGAAAATCATTTTCTTAAAAACATTTTCATTCAGAATAAGCCCAGAATATGGTAATGTGTCTAAACTCAACATCTTACAGCTGAAAAGAATAAAATATGGACATCACACTTCAGAGATTGGTGTGTCAGGTTGTATTGGGTATACAGACAGCACACTCATACTCATGTGTGGATATTGTACATGTGGAAGACCATCACAATTAACTTACAAAGCTGACACTGCCTCTGCAAAGTGATGAGGCGTTTAATTCACACATGACTACACCCAGACAGCAAGGGATCTGTTCATTTGACCTGCATCACTACCCCCCTTAAGTGAAAAAGCCCCTCAAGACAAGGCAGAATTCAATTTAATCATACACTTTGAAAAGCAATGTCAATGTCTTTAGCTCTCCAAATCAAGAGCACGTTGAGGTGTAGGACTTATTTCAGCTCCTGGGAGAAGGATGAGAAAAACAGCATCCAGCAGCGAGATCTCAGTCAGCCATTTCTCAACAGCTAAAATTAAGTCTTCGCTGTGTCTTAAAACACCTGCACTGAATCTTCTCTTGAATAGTCTCTGAGGAAGTTTACAGCAGCCTTTCACATAGGATGTCAATGATCTGGCTCAGGGATGGATGACTTAGGTTCCTTGTCTGAAACTGAGCATGCTGGGATACAGATTGTAGTTTCAAATGAGTAGTTCAACATTTTAGGAAACATGCTTTAATTGTTTTCTTGCCAAGAGTTAGATGAAAAGACTGATACAACTCTCATGTCTGTACTAGAAATATGAAGCTGGAGTTAGGAGAAGGTTAGCTTAGCTTAGCATAATGAGGGGGGAACAGCTAGCCTAACTCTGTCCAAAGGACCTTTAAAACTCACTAATTAACAAATTAGCTATATTTTGTTTTCTGTGCAAAAACCGTGTGTAAAAATGTTGGTTGCAGTTTATGTGCCAGACCACTTCTTGGCCAATTAAACAAACTAGATATAACTTGTTAATTGGTGAGCTTTAGCAGTGCTGGTACTGTAGTTGGACTTTTACTTTTGGACAGAGCTAGGCTAGCTGTTTCCTCCCCACTCCCATTCTTTAGGCTAGGCTAAGCTAAGCTAGGCATCTCCTGGCTCCAGCTTCATATTTAAAGATGCAGTATTTAGTGGCATCTAGTGGGCTGCGAAACTTGCAAAAAACACGCCAGAGCCGGTGTTTGGTTTGTCAATTCTGGGCTTCTGTAGAAACATGGTGGTGCAACATGGCGGGCTCCTCTCTCTACATAGATATAAAGGGCTCATTCTAAGGTAATGAAAACACAATTCTTATTTTCAAGTGATTATACACTAATGAAAACATGCTAGTGAATATTGTATTCCATTTCAACCAAGTTTGTTCCGCTATATGCCACTAAATTCTACACACTGCACCTTTAATGGACAAACATGAGCATAGTATCAATCTTCTTATCTAGCTCTTGGCTAGAAAGCAAATAAGTGTCTTTCCCAAAATGTCTCACTATTTCCTCTACCAAATACTGTTTATGAGGCAGGTAGCGAGACTCAGACTGGTAGCCTTTGGATAAATAGATTTTAGTTTGTTGGAGGAAATCTGCAAGGTTGGAACAGAAACATGATTCTCTGTTTAATTCAGTCTACATAATTTGTAAACTACCACTGATATTTTCCCAGCTTCACTTTTCACAAACTGAAACTCTTTAAACCGCTTTAGGCCACTATGTAGACCTGAATATAAAATAGGTGTCGGAAAGGATTAATAATATCTCAGAACCTGAGGTACACTTGACTGAACTGAACTAAGGCTGATTGAATGTCTAAAAACACAGTGTGCGAGGAAAAATAAATCAACCACATCTCATTTTGTCCAAAGGAAATACATACAGTGTATTTCCCTGGGGGTAGAGGCAGTCCATTTAGCAAGCAATCAAGTAATCTGATGAAGTGAAATGAATGGGAGTGGGGTGGAATGGTTAATCGCCTGTGGAAGCATTTTATCTCGTAGGAACACATTTAAAGAGGTATTCTGTCAATGTAGGCTATGTTGGGGGAGGCTGTGAAAAATCACAGTCTGCCGGGGTGTGAATCAATGTGTTCTCTTTAGCAGAATACATAATTTCTGCCAAACATGATGATTTGCTCTTAGACGCCGTTCAACATTGCACCCGACAGGGAAAGAAAACACAGTATGAAAGGATCACTGCAGAGAAACATCAATCAGAATCTGGAGAGGCAACTTCAACGTACTGGAAAATTTGCGCAAAATAAGAGACCACAGTACAGATTGCCTCAATTCCTATTTATACCCCCATCCGTGTCATCTACATTACAAATTCAAATATACTCATTTTTTCCAGGCTCTGCCATGTCCATTTGCTGTGGGAGAGAAAAGAGCGACAGGCTCCAGTTTTCAGCGGACAAGTGTGATATATGCTGTGACTGTTCTCCTCTCTCTCACCACGGAAACGCTTCTCATCAATAAATCCATTGGCAGTGTCACCATAAATATCACACAAGATCTGCATTCTGCTATTCTGTCTTTTAAGTCTTTAAGTGCAAGCCAAATCTAGCTATTCAGAGTGATATGTGTCACTTACTACTGCATTTTTGTAGTCGAGATTTTGTCTTAAAAACATTATCAAAGCCCATGAAATATTAGAATACATTTTAAGATATGTACTATAACGTCCATGTCACCAACAAGCTCCCACAAGTCAAACTTCCGTCATTAAAACTTCTTGTTTAATATCACGGAGAGAACCATTATTACAATAACCTCCAACATTACAAAAGGGATAAAACACATCATAAATCAACACCAAATGTGTATGTTGAATTTCAAAATTATTTCAGAGAGTAGAAGCAGCCTTTATGCTCCAAAGCCACAAGAGCACTCTGTGTTTATCATCTACTCTCCTGCTTCCCCTGTCATCTAGATAACATTTATTTCACTATTTGAAAGAGCATATCACATCTTAATGCTTCCAAAGTAATTTTTCTGTGATTAATCCTCCAAATTTAATAATAAACAAAATCCTATTTGTTAACCCTGCTGTAATCTGATCATATATTGTCTGTGTCATTCAGGGAAAAATTAAGTATGTTCAGATTACATCATAATTTCTTGTTAACGACTCATCCAAGTGTCACAAATTCAAGAACTGCAAGCACATGATCATGATCAGAAACAACCTGTCATATTCCTCACTTTGCAGCAGAGCGCCTGTGGTCAGAATCATCTGTGTAGCAACTCCGAGCAAGTGACAAGTGACTCATTATCAAGGACGTGTCCATTGATGTCATTAACAAAGCTATGGTCTATCTAATTTACAGCTAACACTCTAAGTGTGGCGGTAATTGCAAAAGGTTGAGATATTATCCACAATCGCCTTCATAATCAAAGTCAAATATCCTCATCTACTCATTTTTAATGTGTCACACTTATGTTCAAACTGCTCAGACTGGGAATGGGATCATAAGATTTTTTTTTTAATGAGAAAATGAAAAGTTGGCAAATTATCAATTACATTCAAGAAGTCGGGATTCAAATTGCTGCATGACTCAAAGTGAAAAGAACAACTTCTCTTGAATCGTATTTTGGAAAGCCAAGCCTTTTTTTTTTTTTTTTT
Source organism: Thunnus thynnus (assembly GCF_963924715.1). NCBI lineage: Eukaryota > Metazoa > Chordata > Actinopteri > Scombriformes > Scombridae > Thunnus > Thunnus thynnus. The sequence goes on along the minus strand of NC_089531.1, from coordinate 18,308,396 downwards.
TACAATATTCCTCGATCGAGTTCCTGGTGAGTTCAACTCTACCAGAAAAGACACAGGGGTGACTAGAGGCAAATAAGCAACAAGCTATCTGCCTTTGATGCTGAATTGGATGGTTTCACAGACAAGGATTAGATACGCCTGATCCTACATTGAAGTAGGCTTTCAGCTGAAAAAGACTTACATCTAGGCATGTCTGTGAAACTGGCCCCTTAAGTATTTGGATAATTCCTCCTATGCTTACAGTGCTGAAGTGTTATTGCAAATTTGGGTTTCATATCGATGCTGTATGAACGCATGTTTTTGTGGGAGCATAAAAACGAAACTTTTCACAGTTGCTCTTATAATCCTAAACATTTTCCCATACTGGATGCTATCAAGGTCGATTGCTGTTGAAGTCTTTCTTGCTCCTTGCATAAATTAATTCTCTGAAAATGAAGAGTTCTGCAAAATGGAAATGACACATGATCCAGCTAATAAACTAGCTAATGTCCAGCTAAGACATACAGTAACTGTTGAACTGGAATTGGTCATGGTTATTTTAACTAATTTACCGACTGAATACTTATATGGAAGCCTCACTGCTTTCTTCACTACATGATCTACCTAATCAGATGGCAGTCAGTGGTGGTGCATAAGAAATGCAATGCTATCTCTGTATCTAGGCCTCACATGTTTACTGCACCGTCTGGAGTCCCTCCTGAAAGTGAAAGTGTGTCATCTAATGTATGCAGCCAACAGCCACTGCTCCTGAGCTGTTCTGGGTATTGGGGATTACATAAACTAAACTGACATGCAGTGTGGAAATGGCCTCCTATCAGTGTGTGTGTGTGTGTGTGTGTATGTGTGTGTGCTGCTCCTCCTATGGTTCCTCTCGCTCCCTGACAACTGAAGCCTGAGCATCTCCAAAGAGTTGCACCGTGGGGAGCCTTGTTTTGCATTATCATTAAAGACACATATGGGGTGCGGGAGACTGTAGTGCTGCATGTATGCCACAGCAGATCAAAAACTAGGCCTACACTGTTTGCAGAGATTGCAGCAATATACGGCGTCTTTCTGTAGACACACTGAACTGAAATTTTAGGATGTTTTAGAGTGCGCTCGCTATTTTGTACCGCGTATTTCACAGGGATGCACCCAAAAGATTAGGATGAGACGGTGCTAGAGACAGCAGAATCACAGCCTCGTGCAGCGCTTCTCATTTTCCTGGGAAGCAGCCGAGTGGCGTCTAGGCAGCATTTGTCAGAATGTGAAGATTTCTGGCAAGTTTTCCATCAGAGCATGTCATCCTGAGCGAGAGAGAAACCAGCTTGTCTCATGCGGCGCCTTCAGTAGGGTACAAATGTTCCAGCAATGTGGTGCACTTACAGAGCTGAGATTAAAAGATGCACTTGTGTGGAATTTTACCTTTTCTAATCCAATAAAGAGGCAACAGTATCGTCTCTGTGTGAAAAACTTGAAAGATACTAAAGATTATTTTACTCCCTTTTCATGCTGTTGTTACAAAAACATGCCCCCCCCTTCCTCCCCCACACATACAACCCCCCCACCCCACCACCCCGTATCCTATGAAACAAAAGCATCATCAATGAGTAACTGAGAGAGACTGCAGGGCAGAGCTTCAACACCGGGGGAGACAGAGCGACTTGGCGTGGGCACGACATTTTCACTCAGCAGCTGGTGATCAACCCAATCAGATATGGTTGGAGAACTCACTCTCGTCTTTCCATCTCTCTTTTTCTTCTCTCATTACCCTCCGAGCATCTTGATTCATGTCTCCATCAAAGTTAAATGTGGATGATAGTCTGTTTTTGTCATCGTGGATGCGGATGAGTCACAGTTTAATGGATGCACAATGGTGTACAGTGAGATCTAAAGTATTTTTAGGATGTATTTTCTTTTTTATATAAATGAAGCCTGCCATAAGTGTTTTCAATGTTCATACACATTTTTAAGACATAATAAGAAGATTAAAAACAAAAGGCATAATGAGCAAGAACAGGCAAAAACAATAATCCATGAGTAAGTTTGTTTTTACTTATTTTGAGTTTCATTTGACAATATTTAAAAGGGTACATTGACATCAGATGTGGTCCATTTATTGGGCCGAACAAATACAAAAACAATGTTCAGTACATCCTTCATTTTCCTAATAACAACATAAGGCCGCTAGGGTTACCGACAGCATTACCACACCAGACACGGTGTTGAATTCCAGCATTATTATTATTTGTGCATGTTTACCGCTTAAATAACTGAAATGTCTCCACTGGGATTTGTTGATCATTAAAAACAGAAAATGTTGCATCCTATTGTAAAACAGCGCTGCATTGTCCATTAGGACAAGGTGATACAATCTCAACAGATCCCTGGAATATCGCTACTGTTTACGACACAGGTTTGGTGGATACAAAAGCCCTATATGACCTGCCAGAAAGATACGGCTCCAACTGGCAAATATCAATTTTATTGCGGCTGTGTGGACCATATTAAATTAGCATACAATATAACGCCACCGTAAAAAATCTTTTACTATCTAGGACATGTCTGGAATAACAGATGGCCACAATAAATAACCCTTTTTTAATAAGAGGATAGAATATTTATACTGCACTCACAGGCTAAAGACACGAACTGATGCAAATGGTAAAGCTGTCACTTCTTAAGTGTTCAATAAATAAAGCATGAGCACTGTATTAAGAGGCCAATTTCACCTGTTCCAAAGCAACTTTCTCAAGTCTTAAATCACGGGAAACTCAACGGGAAAAGCCAACGGGACTTTGCAGGATTGCTAGGGACCATGCACAGCTACTGTAGGAAATTGTCACCATACTCTACCAGCCCCTTTTTACCTTTATCACCCAAAAAATTCCCTCCCCTCCCTCTCTGGTGCTGACCATAATCTTCCTTTTGGTTATTTGGTCCATTTCACTTATTATCAACACAAATATGTACCACTCATAATGCCGGTGAAAGCCTTTATGGACAACCAGGAACTTTAATCCAATATGCCTGGAACTTATCGTGTGCCTTCACCTTACTCAACTATTCGATAATACTCTTTTCCAATGCACTGTAGGATTGTAAATGTACAGTAAGAATTTCTTTGCACATCTTGCACTGTCCCCTTGGGCTTGTACTATATGAGCTCATATGCACAGATGTTAGCATGCTCCTGCAACATCACCTTCACACATTACTGTACATTCATTATATTTGGCAAATAAAAGGATTCTATTCAACTCCCCCGTTGTGGTACTGGCAAACTCCAAACTCCATTTATCTTATGTTGACTGTGAGTACACCTTCAGAATCAATAGTAAAAATCTATTTAAGTACGATCGCCCCCTAACATCAATTCCTAACAAAGCTCCTTTGAGACTGATGGGCCAACAGCCTGCGGAGGTTAATAGTAAGAAAGAGGTCACCAATTGCTTCATTCAGTCTCCTCCATTATCTGCTTCTGTTACCAGAAACTGTACTCTTGATGACTTCTGTTCATAAATCAAACCTCAAGCACACAAGTATACAAGTGCTCATCTGAGGAGGATTTGGCTGGCGCTGGTCCAAAAGATAAAATCTCCATTGTGCATCTCTGACACAGAGAGGAAAGGGTGGTGATAAAGAATTGGGAGAGGTCTGGAAAATCAATCAGGCAGCCATCTGGCATTGCCAGCACTCTGGAGACACCCACAACAGTCTACCCCTCTACTGACTCTCCCTTGGTCCCTCTGCATAGCCTGGGGGACCACCACACAAGTGACCACAGCTCAGAACAGGGGAGATCTATAGTTGTCTGATTCTGACGGATGGAAACAGAAGCAATGTGTACAAACCAGTCCAACCCACCAGAGTAATATGCATACACTCAAGGGAATGCCTCCTTGCTTGTGCATATTCTCAGCAGGGGAGCATACATACTGTAAGTGTGCAGACACTCTGTCATCACTCTGACTACTGCTGTCTTTCCGTGACAATATATACATTCAGTACAAGAGCATTTCCTGGGGGGAAATCTTTAAATAGGATCTTTTTTTTTTTTTTTTTTTTTTTTACATCAGGCACTTTATGTGGGCTCCAAATGGACAGGTAAGATGAAGAAGAAGCTCCAGTTCCTACCTTACAAATTCAATGTCTGTGCATTTACATTTACCAGCAGTAAATGTATGAATTCCCACTTAGTTAAGACTAAAGTTGAGATATGTCTGCCGTGAAGCTATGAAATAACAATAATTTTAGTCTCATCTAGAGAATACATCATTTCAAACAAACAGTTGACACCACATGAAGTAAATCCATAAAATATGGCTATGATTTAGTCTTTTGAAGCTGCATATCATTTAAAGAGCACTATACAGACGCAAGTACCAAGTGACACTACACTGAAAAAAAAAGCGCTTACTATGAAAAACTAGTCAAATGACTCGTGTAAAATGACTCGTGTCATTTTACTTCAGTTAGATTTGCATTGCAAAGTGACTTCAGTCAAAGCAGAACGGAATGAGACTGGAGTTTCTCCTGTTATCAGTAGTTAGGTGATTAAGTTGAAGAGGTACTAGGTACTTGCATTAATGCCTGTGATCCGAGGCTTTTTTCTAAGCCACTGGTGTGTAAGAGTAGCAAGCACTCAAAACGTCCTGAAAGGTTCTTAACAAAATACCTGAAGATTTGTCCCACTTTCTCTTGACAAATACAGAACACAGTGATAGAACAGAACTTGCAGAGAGGAGCGTTGGCCCCCTCTACAGGAGAAGACGACAATATTTTAATATGCTTCATGATGTGCCTCTGAAAATGCCGGCCACGAGCTGACGAGAAGCTCCGGGTTTGTTGACAGAGGTATAAAGCATTTGTTCTCATTCAGATGGATGCACATGTTTCAGCGCAAGATTGCACCAGTAGTGGAGTGAGTAAAAACAAAGAAAAATTCCAGCATGTACAATTGTGCAGGTTATCACTAATTCTCAAGCATTTCCATGATTAGAAAAATCAATGTATATTCCAGTAGGCTCCTGTCTCCCAGCAACAGCATCCAAGAAAGAAAATCGTTCCCATATATATTCAAAAAAACTTCAGAAAGTAAGTAGTCAGTATAATTACTTATTGGTCCATTAAATCCAGCTGGCACAAAAATGTGCAAAGGTTGATGTTTGGAAGAGAGCACATGTGCCTCTCTTCTCTTTTGGGCTCCTTTTAGAGCAAGGCAAACGTATCAAAAAACATTTAGCAATTCAATTCAGTCAAATCCCTCCTCAGGATACTGGCCCTGAATTAAAAGTATTTGTATACATATTGTATATTCTAGATTGATACTATTATGTTCTCTCCTCAAAGAACCACTTTTGGTGGAGGCTCCCAGAGCAGGGTTGGAGTGATGGGGCTGGTGTCCCGTTGTCGGTCTTATCTATTGCTTCAACACACTTCTGGCTCATCACGTGGTACAGGCTGCCATCCTGAAAACAGCCAGATGTAGAGTGAGTATTACAAGAAATGTTTTGTAGTTGTATTACAACAAAGTAACATTAATAAATGCTCCTCAAATGGTTTCTGCCAGCAAATACTATTTAAGGGCACAAAAACTCCATAGTCTAAGAAAATTCAACAAGAAGAAAATTAGAGAAGAAGAACAACAACAACAAAGAAAATTTAAAAGGAAACTGTCATGTGGACCTGAGTCAGATTTCATGTCACATCTTGTAAACATTCCATCTTTCACTTTCACTGCCATCTTGTTACTTCTTATCTCATAACTACTTCCACTGCTGTCTCACCATACACACTGCCTCTTTTTTTTTTTATAAAGGTGGATTGGATAGTGATCAATACACGTAGTAAAATGAGCCAAGTACAGATACAGACACTAAAAACAGAAATATACTCATTACTTCTCGGAGGACAAATTTCTGGTCCACTGGTATAGGTTGCCCTCGCTTTTTGCATGGCTGGACAGTCAGGTATGTGCTGATGTTGTCACCAACAACACATCCAGCAGGTTCCCTTGTGTTGTAACGGATCTCACCATCCATGGAGTATTCAAAGAACTGTGGGAGGAGACGCAACAGCTCAAAATCTTTTTCCACTTCAACACAAATGATGGAAACACAACTTTTATTGTTACAACATTTCAGTCATAAATGATCATCACGACGGAGTCCAAGCCACTGTCACGGAATCTGCACAAGCATATGTACAGTGTATGAATGTATATGTGTGACTCAGAATAAGGATATGCAGCAAGAAAGCAAGTGAACATGGTGTACTGAGAGATGGCTTCTGTGTGCATTTGTGTGTACACACACACACACACACACACACACACACGTGTACTGCTTGTGTGCTATGGCACAGACTACGAATGAAAGTGATTCTGCAGCATAGAGAGCACTCCAATACAGCAGACAGCACAGGCACTGCAGAGCCAACTTCCAGCAGAGACAACATCAGTGTGTGTCCACAGAGGGCTGCTGGAAAAACAATGGTAAATTTCACAGTGCCTTAAAGACTACCACAGAGGATAAAGGCGTTGTGAGATGCACTCTCCTTTGTTTGTATCAACAGAGCAAACATATCATTTTTCAACCTGGGATATGCAAGAGAGTCCACTATTCCCAGATTTGTAAAAATGCAATTACAAACCCCTGCAGCCTATTGTGAAACAAGAAGACTGTATCTTCGCTTTGAGGGAGTCCGAGCTGGTATTTATGACCATGATTGCTACTGTCTCTTAGGCAAATGGAAAACAAGGCATCATGGATAATAGAAGAGTAGGGAGGGTCTGTTTTAAAGTTAATGTGCAATGAGATGACTGTGAGAAGGAAGGGTATGGGAGGAGAGAGAAAGAGGAGATGACAGGTAATGAGAAAGGGAAAGTTAAAAGTCAAGAGAAAGATGAGGAGGAGGAATAGCATGGTGAATGGGCGGGGGGGGGGGGGGGGGGGGGGGGGGTAGTATAGGGACTGACATCTGAAGAACTATTTGAAGTTCATGTAACAAATATGTTGGCACAACTCCAGATCATTGCAGATGAATCAATCAATTATAACTTGACATGACTATCTCACACAAGTGAAACAAAGACTAATAAGATGACACTTGAATTTCTCAATGTTTAAGAGAGTCAGGGTGATTTCTCACCAGACCAAAAACATTTTTACAGCCTGTGGCCTAAATGACTAATGTCCAGTACGGTACCTGGTTCTGACCCATGCCGTGGCATGGATAGAGGATGACTCTTTGGCCCACCACGATGTGTTCATCTGCAGGGTTGTAGTCAAAACAGTGGTTGATCTTGCCGCGGTTTTTCAGCTGTAATAAGCAAAAAGCAGTCATATCGATTGATCTTTTCATGCACTGATTAAAATACCACTTACAGGACTTCATACATGGGTGAGGAAATGAATGCCAAACTTAAACTTGAGGTAAGGAAATGTCACTTTTTATTTTTTTTAAAAAAGTCTCTTGCCTGCACTGCTCAGCCTGATGAGATACAATCAAATTGGTGAAAATAAGTAAAAGCACACACTAATTTGAAGCTGACAAACAACTCTGAATGTATTCTCACCATTCCAAACATGCCTGGACGATCCTCGGGGACGTGAATATCGGGGTAAATATTATCCAGGTACCACTTGAAGTTCTTACAGCCCAGCTTCTCTCTAAGCTTCCTCCGCTCTGTCACGTCTCCAAAGGCCTCCTGGAAACAATGACCACAAGTGATAATTCCACCTTGTTATTGTAGCGTCACCTCACTGCCTCATTAACCTGAAATCCAAGACAATATTAGGAGGAACACCGATGCTACAGGGATGTTACAAGAAGCTAATTATCAACCAGAAGTATTTTACATCATATTCAAATAAAGACTTTGTATGTGAACGTTCTTGATGCAGTCAGAGAGCTACAGTGTCAGAGGAAGTATTCTGACTGATGGCTGAATTGGTATACAATAGCACCATCTATAGTTGTTCCATAACTACACAATTACATCCCAACAAACAGACCTCTTAACAGCAAACCACTCCTACATCCTGGTCGAACAAGAGCCAAGAGGATAGATCTGTTTATATTACACGTGTGTGTGAGTGCGCATGTGAGGATATTCACTCTTAAAGTTTGCACGTACAAACTATACTTGTATGTGCATGGTTATGCACACACACACACACACAAACCACAGTGATGATAGGTGAGTGAGTTACCCTGCATGGTAGCACACAGTCTGCACTTTGATTTGCCAGTGAGCATATGTTCAGCACACCTACCCTGCTGGAAGAAGGGTTCAGCAGCGCTGCAGGATGATGGATGTTGGTGGTTTGCCCAAACACAGCACTAATTGTCCCTTCATCAATTTATTTGGTCGAGAGAGGGACTCCCAAAGGAGACAGTCCTTTTATCAATGGGAAGGACCAGTAAGGACCATCAGAGGACAGTGAGGGTCAGTGTGGACCACCACAGTATATGAAGCCAACAGGGAGCAAGTTAAAGCCCAGTACAGGTGCTACTTAAATGCCAATAAGGAGCAAATGGAAGCATGAAAAGTGACCGAACAACATTCCAGTTTATGGATCAGTAAGGGGTCAAAAACTAAATGGAACAACTAGAGGTCAATCTGATGTGCACAAGAGACCAGAGATGTGCCAATTAGCAGAGAGTAAAAAGGCAGTGGGAAAACAACAGAAGCATGCTTACAGATGTTTCCCAATTAACTCTTTTTTTTTTTGGTCTGATACAAGTTGCATTTTGAATCCAGTCTATTTAGGTTTCATGCTGCATTATTACTAATTAACTAAGAGTTGCATAACTCACATGGACTGACAGGTAACTTACCATCTTGACAGTTTTAGATAACTGTCATCCTTTAAACCCAATATACAATGATACTCTACTGCCTACCTGAATAACAGGGAAAATTAGTCATTCAATTTATACATTAGCTCAAGTTATCTAAATTGTTGGCTTGGAACTTGTTAGTAGACTTAAGGTGGAGACGTAGTTTAGTGATAAGCTATCAGTTGATCAATTGACCGTGCCATGTGTGTGTGTAGCTGCTGCTTTGAGAAAGTCTAAGAGCTCTAAGAGTTACAGTAGGAATATAAGACAGAACATCTTGACAAACTTTAGTTAATCATTATTTAGGTAAGGCTGTTAATGTCTGTGTAAATAGCAGAAATTCTGAGAGAGCCTTGTGTGTATGTGCGCATGTCTTCCTATTTGTCTACGAAGACAAGCAGTGTAGTTCAGAGGCTTTGTCGTATTGTGTTTGTCGTGCCACCGCGAGGTTGGCAAGGCTACCTCCTCTCAGGGAGATGAGCGCCACCTGATCTGTGTTTAGAGAGCCTCTCCACTTAACTACACTGTCACACACTGGCCCGGCCCCTCCCACGCATGCACACACACACACACACACACACACACACACAAAGGCAGGGCACCCCGTGGGTTAGCACTGCTCTCGCCCTGTCAAGGACAGGTGGATGACACCACGTTGGCACAGAGTGACACGGAAAGGTGGTAATCACACACCGGAACACCCTGACACCCCTGTCACCTTGGGTGTCTACCGCTCATGTATCCCAAGTGTCACTTAATCAGGGGAGCTATTACACCACAGCGGGACCACAGTGTGTATGTGTGTAGTTTGTGAAAGAGGAGAGTACATGTCATTTTGTGTGTGTGTGTGGGGGGGGGGGGGGGGACTGAGAGTGTGTTCACTGGTGAAATCAAGTGATTAATCTGACAGTTTTGTGATGAGTGCGGCTGCAAAACAATACACTGCCTTCACAACACTCTATAAAAGGAAAGTTTGGTTTTGTTTGATACTGCTAAAGCACACACACACACACACACACACACAACATCTGTGCAAACTCACCAGTCGTGCATGGGGGTTTCGATGGTAGTAGACCTCTTTGTATTCATCCATCCAGACCTCAGCGGCTCTCACGCTGTTTGCCAGAGCTTTGCTCCGTGAGTAAGGGGCCTTTTTAGGGAACACATGACCCACATGGGAGCATGGGTGGATCTCCAGGCTGCCCCCGCACTGCCAAATCTGAGGGACATCAACAACAACAACAACACCACCACCACGAGGATTTGGTTAGCTTCTCAGCCATGATTCAATCAAGCGACACAAAGCGAAGCCTTGTTGTGAAGGGGCTGAGAAACAGAAAAGCTGGTTTTGTTGATGGTGGGAAATATTTTTGGTCCGTTCCCTTTGGGAAATTGTAGTTATTGGAGGGAAGGGGTGTTCAAATTCTTTGCTGCAATTAAAGCATTAGGCTCTTCGGCCTTCTTTTAATAGTTGTTCAGTTATAATTCTTTCAGTATGGTTTCTCAAGGAATGAGGATGTGGTGCTGGGTAAATATAAACCAGATCTGGTCGCCTTTTTAATGCTGTTTGTTGTGTCTTAGTGCTAAAAATAGTGCATATTTCATGTCAAAATGGAGACAGTGTATGAATTGAGCTTTTCTTGCATAAAACCAGGGGCTTGCACATGCAGAATATGTGTATATGTACATGAACACACACACAAAGACATTATTTCCTACCCTGAAGGAGAATTCCAGATTCTCCCCTCCCCAGACCTCCATCCCGGTGTCATACGTCCCCAGGTAATGGAAATATTTCTTGCTCACAGCAAACAGACCACCTGCCATAGTAGGAGATCTGAAGAGAAAAATAACAGTAATAAGTATCGTTCATCTTAAGACATATTTACTTACCTGTCCAATACAAAAGCCATTAGCGTGGCTTTTATTTGTCTAAGTATTAATGTAAGACCTGTTCTGTAAAGTTGTCCTAGAACCAACAGACACACCTGATGACATCAGTGGGTGAGCGACGGCGTTGCTGCTCGTGGCTTGGGACAGCGTGCCAGGTAAAGACCAACCGCCAATCAAACCCCCCAATCTGAGGTTCACCGGAGTTCCCTAAATACTGGAAGGTGTTCCAGTCTATCACATCAATGACAGGACACACCACAGCTGACGGCTCCTCTTTGATCCTGGTGGAGGAAGGAGAGAAGTCAGCTACAAAGAGCGCTCCGTTAACTGGCTAAAGAGTCAGTGCTTCACTCTGTGACACTTCAGTTTGGCACTTTCTAACCACAAGGCCATACTTGAGACAGTAGAGAAAGAGTCCTTAAATGTTCCTGCTGAGAGTCCTCTAACCTTTGAAGCAGGGGCTCTAACCAGCCCTCATGACACTCGCAGTGACAGTCCAGAAAGGTCAGCACATCACCCGTGGTAATGGATGCTCCTAATAGCCGGGCCCGCACCAACCCCTCCCTCTTGGTGGCCCGGATCAGTCGCACCTTCCTCAAACCTGAGATGTACTTCTCCAATGGCTCCTTCAGGTGAGCTTCAAGAAATCAAACAAACCAAGATAAAAAAGCACATCTGAAAAGAGACTTCTTCTGTATGTGCACATATGAAGGCCGTGTTTATATTGAGAGCAGTTACGTTTTTTCAAAATCACTTTGAACATTATATGAATAAATGAGACAAAGACAAGAGAACAATTACAATCTGCTACACGCATTCAACAACAGCAGCTGGTAAAGCTGATAAAGACAAAAAAAAGTGTGTTTCAGGGAAATCACTTGCCAAGTATCTTGTCTTGAAGAAATTACACAGCAGAAATGAGATTTTTGAGTTATCTCATCAACCTGTGGTTCACCAACAGATCATTCTGGGTTGTTTTATGGGATATGACTAAACATATTTGTAGTTTATTAATCTATTACAATAACTAGTTGTCTGTTTTTTTTAATTCTTCCTTTTTGATTGTGAACTACTAAGTTGTTTTCCCCCTCTGTCCACTTCCTCCTCCTCCTCCTCCTCTAATGCATTCCATCAAATAATCTGAAACATCATTCAGAGGCAGGCAATGCTTCATTTCCAGGATTGGGAGCCAAAACAACTTAGAACCACTCCCTTAAAGTGTCGCAGTTCCTTCTACACAGCCTGGGCACAGACAAGAAAACACTGAGTGACTTCAAGCTACAAGACCAGGAAATCCTTGATCAGAAAACCCTCTTTACTTAATATGTAACTAAGTTTTTAGGTCAGTTAGGAAAATGAAGAGTCTGATCAAGAGCAGTGTGCTTGACTGAATTTACATACTATATTCCTTACTATTGTATTATTTGAAAAATATTCTGCGTATTCACATGGAGGAAGAAAAATGGCCCAGACAGGTGACACTGATAACTGTGAGACTTCACCTGGATGTGTATAAGATTACCCTTCTCCTATCATCTAGATCTTAGTTTCACGACATGTCACTACCATCCTCTATCTCTGTTCTCTGCCAACATGTCAGTCTACCCTCCTCCGCTCTACCTACCTCCCACGTACTAGTGACTGCCACTTGTCTGTGTGCCTCCTTGCGTGACTCCCTGACAACATTTCTGTCTTTTGTGACGGTCGACCCGCCAGCCCGCCTGCCCATCAGCCTGTCTGTCTCAACAGAACGTGGACTCTCCCCCACCTGCCTGTTACCTCTGTCGCTGTAGTCGTCCACCAGCACCACCTCTTTCAGCAGGATGTCAGGGGACATCTCCAGCACGCTGTGGACTGTCCGCAGCAGGGTGGACCAGGCCTCGTTGTAGAAAGCGATCACCACAGAGGTTGTCGGCAAGGACCGGTAGTCGTACTTCAGCTCTCTGCAGCTGCAATGTAGGGGGAGAATGGGGAGAGGTGAGGCGAGGTGACTAACCATGAGAAGTGAACACAGTAGAATTAGAATAAGATTTATTGCCAGGCAAGTTTGCACATACAAGGAATTTTTCTTAGTGTTGTGGTGCAAAACAATCAAAAAACAGAAGGTAAGAGAAAAACAAGTATCCATACAAAGTGAGAAAATTACCACAAAAGACAAGTGGTATAAATATATAAATACAATTTTACAATAAAGAGCAAGAAGAAACATATTCTATGTGAAGAGAGCTGTTGAGTGTAGAAAATAATGCACAGGATATTGACTGGGAATGTGCAAATGTTCCCAGTATAAACAGTATATGTAATGTACAAGTGTAATAATACAAAGAATACAAATAGCTGTGTTCATGTAATGCGCCATGTTTAGATGCGATGAGGTCACAGATGTGCGAGGCAAGTTCATTTGTATAGCAAATTACAAGGCAATTCAAAAGTGCTTTAAATAGAGCAATAAACTTAGTGCAATATAAGATAACAGATTTGACATTAGTCTAACGTGTAGTGTCTGTGAGCGGGCTAGAGTCCATGTCAGTGCAGGTCCCGGGCCTTGTTGATGGGACCAGTAGGGCCCAGGACCCCCACTGACAACAAGTTCAGATAGTAATTACAGTACTATTCCAGTCCGACAGCATATTCCACTCCCTTAAGAAGTACAATGACTCATTGGTAGTTACCAAGCTGGGTTTTAACTTTGCTGTGAGCTCCACACTGTGTAACATGCGTTTTCTATTTTGCTTTTATTTATTTATTTAGTCTGTGTTGTTTTAATCTTGCTATGTGAAGCACTTTGGACTGCATGTTTGTATGAAATGTGCTTTATAAATAAAGTTGAGTTGAGTTAAAATACATCTAAACTTTATTACGAGATAATGTGATGTGATATATGATATGATATGATATGATATGATATGATATGATATGATATGATATGCGGGTTGACAGCACTCATCTAGTTACTTACAGTGGGTTCCATCTCTCTGGCAGCCATCTGTGTAGTGACACTTTATCACTGACATAAGTGTTAATCTGATGCTTTTTGATGCTTTCCTCCTCTTTTATCTTCTCCTCGCCGTTCAGATTCAGTTTGACAGCCCTCCCCAACTCACCCAGGGCATTTAAATCCAGGGGGGGTTTCTCATAGACGGGCTTCTTAAGCTGTTCATTCGCCACCTCTCGCCCTTCAGAGGCCTCTCGTCGGTTCGTGTCGCTCACGTCTCCGGAACTGTGTCTCAAAAAAATGAGATATCCCACAAACGTGACTCCGAAGAGGATGAATAGTAACTTGGGTCGGTTCCTTCTTCCGCAGACTGCCATCGTGTCGGCGCAAAACTGGGTAGAGGTTTCATGCGCTGGGGAGCTGTACTCCACTGGCAATTACTGCTAAAGTGACCCTTTCACTTTCACCAGCTTCGTCGCGTTTCCGTTTCACGACCTCAACTTTCACGTGCATACTTTCAAACCAAATAACGTCCTTAAACTACATATTTCACGTCACTTTTCATTCGGTTTGACAAATGTCCAACCACCAAACTAACGGCGGTTACTTCTCCACCTCCAGTGTTTATCTTGACGGAACCTCCTCCTCCTCCTTCTCCTCCTCCTCCTGCTCTACTCTCTTGAACGGCGTGTTGAAGAGAAGTGTGAAAGGATTATCAAACTCGGATTAGTCATCGCCCGGATTAGCTAGCTAACGTTAAAGTACCTGTAGGCTCCTACTGGAGACAAAACAAATCTAGGTCAAATCAAAAGCCGAGTCCACCGTTTCGTTTAGTTTTACGCAAAACAAAATGAAAAGTTTAAAATATCGGACTCGTCAGCTCGTCTTCGACATTAAAGAGAGATAGCCAGTGTCCGACTGCCGGTATCCCTCTACAACGTTACATACAGCTCTGGAGGAGCAGGCTAAACTTTACCAACAGGTGTTATGCCGAGTTCTGCCTGCCCGCATAATGAATGCACCTCGCGGGAGCGCGCACAGCTCAGGGGAAAACTACCAGACATTGTAATGATTTTTTAGGCAAAGTACTGTTTCAAAACGATATAATCTTCTTTGTCAGCTTTATCAGTAATGATGAATGATCTGCAGTCTATAGTTTTTGAACGTTTTGTGTCATCAATGTTTTATGAGACTCAGTATATACACCTCAGTGCACATAATGCGTCCACACTGTAACTTTATTTCTGGGCATCTATTAAATGTTTTTACGAGCGCATACTTTGGATCGTTTTGGCTCGACAGTGTGAATTCATACATTTAATAATGACCTGAGCTGAAATAATAGGGGATGCATTGGCTACTCAGCAGCAACAATTACCTCTGCTGAATAATGCATACACCCATTGACACAATGACACTTCAAATCAAATGGTTTCATCAGCTCATACTTTATTTGATCGACTTTGACAGAATGAATTTGACACCCCATATTCATTTTCCCGCTTTTAAAAAACTCATTTTAGTATAACTATCTGAAATCCTATGCGTAAAAACACATCGTCAAAGAACACTGAAGAGTTCACCCGAAAAAATATTAAAAAATTAATCAAGGAAACCTTGTAAATTTTAGCCCAATGTATCAAAGAAATGCTACTACTACTGAGTCTAATTAAACACTGATGACTCTAAACATTCAAAAACTGTAGACTTCAGATCATTTGTCGTTACTGATGAAGCTGACAAAGAACATTATATCGTTTTTACACAGTACTTTGCCATAATAATCATTATAATGTAGTCTTCCCGTTCGCTGTGCGCGCTCCCGTGAAGTGCATACAATTCTCGGCGGGCAGGCAGAACTCGGCATAACACCTGTTTCTTGAATTTGGAGAAGTTCGAACTAGTGTCAAGTTAGCCGAGCGAGAAAATGCGTTTCCGGTTTAATTACAAAATAAAATTCTGCAGCTCACCTTAAAGATCCCCTCCAGGCATGTTTTAAGACGAACATACAATACTATTCATTCAATAATAGTTTGTGTCTGAAAATTGTCTGAAAAAAATCCAGAATCTATGAATATGCAAATATTGTTAATTTCAGAATTTAATAGCTGGACACAAAATGTCTCCTTTTTCACTGTAAAGTCCATTATCATTTGTGCACTGGAGGTTTCACATTTCCACATCACATTTTTGTAAATTGAATATTGGACCAGGATTGGCTCCAAACTATTTGTGATGTCACAAATCATGCTCATAGGTCCACCCCTTAAAATCTGATTTTCAACGAGCACAGAGAAACTTTCAGCACTCCAGCACACAGAGAACAGCACCCTTTTCAGTAGATGGATGTGAAAACAGCCTTCCAGTGTCAAACTCTGCACATACATCATTCTGCACAGTGAAACCCAAACATCCAACTGTAGGAACAAGAAGAAAAAACATTTTTGAGTGGAGGGGGGCATTAAATTGTACTCTAATACAGTGAAATCGATAACAACAGTTAATGAAACTATTGATTTTTTTCCCTTGTGGTGAATCAAAGAGACATAAAAAATGATCTGCAAAGTTTTCAGAGGGATATTCAGAATTCCATATTATCTGTTACATAAACATGAACATCATAAAAATCAACTTTCCATCCACTTTAGTATATGCAATAGTTGATTAAAGAATTAGCTCTAGCCATTAACTGTGTTGTGACTGCATGGTTCATTGTGGTATCTGTTATCATGATTGGTTTAATTAAAGAGAAACATAAGTGCTGTGTTATTTATTGTAGCTCTCCTCTCCATTTCCGCTGACTTCTCTCACTAATTCGATTAAGAAATTGATTACCATCATTTTGGCGCTTTTATCTTGAAGGAAAACTTGTTCAACTGGAAACGCTTTTTGTTAGTTTCTGTAACATGACGAATTCGAAGAAGTTCAACGCCAGTAAATCTACGGGTAAATCTTTTTTAGTGGGGACGCATTTTATGGCCTGAGATAAATCACGAACAAATACTTTGACTCGACTTTTTTTTCTTCCTTTTTTCCAAATGCCAAAGACAGTCAGTTAATTTCCTCTGAACCTCTTCCGGGTTCGTAACGTGTAGTAGCCCAGATGAGTCACTCATTTTCTCTCATTTGATTAATTGCATCATCCAATGTAGTTAAGGTGAGGTTATATTAAAACACATTTTTCTATAGCATACATAAAAACACATGATAAGCCCAAAATATGTAGCCCTCAGTGATAAATAGGCCAGTGGTTCTTAAAGTGGGGTCCAGGGACTCCCGGGGGTCGTTTAGGGGGTTCCAGAGGGTCCCTAGCAAAAAGGAGAATAATTTATTTTCACAATAATTCTGTCCATAAGCAACACAATGACAGGGTGTATGACTATTTTGGTCATGGCTTTCATACACTTTCTGTAATAAAACATCTAAAAGCAAAAATCGGATCAGCTGGAGGATCCTGGGACAAAATCTTATCAAATGGGGATCTCTGGTCTAATTTGTGTCAGTTTAGGGGTCCTTGATGTGAAAATGTTTGACAACCACTGAAATAGACTATTTTCTCTAACACTCTGAAACCATTAACCCTGCCTGGGAGAATGCAGGATTGGAAATCATTGATGGTCTTATCGCATATGCAGCAAGTTGTCACTCATATAAAATTGATATGAAAACTCTTGACACCAAAGCTGAAATTTGACACAAAATGTATGTTTAAGCAAATTAAAATGCTAAATAATTAAGGCGATCATTCAAAGAGAGAAGGTAATTTGAGTGGCATACCGTTTGATCGAGTACCCATATTGTGAAAACTACAAAGAGACACGTGAAGGCAACAAGCCAGCCGGAGTGTTGTAATATACCATGGTAGACTGGGCATGTCGTTTCTGTCAGAGACACAATATTAGTGTTAATGCATGAGGGCATTTCCATTTAGGACCGGATGATGGATAACATTTTCCATGCAACAGATAGCGCAGATGTATTAATGGGAAAATGAAACAGTGTTGAGCTGCATAGTCACCGTTCGACAAGTTATTATCCTTGTCACACCACCTGCTGTCTGTAGCATAAACAAAGAAGATGTATTTAGGCTATATCATTATCATTCAAGCATGACTTTAATTTATAATTTTATATTTTCTCCATAAAACACTAATAAAAAAATAAACATTTCATAATAAACCCATGTGAAACTAAACCAACACAGGCAGTGAAAGAAAGAAAGAATTGTTTTGACAAGGCAAAGCTTCAAATGTATCACGGATGACACGATGGAGGTGTGTTAATTGAACTATATCCTTCATCAACTCTACTTTGACACAATATGAAAGTGGCTGACCCTATCTGTTGTGCCACATGTCAGACTGTGAAGGAAGATAACGGTTTCACACCCCAAAAACCGTGACAGTCACATTGGAAAAGTTGATGGATCGCAGCTGCTCCGGAGCAAAAACAGCAACAACCTAAAGAGCAACCTGGTCGAGCACTAAATCTATCCTGAAAAGGAAACTTAATAAGATGGCAGTCAAAAGGGAATGAAACCAATACAAGCAGTCATTAAGCGACAAGAGGTTTCAATGGGTGTGAATGACATGAGGTGCAACTGGGCTCAACCAATTTCCTATTGTGTGAGCTCCTTTAATGAGTATAAGCTTTAACGGAAGATACTTAAGTCAGGTAAAAGCTCTCAAGCGAATCAAGTGAAGGAGATGGAGAACATGAACTGTATGAAACAGGACAGGGCAGCAGCCTCAAGAGCTTTGATTCACAATAACATCCCAAATATACAATACAGCACCTCTATGATCCCCCATTAGCCATCAAGTAGTAATAAGTCCACTGTCACCCTACATCAAAGGATAGTGACAGAGATGTCCTGAAAATATTAATGCATTCTTGATTTACAATGTAGTTACATTTGGAATGAATTAAAAATATTATAATCCAATTCTCTCTGAGACATTTTATGTTAAATTATCACAACTGTGAAAAATAAATTATTCAAAATCTTTTAAAATATCTTCAAAATCATCACCTACCTCACTTCTAGTAATGTTATCACTGCCATGCTTATATTATAAAATATATAAACAGACAAACTCAAATTCATAATATAAAATCATACGACTGGAATAGTAAATAAACTGTTTGTCATTTGATGTACATCATGACTTACATCCATAGTCATACAGAAAACAATGTGGAAAAAATACAGGCAAGCCAAAACATTTAAGGTAATCTCATACTGTTTGGTCTCGGTGGTTTCCACCATCATCAAACTAAAATAATGTCTTGACCTTGACCCCTGTGGCCTGTTTGTGGACTAATAGTATTGAATGTTATTTGCTTTCCCACCAGCAGGTGGCGCCAAATGACCATGAAAACTGTGATCCATGTTTGAATGAGGACAAATGAGGGTCAGGAATGTGGCAGCAAATGCCACAATTTTTATACATTTACAGATTTATTTAATTAATTTCAAGCAATAAAAAAAGGCACATGTATTGATTAGGGGTCTATTTTTGCTATACTGGCATTACTGACAGTTGAACTACGTTATACAGTGTGTAGCGCTGAGAAGGCACAAAGAAGATCACAATGTGTATCTGTGGTTAGTTTTTTATTCTTCCAATCATCCCAACAGCTTTAACCTTACTTCAAACATCATCCCAGTCATCCTCTTCTTCATATCAAATAATCAACATCCCTTTTGCATCATCAGTAGTTTTATAGGTGCTTTAAATTAGCACTGTCCCCCCTCTGGTCCCATAAACCAAACACTATGTACAAAGGCAACACAAAACAGGAGTCATCTTACATGTTTACCAACTGTCTCCATTGACATAATATGAATATCTCATATTCATAAATTCAAAGGACCACAGAGACCAAACATTGCTCTGTGATAAGCAGTCTTCGGCAAAAACAACAAACATTTTCACAACAGTTACACTACGTCTCCTTGAATCCCAGTAGAGACACCAGTGGGGTCTTCAGTGGAGAAAACAAAACAGGAGTGTTTTTGATGCCATTTCAAGTACAGTTTACACACAGGAGTCTTTAAAAAAAAAGTCTGGCACAGCCAAGTTGAAGGATTAAATTAAAAAGGCTTTTTAAGGCTTTTTGTGACTAAATAAAATCAAGTGCATCAAACCAGTGTTGTTTGAGTTTTTTTTAGCATTTAAAATACATTTGACATCCACTGGCACGATTTATTTTTCGGCACATTCAACCACTTTTGAGGATGACGACCTTTCAAAGGCACAGTGACAGGTGAGTCTAGAGGGTATTCCTAATTTTACACAACAGGGAAGAATAGATTACAACACTTCTGTCAACTCACTAAGCCCTCTGGGGCGAATTGCACTTAGTTCAAATGCTTAATGAATTCTTCAAGTCTTGTTCAGGCAGCATTCTACCATGAAACTGGCTCAAAAGACGAGAGATAAAATTAAGAAGCGGTCTAGTTTGACCTCTATGCTCTCTCTGTCTCGCTCTGTTTTCCTCTCACATGATGAAGCATGTTAGGGGAGTAGCTGGTTTTGGGCAAAACGCTGCTGACCTTACATTCCTTGCACATTTTCATTGAGCAGCCCATTCCTTAATTGGTTATTTTTTTTTGTCCACTAAAAACAAACAAGTATGAGGATCAGTGATAATTAATATTAATTGCACATTAAGGTAACATTCTGTAGTGCAGCATGACTTTGTGTCTAGTTTTCAAAGGAAATTCTTTGTCTTTTAAACTCTTTAAAAAAGGCACTTCTTCATGTGCTGGACAATCAAATCAGTTTCAAGGCTTTCAAGTTGTTGCATTAGATGAATAAAGAAAAAAGACACGACGATAATGACACTTCAGGTGTGCGCTGGACTCCATTTTGGTTGCAGAGGCACTTGGATGAAAGCAACACAAAAGTAAAAGTCTTTTTTAAGTTCAGCTGGTCTCCTTCAAAAGACCAATTAAACCTCGCCTTGCAATTCTCATTCACTCCACTGCAATCTGCACATACTCAGTCATTCACATGGGTATAAAAGCGCTGAATTGGGTGAATCATTGGCTTAAAGTGACTTTCCACCACCTTTTATTTGCTCGCCGTGCCCGTCCAAATGGAGTGCAGACTCGGAGAGCGAAGAGAGAATTGGGAGCAGCGGAAAAAGACATCCACTGTAGTAATTGCACTATGGTCAAAGAAGGTCACTTGAGGTTTCCTGCTACTTTCTTATTTCCTCCTTCTACCACTCGAACTTCCACTGCTGGTTTTTGTCTCCTGGGTTGCACCGCCTCATCTGGGCGTCTGTGCGGCCCTCAGTTGTGCGGTAAGCTGTGATGCACATGTCTGAGTGAGGGTGGTAGATGGTGCCGTCCTGAAAGGAGATGAAGGAGACGGGATGAGAACGAGTGCGAAATTTAGTCCTGTGGAATAATGGGTTCTTAGGTGTATGCTCGCATGAGACGGGGAGAGAGAAAAAGTGTGGATGTGTGTGTTATTGTGGGGACAGCTTACGTTTCTGAACTCCCACACGACACCAGGCGGCTTGAGGTCCTGATCGCGAGGGCAGTGCCTCATCCCGATGGAAGTCTGCCCCTCAAGCACTTCAGCGCACAGCTCTGTCACTGAGTTGAAACGGATCTCCTTCTGAGATGTGTATTCAAAGTACTGGAGCAGGAGAGAGACACATGGTTTAATGTTCTGTATATACAGTATGAATATGTGTTTCTTTGTCATGAGTTTTCATTTTGAAAGCAGTTTGAGAGGCTACCTAACTGGAAAAGTAGGAGTGACTGAGAGATTAAAATCCAGCTTTGCCTCCTTTTCAATTGTTTCCATGCATTCCTCTTTCTACCTTAATCGCTCCTTACTCAGAAATCTTTTTAACAAGCACAATAAAGCAGGTTGGCATCTATTTTTTCTACTAGGATTACACGTTTTTTCCTCTTACTCTGCTGTTGGATAAAGCAGTGTTGCATGGCATGTCTGCGTGTGTGTGTCAAGGGATCTCATCAGTAAAAGATGGGGCCTTGGCCCTCTCAATCAACCAGACGTTTGCACAAACCCGACTCCCCCCCCCCCCTCCCCGGTGTCATTTCAGCATCCTGGCCCATCGGGACAAAAGATGCAACACTCCCTGGGCTACAAGTTAAACAGAAGGTCAAGTAATCATTCATCATATTTCCCCATCCTTTTCTTTTCATCTCATACATCTTTCAGGTGCACCGGGGCCCGTAATGGTCGTTTCTAATAAAAGACTCACTCGGGGCCCCAGTGTCTGGCTTCAAACTTATTTACCCATGCTGTGTCATTCATTCTGCCTGCGAGGCTCATGTATCTTTTAAAATGGAACGTGGTTCTTATGTGGGGCAGAGAAGGGGGAGCGGGAGGGAGGCGGTGAAGGGCCCTCAGGTTTTTGTTTCAGTGGGGGAGCCACTGAAACATTGATTTTCAGTAACACATGGTGCTTTTTGTGACTGGAGACACCTGATGCGGCGCATCAGTGGGGTAATCAGAGATATAAAGCAGGACGGAGATTCACAGAAAGGAGCTCTGCCTATTGTCTGGCTCCAGCATTAAATATACATCCTCACACACAGATAATCTGCTGGTTGCTAAAACCATCCATCACTTGAGTTGGCAGGCATTCAGGATAAAAGTACCTGTGATTCAACTGCAAGATACTTTTAGGTATATATGTGGATGCAATACCAAACCTAGTTTTTCCTTTCATTACATTCAAGTCATACTGGGTGCACCAGCAGAGGGCAATTTTCTGGTGTGAATCAACTGTGGCAGCTCGTTTTAGGGGTTAGCGTAGAGCGTTGACATTTGAAAATACGTCTCCCACTGGGCCAGAGAGAGTTTGTGAGATTGTGACAAGAGACAAGAGGTGCATGAGAGAGAAAGAGAGAGATGGAGCTAAACGAGGTGTGAAATGCTTAACGTACCTGGTTGCCTCCCTGGCCGTGGCAGCCAAAAAGAGAAAGGTGGGCACCTGTGGGACTGTGCTCTGGAGCGTTGTAGTCCAGGCACTCTGAATGAATGCCAGTGCTACGCACCTGGCAGGAAGAGAACAATTAATATAAAAAAATAATGAAATGCTGTGGTTTATTGATTCCTCTGTGGAGTTTCTCTTATTGGTTTTATTCAGGGCAGACTGTGAGGTCAAATACAGGGCAGCACCACTGTGGCTGCTACATTCAGGCTCCAAAATATCACTTCCAAACACAAATTCCTGCTGTTTGCTTATTTTCCACATCAACACACACTTATTAAACAATCAATGTGAAATCGATTTTTAGTTTTTACTCGTCAAACTTTCACATCAAAATGCCAATATTCTACCTCTAAGAAAATGCCATATTTTCAGGTTATGTGCCAGTACGCACACATTTTAGACACCGATACCTTTCCAGATTTTTGACCGATTCCCCCATCACAACTTCAACTTCCCAACCTTTTATGTGAAATATGCGGCAACATGGCGAGGTAGTGGATATCTGGATGTTAAGTCCTGAGACATCTTTCAGGGATGTTTGTTTTTCTTAAGACACAGTGGTTGCGTCTCGGTGGTTGAAATGTAATCATTTTAAAACCCATCACTGAGCCAACCAAGAATTCTGTGTGCAGCATTTAATGGAATACTTCACCAAGTGTCTGGATTATAATGGTCTATAGCTCAGTCCGATAGGCTATAAAAGCCTTTGTTTGTTCTAGTCTAGCCTTCTCACTTTGAACTGCATACACACAGCCTCACACACAGTTTCAGACTCGTAATAGACTGAATTGAGGAAGCAAAACACAACTGCAATGCCATCTTTTATTGCCTTCTATAACTAGGCAGTCGCAAATCAGCATAAGATCAGTGATGAGTGTAAATAAAACACTGATGTTGACCTTTGAGTGAAACAGTATGAATAATTAAATACAGATATGCATAGCAGACACACTCACAGCCCCATGCCAGCCTGCCCTGTCCTCAGGTACGTGTAGGTCAGGGTAGATATTCTTCAGATACCAGTCAAAACTGTTGCATTTCAGCCTCTCCCTCAGCAGCAGCCGCTCTGAGATATCCCCATATGTCTCCTGTAAGGCAAGCACACAATGCATAAATCATCCTTCTTAAGTAGCGAGTGACAATGTGGTTAGATTCGGCTGTTAGGAGAGGATGCTACAGTTTACTAAGTATACTCCTCATCACTTCATCTCCTAGTTTTGACTCTACAACACATGTTGCAAATGTCACATTTTATGGTTTATCTGAAGCATCTAAAATAAAGAAGGCACTCCATAAAAGTAAACATTTATATCCTGCATATGATTGATGAATCCTACAAGTGTAACGTGACAATCAGGAAGGACCAGGAAGCCAACTAACAGGTGATTGATTGGTCTTAGCTAGTATGCATATGTGTTTGCTAAGGCGGGGAACTCCACCTTAAGCAACTCAAAGTACTTTCACACACCTTAAGACCTTCGCCCTGCCTGAGGGTGGAATGTAACAACAGGATCTTGCACACTTAACTTTTCCAGTCATGAGTTTAGTGGGCCAGCCAGTGTTTCAAAATCAGAATACAAAGAAAATGTGGCTGAGACAGAAGGAGGAATGTTGTTTCTCCATCAAACAAACATCAAACAAATAAATAAATAGATAAGTTTAATCCTTTGTGAATTATCTTACAACAGTTAAGCCATTAAATGTACAACTCCAGGATACAAAAATTCATCAAATATTCATGCTGGCTGTTCTTGTGAAAAACAGGCAGGAACAACAACTTACAACCTGAATAAAATAAATCTTTAAGACACAGTGAAGTGGTCGTCAACCTCTCTGAACAAAATAAAAATCCTATGAAGACATTATGTACTCCAAACCAATATTATGGTCTACAGCACTGAGGTCTGTTCACATGTATAATGACAGCAGCGTAATGTATTTGGATCTTGTGATCAGGTTGGGCAGTGCTGTGTTCAATCTCCTCTTGACCAGGTAATTTATTGTTTGATCAAAGATCCCTGATATTAATAATGTATTTTTTTCAGATAGGTGAAACTGAGATACATGAATTTTTGATGGTGCCCAATACCCAGAACCTGAGAGGCACAGCACATGGACCGCATACACACGTGCGCACACCCTCGCACACGTACTCCTGACCCAGTCAGAGAGATGTTTCATCAGTTGACACCTCGACATTTGAATAATATCATAGGAAATCTAACATCAAAGATAAGCCAATCTCTGTACCATATTAACATGGTGTAACATGGCATCACTACAGAGCTTCACTTTAGCACCAGTTGGATTACTGACTAGCACGTAACTTATTAACATAGAGAATGTATTTGTCCAAATATGACTCGGGGAGTATTCATGCAGCAACACAGCAGCAGCAAGTCCAGCTAGACTTTACTGTTTAAAAACTTGTTTCCTCAGATTTATGACTGGCTTACCTTTCTGGCTGGGGGGTTCCTGTTGTAGAAGTGTTGTTTATAAGAGTCCATCCAAACCTCTGCAGCTCGTACAGTATTTTGGAGGAAGTTGGGCCGTGCATATGGGGCCTTCTTGGGGAACACATGGCCCACATGAGAGCAGGGGTGAATCTCTAGACTGCCCCCACACTGCCACACCTGAGGAGATCAAAAGTAAATTCTATATTTTTGTGGATACATAATGCTCTGGGAAAGTGCACCTACTGCTTGTATACATCTATGTTAATATTTATGCGCCCTCTACAAGACTGTATAATCATAAATGTTGAATAATGATTACAGAATGGAAGCCAGGCATGAATTGCTCGATAGCAGCGTTTACATGTTCTTTGTCTCTCCATGTGGCCTGTTACGATCATGTATACACATTATGACAGACAATCAGAAGTTACAAGCACATGTTTATCATTAACCTGGTATAGTGTCAGTTGTAAACAACATATTGAACTGATATATTACAACTGAACTTAGATACTTGAGGTTAACGCTGGTGTTTATGACTTTATCTGTCTTTCAAGTACAACTGACCTGATTTGCAAGTTTCAAATAGCATTTTTTAAACTGACAAGTTCAAAATGAACTAAAATTCTTTGCATCAAGAGTTTTTTGAAATACTGTAAGTCTGCCAGATGGAACTGTTCACAACGCTAACCTTCATTCAGATAAAATGCTAATATTTGTGGCAACTGATGCTATGCTAGAGATTCCCTCTGAGTGACAAAGAAAGCTGTGTGCTCTTCACCTTCATTCGCTTTATGAAAATTCAATCCCTGCTTCCTGTGTGTCATAAGACTGCATTTGAATGCAGCTTTGATATATGGTATCAATTTGCATTGTATAATTGCTTTATCTTTCACCATGGAAAAACAAAAACACAACACCCCTAAAGAATGAAAAGTTGGCACTGAGGTATTTCTTAATACGTGGCTGAGCTATGTTCCAATTACATAGGGCAAAATCATATTGTATATTCATAGCCAAATAGCCATTACATGATAGTCGCTTCCATCTTAATCCGCAAGGCATTTCACGCCGCACTGTATTTTTTTTAGTACTCCAAAAACATAGTTGAAAGTCAATTCACTAAACATAAATTATGCATGGCAAAAAGTCCCAGTGAGAGGCATTTTTATTTCCCCATGCATAACATATCACTCAAAGGAGCAGCCTATTCATCTTCACACTGCATTCACATACACACTATAAATCATACACACACAAACAATTTACTTTGCCCTCCCCCCTTGTATGCTCCTGCTACAAACTCACACGTAGCCTAAAATCTGTGCCAATTTGACTGACGCAAACAAGTGAAAAGTGACACCAATGTCACAACAAGGTATCAGCCAATATCAGGGCTTCAGATGCCATGGTTGACTGTGGTCTGACAATGACATGACATGTCTCTCTCACACACTAACTACCCACTGACTGGTAGCTGTTAGATGGATGAATCAAAGGATGTGAAGCATACGCTAATATAAAAAAAAAGATTCCCTTTGCTAATAGAATAAACCTCAATTCATTAAGTTCATTAAGTTTGACAAGTGACAATTTCATAA
Source organism: Thunnus thynnus (assembly GCF_963924715.1). Taxonomy (NCBI): domain Eukaryota; kingdom Metazoa; phylum Chordata; class Actinopteri; order Scombriformes; family Scombridae; genus Thunnus; species Thunnus thynnus. The sequence continues at coordinate 18,281,697 of NC_089531.1, read as the reverse complement.
CTCTGGTCTCATATGGCTAAGTGATACTGCAGTGGTAAAGCAGTGTCTCTGCACTGTTTGTTCCTAATTGAAGGAGAACTGAACTCACCCTGAAGGAGAGCTCCAGGTTTTCTCCGCCCCACACCTCCATACCCATATCATATGTACCCAGGTACTCAAAGTATGCCTTGCTCACGGCAAATAATCCACCTGCCATGGTAGGAGACCTGAGGAAAAACAGGGAAAATATTTTATTATGGTCATTTTATTAAGGTAAAAGGAATTACATAGTTTACTATAACTATACTATACCATAGCTAATAATCGTGCTTGAGCTGCCGTCTAGTGGTTGGTGTATGCTGCTGACACCCTGTACAATACAGTTCCTCACAATGCAAAATTGTGCAACACAGTCGTTTGGTCGAAAGTATAACAGACCGCAACCAACTGCTGAACCTTTTGACAGTGTATTGATGCTTTTCCTCCATACAAGATTTAATGTGTAGTTTAAAAGTAGTAGCTTCAGTTTGAAGAAGCAGGAAATGTTTCTTTGATTTTCTATTGTTTCCACAAGCAATATGGGTACGACAAAGCAAAGAGGAGGACTGATCAATGGATGATGTTTAAAAGATCAGTCAAGCATTCTTAGGTTGTACTGTAAGTATGTAAGTAATACAGTAAGTAGAATGACAAATTAACAGAGCGCTACATTGGTACGTGCCAATCTGGTAAACCGATCTCCCATGTGAATAGACCTTGTGAAGTATCATACTGTCACCTGATGGGGTCAATGCGCGACTTGCGCCTCTTGCGTTCCACTTCGGGGACCGAGTGCCACTGGAAGGTGAGTCTCCAGTCAAAACCTCCGATCATCGGCTCATCTGTTTGCATGTAAAACTCAAAAGTGTTCCAGTCGATGGTGTCAATAACAGGACACACGATGGTGCTGGCATTCTCACCAATCCTAAACCCACAGCAAGGGTGCAATAACATGCAGAGAGCAGGGAGAGGGGAGAAAATACAAAAAATATGAAAACAGTACTTGCTCTTCAATGATGATATGTATTCATATTACAAGACTCATTTTTTTAATTTTTTCAAAAAAGTTTTACTCATCTAGTTTGGCCAACCCACCTTTCCAGCAGAGGTTCAATCCACCCAGGGACGCACTCACAGTGGCAATCAAGGAATGTCAGTACGTCACCCGTAGCATAAGTGGCACCAATAAGACGTGCCCGGACAAGCCCCTCTCTTTTGTTGGTGCGGATGAGCCGAACACGATCCAGATTACTGATGTAGTCAGCTAGTTGGGATTTCAGGTAACCTATAATTCAGAACACACATGAAAACACAAACATGACCATCATGTGTAACATTAAAGTTATGTATTTATCTGCCCCTCCATGTAACTGCTTTTCTTTAAAGCTGCATTAATCAATTCTTGGCCACAAGAGGTCAGAAAAACACCAAAACAAGCTGAGTTAAACAGCTACTATCAAATCAGTGGCTTAGAAAGTTTTTATGGCTGATGTGTTAGTTAAGCTAACAATTCCCTAATTTCAAATCCAGCAGACACTGAGTAACATTAGCATTCATTTGTTGAGTTGTGAATTTGGCCACCTGATGAATGTAAGTCCAATATTCAATTTTGCTTTTCTCCGTTTGGACTCCACCAACTGCTGACAAAAATATCTCTCTTTAGCTTGCTAGTTGCCCAAATTTGTTCAGCAGCTTGTCCCAGACTTTATTTGTATGGCATTTTGTGCTGGTTGCGTACAGTGACTTTATCAGAGCTTTTTTGCTCGAAACAGATGCCTTCCAAGGCTTGATGTTTGTGGGTTAGACTTGGTGGGCTGCAAAACCAAAACAATAGCTAAAAGAGGCTCAAAAACAACAGAGTTGAGTGATACTTGTCTGCAATACTGACCCTAACCCTTATTCTGTTACAGATTTATCATGTGAGTTGGCTTACTATTAATATAAACATTTTCACTACTTAAAAATACTTGTCACAGTTACAGGAAGTCCAGTATCACATGTGTGTCATGCACACATCTTTTATGCACTAAGGATAATTGAGTCAGTAAAATGCTTGGTATGCTAGGCCCTGTTCAACCAGCTTTCAAACATGAGAGAAAGCCTCTCTGCTCTACAGTCGCTGTCTGTCTGCAGTAACCGTTCTGGTTGGGGAGTGGCATGTCTAGCATTCCATTTGGTCACGGTGGTCAGAGGAGAGGAAATGATGTCATGGCATCTCAGTGCACATTGAAGTCATCTTTATGGTGTAATGTCTCCAATACACAAAGACAGACTAGCTGAGAACGAATACTAATGCCATTAAGACAGACAGACTTTAAGCTACCACTATATCCAGTTTCTGAGACTCAGTAGTATCATTCTCAGAGTTAGCATAGGTCTGCATAAATCAGTCCAAATTCCATTCACCGATGAAGACTGTGAGATGTGGTTGAAAGCTCAGAAGGCGCTAGTAAGTGGACCTTTTGAGTTGAGAATATTTTGTCACCCATGCTGTTCCCATGTTAAGAATGAACTGTGCTCAAGTTCACAGTGTGCAGCTGTATTTAAAACTCATGAATGATATCCAGAACTTCTTGTCTTTTAATTAAATATAAAATGGCCTGGAAATTGGAGGCTGCTATCAAAGCAAAACCTCACATACACACAGGGTGAGACAAGCAAAGGCTAAAGCAGAGACTGACAGGAAATGAGACAAAAAAATTTGACATAACTTTTTCAAGAATTTGCTAATCTAAGATAATGGCTGTAGCAATTTTACCTAATGAAAAACAAGCAACGTCCAATATGTCTAGAAGTAACTCTGACCCCTATTCAATCATTACAGGAATGTGTCCTGTCTTGTTTCCAAACCCATTTTTCTAATTGCTTTCGGAATATATCCAGAGGCATTATCTAGTCACCACTCTGTAGATAGCATCTTAATTCTATATATAGCCCTGTCCTGCCTCACTTGTCCTCTTGTACAGTGCGCTGTCAGTGTGACAAAATCAAAGAACAACTGAGGTTTGGTTTGTGTGCTATACTAATCTGGGCCAAGACAGTCAGTCCTCTTTGTTCTAAGTCTGAAAAACTTCTTTTGTCAGTTTCATTTTTACAGAGACAAAATGACAAATTGGTTTATTTCTTAGTGTAGAGTGTCAGACCTCGGTCACTGTAGTCATCGATTAGGATGATCTCTTTCAACAGGATGGCAGGAGTGGTCTCCAGGACACTGTGAATGGTCCTCAGCAGGGTGGACCAGGCCTCGTTGTAGAAGGCTATGATCACAGAGGTGGTGGGCAGGCGCCGGTACTCAAACTTCTTACTTCGGCATCTGAGGTATGTTCATGGGTGTGGGTGAGGTTGGCGTGAGGAGAGAGACGGAGCTGACATGAGTAATAATACACATGTACAGAACATATAAGTGCATGAATTCATATAAGCAAGAAATATTCCTGCATATGCCCAGAGCAGGTTCAGGAACTAGTGTGGTAGGAGGAGGAGGTGTCTGGTCTTAATCCAGATGGCAGTCATTAAAACCATAAAGACTAAAGAGCAGAAGCAATATGGATGGGGGCGGGGAGGGTATCACACCAATGAGCAACATACCACAGCAGTGCTCGGAGAGAGACCGCAGAAACGTGAGCAAATGGAAACGAAGAGAGCAAACTAGAGAGAGAGAGAGAGAGAGAGGATGAGGAGAGAAAAACAAGATAACAATGAAAGTGATCAAGTTCTTGGAGAATGAACAAAACGTGAGAGCAAAGAGGGTGCCAATTTTTTTTCAGGGACCTCTAGTTTTGTGAATCAGTGACATACTAAACTGAGAGGGTGTAATCACTTCTCTGGAAAAGGTTGAATGACTTCTGGTAGTTTTGTAACAGAGGCCCTTCCCGCAACTATGACACTGTTCGAGTTGGGATGGGAGGAGCGCGGTGTGCTCTTGCATCAGTCACGAGCAATCAAATCAGCTGTTTTCCTTCCCTTCTTTCTAGAGCAATTCACACTGTTGCAGGATGTTTACAGTGCTGCAAATTTCATGGTGAAGAGAGCAGTCAAAACTGCCACAAAATTGGCTCCCAAGAGCTAACTTGTGCAATTATGGGAGTAGGTGCAAAACAGCAACAAGCAACTACGTTAAAATAAATTATCCTGGGAGGACGCAACACATTTGCTTACAGTGCATAAAGCCAAACACAAACAGTAGCACACCTGGGACAGTTTGACACTGGGCAGGGGCACTCACGAACCATTCACCGATATCTGTGAAGGATGCAGTCACACATAACAGTCCGTTATGACTCATTGACTGACTGATTTCTTTGTTGGATGACCGTCAATCACACAGCTACATGTGTGTAGTTATAAAAAAATGTTATTACTCAAACTATCAAAGTCAAACTGGCCAACATATCAAGCGTGAAACAAGTCTGGAAGCTTAAGAATAGGATCTGTTCATGCAAAAATAGCACAGAGTACCACTGTGTTTGTGTTATACACTTCTGTCATGGTACGCACAAGCAGACGACCTAAGCACAAATTCCAGAGTTCCTTGACACCAAAGCTGTACACCACTCGCTCCCTGCTAACACACTCCTGACTGTGTCTCTACCAGCTAAACCAGTCACCAAAACACAAAACGTTAGCAGGCAAGAAAAAAGAAATTGTGCACCTGTCAAAAATGTTACTCTAGCAGCTCAAACACCCATCATGCACTGTTGCAAAGTGACAGCCTGTGTGGGGCCGTGATTCTGTTTTAAAATCTCCCAAAATGTTGCCACAGCATACCAGCATGCTGGGGCCTGATAACGATATCTCTTTTTTGAAACGTTATCTTTAAATGAGCACAGGGTTTGACTTTCAACCTTCCAGGCAGTTTCCCCAGCCCAGCAAGAAGATCAAAGCATTTTATCAGTCAATCTTTGGATATTCAGTCGTCTCGCCAGTAAAATGGTTTATTCCATTTTCACCTTGGCAACCTCTGAGATTCATTTTTCCGTGTCTGTAGTTTAAAGTCAAATTACATAAATAGTTTAGCGTGACATGTTTAATGCCAGTAATTTCAAAAATGTATACTTAAATTGAATCATGAATCCACCACTAAAGCAAATCTGTTCTTTGCTGATGTACTCTGGGGCACAGACAACAGAAACACAATCAAATTATTGTTCCCACCACAGTGATGGATAGCACATCTGGGTTTCATTAGGAGGAGAGCCAGTAAAGGATAAGGCAAAGACGGGAGGAGGAACTACTAATAAAAGACATCGTCATACTCTGTGTTGGACTGCCAACATCACAGAGGCTCAGCTGAGAATAGCTGTGGACAACAGCTCTGGGTGGAATAAAGCCATTGAGGCAGAGAGCTGCTTACACCAGCCTCAATAAGCCCTGCAATGCATTAGGAGAGCCTTCATCCTTGTCTCTTAACTGTCACTGGAAAACTGATTCCAGTAAAGAGCTCAATTTAATCTCTATTGAGTAATTCATCCCTTATACAGTTGTATAATAGTTATCAGCTCCATGCAGTGTTCAAGGCCAGAGATGTGTGTATGTTTTGGCTAGAAACCTCAAAGAAAATAGCAAGCAATCAAAAAAACTTTGTGATTTGCTGAAAAACATTAAGTTAACTAAGGCTGTCCAAGGCACATTAGCCAGTAAGTGATTAATGGGTCATTTCTGTTCATGTTGCCTTTTTGCTCCACTCACTCATTCATCCTGTGATCCTGAATGTGCCGGTGGAGGGAAATCTTGTCGCTGACATAGATGTTGATGGCGTAGCGCTCCACGCTTTCCTGCTCCTGTTTCTTTTCTTCAGGGCTGAGGTTGAGGTGTGTGGCCCGACCCCACTCGCCTAGCGCATTGTTGTCTGGTGATGGCTTAATGTAGAGGGGCCTAGACAGCTGCCCGTAAGCCCCGCTCTCTTCCACGGAGAGCTGTCGCACCATAGGACCGTGTTCGTCATCTTCCTCCTCTTCGGAGGAAGAGGAAGGGAAAGAGGAGCGTGCTAACAGAAGATATCCCAGCCACAGTAGCCAGAGAAGGAAAACAGCCTTGGCCAGCACACCTAGTTTTCGCGAGCAGCGCCCCCTCATGACGGCAAGCCCCGCGGAGGCACCGTGACTGGCTGAGTGTCAGGGTGCCCTACAGGACACAAGCCTCTGGAACACAGAAACAAAGAGACACTGAGTACATGATCATTAAGACATATCACATGTTAGATGCATACAACAGAGAGGGGAGCACAAGATTAATCAAAGCTCTCCCCATTAGGATGAGGTTTAATCAAGTACCAATCCCATTCATAATTAACTGAAGTTATTCACCTTAACACCCAAGAAACATAGTGCTTGCTTCTAAATTCACAAGTGCACTGAGGCTCAAATAGACCAGACCAGCAGTAATCAACACTGACATCATAAATATAAATTGCATGCTCAGGGCTGCATTAAGATGCTCATTAAATACAAATTGCAAAGATAGATGAGGCTAAATTATGGCTTTCAGTTCAGTAATGCGCTGAGAAAACTCAGCCTGCGTTGCACTGCAGTGAGAGATCTGTTAACATGATGAACCTTCAGCACAACTGCACCGTTTTATTCCCACTGCATTCACAATAAATCTTGAATAAAGAGGATTTCTGCCGTGTTGCTGCTGTGTTTCTGAACAAGTTTACAGCTTTTACAGTAATGTCGTGTGAAGTTTCCAATCAGCCGGTTCACGCTTTTTCACGTGTGAAGCATCAAGTCCTTCAGAAAAAAAAACATCGGATGTGATCTTTTGCACAGATGTTTTGCAATGTTCCAAACCTTTAATGGCACAGTGTAAAGCAAGCCCAGCTCTTAGGCTTTCACATTACTTTTACATCAAAGGTTAAACACACTTAAAAATCAGAGTGACAGTACTCAGACTGTCAGTTCTAGGTGAGCCTTGTGTTTAGATATAGAGTAAAAATTAGCCCTTCTGAAACGTTCTTCATTGTAGGATTTCCCCTGAGCCACAAATAGTTGTTGCCCAAAACGTTGGGTGGAATATTTGCACAAGAATATCCTTTTTGCTGTTTTAAAGGATTAGTCTGGGTTTGTAGATACGAGGAAGACAGCAATTTAGACATTTATGTCAGACAGATTGGCTCAGCATGCCAGGATTTGAAAGAGGCTTGCGGTAAAAACAGACCACCTAGCTATGTTGACACAGAAATGAATGTAACCACATAATTGTGTTGCATTAATATTAGAGCAGGGTGCCATTTACAATAGTGCCAGACAGTGACAGACAGGCTTAGCATTAATACTGATGTATATGCACAGATAAATACGCACCGGTACTCCTTTCCCACGCCTTAACATTTGCCATTTCCTAATTCTACCAGAAATTGTTAAATGTTTCAAACGTTTGGCTTTGTGAGAATACTAAGAAATAAAAGTGAAAAGTGTTGTAAGAGAATATAGATTTAGGATATCTTGCAACGTTTCGTTGAGTCACAGGAAACCCAATTTCCACTGGAGTTCTTCAAGGCAGCAGCACAGCCCCTTTCACTCCAGTCTGGGCCCTGGCCAGAGCACTCGGGCGTCCTGAGGTTACAAAATGGAGACGCCTGCAGACAAAACCCCCTTTTATTGGCTTTCCATCACACCTTCCACTCTCTCTGAATCTGATAGCCTTACTCGGGAGCTGTTTGGAATGAGCAGGACGGTACAGAGGGCTTAAGATGCAGCTTAAATCCTGCCCCACTTTTTGGCTAAGTGCGAGTGAAACAAAAAAAAAAGCAGTGGAGGGATAAGATTTGCATTTTCTCCCCCAAGCTGCAAATCTGTGGTGCATGTGTCAAACGCTTCACGCTAACAAGACTTTAAAAAGAGAAATCGTTGCACAGTTAGTATGGAATGAACAGTCTGTGCTGCTTACAATACATCATGGCTCATTTCCTCACCAGTCAGTCAGCAGAGAAAGACAAAAAGCTGCAACGTGTGTTATATCCAATAAGCACCAGTGGAACAGGTTACAAAAACAACAGCCGATAAAGCAAAGCAACTCTCCCCATTAATCAGTTGGTCTTTTATAGTTTCTAAAGGACCCGTAAGACAGGATCGCCAACTCCTCTCAACAATACAAACAGCTCACTGCTGATTACATTTGGTGTATATACTTCTGACAGAGAGTGTTTCTAAGGAGCCTGGTTGTGATGAGTGATGACAGGCTTGAAAAGTTGGATAGAGACTTTTTCATCATTTTTCTTTGATACTCATCCAAATACACCAAACAGACCTGAACTGTGCTATAAAACAGAGAGCTTTGACAAAATGCTGCTTCTTTTTTTCTCGCTTCACTTGAGCGGATAGGATGACAGAAATGCTCCTCCTGAAAGCCAAAGTAAACCTCAGTGTCCATATTTATACTGAATGAAATAGCAATTCCATGACATCAGGCCCTATCTATCGATCATACTTTTATCTTTAAGACATTATCTTTTTGCTTTGTTTTGAGAATTCGTAGGTGTTAAAAGGAAAAGGCGAGATTGAAGAGTGGTAGCAAGCTGTAGTCAAAACACGCAGTTAAGCAACAGGTCTCATCATCTTTCAAACTAAATAAATGTTAGGATCTTAATTTGGCTTACAGTCAGGGAGAGGCTGACAGTTAAGTGCTGAGCTCTCAGTGATAAGTATGCAAAGCAGAGCAGCAGTGACTCAGAGGAATAATGACAAATCTCAACTTTCCAAAGGCATCTATGACAAACGACTGTTGATAGCTTGATAATGACATCTTGTTCATCCTTAAAAACAGCATTATGTCCGTTACCAAACCATTAAGTCACCGCGCCGACAACTGTGTGACTTTACTGATAAACACACAAGGAAGTCAGGAATGTAAATTAAGTTTTAAACCAGATAAGCGCTGCTTTAAAATGCTAACAGTCAAACTATACTTTGAACATAACGTACATGACAGCTACAAAGGCAAAGTTAAATCAAAAAAGAAAATACAAAGTTAGCTTGTTTGCGTGAAATGATTTACCTTGACTACAAGTTACATGTCTCGGAGTTTCTTCGAGGCTGCTAAGGCCGTGGTTTGTCAGCCTGACTGCAGTCGCCTTCCAGTGAAACCTCTGGCTTGCAGATGTCAGCATACCCACATCCTCTCCTCCACGCTGGGCTTCTGACCTGAAAGTTAAGGTAGCCATAGAAACTGCACAGGTTCCGGTAAGTCCTTTCGCAACAAAAGGCTTTTAATTGGGGACACGTAGCGTTTGAGTGACAGTAGAAAGTACAAAGTAGCACAGATTCAATACTTAAAAACAACATAAAGTAAATAAATACATACATTTAGCTTTTTCGCATTCTTCAGGTCCTTCCGTTCGAAAACTATCGCTGTCCTGACTCGTCGTGAAATACAAATAAGGATTAATGCCACTAATGAAATGCCCTTTACTTGGTATTCAGTGTACTGCTTTCATTAGCGTGTTACTTCCTTTTATTATTTCCTCGTCCCACAAAAGAGGTCATTGTACCTTACTTCCGCTGTGGGTTTTTTTTTTCGCCTAGGATGGCGAAGTCATGGCCCGCCCTACTCTGCCTCTGATTGGCTCACCCTGATATTCAAACCCTCACTCTAACCAACCCAACAAACGAAGGTAACGTGTACTAGCCAATCAGAGGCAGAGTAGGGCGGGTCGTGACTTCGCCATCCTAGGAAAGAAAAACTGCCTGCCAGCGTTGGTAGCATTGTCTCTAGTGAGCTTGACGCAGCACTTTAAGCTAGCCTGTTAGCTGTCAAATGTCTGTGTGGCGATTTTCCCTTAGCTATAACTGCAACACCAGCGATTTAAAACGATTTATTCAGTCAGTGTCCACTACTCTGTATCGAGTGGCGACGATAAAGTTTATCTACATGTGTAGCAGAACCAGAAAACTTCCAGGCGTGAGTTTTTGACAACTTTGAAGTGAACAAAAGTTGCGAGAAATTAAGTTTTGATGACGATTGACATGACGATTATCTGACGTGCCTTCGTCACGTTGAATGTAAAAACTGTTGTTTAAAAAGCAGCCACTATGTGTGCGTGCCTTCAAAAGATCCCACCTTGCTGTCACTGTGCGTTGAAGTTCATCCTTTTCTGAGCAAAGCTGTCTGTGAATACTGCCTCATCTCCAGCTATTAAGAATACCGCTGTATGATATTTATGAGCTGAATAACCTTTAGTCTATAACCTGAAAGGTGTCACTGTTTCGTACACTCACTGTCAACAAAGTTAACGTAAAAAAAACTAATACACGTGTACAATATAACACCCAAGATAAATGGACTGTTAACAAAATGTGTTTATTTATACATGCTGATATTGCAACAAATACAACACAAACTACAAGACAGTCAATACAGGAGGCACAATAAGAAAGACTTGTGATTTATTTTCACAGAGCGTGGATCACTCTAATCAAGATCAAAGGCTAAACAAAAAGACATTTTACACAACACCATGTATGGTCATCTATCAGGCAAAAAAGCATAAGAAAATGTGTTTCCCTTTTAATGTACCAAGACTACTGGCTTATTTTTTAATAAGGATATTTAGAATTGGTGTTACATGAATGAAGACTAATCATGTAGCTGCTTGGGATTGAATTTACAAAATTTAAAGTCACAAAGTGCCTTGAATCCTGTTTTCATGTGTGCAAGAATGCTGAAAGGATCTATTCGTCCACCACATGAATAAACAATGTGCCACATACACACACACACAGCCACACAAACAGCCCTTCCTTCTGTGTATTTGCCGTTATAGGCTTGGTTTGTGTTCCATAGTCTCTAGGTCCTGCTCAGGCCGGACCACACTTGCCTAGAGTGTGCAATGCGCTAGTGCAGCCTGTTGTCAGGCAGACACCTGCACCACTTGGTAACTTGCCAATGTCTTTTATTCTTCCCTCTCTTTCCTCCTCCTTTTTCTTCCCCCCAGTTGATACCAATTGACACCTCACTCTGTGAGGCTGATGTGCCCCCATCCGGAACTGAAAAGGGTCCCATTTCTGTGATAAGGATCTGGGGCTTTCACGGATACAAGGAGGGCTCTTGTACAGGTCTTCAACCTTTCCCCTATTCAAACTTTTAATTAGTTTACAGATTCAACATGCCCTAAATCAGTGGCCAAACCCTTTTAATCAATTTTGAATTAAGTACTTATTCCACTGTGAGAGAACAGCAGATTTGCTTGTGCCATTAAAAGCAACTGATTTTCTACTAATCTACATATGGATTTTTGTTAAGACTAAAGCTTAACCCAGCTGGATCATTTGTCAAGAGATGTTTGTCGTTTCTGTCACACTAAGTTTTGTAAAATTAAACAAACCTCATCCTACTTCTTAAGAGGTTTTACTGAAATCCAGAGCAATTTCAATGTTTTTGTCCCTTATAAACAGGTCTGTAGAAGCTCTTGATCTGTTGGTCAGATACCGACTAAGACAGTCACTGCCCCTTATGATAATCTGCATTTGGACTCGGCTCAGCAGCTGCAGAGCTTGTGATTGCGATCTCTCTCATTTGATGGATTTGAAGAACATGAGTCAAGCAGATTTGAAGAACAGCAGCAGTCAGTGTTTGACCCTGTGCCATATAGGCGGTGAAATCAGATGACAACAGTTCAAGTAAACAGCACCACCTAGTGAATGCATGGAGCACATCCCGTCCAATTACACCTCACCCTGCCTCACCGCTTTAAAATGGAAATAACAACCTAATCCAAATTGGTTGCTGGAGTGAACAAATAAGAAGATGGCAGTGCCCTCAAATAGCTTGGTGGTTAAATCCCTCTGGAGCCTGTTTAGGCCCAAACTGACCAGCATTGAGTTCCTGCTCTCTGTCCTGAGTCACCACTACTCTGTCTCTCTCTCTACTCTCCTACAATGTAATATAAAAAATAACATACTAAATATAAGTTACAAATCTACCCTTTTTTAAGACCGATGAACTTTCTTTTTTTGGCATTTGTTTCCCGCTAACGAAAGTCAATTCATTTGAACAAGTCATTTAACCTCTAAAATTAGAAGCACAGAGGTGATATGCATGCTGGGGTTTGTTTAATAGCTGATAGACCTACAGAACAGTGATGTAAGGAATGTATGTCTGGGCCTTTTAGTTCTCTATAACTATATTCAATTACAGCTCAATTCACTTTTGAACTGACTAACTGATGGGCCAACGATTTCATTAGCTGGGTGTCCTTTCTGCTTGATGTTCATTTACTCTGTTCATGCAATAAATCATAGTGAATGGAGGTCACCTTGCAGGACCAGACTTCTTTAATTTAATGGAGATGGATTCTTGCCCACACTCTCCCTTAGCTTATTAGCTCCCCATAGAGCAGAAGACACAATGACCTTCAGCCATAAGAATTGAATATGGTTATCAATTAGCGGTTCTCATAGTGAAGGTTAGGCCTCTCTTTTATAACCTTGGTCACAACATGAGTTAATGGCCTATTATAAGATAGACCAGTCGGATCTCACTCATTGAACTATGTGCGCCTAAGTGGATGGGTGATCATATCTGTCAGCGATGCATCATAATGCCCACAGCACTGGTTAATATTTTATATTTCATCCCTCAGAGGGGTTGGCAAGTCTGCAATCGCTTTTGGAAGTGAGTTTATACATGAGACACGTTGAAAGAAAGAAAAGGCTTTGGACAAACAATCAACAAAAAAGTACATTTTATCTTAATGGCTAAAAGGACGTGATAGATGATGGACACAACTGCAAAAAACAACAACAAAACAGAAAAAATTCTGCTCAGATGCATTGTCAATTTGATGCTTTTCACCTTGTAAGGAGCAAGCATCCACAGTGCGGTACATAAGACAAGCGGCACTCCCCTCTTGATCCTGTGACAGAGACTGCTGCTGTCACTGCTGCTCTGTATGTGTGTGTGTGTGTGTGTGTGTGGTACATTTAAATCAATCTGAGCTTGTGGCTCTTTGTGCAGGACATATTATTTATAACTTAGGTGCATTTTTTGATTCCGGCCTAAACTTTGATTATCACATTAGTAAGCTTGTCCAGTCCTGTTTTGAGCTTCAAGGATGCAGTAATGCCCTTGTTTCCTTGCAGCTAGACTACTGCAACTAGAAATCACTCGATAGCTTCCATCTAACAGAACGCAGTTTCTAGACTTTTAACCAGAAACAAGACAAAAGATTGTGTCACTTGACTCTTAGCATCCCTACACTGGTTACCCATTTATTTTTTCAAGTTCTTCATGGTCAAGCTGGAGTTGCTCTCCCATAGACAAGAACCTGCTGGGTGTTCCCAAAATTACATCTAAGTCTAAAGGGGACCTTTCCTGTTAAAGACCACTGGCTCTGGAATAACCTGCCTGTTCACTATCTTTTTATATATCACTTCTTAAAACTAGTTTTTATTTGACTGGCCTCCAAAACATTTTTATTTTTCTTTTGTTTGACATCTTTTTATTTTTTATACTAATTTGATACATTTTTATCTTGTGTCTGTTTTATGGTTTTCTGCCATATCTTTTATCCCCGCACATTTGTTTGTACTGTTTGTTTTGTGTAAAGCACTTTGTAATATTGGGTTTGAGAAGTGCCATAAAAACTAATTTTATTATTATTGTTAGTTTTTCAGCCAAAGACTAAATGTTGCTTTTATGGGTCTGTATGCTCCTAATCATTTTCTGGTAATTTCCTTCAAAGTTTGCTGGAAAGACTTTTGTAATTTGGTACTAATTAAATGGAAAATAGACATAGTGTTTAAATGATATACTTCTACTTAACCCAAAGAGTCTTATTGTCAGTGCACAACAGATCACTTCACATGCAAAAATGTGAAATTTGACTACAGGCAAATACACAATTCAACATATACATTCAATATAACATTTGCATCAATAAAATAATACAAAATTAGTATTTTGGGGGGATTTAAATGAGCAGTTCTTTCAAGTAAATGATTAGGAAAATATAGACCTGTAAAATAAATAATAGGTGAATGACAAAAGAAATGGGTAGTTGCAGCAACATAAAGTGCAATAAAGTATGCTCATATTTGTAAGCATATGTAGGCTACAGAAACTATGTAAATAATGTAAACACTTTATAAAACTTTAAATTTGAAGTGACTAAAGCACCAGTCACTATTGCAAAAGTTGCTACAAAGTTGAGTCATATTCTATGGAGCCCCCCTGGGGTTAGCTGAGAAAAAGAAAAGATCCATGTGTAAATCTATACCATCTATTTTGGTTTAGAGATCTGTGTGCATGGTTTATAAACTGCTCTCAGACTCATAATCCGTGCCTTGGAATCATGAATCCATGATAAAAATCATAATCCAATTATAGTTACTATTTCAAAGTTTTTATTATTTTAAACAATGATGTAGTTGGTAATTTAAGGGCTCTGTAATATCTGACTGTTTGTAAGTTAGCAGCAAACATTTTAAATATTGTATGTTTCTGTCAAGCACCCTTTGGTCAGTTTCAGCATGTGATCACTATTCTATATTGTTGTTGTGGATGGTTTGGCCTTTTTGGAGTGCTATTAGTTGTCTCGTGACATATCAAAGAGCTGTTTGCCAGATCTCTTTTGTTGCTGACAAATGCTGCTAATTCAGTGTGGGTTCCTCTGAAAGCAGTGAGGAAAAAGCTTTACTTTAGTTTACTTTAGCGTAAACATGACATAAAGCTTTTTGTGCAACTTTGTTCTTTATCTGCTCTAAAATAAGAATTGTGGTCGTTAAGGTCAGTGTGCTGAGCTGCATTCTCCCTGCATGCTAATTGTGTATAGAGAAGAGTCTGATCATGGAGGACAAGTGTCTCTTTCTCTAGAATGGTTGCTAACTGAGGCTGACTGTGTGTGTGTGTGCTTGTGTTTTTTGTTGTAGTGTGTATGCTGGATGTCCATACCAAGGTTGCAGGACAAAGCACCATCCACTTGTTAATGCATTTGAAGTAGACCTGGAGAAGAAAGTATCATCAGCATTACAGAGAGAGGGTGGAGAAAGAGACGAGATGAGAGGGAGGGAGAGGAGGAGGAGCAGGAGGGGGGGATTGTCTATGTGCCAATCAGCCCACTCAGCAGTCAGTCCTCGCCAGCCAGGGGGCCCGATGGGAGTGTCTAAAAGACACACACGCACACACACACACACAAAAATACACACACATCCACCTCCTCATTTTTCTCCAATCTCTCATCCAGCACCAGACTCCCCAGGCCTGTCCCTCCGTCGTCAAGGCAACGCATCACATTCAATCCAGTGAGCATCTAACTTGTTTGTTTCACTTCTGATTCACAATTGAATCAGATGGATAGGGTGGCAAGAAAGAGACACATGGAGGGGGAGAGTGTGGGAGGGGGGGGGGGGGGGGGGGGGGGGACAGAAAAGGGTGTGAGAGAAAATGAAGGAGAGTAGGGTGGCATGCAAACGAAGCTGCTGAGACAGAACAGGAACAAAGTTCTGAGTCCCAGGCAGAACGCCAGGTCTGCTCCTTTGAAACAGGATCTGTTGAGAAATGAGCACAACTGTCAAATTGCTATAATTGGCTCCTTCTTAAATGAGTGTGACAGCTGCTGATGGTTTTCTCTGGGGGGGTTGTGATAAAGATTCTTTTCTCTCACTCTTTTTCTTTTGGGACATTGTTTGGGTAGCAAATGTCGGAAGGATTGGTGGACTGGAAGAATGAGCTGTTCATCAATCAACCTCATTTGTAGGGAAACGGTGTAATATTTGTAATTAGAAACAAGACAGATAATCATCATAGGGAATTATGGCACAGCTGCCAAAGATAAAAGTGCATGTCTAGACTTTAAATAACGATGGTATTTGCTATTGCTTAGGCTTCAAAGGAAGTCTCACATCAGGCAAATACGTATCTGCCCTTATTTGATGGACTTAATTTCAATTCAAAATATTTACATCATAATAGATTTAGATGTGAAATGCATGGAGATTGTTTATCTGAGGTAGTTGGTAAAACAAAGGGATTGTGTCAGCAAGGTCAAACCAATCAGCAGTTAAGTGCAGTGGAAGAGTGATTTTCAATCATGGGGTAAACACAGAAACACAATTCCCTCCATCCCAGCTGTGAGCACAAGGACACACGGGTGCAGAGATGCACACATGCAGGCACACATGTAGGTAAACAGAACTATAACCCACATCAGGCTATCAGTCCAGTTGTATGAATCAAAGCCAGACGACATGGGGACCTACTGATGGGGCCCCTGCTGAGCTCTGGGGCCCTTGTCTCCCTCTGTTTGCTCCTGATAACACTGCTGGAATTGTTCCTCAGCCACCCTTCACATTAATCAATAGCCCTGGGACAACACGATTGTTCATAGCCGTTCGCACAGTGCTGCTTTCATGGCCGCTAGCCTCATAAAAACATCCTCACCCCACCAGCAAATAATGTATATCATCAGCGGCTGCGGCACCAAAGTCCTGCTCCCAAATGAGCGACTGGCAACTGCCGGCGCATGACTGAGGATTTTTAAAATCTTCCTTTCCACTCCGGTTGTAACAGCCATCACACTGCAGCTTCATATCAGGCTTAGATTCCTGAAAATATCTTTGCCGATTTACAATTTACAACTTTGTGTACTTTTTCTTAAGATGTGTGTATGCTTTGTACCCATAAAGGATGAGTTCAAACTGCTTCTTTTGTGAGGTTGGACATTCTGCGAGGTGAATCTTTTCCTTTGAGAAAAGCGTTAAAAGCCATGCTAGCGGCTGTATGAGGCTATGCTTAGTCACAGTGGTGCTTTGAGCTAAATGCTTACACAAGTAGGGCTGCAACTAATGATTATATTCATTATTGATTGATTAATCTGTTGATTATTCTCTTGACGATTAGTTGTTTGTTCTATAAAATGTCAGAAAATGGTAAAAAAAAAAAAAAAAAATGTTGATCACGGTTTTCCTCATGACATCCTCAAATGCTTTGTCCCGTCCAATTGTCCGCAACCCAAAAATATTCAGTTTACTATCATAGAAGAGTAAAGAAACCAGAAAATGTTCACATTTGAGAAGCTGGATTAGGAGAATTTGGACTTTTTTTCTCTTAAAGAATGATTCAAAACAATTAATCGATTACCAAACGAGCGGCCATTAATTTAACAGTTGGCAACTAATCGATTGATTGACTAATCGTCACAGCTCTAAACACTAGCATGGCATCAC
Organism: Thunnus thynnus; assembly: GCF_963924715.1. Classification (NCBI taxonomy): domain Eukaryota; kingdom Metazoa; phylum Chordata; class Actinopteri; order Scombriformes; family Scombridae; genus Thunnus; species Thunnus thynnus. Next base: position 18,264,520 of record NC_089531.1, on the reverse strand, counting down.
GCTCACAATGACAGTGTTAACATACTGATGTTTAGCAGCTGTAAAGTTTACCATGTTCACCAGCTTAGTTTAGCTTGTTAGTATGTTAAGTTTTGCTAATTAGCACTAAACACAAAGTGCAGCGGAGCTCATTGGAATATCATTAGTTTGCAGGTATGTGGTTATAAAGCAAAGTAGAGGAAAAATTCTAATTTTTATTTGATGATGTGCAAGAGGAAAACTAATAGTGCCATACATAGTGCCATGGCTAAACAATTTTTGATAAAGGAATGGAAATTTGTGTTGTGATAGTAAATTAAAATAAAAACCTAATTTTTGCCCTCCAGATCTTGTAGAACCTGAGCGAATTAAATTCACATTTCACCGATATATTACAGTCATTATCTCTTTCACTAGAAAAAATAGGCTCTGTAGAAACACATTATCTTAAGCAGTCAGGAAATGCAGCCATTCATCATTTCAGCTTGTGTCCTCATAACCTATTTCAAAGCTCTGCCCCTTTAAAGAACAACCTCATAATTAGCCTCACATCATTTCTGAGTGAATCTGACAGGGTGTCAACATTTACGCATTCCCCGTCGCATCTGGTGTAATTTCCCTCATTGAATGTGCATCGCAGCCCTTTTACAACCAAGCAAGGATTACTGTACTGCATGTGCAAGAATGCTTGATTCATGTCCACCCTGCGGGGGACCTTTTTATCCTTTAAAGTTCTGAGTGAATTCCAAATGAATGAATAAACCACAATGACTGTGTGCCGGTGGGAGATTGGAGCTGAAAGTGAACACCTGTCACTGTCAGCAGTCTGCAGCTCACTGCCCAATGACTGGCTGATTCACAGAAGGTCACCTTGTGTCTGTAGGACCTAAGCAGAGGACTGGCAGCTGATAACTCAGCACTGGACTATAGGTTACTCCCACTGAGGATAGAGAGGGGGACACTTATCATAACTGACCTCTATCTACTGTCAACCAAAGATTCGTTTCTCAGCCTTTTGAAGCTTGTATCAGTCGGGCTGTCCTCTGTTTCTCCTCCTCTATCCTGTCTGCTACGTCAGGAACTTTTGGTCTGTTTTTACATTTCATCTATTTTTTTACTACGTCGCCTGTTTTTCAGTTTTTTAATTATTTTTCTAACACTCCTTGTTTTGATTTCTATTTCCTCTACCTCTCTGACTGTCGTCAGAGCGTCTCTGAATGGTAACTTTCCATTTTTGGCTGGACCGCAGCAGGCCAGCCCTATAAACGCAAAAGCCTGACTGACCAAGTGACCGTCTGAGTAATGAAGTTACACCATTAAAAAAATTAAAAGCCCTCTAGCATTTCGTACACGGTCCAGCCATATACTACATTTTGACCTAGTCTTTTTATACGAGTTAAGCTTTTCTTTCCACCTCACCCATAGAAATTGTGATGTTACTTGACTTGGACTCTTTCTTTCCCTGCCTGTCTATGGCTAGACAGGCCCACACACACACACACACCATGTACACACCATGCACACACACACACCATGAGCCATTGGGCTGGAACAGTGGCACTCATGGAAGCTGACATGGTGTAAAACAGTGGTCACCCAATCCAACACTGTAAATGAGAAAAAGCATTTCCTTCTGAGGCAGTTTCTCTCCATCAGCGGATGCAATTCTGCTGCGAATATGAGATCCAAAAGACAAACTTAAATTTGTATTTACTTCGCATATTGCTTCTGCCTGAGAAATAAAGTTCAAGTCTATTTATTTTGTTTGCAAAGAGACACCCGCTGGAAAAGCAGCATGATTTTTTAAAAATCCGCTTCCCCGTAAGTAAAGAAAGCATACAATGGATTTCACCTCAGGCGCCGACACAATGATGAAATACAGGATTTCATTCAAATCACAAGCAAATTCCCCCACAAACTACCGGCCATCGGCCCGTTGAGGCTTAGCATATGTTGACATTTGCATTATCAAAGTCACACTCCAACAGCTTACAAGTGCTTCCACGCGCATCACAAAATGTCTGACTGCCTGTTCCTGCAATACGGCTCAGTGGATTTACAGGAAATCTGTGATCCGAATCTCTCCATCAACTCAATGAACCTTTCAAGGGCATTCCCCAGTGCAAGCGCCCACACGCATACACATGCAGACAACCATGTACATGCAACCGACACATCAACATACAGACATAATATGTACACTGGGTAGATTAAATTGTGTAAATACTTAATGACAAAGGCTTTTTAATTTGAAGAAACTAAATCCCCATCGTACTGCAATGAAGGTGATTCATACAAGGTTGGATGTGAGTTAGCATTTGTCAACTGCTGATATAACACAGACCAACTGGATATGCAGTTTGTATTTGACATCATACATTTCAAGACTGGTCCCCAAATTAATACACCTGAAACTTTGTGTTAATTTGCTTCCTCTTGACGACCTCTCATGTTGCTTTGACAAGCTCACATATCAAAGTTTGCATTCAACCGCATGTGACCCACTTTTGTAGCAGCGTTTACAAATTCTCATTTAGTTACTGTAGCATCTCTTTCCATTATGTTTTTATTTTCTCTGTCACCTGTAGGAGGGAAAGATCTATACCGCACCACAGAAGAAGGCACACATTGTGATGCTGGTAACGGTTGTTTTGTGTGCTGACTCTGCAGTGGGTGAAAATGTCTCTTATTCATTCTCAAACTGCTTATTTTGTTTCAGCGTGACTAGGACTGTATCCTTGTATGTATTGAGATTTTTTTTGTTTGTGGGTAAGCAGATTCACATATAAAATCTTCATGAACATAGGGACAACAAAAAAAAAAACCCTGAAATGAGGAGACCAGACTCTTCTTGCTGCACTATAACTACTAAAAACACCACACCACGCCTCTGGGATACTTGAAGAACATGTTTTATCTCTTAGAGTTTTTCTGATACATACAACCTCAGTGACATCCACCATCAGATATCAAGCATTATTCATAACTTTTTTGCCGAACACTTGGGCAAAGTTTTTGTTTCTATATTGACTGATGTGTCACTGTCACTCCTTGTCTGAAACTCTGTGAAAAGTGGCAGCTGTCTCTGAAGTGCCAGTTTTAATAAATCATCCCCAGTCAGTCTATTCTCCACTCTCGCCCTCCCTATCCTCTTCCTCTCTAGCTTTCACGACTTATCTAAGCCTGCCTTTCCCTCCGCGCCGCTCTCTATCTCTGTTTTGCCATTCTTTTTCTTTCCCTTCCCTTTCCCTTTTCTGCTCGCCTGTCTTTATGTCTCCCAGCTGCCAATCTCTTCGTCCCTCTCCTACCATCTCTAACTCCCCCGCTTTAATACTCAGCTTCCTTTTCCCTCTCTCTCTCTCACTTTCTTTCTCGCTCTTTTCCGGTTTCCCTTCAGAAGCTCTTATCATTTCTAAGTTGCTCAAAAAGAGCCACTTCCTCTGTCATTTCCCCCGGGAGTGCTGGGACATTGAGCCCGTTCTCAAAGCTCAGGGCCCTTGGATGGAGTCGAGCACTGTGGGTTCCTCACTCTTTGTAAAGTGGTGGCAGAGGTAAGGTATAATTAATGGAGGAGAAGCTCTCCCTCGCTCACTCTCGCTTTTCTCCAGCATGTTTTCTTTGCTCTTATTGCCCATATGCTCCCAGTTACTCCTCCTCAGGCCATCTTTCCCTCTGTAATAGGCGCCACAGCACAGAATGCATTATGACCTTGTGAGTGTGAATGGGCCTACAACCACTGGAATAGACTGAGGAATTGATTACACCGCCATATACGCTATCTCGTAAATGAGCCCCATGTATATCGGCGATCCGTCATCACAGTGCGCAAGCCTGACTTTATGAGGCCTTGGTGTCCACTCTTTGTCTTTGACTACATTTAATATGCTGTAATTGATTATGAGCATCCAACCATATTATCGTTTATTCCTTTGTCTATACCTGCACTTCAGCATGAATGACTGCACATAAATAATAGTTTATTAGCCCAGAAATGCAGCAGAATTGATGATTAAAAAGAGTTGTGTTATGTCTCTTTTTCTCACTTTATTGTTCCATCTGTAATTTTATTTTGTCTCTTGTTCAGAGGACAACGCCCGACAGCATGTCTTTTAACCTGGTGGCATGACATTGAGCCTAGAGTGCCTGCCATGTCACATGCTACACACACATCCAATTTAACAGAAAGTGACAAGACACCTGTAACAAGAGGACTTGGCTCTCGGCTCCCTCCCACTCCCAACCCTTCCTTCAGACTCTCTCTTCATCTCCCCCCGCTGCGAACTGAATAAATTCCTTGATATTGTTGCTGTAGCATTACCATACGCACTAGGCCGTTAGAAGCAGAGATTAAACTGCAGCAGCAAGGGGGATACTCTCTCTTTCTCAATCTGTAACTGCTGATTGCAGACACCAAGTGCACTGGTGTGGAAAAATATGCGGCACAGCAAATCCTTGTTAAGACCTAGCAATCTGTTAGATCTCAGACTGATGTGTCCTGCTCACTTCTCTGGGTATAATATGCAAATGTTTCTTTTAGCTAATTAGGTGCTTTACAAGGTCAGGCATTTGTTAGCATGGGGTTTTAGGTATAAATTGTTAATTTATGGACAGCGGAGCTAGGGAGAGAATACGGAGTATCAAGGGCAGAATTCGCTCAATTATTATGTAATTAAAGGAATACTTATACATTTTAGGATATACTCTCATTCGCTTTCTTGAAGAAAGTTAGTTGTGAAGATTGATAGCACACCCCTGTCTGTACAGCTTGTTTAGCTTAGCTTGGAATTAAGACTGGGAACAGGGGGCAAAGGTTGCCTGGCTCTGTCCAAAGGTAACATCCACCTACAAACATTTCTAAAGCTCACTCATGAACACATTATATCTTGTTTATTTAATCCATATAAAAACTAAGTTGTGGTGTTAACCTCCTTCAAAACCACAAATGATCATTTCCACGGATTAAACAAACAAGATGTTAATTAGTAAGCTTTAGAGATGCGGTAGGCAGAGCCAGGAGAGCTGTTTCCCTGTTTTCTGTCGTCATGCTATGCTAAGCTAATCAGCTGCTGGCTGTAGCTTATTTACCGCATAGGAATGAGAGTGGTATTGATCTTCTCATCCAATTCTCGACAAGAAAGCGAACAAGTGTATTTTCCAGAACACTGAGCTAATTTAGTTATCCTTTGCATTCAAAATGTCAACTGTAAACATCCAAACAAAGTGGAAAAGGAAACTTTAAACTGCAAAGAAGTTCCCCTGAATTGGTTATGGTTCATTTTGGAGTCCATGAAAAGATGTAAACCAATCATAATGTCATGACAATTTTTTATGATTTTTCTTAAGGTTGGACAAGGCTAAGATCTGATCATGGAACACTCCAGGAGGGATGTCACAAATATATTGGGAGGCGCTTGGGGCTGTGTACTACTAGTAAATAAATAATATTGCTTCTGAGGCATCTGCACCAACGCAGGGTAAACACAGTCAGCCAATATCAGCTCACACAGCATTCAGCACACAGCCTCCTTTCAATCCCTCTGGTAAACAATCCCGGTGGAGGGAGATTGAAAACAGCAAGCATCCGCACCCGGATTTACATTCCAATCAAGTGACACTCCTGTCAGAAAATGGCTTTATAAAGCTTACACACACACACTCACACACACTCCATTATTACAAAGATGCACACATACAAAACAAGCACACCTGAGGTGCACAAACACATCCACTTCTCCTCACCCCACCGTCACACAGACACATACATTCACACACTGGTTTCTGGCCAAGTCTGAGTCACTGGAGCAACAATGCAAGGTGAACGGTCTCATCTGGTAGCAGAAAGCGTCACATGTCTGTCTTCTTCCCTACTCCCCCCGGTTCACTCATATCTCCTCTTGTTATTGAGATAAGAACAAAGACAAATGCTATCTCGTGTCACTTTCTAACCTCTTCATCTGTTCTGTATGATTGGAACCCGGGGGAAGACAAGGAAGCATTTAAAGGTGCTCAGAGATCCAGTGTGTGCCTCCCCAGCACCTGCCCGCCTCTCCCAGAGGTACATCACTGTTGACCTTGTCAGGAGCTATTGCTTCATGATGATGTTTGCTCCCTGGGAAAGTCAGATGTACTGCTTCATTTGGTGCAAGTCAAAGCTAATTAAAAACCCATTTGACTTGCCTTGTGTTTAGAGTTTCAAAAGAATAATAATCCTCAGGGGTGCTAACTTAGCTTTAAATGTCACAGTGCAAATGTCACCGGGGACTTGTTCTCTTGGGGCTGCAGATAAGTTTTATAAGATATGAGGGGAGTTTTTCCTTGCCACTGTCACCAAGTGCTTGCTCACTGGGGAATGTTGGGTCTCTGTAAATTAAATAGGAAGGTCTAGACCTGCTCTATGTGAAAAGTGTCCTGAGATCATTTCGGTTGTGATTTAGCGCTATATTAATAAAACTGACTAAATTGACCTGAAACAAGTTTTAAATCTAAACTGAGAACACTGAGCACATTGCATTAAAGTCCAAAACAAATCATCCTTGACCCTGTTATCATTACACACACAACAGAACTGACAATATATTTTAATAAATTACTTTATTATTTTTTATATATGAGATAGAACAATATACTGATTTGGAAAAGTACAGTGAATGACATTGTTAAGGCACAAGCTAGCTGTAAAGTGAAGAGCAGGGTCGGCAGGTACGCAGCTGGTGGGATCCATCTGTTCTGGGAGCTGCGGTGGGCAGACAGAGAGGCAGACAGGCTGCACCACTGGCTGCAACACAAGACACGAGCGGGGAGGAGAGGCAGGACCCATGTCCTGTGTTGCAGCCCCTGGCCCAGCCAACAGGTCACCTTCAGCTCAGGCCGGCAACAGCTGATCCACTGTGAAAAGGAAGAGAGGGAGACACAGAGGAAGGAAATGAGGGAGGATGGGAGGGGGAGAAAGAGAGATACAGTCAATTACAATAGATTCTGTGTGTGTGAAAGAGAGGGTGCAGATGGGAGAAAATGAGAGGAGAGTGACAGAGTGGTGGGACTAGAGACGGGGGATGGGGGAGGAAAATGAACGAGTACGGGTAATAGAATGACGGAAAATACTAATGGAGAGCGAATGAGAGCGAGAAAGGGAGCGCCAAAAGGGCGATGCACCTACACAGACACCACATTCATCACCTGGCCAATGAAAATAGCCTTTTTCACCTTGTGAAGAGGGGGGTTGGCCTTCCCAGCTATCTCATATCCACACCGCCTGACACCCAGAGAAAAACGCTCCTCTGGCCCAAATTGCCTGACTAGAAGGTTAATGACTACTAGTGCCAGGGGTCCACAGAAAAAGATCTGTCTGCAATGTCCTTATATGGAAGCTCTGTGGCGAAGTTGAAGCTTGTCATTGGAAATAAATGTAATTATTATTATAGTGGTGCATTGCACACTGAGAAGAAAGAAGATTTATTGGGGTGATTTGGGGGTAAAAATTTGAGATGTGTGCTGGCAAACTGTTGTTTATGCTGTCCATTGGTCTCACAGGGAAACAGTTTGTCATTAAAGAGGTAGAAGGCACACAATCAATTCCCAAACTACTGCCAAGCCTGTTATTCTCCCTCATTTTCTTCTCATCTTTCTTGGGGAGTCTGCAAAGTAACAGGCATTAAAAGGTCATAGCTGAGTGAACTCTAAGCTGCATGTATCACAAACAAAGGTCTGAAAATGTCATGGCTTTGCAGACATGTCCTTGTATCTGCATAAAGGAATATCAACAGGCAAAACAGCAAAAATAGTTTTTCCTGTGACATTTACCCCAGATTTGTGATATACGGTATTCCTGTCAGGTTTGTTCTCCAATCTCCCAGTCCTTTCAAAGATGCTTACATCAGCCTCACTGGTTCAACCAGACTTTTGCTTTTGTGATGCAGTACGGTTAGACAATTACATGAGTATCTTTTTCTCGCCTAGTTCCTTGTATGAAAATGGGTCCAACCTAGATTTGAGACTACAGGGATATGAACTCAGAGGACAGATGAAAGGAGCTGAAGGACGAAGCAAGCAAAAAAAGAAAGCATAGGGGAGCCGAGGGCAAAATTCAAGTCATTTAACCCCTTTTTTTCTCCTGTTTTTTGAATAAGACGGTTGTAAAAGAGAACACATATGAATGCAGTTGGGATTTTGAATAGGTTTTGGGTCAGAATGAAGTCTTTGGAAGCTTGAAAGGTATCAATGTCAGCTAGAATTGCAATGGGAGAGAGAAAAGGCTTCCAAACACTGATCCTTTGAGATATGCTGTCAGGAATAGATGATCTCCTACATCAACTACATGAGGCATAACCAGGCATTGGCACCTTTTGTCACACTGCATCCCTACTTTCATACAGGACATGTGACAAAATCAGAGACTAATAATGGATGGCATACTGCAGGAAACTGCTCAAGGCAACTTGGCTGTAGCGAGAAAGAGGCCACCCAGATTCTACATTTAATCGTTTACGTGAATTGCCTTTCATTACCGCTACAACAATGGGTTTTGACAGAGCTGAAATTACTTTGCCAGACAAAATGCCGCAGACTCAGTGTGCAATTAATGGGACTTATAATTGAAGTATTGATGTTGAGTAATAAAGTACTATGTCCCACTTATTCTCCATAATCAGGACAATGATCACACAGAGTGTAATGGATACGTGCCCAGCATCCCTTTACCAAAACCTTATCATTTGAAAGGATCCTCCCCTATTCAAAGATCTACACAATAGATGACTCAACAATGGTGCATTGTGCCAGCCGTGACAATGGTGTGGCTCCTCTGATCAGTACGTGATATGGTGGTAGAATTATAGGTTGCTGGCAGATCACAGGGAATTAGACCATGATGACAGAACTGCACGTAATGTTATTCCTGAATTCAAAAGGAAATAGTTTGAGGAAACAAACGATAATCAGCATTCCAGATCCGCACATTTACATAATTCCAGAGCCCCTATCTTGCCCCAGCTCCATCTGTAGTTTATGTTCATTAATATCACTCTTGTATGAACTTGTTCATGATGAGACAGATATGAGGGCTTGTGGAAAAAAATACAGATGTCAAATTACTCATGGCAATTACTCAGGCGGTTCATTATATCACATTAGGCAAAACACATCACTGGTTCCATCCATAATGTCACAGCAATGACAGTAAAAATAAAACTTCATGTTCTCATGTATGCATTAATTTGCATGTGTTATATGTGTACATCAAATATGCCTGTATGCTTGAGGTCCTTGAGCCTGCAGATTGGCTCTGCTTCAATCAGTTAGCTGTCTGGGCTTTGACTTAAGAGGGAAAAGAAAAGTCCTGTCTGGCAGCCCCTTTGGGTGTGAAGCTTTGAGTCCATTCATTTTACTAAGCAAGGCAGCAGTGAGCTAACAAGCAGGCACCAGAATCACTGCAACAAGATTGAACTCTTCACTATAAAGCCTGACATCGCAAGACAACTTGATCTCGGATTCATCAGATCATCGATCACACATTAAAGTAATCTGTCAAACACAGCAGTGGAACATTCCCATTATGTCGATTCAAAGCTAATGTGCAAAGAGGCTTACCAATAGTCACTTTACCGTGAAAGTTATGTAAGCCTTTCAGTGCTTTCCAGGGCATATCTTTCAAAATGAAATTATTATGAAAGGCATATAATGGGAGAAGGCTGTACTATTCCTCTCTTTGTCATTCTCCAGGGATACACAACATTTTAGAGACCTTTGCTGCTCCCTGTCCTTGGTGTCTTGTGAATGAGCCACTGTTCTCTTGGGTTCTGGATGCCGGGATCATCCTGATCCAAACAAACACTGTTTGTAGAACTAACATCTTTGTTCTCCTCAACCTGATTATGCATGGTGTAGCAAAGTAGCCTGTACCAGCAGCTCTGCTTCCCAAGCACACACACCAACCAGAGCACATACAGTGGGGTCCAAAAATCTGAGATCACTCTCCCATTCAGTACATGTGTCCACTGCTCTCATTGCCTAAAATTGGATTTTAACACTGAGATTTTTAAAGAATTTTGCTCCAAGGCATTGGTTAAAAAAGTGTTAAAAGAAGAATAAGAAACAAGGTCGAATAACCAGATCACCTCCTTTTGAGATTTCACATATTCCTCCATCAAGAAGTAGGTCCGGGAAGTTTTTGTTGAAAATAGAAAAATGAAGTCTCTTGGCTTGTACATGTGCAGCTTCCAGTAAGAGTTGAGTGACTCAGCCCTCTTCACAAATAATCTCCGTGGAAGGAGTAAACACTTCAAATCACAAATGTTGAATATAAAATTACATTTATCTCACAGAGTAGCTTTGTGAAACAGCATTTCAAAAGCATCAGACTGCTGATTGTGAATGTATTAGAACTTGAGAGCTGTTGTCCTTGAAATAATGTGTGTGTGAGAAGCTAATGTAAAGACAACTTCCAACCTGCGCACAGAAAAAATTATTGTGAGCAAATGATGCTGTGACCTTGGTCTTCCCTTACGCTGTGTTGCATCAGACTATTCATCCACATTGTGATTCAAAGAATGACTGAATGCATCACAAGCTCTGGGGGTGCTTGAAGAGTGCTTACTCTCTAAATGATGCATAAAAGGATAAATGCTTAATAGCTATAATAAGGTGCAAAGGTTTTGAAAATTTAGCCATACAACTACAGTACATGTCCACACACGCACACACACGCACAAACATGCATGTTTGCATTGAGAAACCAACATAAAGATTGAATCACTAGATGCTAAAGCGCAATACACAAGCAACACTCTGGCAAGGCTGCATTAACAAGATGTTTACAGGCAAAGGAATAAAACAGATGCAGTCAGTTATCAGGATACAGCATTAAAACTGACAAATTGAGTGACCTTATCAATATTAATTCAAATGGTTAATTACACTCATTACAGAATACAGACTGTTAAACTCAGCGATGTTCCAGCGAGAGATGTGTGAAGTGCTGCAGGAGAATGACCCCGGATAACAGCTGCAGACAAATGCATGTCTGCGATTCACATCAGTATGCAGGAGAAAGCTGATTGAAGTGGACCCTTGAGTTGATATTGCTGCATGAACTGCAAGAAGTCATCACAAAGATGTACAACATGCCGCAACTGACTGTAATCACACATGTGCATACACTTAAGCACACACACACACACACACACACACAAACACACACACAGCAGTGCAGCACATTGTGCCTTTTCTCCTGAGCTTTCTCAGCACTATTGGAGTTGGTGTTGCGTTTCAGAAGCTGGCTCGATGGCTGCTGCTAGGATTGGCTGTTCCCTGCAGATGCTGACAGGACACTTTGGGATGTCTCTGCTCCCCTGTGAGGTCCTCCATAGGTGAAAGGAGAGTCCTGCTGGCACCCGACCTGTTTTTTCCACAGCACAATGCAGACAGGTGTGGTGACCCAGGTTGTGCATTAATACTGTCAGGGCGGCAGGTTTCATCCTCTGAGTGAGTCAGTATAGAGCACAACACTAATCAGACAATCGGGGGTTTAAATCCCCACTGGTGAAACAGATTCTAAAAATGTGCACAACTGTGGACTTTCTAATGTTTGTTGAAACACATTTCCTCAAATTTCCAGGCAGCCTTCAAAGACTACAATATTGCCTGGTAGTTACGTGATGGCTCTCCATGGACTTAAGGTTTTCTGTGCCCTGTAGGAAAATTAGGTTCATTTATAACAGTGTGCGGATCAGTGGGAAAGTATTCTACAAGTCTTTTATCATTCAGGCTGCAATTTTGACTCATCACAGTAACAACACTCATTTGTACCAATTTACTGCGAGATCTCAGAATCAGTGAAGAGGAAAGCGTGGTGCTTACCTTTCCATCGCAGTCCCTTTTTCATTTCAGCAGCACGGCAGTAAAGACGGGATGAGGATGTGATCGCACTTTGAGCACCATATCAACCTTTCTCTGCCTGCCTGCCTGTCTGTCTCCCTGTATGACTCGCCCCCGGTCGGAATCGCAAGTCAATTTAGTCCCGGTAGTGGAGGAAAATCCGTTTATCCGCGGACTACACTTACGCGGAGCTGCACCGCTTGGCTATTTCAATCTTGTGTGGAAGCGCCCGCCTGACAGCGCCTGATAAAGTGAAGATTTACTCGCGGACAAAGTGAAGAGCAATCCCTCACACTTTAGCTTACCCCATCAGTTTCTGTACGGTCTATACTGGCCCGGTGATTTAATATCTCTCCAGTGTCCTACACCCCCTCTCCCCCTCCCTCCCTCCCTCTCTCTCTCTCTCTCTCTCTCTCTCTCTCTAGGGTAAAAACTGACACACACATGCACGCACACGCACGCACGCACACTGCAAAGAAACAAGTAGGCTATAACCTGTACCAGAAAGAACAACATTTCTGAGGACTTCAAATATTACAGAAGGAAAATATATAGATAATATAAAAATAGTCATTGTAATGAAAGAATACTGGGTATTAATTGCATAAATGAGCATAAAATTATGAACTCAATATCAAGAGGTTATAGTGTATTATGTTCATTGTGTAACTCTAATGCCCTATATACCCAATATTCTATATTAATATGCCAAAGTCTCAATCGGACTACTATATATTAAAATGATAAACTGGGATTAGCTTTTCAAGTTATCAGTTTGCGTCAGAGGTGATGCCTGTTTATAACCAAGAGTAAACACAATTAGACTGTTTGCACGTGGTACCGTGATAAGCTCCAATATGATATCGTTAAAGTGTCTGTCTGTGGCTAAAATCGCAACATTTGTCATGAATGAAGGCGACCAACCTACCGTTAGACTGTAGATATTCCGGGAAAAGATGCGCGTAAAACGCACCAGTCTGACAATCAGTCCTTGGACACTCTGAGATGAGCAGGGCAGGGGCTGTATTCTCACTGGTGCTGAATGAAACCCCTCTTGTGTCGAACAAAACCTCTTTGTAAGTTATGGCTTGTCATCTCACGTCTCTGTTCCACCGGGCGTGTGTCTGACCGGGTTGCTTCTATTGATATCCGCACCCCAGAGGGTGCCCAACGGTGCGCACTCAGTAGGCTTTTCTTCCCTGCTGCTGCTGCTGCTGCTGCTTTTGCTGCTGCTTCAAATATCCAATTTCACATTGTAGCTCTTCGTCTCCCAGCAGAATTCCCTGTTAATTTAATTGGATCCGCCAGGAGTTTAATGGACCAGGGCGATACCTCAAATCCTTGTCGGATGCCATGTAGGCCTATGTGTTTTTGGGCCCAAGAAACCTGGTTTGTAGTGCAGCTGATATATACGCAGGATACATCAGTAATGATGTCAATATATACCACTGTCGTCTAACAATAAGATATAAGGAATGATTACATCAAAGGATATCTCTTTAGTGGGGCTGGATTGACTGTACTCGCGCTAAATTAATAAGTTTCGTTATTTTTTGATATCTCAGAAAGGAAGTTATGAGTTCTATCATGTGAGTCGTCTGTTACTTTTGCATAGGTAACATGACATAGGTAACAAATGATCAAACGCAATGACTTCAGACTGGGGCTATTAGTGGGATACCAATTCCTGAAATATTAAGACGCATTTATTTATTATTCCAATTTCTCAACGGTTTATAATAATAATAATAATAATAATAATAATAATAATAATAATAATAATAATAATTATTATTATTATTATTATTATTATTATTGTTGTTGTTGTTGTTGTTGTTGTTGTTGTTGTTGTTGTTATTATTATTACATTTTTAGGACTAACTACAAAGTAGCCAAGAGAGATTTGATTTAACAACCATACCGAAACGCACAGCGGCTCCGCAGTGTGCGACTGATTGACTCAATCTCCCACAATGCACTGCAAATAACGTCAACAGCGCGCGACCCAACGTGGGTTTCTGTCGTGTAGCAACTGGGGCTAGCTTTTTCTAGCAAATTTGATATCTTTTTCACACTTCTCGGCCGTTGTAACTCCAGCAGAGTGTGTGTGAACCCTCCGTTAACCTCAATTTCGACCTTATTGGCCCCTTAAACGTTTTAACGTCTTAAAACGGAATCGTAGACTTCCAGTTTTTCACGAGTCGCACTCTTGTTTGAAAAATGAAGATTCCTCCTGAAGTAATATCAAGCAACTTTCTGCTAGACGCGTCTCTGCTGTACAAAGAAAGCTGTCCGGAGCTGTCACGGTTCTTTCTGTAAGAAACTATTTAAAACACACAACAGTTACATAATTTTCACTTTGACAGCCGAGTCTTTGCTGTTTGGCCTCTATTGTTGTAATGGCGGCAGGTAGACGCTAGGTGGAAGAGCTCGACCAGTGTTCACGGTTGAGTCACCGCCAATATAATGTTAATTCACTGGGAAATTTAACTTTTTAATGTGTTAAGAGGTTAAAGTGGCAACATTATGCTGAAAGATTTATTTTCCCTGGAGTGGAGATATTATTTAAGAATGCTATTAATTCATTCTGCAGATATTACACAATGAGACAGTGGAAAACAATGAATGCTTTGGTTGAAGGTTTAACTTCAGCTTCCTGTTTCTGCCTTCTGTTACCCCTGCATATAGACACAGGAAAGACATTCAGAAAAAATACCCTCAGTTTATGCCTCTCATGTATTGTCAATTGATTAGTATAATACATGAGAAGCACGAACTGGGACTGCTGCAAAACCACAAGTCGTAATTTTTAACCTTAATATATACAGATATATTCATATAAAATAGATGATTTGTACTTCTAGATGAAAAATTAGCATTTTGTGTGAAATATAGGCTTGTTTTAAAGTACGGTTAACAAATATTAGTGATGTAAACAAGCTTTTAACAGCATCAGAAATTATGAATAACATGTAATTATTGTATTAGGCTGTGTAATAAAAGACTTGTCAATCAATCTTAGAGTGATAGCAGGAGATTTTGGTGGTGGGCCTCCTAACCAGTAGATACAGGACTAGATTATATTCAACCATACAGATCAATTGGCTGCCATCATTTGTAGTGTTGCTAATTTTGCTACATATCTGTACATTTTCAATCTGAATTGATTATGTTTCACTCTAATATTTTCACTCCTTTTGTGAATTTGTCCTTGAGAGTCAGTGTTACAGCTGCCTTAGGTGCTGACAGATGGTCACAGTGACAGCTTGGTTTATCACGGTGTTCATACAACTGCATCTATGAGCAAGATTTGGCTGTTGCTTAGTTAAATTTTATTGTCATTCAGTTTTATGCAGTCGCAGATTGTATTGATGACATTGCAGCACCTTCCCAACAAGCATAAAAAATGAGAGGCACACGGGGAAAACATGAGAATGCAAGCAAAGACAATCCCTCTAATCATCAGTTTGGAGACCAGACAGTCTGTAAGCCTCCTCTTCTCTGTTTGTATCCCTTATGGCTGTTCAAAAGACCCATATAGTGTACCAAGTCTTTCCCAAGGTACCAACTGTCTTCATCTAATTAGCCTCCTGTAGTCAAGTCTTCCCTATTCCTATCAGAATAAAACACAATAGTAATTAATGGCAATTTATAATTTCCTTCATTATTTACAGTTCAGTGCTTTGGTTTTGCAGCTTGTGCCAAAATAAGAGTTTATTCCATTTTCTATTGATGAAATATCCCACACAGCACTGATTGTGTTGTTGTGTGGAAAGTGAAAGCTGAAAGCAATTTCAGGAGAAATCCTCTTAAGCCTTGGTGAGTGTGTGTGTGTGTGTGTGTGTGAAAGAAACAGAAAGAGACGGCGTGTGTGTGTATGTGCATGTAGGCCTTGCACTCTTACAGGTGTACTATCTGTGTGCTTAGATTTTCTTAAATATGGTTTGTGTGGATATTAATTCATCTAGTGTGCAGACTCTTGTGTTTGAATTGGGTTCCAGCCATGTGCCTGTATCCTACAGGCTTGTTTTCACTTTCACCTGAGCCAGGAAATTTGTGGAGAGAACCATGAATGGAAACAAAAACAGCGGTTTTAATAGTAAAACCCCAGTCAGGGTCATTTTACGGATATGTTTGAGCCCACTGCTACTTTCATACATTGATCTGTTCCCCAGATTCCCTGGCTATGATGAGCCGGGGTTCTAGCGAACATTTTTTGACCACATTTAACTATGACAAGCTGTCCAACAGGCAAGACACAAATCTGAATGTTTGGACTGCTTGCTGCAAGACCTGGCTGATATCATGCCAAAGTGCCTGGCAGTGAGAATACAATTATTAAACACAGCCAAAAAGTACACTGAGCGTGATGAGCTAATTGACTACTGACTTTGATTTTTAGCCAGAGTGACAATATGTGAGGCCTACTTGGAAAGAAATTACTGTTACGAATTAATGTTTCAAACAGAGGTCTTGGACACACAGCTGATCAGTTAACCGAGGGGAAATCTTTTTTGTCAGCATCCACTCAAGTAGCTGGCATACGTGGTCAGTGTGTGTTGACGACGTCCTTAGTCCTAATGAACCACAAGTGTCTCTGTGTTCCTGTGGGATTTCCAGTGTCTGAGCTTTCTGCAGTTACGGTTTTGACCATGCGTCACAAGAATGTTTGTTTCGTGGGTGTGAGTCATTACTCATACACACTACTCCAAATATTTGTTGGAGATCGTGTTACTGCCTTCTGCCACAGTCTTCAGCTCCTGTTAGGCTGATGATGACTGAGTGTGTTAGTGTGTATGTTTGTATCAGAGTTACGGTTGCTGTTATTATATTTCTTATCGTTGTTGTCATTCTTGGTTTCACTAAAAATGTATCAATATTGATTTTCGGTAAAGGCCTTTAAGCACATTTCATGCTTGTATATTTTGTTTCTGTGCTTGTGTGTCAAGGAGTGAATGTAGTGAACGTGACGACCTGTGCCATGTGTATGTTTTGTCCCTGAATGTGTAACTGACGTCACTTTATAGTGGCTCACGTTGCCACGCTGGTGAAGCTGTTTTCCAGTAAGTTGATAATCAGTTTTGTGTGTCTTGTAACCAGGGCTTGATCGAGTGTTCTGATAACCAAAATATGCAGGATGTCTGCCTGACAAACAATGTCATAATAACTCTATTTTTAAATAGCCTCAAGTGTATTATGTAAAAGATTTTTCTTCATAGAGGGCATCATATTGTTTAGTTCATACCAACATATCAGTGATGATCAGCAAGTAATATTTGAAGTCTGATTTATCAGTGGAAGTCTTTAAGGAAAGATTGTTTTACACAGATTACTTTCGTTAACGGTTAACCTGCAGCCGTTCGTTTCCTTGATTAACTGTAGAAAATGGTGCAAGAAGCCTATTAGTCCAAGATGTGTTTTCAAATCATTTGTTTTATTTGAACAAAAGTTTACAACACAAAGATATTCAGATTACAATGAAACAGCATCAAATCCCTGCATTTGAGAGGTCGTAATAATAGAGTTTGGTGTTTTTGCTTGAAAACTGACTGAAACTGTAAATCAGTTGACTAATCAACTAATCATTTCAGCTTTAAAGTAATTCCCTTTAATTTCTGTCAAAATCAGTTACTAAATTTTTCCCTTCCCACTGCCTTTTCGAGACCTCTTCCTCCTCTTATCCAACACCCACCCTCATCTCCCCTCGAAACGTATCTCTCACTTAACTGGCCTCTCTCAGCAGGAGCCAGCCAAAGTCTCCACTCGTACGACTGAGCCCCAGACTGGGAGGCACCTGCTGGCCTCTCTCTCTGTCATGTCCAGCTGATGGATGGGTCCTCTGCCAATCTGTGTCATAGTGAGATAGAGTATTTAGAGGGTGCACTGACTAACACTGACGAAACCACTACTTGAGCCAGGCCAATATCAGTAAAGGTTTTTCAGTAGTAAACAGGGTATACCAGTAGTCGTGCTGTATTACTTGATGGCAGGAATTAATTGTTCTTAATGCCTTTCATTTTGTTCACTTTGCCTCAGCCAGCACCTCTGTCTCTAATTACATTATTTCATTGCAGCCAACACATAATGTCCACCACCCCCCTCAACGCACCCTTTTCCACCCTTTTGCATCTCCCAGTTGTCAGCAGTCCATGTGTAGAGCCCATATCTTCAGTGTTCATCACCACAACTAAGTATGCACTTAAAAGGAGATGCATGACAAGTATGTTAATAAGATTAGTGCAGTGGAAGAGGTCTGTGCGGTTTACGGTTTCTGAGGGCTGGCTCATCAGGGGAACAGCAAGAAGAGAGAATGTGGGAAAACAAAATTCCTCAAGAATTCAGTGGTCTGCTCATAGGTTGTTTGTTTTTTTTTATGGATTCTTGTCAGAGGATTTGCTTTTTAGTACTGCAAATAAATAAAATGTCTTTTTGTATTCAGAATTTGTTAGTGGTGTCAAGTGTGCCTAATGATCATTGATTATCAATACAGAAGCAACCGCCTTAGTGAATGTATTCAAACCAACTAACTTTCTAAGGTGGACTTTCATAAGAATGAGCTGAGAAAAATGAAAAAGGCATTCTTAATAACCAACAGAAGTGTTTTGGGAATAGTTCAAGGTCTATGAGTCATTATCATATCTGCAGAGTCACAGTCCATCATGCCGGTGACGTGCAGCTACTTGTCATTTCCAGAACTACTTTTCTTGGGATCAAAGGAGGGTGACTCTGACTGAGTGGGATGAGTGTTGGGAGATATGTTGCAAATGATTCTCTGCCCCGCCATGCATCCAGCCGCATCCAATGTCATCCAGCAATATAATGCTCCATCTCGCATATGGGATGGTTGAGAATGAAAGCGGAGAGTGTCAACAAACCGCTGCTGCTGCCAGACACCACAGCAGCCAGCAGGTCAACTCCAGATTAAAGTCAACCCCGCGCCCCCTCCTCCTCTGCATAAACAGCCAACCCCATTCCGGTCTCTCCCTTCAACACGTGCTGCAGGACTTCATTGATTTAAGCCCGGGGCTAATTTTAGCGGGACTTAGCAGTGGCTTAGTTAAAATGTTTGCTCAAATATCTTATTGCTTGTGTTCCAAAAGTGGAGGCAGCCCAGCAGACACCGAGGCAGTGCTGTGTGTGTGTGGGGGGGGTGAGGCTATTGAAATGGTTTGGAGAGTTGCCTTATATTGTTTGGGAGAGACCAATTTACTTTTCTGGTTGCATGTTTTCCACATCACATAATGGGAAGAGCTTTCTGTCTGTGGCAAACTTATTTTTTTTCCAAAATGTGTGTTCCATTCTGTTAATTGTTTATTTACATAAATGTATTTTAACAAAATTGGTAGCTGCCAGTTTCTTTTTCTAAATGATTTATATTGAAAACCATGTTATACAAAACTAGTCTTACTCCCTTGTTTATTACATTGTTCCAGTGTGAAGGAGATGTTCTAATGCAAATTGAGAGGAGCATTTTTAAATACATGAATATGCATGCTGAATTTGTGCCTTTCTCCAGTATTTTAGCTGTAATTATTTTTTAAGTTTTACTTCATATTCATATCGTACTAAAAGTTCTTAATGTTAAACCCAGTTACTGTTTTTTCTTTTATTATTGTTTGGTTATATTCCAAAATGCCTGATCTAGTCTCTCTCTTTCTTCTCAGTCAGCTGCCTTTGAATGCTAAAGGTAAGTGAGGATTCTTTTGTTTCATTTACAGTTTTTGTCATATTTTCGTTATTGTATGTTTTAATCAGTGATGCCCTCGAGTGTTATAACCACAAAGAGTTGAATGCAGTAGTAAGCAGGACCTTGTCACGGCCATCTCAAGGTTGATAAACCTCACTAAACCCTCAGCCAAACACACTGAGTCAGCCAGCTGTCTTCAGCAGACTGCCTGGCGGGATCAAACACACAGGCACAGACCCATGCCAGCCAAAACCACATCAATAGGCAGTGGTGCCATTTAGTGAGGCTGTTCAGGCTTTTCTCTTCCAAATAATACCAGAACTTGTCCCTAAGAGCATAGCATGGTGTTTATTACTTGTCCCCAGAACTGATAATTTGACATAGCTGTTGTTTTGCTATGACACATAATAAAAGCTTGTTTTTCCTCTGAATACTGGAAGATTGGATGTTATAATGGTACAGTCAGCAGAGAATCAGTATGCAACTGTTAAAATGATATTCTTTACATAGTTCTTTTAACTACCAATCTTAGAAAGACATTTATTTGCCTCTTTGCATAATATGCTGGTGTAAAGGAGAAGAAAATCATCAACAAATTTTTCATTCTCACTATCACATCCACCTTCACTTATTTGGTTACCGGGGTATTATTATGTATGTGATATATGCGTGCCTGTGTGCACCGTAATATTTTCTGATTTTGTTTGAGATAATCTGTCTCTTTCTTCCTCTCAGCAACAAAGAAGCAGAAATCTTCCAGTCTGTTGCACAGCACTGTGGTGTGCCCGCACTGCTATCAGTGGCTGAAACCTGACAATCACCGGATGCGGCTACAGCCCAAGCAGCGTCCATCAGCGCGGGTGCAGAGCGTCCTGCGCAGGAAGGCCAGGGGCAAACGACTCAGCCTGGTGCAGAAAAATCTGCTGCACCGATTCCAAATGTCCTCCTCAGTACTGGTGAGACAGGCAAAACACTACAACCCCACAGACCTGATTATGTATTGTACTACACTGTAGCACATTGTCACCAAGAGTATACGCCCGGATCAGTGTCCCCAGCTGTTGTGCTATTGTAGTGAGCGGAAGAACTGTATTGACAGCAATGGCCTAGTTGTATTGGATTTTTGGGTCAAGCATTTATATCATTATTTGATAATAATACAATTATCTGCTGGAAAACTATATAATTACCCTGTTCCTAAATTACCTCAAGCACTTTTTTGTGCATAATGTCCTCTAATAGACCTTTTCCACAGTAGACATTTTGACTTGTCATAGAAAGAAAAGCACAGGTGGGACTAATACTGTTAACGATGGTTCTGTCTACATGGAATGCAGCTTGCATGAATGCATGCTTTGAGAAAAGACTATTGTTTTTTACATGATAATGTATTTCTGTGATAAACCAACACTGGCTGATTTTATTACTCCTCTGATTTAGTGGTAAGACTTTAGGCCACTTGTGTAAACTGACCTATGAAGGAGGCAAGAGACAAGAGCATTTCCCAATGAAGATCAAACATGTATCACATTGTTATTTATTATAACTTAACAAGTCTTACATTCTCTCTTAATGTATTGTTTTTAGTCTCTGTTGCTATTAGATTGACAAGGTCATTTGTATTCTTTCCACAGAAAGTGCCTGGTTTCATTATGGTGCTCCACTTATCATTACAGCCTGAACAGTGGTCCCATTAAGCTAAACTGTAAGAGAACTAATGTTGCCAGACAGTGCTTTGTCAACACTCACCCCGTTCCCTCCCACACCCCCCTGTATTGTTACAGTGGCTCTTTTGTCTGTCCTCTTAATGGATAGCAATGGACAGGGACAAAATGGAAAGCTTATTTTGGCCAGCGCCCACCCACTCCACTGATAAGCCCATTTAGATGTGGAAACTAGTGGTGGAGGACGTGGCAATAGGGTCATTTTCCCCCTGCATCAGAGCAGCGATAGGAAAGAACCACTGAAGAGCCCCTTTGGTGCTCTGACATCAGCCTAATGAAGAGCAGCTCTTGTGAAAATGCTGCTGCCTCATTAAAATCAGGTTGGGTTCAATTAGTATGCAGGTATTCACTGCACCAGCCACTCTGAACCCACACTCTACTATATATTTGTTGACTCTGAGGGCAAAGAGAAAGGCAGAAGTTGAGAGAAGGAGCAGACATAAAGAGAGTAGTGAAAGAAAAGGAGGAACATAACTCAAGAGGTTGAAACAGAAAAGGTGAAAAGAAAGAGGAGAGCAGAAGGCGGATAGATAAGAAGGGTGAACAGAGGAAGTAAGATGATGGAATACAGAAGAGAAAAAGTTTTCATCTTGAGTCATAATTTCATATGCAGCAGTGGTTTCGCCCTGTCCTCCTCCTGTGGACTTTGATGAAGGTCAGTTCCAGGGTCTGATAGGGAAATCATCTGGAGAAAGTGATTTGAATCTACATGCTGGAGGCATCATGAAATCAGAGAAGTCTATCATATGGGTTTTTTAACATCATCGTATACTGAAAAATAATACGCAGTGCGGCTTAGAGACTGATAATTGCATTTCCAGGCCTCAAAGCCTTAAAAATGTTTTCCCAAACTGTCAGATTTTTACAGCATTAAAGCATTTTGAAAACAAAGCTATCAACATCTGAAATAAATCAGCTACTCTTGATGAATAAATCTGCTAACAACATGTTACCCTCCGTGACACTTTTAGAAGTATAATAACTCAAAAGCATCCAATTAATAATTATAATTTCAAAGTTCACACTTCAGTAAGACCTCTGTCACCATCATCCAACTTGTTGGGTTTTTTGAACCTTTATATTTCACCAGACATCAAATCCATAAACTTAAAGCTGTTTATGACTCCCTTGTGTAACTCATCACTCTTAGTCAAACATTAACTATGTTGTGTGTTGTACACAGAGAGGGCCTCTCTTAAAGCCATGACTGTGCATCTCTCTTCACACTAGTTTGTCAACAGTGTTTTGGTCACGATCAGGAATGTTGATGCTTGTTCATCACATGACTTCCTAGTAAACCAATACACCCCCAAGCATCTACTCCAAGGTATTTTTACCCTCTGTTTTCACGGTCACTCGTCTGTCATATACTGGAGAACTAAGGGGCAACAAGTCAAGCCCCATATGGGCGACAGCATACACCTGTGCTCGGCAGAAGGGTGATAGTGAGGCGATACCCTTAAAATGCAAGTGGTGGAGTGGTGAGATAAGAGGAGGAATGCAGACTGCTTTCCTTTCTTTGCCTCCCTGGTTCCATACTGATGACCAGAGCACAACAACACAGGCGGGAGGGGGGCTCAGCACGATAGCCTGAATCAAGAGATTAGCATCCACTCTTCTAAACCACCTTTTTAAAGATAGAAGCTTTGGCACATAGTCAGGATAACAGGAGAAGCTCATGTAATGTGTCATTTTCATAAGTTTGTTGTCATTTTCAGCAGATATTTGACAAAGATGAAAAACAGTGTCCACAGATTTGAAAACCGCCTGAGCGAGATTACTTGTCACAGTGACCGTGAAGCCTTAATTTGCTTTTATTAGTTTGTGTTTCCTTATTTTATGGCTTTATTTCAGTGTGCCAGAGTTGAGTGTTATGGCTGTGTACACAATATTCGGCTCTGCTTACTGTCAGTCACATGTCATCCGCAGGAAGAGGTAGAGGTTTTATCAAAGGAATAATCAAAACATGTTGTCTTATAAATTTATGATCACAGTAAAGGGTTTTTTTTGTGTATGGGCTGAGACAAGGGGTGCGTATTTTCATATCCATGTGTGCTGGTGTTCTCTATGTTCTTGCATGTGTTTAAACAAGTGTTGGATCTCGCTATGGATGAGAGGTGTTGTGGGACACTTAAAGGAACCACTAGTTTTTTTTAATATAATCATGCTCATAAAGTCTTTACAGCTTTTGTTTCCCACCCGATATTCATACTGCAGACATATGGCAATACATGTCCTATCAGTCATTTATAACATATCTGCAATTAATTTATGTGTTGAACATTAGGAAATATGTCCTTAGGAAAACTTGTTTACTAAAATACAAATATAAAAACATCAGACATACAACATGTGACCAGTAGATACACAGTTCCACTCATGCACATGGGTGGTGTACAGTATTTAGACTCCAGAGTGTAAATCCCCCTCATTACACACTATATTGCTCTCCCCTTAGGCGGTATATGTGTGCTGCCATCGGTGTGGATGTCAGTGCATGATATACGCTCTGCAGCTCTGTGAAGTTGTGTCTTAGAGGTATTACATTATAAATCAGGCATGTTTATGCATGCTGGAAAGGTTATGTAGCAATGGGTATGGAAATAAGTTGAATTGTAGCCCCACAAGAGAGGCAGAGACCCTAAATGGAGCGAACGATAGCGCATTCTCCTCCTCCTCCTCCTCCTCCATTCTTCTGTTCTCCTCTCTTGTAGCCGCGATTTATACTTCCCAGCAGAGTTGTTTGCTACAATAAAGCATACTGTTCAGGCTTTTTCCTGGCTGGATACATGTAGGTTTGTGGGAGTTGAATTTATGCCCGGTGTTTAAATGTAACAGTTACTTATTGGGAAATAGTGATTCTACCTGGTAGCTCACGAAAAGAATGACTTTTTGCAAAGACAGGTGGATGGGCATGTTTACTGAATATGCAGTGATGTTGCCATTCTCTGAGAACAACACTTGTTTTCAAAAAAACGATGAGCCAAGTGATAAAACATAAGTGGTTGAAAGATCTTTCCTTTTTCCCAGAAGAGCCATTTTGCTCTGACGTGAGTCAAGCCTCTCTTTGTAATTTATGTCACCACTTCTTCTTGACCTCACTGACCACCTCTCATCTTTTAATCTCTCGTTCTTTTTTTCTCCTTGCATTCTTCAATCCCCTCTTTCCTTTGTTGCATTTTACCTCAACTCATCTACCTGGCAACCCCCTGCAACCTTTGCTTCATCCTCATCTGCCTCCCCTTCTCCTTCTATTCTTGGCCATGTCTTCACCACATCCCTCTGTTGTATTTATCTTTACTGGAGTAATGTCGCTGGAGAATGTGCCTCTTGAGGAGATGACAGGAAACAGGAGACAGAGATGTCTGGCTGGTACTTTGCCTGTTCGCTCTCAGGGAACAGGAAACACTCCACAGAGGGTTTTGACAACTCAAGGGTGCGCAGCGAGTGACAGGATGACAAGAGGGGGATGTGTTGGGGAAGAGAAAGGCCAGGAGGGAATGTGGAACAGCAACAGTGGGGATGGCCTTGAGTTCTTTAGAAACAAACAAAGGAGACTTAGGGAGAAGTGGAAACACTCACTCATCCCTCACATGTGTAGGGATTTAGCAAAGTGTGCACCGAAGTATTTTCAGCATTTGAATATTCACATGTACAGTAGGAGCAGCAGTCATTAGCTTCTGTGCCTCACTTCATTTCATTTCTTTGCCACTATTAGAAGTCTACTCTGGAACTTGGCAATCGCTACTGTAAGTTAAACTGTAAGTTGGCACGGGGTGTCAAGCGTTGGAATCTGCCACTTTTGGATCCTCGCTCACCAGCTTTTGAAGTATATCTTTTCTGTAACTGATGCTGTCAACACGTGCGCACATTAATGGCATTCTGTTATAAAGCCACACGTGTGCCTTCAGATACCTTTTATAATGGTCATAAAAGAGCTCTAAATTCAGATCTGTCTCTAAGCCATTTTGTTTATTCCTAAACCCCAAAACTCTGAAGCACGGTTGGCCCGTCTACATGCCTCCTCAGGTCAACATTTTGTAAATGGAAGCCTGTATCAAACAATCATGTCTGTATGATCTACCTTGTAAACAATGTCAGATGTTTTGTTTTTTTAAATTTTAGTCGATGAAAATATATTATTTCATATTTTGAAGGATCTTATATGCAAAATATCCTAAGCCAAAATAGGGGTAAGTTTCTATACTTTAACCAAACCAAGATGGCATGCTTTGTAGAAATCTTTACTGTTTGATTTGCCAAAACTTTCACGATAATTCTTAGGTAATTTCAAGGAGCATTTATTTTTTTATTTTTTTATAAGGGAGCTGTCAAATACAAAAAAGTGAGAGAATTTATAATGCTCAATATGTGCATGAATACAGGCACTAAATGTCATGAGGAACACAGAAAAGGCTTGGATCAGCAGCTCCTCTGGATAGAAACGTTTTTCAAGCTTGATGCTCTTCAGACTGCATCAAGAGGTTTATGATGACGCGTCAGTGATAGTGAGACATCACAGATTTTGGTTCCAGATGTTGACTTTAATCCATATCAAATGTAGTACCCAAATTACAAATTACCCAAAGCATTGTGAATACCATATGATGCTTTTTATCTAATCTGAGAAGTACAGGTAAATCATCAGCTTTCCTTCCCTTTCCTCCAGCTTTTGCTCTAGTTGGGTTTGAGGCAAACCTGCTTGTGTGACGCAGGATAAAATGTGACATTTATCACCACCAACAGAGACGGTGTGTTTTAGCTCTGCATTCAGATCGAGTGTCACTGTGTATTTACCTGGCAGCCTGCCTGCTTGCCTCCAGACAGTGTGACTAAGTGGCTGACTGCACCATCACAGTGCAAGGCCATGCTTAGAGGAAAGTTTACACTGCTTGCCTCGTATTGATCCCCCAACTGCTCTTCTGCTTTTGGCTTTATTGTGCTGTATTGATGTGTGCTCAAATGACTTTCACACACTGCGCACAGATATTCATGCTTTTGAATACTCGCACACACACACACAGATGTTTGAAAACTCTGTCACACAATCAACATTTAACACTTATAAAGAAAGACTCTTACAGGCACTTAACTCCGTCTTTCACTATGTTGCTCGACTCATCTTCTCCTCTCTTGGGTGGTATCGTACTCCCAAGGTCAGACAGATCAACCCAAGCTGACCTCTGGCAGCAGAGAGAGAAAGACAGGAAGGGAGGTATTTATGGAGCGGGGGCTATTAATAGAGGGAAAGGCCCATCTGCAGAATTGATTTATGTGGATCTGCGTGTGTTTGTGTGTCATTTCACTGTTTCACACGCAATTTCTCTTTGATTCTCAGAACCAATATCACTGTTATGTATGAGTCATTTCTGGCTACAGGCATGCGTGTCACAAGGTAGCAGAAGTGTATGTTTCTGAAAATAAAAATGTAAATGTGAAGGTGTGACAAGAAGAGCTGGCAGCTCTCAGTCATCAGAGGCAAATATTTCTGTGTTGATTAGGTTCTTGTATAAGAGAACCTCAGAAGTGTTAAACTCAAGACTCCCCCATCTCATTTCCCACAATACTGAGTTACACTGGGCACAGCTTACGCCACACAACATGAAACTGCACAATCTCACTGACTGATGTGTTTATGTAAACTGAGATAGTTTCCTAAATCAACCCTTAACGGCATTAAACTGTGAGAATTAACAGACTAGTTTATTCTGTCTTCTTTAATTGCATAAATGAGATTGTAGTAGCTGCTGTTGGTAAGGTATACATGATTGCATGTTGTCTATTTAATAATTTAGAGCATGAACAGCAGGTGCTGACATTCCATGCACTGTGCAAGATTGCTAGAGTTAAACAGACATGATATATGTGTATGGGATCAATGTAGCTATCTGTGACTGTGGCCATCTGTGTAGGTTCACCTTTCATGTTTTAATAAAAACACGATCTTGCGTGTGTTGTAAGAAACAGAAGGCTCCACTTATTGCATAGATGAGGGTAAGATGAAAGGTCAAGCCTGACCCTGGGTGAGTATATACCATACACAGGTTAGGGGCAATACTAGATTGCTATTGACTTTGTTTCTTGCTTTGTGTAATTCAATTTAATATGGTAATTCTTCCCCTGACCGTATGGGGAACCTTGATTTTCCTGAGAGCAGAAATTCAACTTTAAATACCTCATCTGCAAAAAACAACCATCCTTAATATTCCCCCAGCTGTGTATAGGTGGTTGTTTATCCTCTTACTACCCTGCAGCTCCAATATGTTGCCTTTGCCATATGCTTGATTGGCCAACGTGTAGGTCTGTCTGCTGCCAGAATCAACAGCCCAAGATGAGGAAATCAAATCTCTCGGTGCCACAGGCTCACGTGTGTCTGCTCAGACATGTCAAGGGATTAGCGTAAATTAAACGAGTACACGTGATGGGTGGGATTTCATTTCAGGTTGTCAAGATTTTTCATCAATATGCGGCCACCGTACTACTATTGGAGTGGGAAGTGAGAGTTTGTTGACGCGTTCATGTTGTTGAAGTCAGTCTGATAACCGTCTTTCCGCTTTCCACTGTTGTGTACATAGACAGACACATACACACACACACCTTTATCATCAGTGGGTAAAGGTTTCTTTTCTTAGAGCCTGTCATATCAGTGCCTCAGTGCAGGCCAGCTGATGATAGTTGGGCCACTAATGGTAACTAGAGGACAAGAGGATAAACAGCATGAGGTCATTCGAGCTGTAAACATCCATCTGCAGCCAGCTGTCTGTCTGTGATCCACTCCACTATGAGTCACACATTCTTGTTCTAAGGTTTTTTTTTTCCATTTGATAGACAAAGTTGAGTTCAAATCAGTAAAATCTAGGCTACAACCTAAATGTCCACAGCCCTAATCACTTACAGTATGTGTTACAGTTGCGGATGTAGCACCATTTATAACTGGACAACAAATAGTTTTTGTTTGAGTTTGGCTCTGACTTCCCGTTTAGATTTGATTAGATGAAACTTTAATGATCTGCAGGAGGACATTGTGTAATTTCAGCAGGAAATAACAGCATATAGTGAAGGAAAGCAAATACAGCGTGTGAAATATTAGACCGCTCGTCACAACAATATGTTCAGACAGATGAATAGATGTAAACAAAAATCATGTAAAAATTTGAATAATGCATATGCATCACTGGTCTGTTTATTTTGTCAGGTACACAGGAAACAAGACAGATAAAATATGCTACAGATGTGTTAACAACTTTAACAAGCATGTGTTATCGGTATCTGTATTTTTTTCTATGAAACTGTATAAAATTATTTGCATGTAACTTGGCATATCATGGTTCCGTATCCCAATGTCACTGAAACTTGCCAGTTTCACTAAAAGAAAAACTCCAAACTGTCCAAATTAAAGGACTAGTAGTTTTACATTTTAGCCTTTTACCAACAAATTACGCTGTATATATTTACATCAGTGCCAAACATTTCTCAAAGGATACCTTATTATTTTTATGTCTTTCTGATGGAGTCACTGGTTTCCATTTTATCATAAAGAGTGAAAATCATGCAAAAATGATGACAGTTGATTGAGACGGGTAATCCATCCTGATTAATATTATGTCAGCTTTTGTGACAGGTATGTTCCTGTGATGTGATGATGCAGTTGCAGGTTTTTTGAAAATACTTATTGTTTATGCATGCAGGGACTATTTGAGATTTCAGTCAGTTACCAAACAGAAATTTCCTAAATGCAAGAAATCACCATATTTACTTTTCCCCAGTTGTTTGTGAAACCCAAGAAAAGTAGTGGTAAGGCTTCACTAATCTTGTAAGGAAAGTGCTGGAATGCTCCGGAACAATTGGCAATTCATTGTTGTGCTCAAGGACATTACAGCAGAATGGACATACCTGAACCCAGATCCTCCTGTGAAGTACCACTATAGCACCCCTCTCTGTCTGTTTCCCTTTGAAGCACCTCTGTATAACCAGAAAGTATTGCCAGTGTAACATCCTGTGCCACATCTTTGTAATATTCATACTTTTTTTTTTTTTTTTGGCTGAATATGCAAAGAAAAGCCTGCAGGCAGAGTGTTCCTGGATGATAAGTTTGAATAGCCTCCTTAGTGTATTAAAAGCACTTTGTTCCAGCCGTATCTGCGTCATCAGCATTGCTGCTTTGAGTTGTTACGACTTCTTTTTATATAGCGATTGTAATCATAATAGGTCAGAGCTTTGCTACATTTAGAAGTGTGCAAGTTTTTTTCAAGTTCAGGAGAGATAATGAGGCTGTTACTGTTCAGTGTTCTCTTTCAATGCGAGGCTTCATCCGCTTTGGTAATAGCAGCTTGCCTTTATAGGAGTTAGAAATTACTGATTTTATTGCATTTGTATGATCACAATAACTCACACATGCTAAAAACACCCATTGATGATTTGATTTTTAGACTGTGGTGTTGTCTTAAATGGGAAATGACAAATCAAAAACTGCTTTTTTATTAGCAATACAGTCCTTAAAGTAGGAATCATTTATCGTGTGATTTTGCACATGTGGACTTTATCATGACATATTCTACTAGGAAAAAGTTTTAAATGTTTATCTTTAGTTTTCAGTCATATATTTCAACCTTACCTTTCTGTGTTTGGATATGTTTATACGATGTTCCAACGAGGATGTGTCTTAATGAATCTAGTTTGTGTTAAAGTCATCACAACCAAAGCAGCAACAGAGTGCTAGCGATCCCACAGATGAATCAACCCTTTTGACAGTGTATTGGTCAGCCCCCCACTGAGCCACACCCCTATGCAAAGATGGGCTGGGTCAGTTGCTGGGCTTGGTCTGTTTAAAGCTGGACATGCAGGCTCATGTAGTAAACACTTGACACACGGTCACGTAGAACGAGAGCGGAACTCTGTCCTCCTACAGCATCAAAACCTAAACTCTCCAACCGACACCTGTCAGAATCTGAAATGGCTACCTTCGTGTCGGTGAGTTTTCCATCTCATCAGCATTCAGGACTGTCAACAGCTCGGCTCATACTTGCTGACCTCTGCAGCGGTGGTCTATTCTGACCATTTTTACCCTGGTGCAACTCCGGATGGCTTGTGTCAATGATGGGATTTAAGTTACTGAAGGTTGCCGAAGGAATGTCGAAGATTCCCTGATGCGTTTTCTACAGTGAGGAAAGTAGTCTTCAGGGAGGAAAGTGTAACTGTCTCATCTGTTTAAGAGTTAAATTCTGTACTTGAGTCGGTTGTTTGTTCAGCCTGTTTGTTCCTTGTAGCTTATCTCGTACTTTGGGTCAGCTCATTACTGGGCTGATGTGATTGTCTCCAAATTGTTATCTTCACTTGATGGTGGTGTCCTTGGTGTGAATACTGGGCAGCAATTACTGGTAAATAAGAGCATCTGCCAAAAGCTGTAAATGAGCAACTGTGGCAGTTACCATAGCAGTTAGTTGTTGTTTAATCGTCTTTTAATGTGTCTCTTTAGTTGAGCAGTGGATTTGTGCTCTGTTGAGCTCTTATTCATTGTCTACCAATGGTTTCATAACAGCCTACATGAGATCTGTGACAGACATGTACTATCCTGATTATAGTCTATTTCCATGCAGTTTTTCCTTTTTATGGGGACACATGAAAGCGTCTGGCAGGAGTTTGGGATGCCAATTGTTGTCTTGAGTCATGAGAATCTCGTGAGCCGACAGTTGCACCTCGTAACTCTTACAACTGCCCACATGCTTTGCCTTATATAAGGACTCATAAGTTTTTGTTTGCATGCGATGTGTAATCTGTGCCAGGAAATTGTTTTAAATTTGTCACGAGAGACACAATAAAGAGTAAACTCAACTGAAACGCCAAATTCGTTGTAGCTGAAAAAGGTTCACCGACTGAAAAAGTTGGCAGATGTCTCTTATAGCATCCATACCCTGAATAGGTGAAACTGCACAGCAACAGCCCCACCCTACCCTCTCATAGGCTAAAGTCAATGTTTCCCATCCGGTTTTAACTAACCCAGTTATTTTCATATCTGTACAAACATTCAAAGGTAAGATAATCTAGGGGATGTTTGGCAGGGTCGATGACAAAAGTCTCAGCTGTTAAATGAATCATCTCCCGTCATAAATTTTGTTTCCTGGACCCCATTGTGAAATATTCCTCAGCTGTGAGATAGCAATAGTTGTGCCTGACATCTGTGAGGCTGTGGGCTGGCCTGCGTCACCCTGTGCTTATGAGCATTTCTCATTACAACCCCCTTGCCTGCCACAACTGTGGCTAGTCCTGCTCCCTGTGTCCCCGGAGTCATTCTGTCACTGCAATCGATGTCCAGACTGGGTCACAGCAAACTCTTGTATGTCCCAGAGAAAGACTTACAGCTGGGTTTGATGAAAAATAATAACTGGAATGATAAAAACTTCAGCCTCCCTTCTTTGATTTACATGAGTTGGTAGACAGATTATACTATATCTTGTATTTTACAAGAGTAGTTTCAAGGGCCTTTTAGGAAACCTGCAGGAATTTTTTGTATCCCTATGGGTATACCTTGTATGCCTTCACCTCAAAATCTCATTATGTATGAGAGAAATATAGATGCAGACAATGCAATATTAATGAATATGTTACTTTTCCTCTCCTTATTCCAGATGGCCACCTGCCACACTTGCAATAAGACTTCCAGACACAAAGGAGTGAATCGGGACTTCATAGCTACCTTCGGTAAGACCCACAGCACACCAGGGAATGCTGGCAAACACAAGACCCCACAGTCAACCACCAGACCCGGCACGACTACCCCCAAGACCCCTGGCAAAGACAAGACACCTGTTCATACACCTAGGTAAGTTATGTAAGCTTGCTGGTATTAATATCTCCTCAGATACATTTTTATGCAAGATATAACCTTCCTCTACTAAACTTGGTAGGTGTCATAGATATCCGAGAGGATGATGTGTCTGGCATGTTAGCGTTTGAATGATTAAGTTTCTATTTATTCAGCATTAACAGATCTGCAGTTAGCTGGAAGGGTCGTACGTGTTGGTATCCATGCTTGTCAGATCATATACTTGCTGACAGCAAACTTTAACATTTCCTACCAACCAACAAAATCTCAAGTTACTGTATCTTAACCCCCCCCCTCCCTCTTCTTCTTTTTTCTCTATCCCCAACTCTCCTTTTCTCTCTCTCCCTCCAGGTCCTCCACCTCCTCTAACACTCCTGGGTCAGGCTCGTCTTCCTCCAAACCTCCATCTAAAGCAAAAAATTGGGTTGTCCAGCGTCTCAGCAAGATACTCATGCGAGAAGACAACAAGAGCAGCAAGAAGGGGGGTTTGAAAGATTTTCTCTCCTCACTTTGAGTATCTACCAAACACAACTTGTCATCTACTCCTTAAAAAAAGGGATTAGGCCCATATAGTAACCTGTTCACACCAAAGGCTAAGGGGAAACTTAAGAAAATAACTTTGGTTTCTGAGGCCGGTGTGGGAAGGGTTACAGTTTGCCCACCAACACAATTGTTGCTGGGCTGTTTGGAGTGGCACTCCTGAATGCAACTGGGAGCGTCGGGGTGGTTATTTCAACTATTAATCAGGGTTACTAAATCCTCGGCTGAGCCAGTCGGAGGACAATGCATCTTCTGTCTAATTTAGCACATGCCTCTTCTACTCTCCTAAACCGGGGATGCTACTCTTAGTGGAATGTTTGAGGAATTATTTAATATTTATCAAACGGCTGAAACACCACCCAGCTTTGCTCTGTGGTGGCATTTTGTGGCATGTCAAGCTGGTTTACATGCCAATATCCTTCTTTAAGGTGATCATTTAGATTTTTTTCTAAAGTTACAATTTACATTTATATGATATACAGTATATATATATATATATATATATATATATATATATATATATATAAAACTGTTTGGTATTCATGCTGCTTGATTTTAAAACTTTTGTATATGAATGTATTTACTCTTTTTTCTCTCTCTCTCTTCATTGGGAAGATGTGTCAGTTGTAAAGCCACTGGCTAAAAATGACAGATACACAAATGTACTGTATATATGTTTTTGCCAATGTTGCATTTTTGTACATGCATACAAATGATTTTGAAACTGCACAGTCACCAGTGAATATATTTATAATTATCATCTGAAATGGGACTCATCAGTTGCTGTTTACATTGAATGGGCAGATCTGCCTAATGACTACAGAAATCGTTACTGTGGTATAACTGACTTAAATTTTTCTTTGAACATTTTCCTTGGCTATGTGTTTTTAAAAGGTTATTCTTTTCATTTTTTGTTAAGAGCAGGAATTTAAATATATCTACTGCATTTTATACTGCCTGATTACCTACCTTTTTTCCATTAACTGTTCAATGTACAGTTATGTGTTTAAATCCTGAAATACCTCACATTTGTATTCTACCCATACTGCGATTCTCTGAAATAAAAGCTTTCCAGTCTGTGAAATTGTGCTGCTTATTTCACTTCTTGAGAGCGTCTGAGATGAGTGCTTTAAAATGCCAGACTGCAGATGTTACAACACTTCTGCAGATATGGATATAAATTATTTCGTGCATCCTGCAGCAGATTTACTTAGAAAAGTATAAGGAGTATTTACAGTTCACCTTTCTCACCTGCATGATAAAATGCAATATAAACAGAAACCATATAAACAGTAATGGAAAGTTACATAGTAAAGTACATTTACTCAAGTACTGTACGTAAATACAGTTTTGAGGTACTTGTACTTTACTTGAGTATTTCCATGTGATGCTACTTTATATTTCCACTCCACTACATTTCAGAGGGAAATATTGTACTCTCTGCTCCACTACATTTATCTGACAGCTTTAGTTACTTTTCAGATGAAGATTTGACACAATGGATAATATAACAAGCTTTTAAAATACAATACATTGTTAAAGATGAAACCAGTGGTTTCCAACCTTTTTGACTTTTGATGTTTTACAAAAAGCAGTGTGTAGTTGGGATCACGTTTCAGATGTCTATGAGTTGTAAACAGTTCCACCAAATAGTGATTTTTCTCTCTAAACTTCCCACATGGTTTCATTTCAATAAATGTTCAAATGATCAGTATTTCACCAAAAATCAAAGATTAGAGAAAAAGTCCAAAAAGTGAAAACAGATTTGTGTATCAGAACTTTCTTATGTCTTCTTTCCTCTCCCATTAATCATCTCACAACTCCTCAGATTTATCTGGTGACCCTTTGGAGGGACTCAACCCCTAGGTTGGGAACAACTGGACTAAATTAGCTAACTGTATATAAAGTAGTCCAAACTAGCTTCACCTCCAGCAGCTACAACAATAAAATGCTGCTTACACACTGATGCTTCAGTATTAATAATCTAATGATGTCATATATAATAATATATCAATCAGAGGGACCAAACCACTACTTTTACTGCAATACTTTAACTACATCAAGCTGATAATACTTATGTACTTTTATTTGAGTATGATTTTTCATGCACGACTTTATTGGTACTTTTAGTTAAGTAAAGGATCTGAATACTTCTTCCCCCAGTGCATATAAACTATCATATACATTATGTGCTTTGGCGTTTTTAAAGAAACCTGTATCCAGTGCAGTGCCGCTTCTGTCCTGCAGGTGGAGCTGGACTTTAACTAACGAGCCCGGCTGCACAGGAAGTACAGCAACACACAGCAATGTTTGCTAGTTAGCAGCAGGCTAGCACATTGATGACTGTTTCTCACTCATCAAATTAGCTTTGAACGCAACATTATTTATAAGTTAATGACGGTCCGTCGACATCAGGACCATGTCGGACAGAAAGCGAACAAAAGAGAAGGAGGACAGACGAGACCACAAGAGACACAAGTCCTCAAAACATGATATGGAGAAAGTCAAGACACAAGCGAAAAAAATCAACCAAGAAGTCCAAAAGCTGAAACACGTCGAGACGTTGTGAGTAATAATTATTAGTGAGAGCTAACGCTTTTAAACTTGTGCATGAATTATGAATGTGACATAAGTTGCAGCCCAATAACTTGAGCTGGGTTAGCAAAGTTTAGATGAATGACAGCTAAGTTTGAAATTATGACGTTAATTCAGCTGTAACGTTAGTTTCACTTTTCTGTCTCATGTTTCTTTTCATGCAGCTATGAGAAACCTCCACCAGGACTCATAAAGGTAACGTTACTAATAAATGCAGATAGGATTTAAAGAAGCATTGTTTATAACTAATAATATGCTGAATGAATCTTTGAGATTTGGTGACAGTGTTGCTGTTGCAGGAACATGAGGAAAAACCGGAGGACTGCATTCCTGCAGAGCCAGGAAATGAGGAGGCCAGGAGCTTCCTGGCTCACGCCCCCACCAAGGGGTTGTGGATGCCTCTGGGGAAGGAGGTGAAGGTGATGCAGTGTGAGTACAGTTACACTAATTCAGCGAAATGAGCCTGGGTTTGCTGGGTTTACCTGTGTATCTGCAAAGATCTAGTCCTTAATCTGATTCTCCATAAACCCCTGAGACGTTTTACAGAGTTACAGAAGTGAAGAGTAGATGTCAGAAGCAGAATCGTCTTTTTTGGCCAAGTATGTTTACAGATCTTCAGAATGATACACAAGGAATGTTTATAAACAGGTGAAATTGTTTCTGTGAGCTCTAAACAGGATGCAAATCATGCCAAGAAGTTTAGAGTGCTGAGATAAATGTTGAATAGCAAGAAAAAAAGTGACACGTTTCTTTATATATATACACATATAGTAGGTGGTCATGTACTGTATATACAGCCTGTTCAAATATCCTCACCGGCCACCTTGTTATGTACACATGTGCAGTCTAATGCAATCATCTACAACAGCTCTGCCATAAATTCTACATTTAAAAAGCTTATACATTCTCACTCAGTCTTTGTTGACATTGTCAGAAAGGTGATAATTCTACTTTATGTTTATTATTGAGGTTGTAGTGGGTGGTGGTGGTGTAGTGGAGTGCATTATGTTGACTGGTGCTCCTAATATTTGTCCACTCTATTGACATACATGAGGGGAGCAAAATATCAGGAACACTTTTCAGAGTGTGTACAGTAATGAAGGCAATGTATTGCACATTTCTTGTTTAAGACTAAAGGAGTGAAGTTCATCTCTACCACCTTTGTAAAAGAGAAGGAACTTGTTGTCCTTTGACGTGCGTTATCAAATGATAACGCACGTCAAAGGACAACAAGGCAGAGACAGTAGTCACAGTCTCACTTATATAGATTTTTATTTTGTGAAATTTTACATTTTTCTTTTATCTTTTTCATATTTTTTTTTTATTTTAACATTCATTCATCTTAAATTTCCTATTGGCAATGTTGTTATTTGGTCTGACTTGTCTCAGTTTTCCTTGTGTTTATCATTTTTGTATGATCAATGCTACACAGGTGTTCGCAAGTCTATACATGTCCATAATCTGTCTGAAATTATATAAATTTAAGGTCTTAACTAATTCTGAATACAGCTCAATTTTGTAAATCTTAAATTCAGTACTAGCACTCCAGAAATAGTAACTGTTTTTTGTGAGTAGTCAAAACATTATCAGGGTATATGCAGATCTTGAAAAGTCCACAAAGGCCACAGAAGGTATGCAAAAGTCTTAAATTAAATTTTAATTTAATTTAAATTCCTCTTTCCTGCTGTAGACAGTAACATTAGTTGTAACCTGTTTATTTATAAACTACAAGTGAGACTGGTGCGACATTGGACGGTGCAGCAGGAGGCTGTTTAATCTTTAGATGTGGAGTTTCAGTCAGCACTATAAGACCTGTAACAAACACCATCACTACTGCCAGTTTCATTAGCTATAAGCTCATCCACTCACAATAGACAAGTCAAGATTTTAGTCTTAACCTACGGCAATACCTTTATGAGTCACACTGTAAACTTTATTATTAGTTGTCGAGGTAACAGCAGCACTTATAGTTGAAGAACTGTAGGTGGGGGTAAACCTCCACCACGAGTGGGCAGCAGTCTCGATAGGTGATAAATGTAACCACGAGAACTGGACAATTAACACCATGTCTGTTGTTTTTCTGACAAACATGATGAGCTAGAGATTAATGACGGTGTTGTGTATATTACCTTCTGTCCTTTTGGTCAAACAAAGACTGTTATTATATTCAGTGTCCATTCATTCCTTCATCCCACTCATTTTCATGCTGCGTGAACAGCCAGGGACTCGGGGAGTGGACACACACACACACTCATACACTCAGGGCCCGTCCACAAGTTGGCATTTGTTCTGCGGAATCTGACTCACTCTGTTTGAATATATCATCCTGTTTCAGGGAAGGGAGACACTTCACAGCCAATGATACGGGCAAGAAAGAACTGAGTAAACAGTTTTCTACCATGACTGCTTTTTAGAAGATAAACAGTATTTGTGTGGTCTCACTTTCCAGAGATTATCAAGTGCTTATTCATGGTAGCCACACTGCTTCTTAAAGTGTAAAACATTAAAAGAGAGCAAATTTTTGACAGAAATTCTTCACTTTAGTGAAACAAACATGGGTGCTGTTTTTGATTTGTTTGAGATGTTCTGGCTCTTATAACCAGGCATGCATATTGAAACACAGCACTCCAGGGGCAGCCTTTTTTTTTTTTTCCCTTGTTTGAGAGTGTGATTGTAAGTTGCTGCTGTTGGTATTTTTAAGTCACACAAACAAAAGGAAAGAAAAATTTCTTTAAATGAAGTTGTGGATCTGTGTGTGACTGTATACTTTAGTGGAGGTGAGTGGTTAAAAAAAAAACCCAGTGAATAATAACACTGCATACCAAACGAATGTGGTAAAACTTGTCAAAACTTGATAAGTTGGCAACTGAACGCATTGTTAAAGGCCATGTGATGTGGCTGAAGGCTCTGGAAAACTGAGGTTAAGATTATTTTGTCAAACTACTTTTCTTAAGGTCAAGACTGTACTTTCACACTCACGTTTTATCTATATCATAACAAATCTCCCATC
Organism: Thunnus thynnus; assembly: GCF_963924715.1. Classification (NCBI taxonomy): domain Eukaryota; kingdom Metazoa; phylum Chordata; class Actinopteri; order Scombriformes; family Scombridae; genus Thunnus; species Thunnus thynnus. Next base: position 18,226,292 of record NC_089531.1, on the reverse strand, counting down.
ATGTGCCTCATATGTCATCACATCGGTTGTCCATTTGTTTCCTCCGCCGCAGGCTGGAGATGCAAACGCTACGGCCACCGGACAGGAGACAGAGAATGTCCTTTCTTCATCAAAGGCAACCAGAAACTGGAGCAGTTCAGAGTGGTGAGTTTGTTGTTTACTCGTAGTTATTTAGAGAAGAAATCAATTAATGGTCTCCAGTTTAAGAATGTAGGTTGGGTTGTCTGAGGTCAAGAAGCTGTGAGTGAGACATAACTTTGTGTCTAGTGTTAACAACTGGGTTGGGAAACATTTTTAGTTTACACTGAGAAAACATGTGGGCAGCAGACTTCTTCACACAGTGCCTGTAGTGGAACAATATCTACTGCAGAAACACACACACAGCCTCTGCAATGATTACCATATATGCAACTGTATCATATTTTCCTACCTTGCATTGTAACAGGGAGGTTTTTTTTTTTAAAAAAAGAGATGCTGACACAACACTAAAAGCAGTGCAATGGTTGGAATGTGTTGAGCTGGGGTGATTTTCTGGATCTAATATGAAAATTGGAAACATTTACTGTAAGTATGTATGCTGCTCTCCTTGCTTTTCTTCAAAGTTCATAATGACAGATTGTTTTATAATCTTTTAGGCTCATGAAGACCCGATGTACGACCTAATTCGGGAAAACAAAAGGAATGAAAAAGAAACCAGGTACATACATTGATTTTTTTTTTTTTGAGTCATGCAAACTCTTTTAATCGTTTATATGCTTTGCTGTAGTTTCTCTGAAGAATCATTTTTAAGCTTAAATAGAGTGAAAGGACAAAAAGACTGTCTTGAGGGTGTAACTGGCTGCACTCAGACAGTTAGATCACTCACTTGAGAATCTGCAGTTGTTGACTATTTCCCCCTCAGAGGAGTAGGACAGTCTCAGATGACCTGGCAATGCTCTCATGGTGGCTGACTTCTCTGTGTGCCGGTTTCTAGAAAATAGTGTCTGACACCAGGATGTTTGAAGTTGAGGTTTGTTCACTAGGTGTGTGTGTGTGTGTGTCTGTGTATGCAGAGCAGCATGCACACTGTTGTGTATTTTTTTTTGCATGCATTAAAGTAAAGGTTATTCAAAGGCCAGTGGCACTTTGAAGTCTCGGTTGCATATCTGTGCCACATTAATTCTGGCATCTTCTTTTGAAAGGGAAGTGAAACAGTCCAACCTCTCCTGCTGATCTTTGCTTTCCACTTGCACACACAGTGTTGTGTCGCAAGTTGTGCACGAGTTAAGAAAGCCTGTTTTCACCAAGTGCTAATTGAAATTTCAGAAACGAACTCGTTACTAGAAGTATCTGCATCTTTATTAATCTTGAAAATGCACTTGAGGAAACTAAAGAGACATTTTTAAAAAAAATTGAGCAGGAGATTATGAGGTGCTTATTTTGATGAGTTGAGTCAGAGCACTAGTTGTGCTTTGAGGAGTTGTATGACATCTCAAGTATTCAGATGATCATTATGCTCCGTGTTATCCACCCCCACCAAAAGGAAGCCTGATGGATATCTCACAAGAACATGTCAACCTTTTTCTCAGAGAAATCCTTTAATGGCTGAATAGTTAAACAGTTTCTGGAGGTCTTCAAAAACTGTCATTACATGCTCGGTGTGCCCCTCAGTTTTCCGAGCTAATTAAACTCCAGTGACCTCCGATACATCAAATATCTCTTTTTCCTTCCTTTATGACAGATGTTTTATATTTCATTGAGCCCCTTTCCTTTATTCTGTGATGTTTTGATGTTTTAATTTTCCATCTTGATCCTTATTTGGCTGCAGAAAAGGAGACATATTCATCTGACCTAGTTAGGAAGCAGCTGGAGTCACCTGTAGTCTGTGTTATTGCACCATTCACCAGATGTTCAGCTAACCGTCTTTGCTATTGACGTGTCTCCTGTGGGTCAGAACCATAGGGACTGCAGAGACCCAAATACTTATACTTGCACATTAACGATTAAATGATCATATTAATCTAATTTATTGACTGTGAAACAAGCCTCTTTGTAATTGTCTCACTCTGTTAAGGTTTAGGTGAAAGTTACGCAGCATTACTCGTTCATTCTGTGTTAGCACTTTGTGAAAATAAAATTTTAAAGAGTCATCTGAGCTCGAGCCGTGTGTTTTAGTGACAGGATGCCTCCATTATCCAGGCGTGTCCCAGTGTGTTTTGAAAATCCTCCACAGCTGCAGTTTTAACGGGTACTTGGCAGTTAGTGAAAATGTGCAACACAAGTAGGCACTTGGCTAATTCCACAGTCTAGAAATGCACCAGGACAAAGACAGTGTCTTCCTCAAGGAGGTTTAAGATGCTTGCCAAAGCCGGCATCCAAGTCGGCATCAGTTGCCTTCTCCACCCTGTGCTTGACTCTAATCCCACCTCCTCATCTCTTCCTCTCCTGTCCTCTCCTCTCCTCTCTTCTCCTCTCCTCTCCTCTTCCTCTCCTGCCCATCTGTCCTGTGTCAAGGATCCAGCAGCTGCAGCAGCTACTCCAGGACACCACCTCCTCCTCTTCCTCCTCCGACTCAGACAGCTCCTCCACATCCTCTTCCTCCTCCTCCTCCTCCTCTTCCTCCGACCACCACCGCAGCAAGAAGAGGAAAAAGAGGAAGGACAAAAAGAAGAAAGACAAGAAGAAGAGAAAAAGGAAGCGAAAGCACAAGTCCTCCAAAACCAGTGACTGCTCAGAGTCAGATTGAGTGTTTGTAGCTCTGATATATGTAAACTATGTGCTTTAAACGTAGGAAGAGACGGTGAATGAAGCGGCAACAAAGGTAGATCTTACACAGAGGAGGAAGTGAGCTCCGGTTCACCAGTAAGAACTGCACTCAGGAGGCCTCCTGAAGGTTTTTTTTTCTCCGCAGGTTGAAACTCGTAAAAACTGAGTGTGAACTGCACATGACTTCTCGCAGCTGTTTCATTTGCTCGAGGGCTGCATTTACGTCCCCGCTGTTACATCATACATTAAGAGAGTCATATGGAATAGCTGCTTAAGTAAGTGTGTGTGTACATGTGCCTCGGCGCACGTGTGCGTTGAAAGTCATTAGCCGCACGAGAATCCTGAAGCGATACGGAACGAGATACTTCTTTCACGAGGTCTAATAAGATAGCATGTCAGCAAATACAGTGTGTCATTAAGAGATTGTATTTTCCACCGTATTTTTTTACCCCTACCATTTTGCTTGGTATGAAATACTTTGATTGTAGAAAGAGGTGGAAAAAAAAAAATAGTCCAGATACGGTTGGAGCACGGTTAGAATTTGTTTTCCGAGTCCAGAATGTTTGAATGCTTGTGACTGTACATAAATATCTGGAATGATTTGAGGTTGGAATATGCTTATTTGCTCTGAAAAAGCCACAGAGATGGAGAAAAAGAATGTATGTGAATGTGCTCCCTTATACTGAGAATAAAGACGGCTCTTTTTCTCCAGTGTTTACCCTACTCTAAATCACAAAAACAAAGATGTGTTAATGTGTATTACACTGTTTTTCATGTTAATGACGACTTAATCTTTGGAGGATAGCGCAGCGAAACCACACACACACACACAGACACAGAAGTCTGATCATTAAAAAATACATGGAACACCACTGAAGTGACCTTCCTAAGAGGCGAAGAACATTTTTCTTTTGATCTGCCTGCAGTCTGAGGATACTTCAGAGAGCGTTTTCTCAAAAAAAATCATGTCACAGCCTGTAACCTACATAAGCGATCCTCCCTCTCTGCACCGAGCTGCCATCAACAACTCATCACATCCTGCTCTCAAACTGTGTTATGTCAAAAAAAAAGTTAGCAGATCACAATATAGCCGCTTCACGCAAGACTTGCCCTTTAGGCCATATCTAAGGGTGTGTGGTGCTTCTTTCCTTTGCAAGCAGCACTTTTTTTTTTTTTTTTTTTTTTTTTTTTTGAAAAGGAATCCCAGCGGAAATAAACCAGAAACATTCCTTCTTTCTAATGACCCTGATAGAGAGACAATTACAGTAGACCTACAGGGAACAAGCAAACTAGATTTCCATTTAGATTTGTGTCTTAGGATTTCTGAATAGCTCAAACGCTGCAGGGAGCGTATGTGTTTATGTGAGAAATTGCAATTCCATCAAAGAATGACAGATTAAATGTCCATGAGAGCGTTTTAGCTCCTGACTTAAAGCTTTTTATATTTATTTTCTCCTCTTTCTTTCTTTCTTTCATCTGCTTTCCCAGGCAACTCTTGTTCTTTCTTTTCCTGGTGCTTTGACCAATAACCTGAGATAAATCAGCTTCATTGAAACAGTCTGTTCCACGTTGACTCTTCTCTCTTTCTCTCTTTCTCTCTGAGTAGCACAATGAATCTCTCAGATGAGATTCAGTCACAGGAGCAGCTCAGAGGGAGGTTGTGCCACGTCGAGAAGAGAATTTGGTCAGCGGAGAGTCTTTATTGAAGCACTCTGTCTTCTTGGACAAGGTACAGATCAGATTGAGTGCCAGGCCGGACTCATTGTGCAAATTGTGTTAGAAGAAGCTCCAGCATATTTGCAGAACACTAGATAATGAAAACTTTACGACCAGAGCGCTGCACTTAACTCATGAATAGTAATTATGTTTGCCAGAAGGGAGTAACGCAGTAACATTAGCCTCTTTTTTTTTTTTTTTTTTCTTTGGTGATGTGATATCATCTTCACACCAGATGTGTAGCTGGGCAAAGGTTCAGCCAGTGGTTGTGAAACAGGATGTGTCCAAATCCAAGTGACTCACACAAGCAGGTAAAAGCTGACAACTGAAGTCCACGCAGAAAGGAAACCTTAAGTGAGATGCAAAATAAAAAAAAAAGAGAGTGACTCTGCATTTTATTGGATGAAGAGGTGCATTGTGCTGCATAGTGAGTCTGCATTTTATCGGATACATTGTGCAGTACTTTAAAACCAAATGGGATGGCTTAAAACCACTCCGCCGCCTCTTTGCTGTCTCAGATAAAGGGATTACATCTTCTGTGACCTCTCTGAAGCTTCTGTTAGAAAAGTCTCCATAACTCAGTGATGGAAATAGAGCAGTTTGAGGATGTTCCTTAATGGGAGCATACAGTAAAGTGGTGTTTAGGATGTGTTATGTGCGATCTGAATTGCTCTGATCTAATGCAGCCTTTCAGCATCAAAACAAGGAATCACTTGAACCAAGTCTTCGTTCTATCTAAATGCAATCTAGTGCAGACAAGACTTGTTTCCCGCTCCTCTAAATTGCCGCTCCGTGTCAAATAATCATTGTGCTTTCTGTTTGCTTTTGCAGTGCATGTATGCAGTCGAATTAACAATTTAGTTCAGCACACAGGCTGTCATTTAAATAGGCACAGCTTTGTATCCGGTGTTTTTCACAGAGAGGGGAACAAACAGAAAGAGGGACAGAGAGATTTCTGCTGGGTGTGTCGCTCCAGATTATTTACCAGGGGAGGACGGGGCTCCTGTATTAATCCTCCTCCTGCTGCTCCTGCTGAGTGGAGACAAGGATGAGCTGCCGCAACACTATTCTCTCTCCCTCCCTCACACACAAACACACACGCTGGCACTCCAGGTTTAATATCAGAAACAGTCTGTAATCACAAAATCAAAAGGGAAGTGGCCTCATGTGGCCCAGAGCTGCGGTAGTCTGTGATATAGTGCTGTGGTCTGCCTGAAAATATAGCATTATGTTGTCTAAGAGTACTGCTGAGCTGTATCAGAATGGTTCCATCCAACATAATGTAACATTAGAAGGTCATAATCAAACAGTTGTGTGTGCGTGCGTGTGTGTGTGTGGAGACCAGAGAGCATTCAATAACCATGAATTATTGAAGTCATTGTTCTTGTTTGCCTTCCTCTCCTGCAAGATTGGAGGCAGCCACGCTTTTGTTTCACCCATCATGGAGGGAAAAGATGTCGACTCCTCAGTTTTTTATTTGTTTATTTACTTATAATCTGTTCTAAGTCCTTTTCAGTCAGTTGTGTTCATTTCTTGGGTTGCTAGAGGCGAACGCTTTTCACCGGAGGAGTTTTGGGTCAGTCGGACAAATCAATAAAAACCTGAATATCTAAAACCTCAGCCATATGTGTATTTACATAAATGGTTAAAGACGCATCAGAGAATATGTATTTGATAACTTTTTTAATCAAAATTGTGCAGTTTTTCAATCGAGTGTGTATGTGTGAGGACAGTTGTGACACATATTTAACCTTTCTTGAAGCCTATATGTTTATTTGCTCATGTAATAGGTTAACTAGTATACATTTAACTTTTAAATGGTGCTTAGATTTTTGTTTAAAACCAGCAGATTCAGTCTTAACAGTTTTTTCACCATTGCATACTGCATACAATAAATGATGATATGTGGTTGGGATGTGTTTTTCTTTCTGGCTTTCTCCCAGAATGATGACATGTTTTTGAAATACTTGTAATAGTTTTTTTGGAAATTAAATGCTTGAAAAATAAATGTATTACTTAGTATAATATTTATTTATATACGAACCCAATAATAATTTCCATCCATAAAAGCATTTCATTTCTGGCCACTTGTTTTTCATTATTCTGTTTCTCTGTTTTATTTAAGCTCTTTTTTTTAATCTTGTATCTTATTTCATTCTTTTAAATGTCTATTTTGCATCTTTTTAATACTGCCTTGTGTTTCTTTTATGACTTTTTATGTTATATATAACAGTTTGAATTGCCTTGTTTTAAGGAAAGGTCTCCCATATCAGAAATAAATCTATTTTTTAACCATTTTTAACCAACAAAACTAAACAAGAGTAAAGAAGCCTAGCTATAGATTTAGAGCTGCAACAACAAGTTGATTAATCAATTAGTCAATTGACAGAAAATAATCTGCAACTAATTCAATGATCAATTATTCTTTTTAAACTTTTAAAAGTAAAAAATGCCAAATATTTCATGTCATTTGAGAGGATTTGCTTCTATTCTTGGAGTTGTGTGATAGTAAATCCAATATGTTTGGATTTTAGACAGCTGGTTGGAAAAAGAAAACAGGTAATCTGGGCTTCAGGAAACTGTTACACACATTTTTCACGGTCTACAAACATTTTATACACTTTATAGATTAATCGATGATGAAAATAATCTCAATCTCGTTAACTGAAGCCCTATATAGATTTAAAAACATGAAGACATGCATTTAAAAAAAACACACTCTTCTTGATGTGCAAGCAGGTTGAACATCAGTAAACGTTTTTCTGATTGGAGGAAATAAAGACACTATAACCGACCTAAAAAGTATAACTGGGCTACTTCTTACTGATCAAGAAAATCTGATTTTTATCCTATAATTTAAATAAAGACAGAGTGATTTCCCCCAACATTTCCATTCATCAGGGTGGAGACATGGTAAAATTACAGAATTGATATAATATAAACTACTGCTTTTTAAAAAAAACTGTTTTTTTTTCTTTTTTAAATGTGATGAAATGTCACCATTCACTCTGTAAGCAGTGAGTGAGTGCAGCTCTGCCTCCATGCATGCATCCTCTCTCTGGCATCACAGAGGCAGCCAGCAGACGGCAGAAGAAAAGAGGAAGTGGAAACATCAGCACTATCTCTACGACAGAGGAGAGAGAGAGAGAGAGAGAAAACACACACACACACACATACACAAACTCCGGACACCAGCGCTTTGGTGGAAGAAGTGTCTTCGCTTCGTCAGGTTTGTGAAAGCACGTTTTTTTTTTGCTTCCTTTTCTTGCAGGATTGTTGTCGTTGAGCAGTGAAGCAGCTTCACTTCCTTTCGCGTTTAGCGCTAAATGTTGAGGATTCACGGTGTTTGGGAGTCGCTGCTTTGCTTCAGCAAAGCGTTTGTCTGTGTTACATTGTCGGCGAGATAATACTGTGTCCCCCTGTTGTGTCCTTTTCTCTCTATATATCCGTATGTCTTTACTTTTGTGAAGCTGTCCTTTTTTATTGACATGCGTGTCTGATAAAAGCATCGCCGCTCACTCCGCTTCCACACACGCACATTGAACTGCGGTGAAAAATTAAACTGGCAGAAAATTCATTCACGCTGCTTTGTTAGTTCTGCTTTGGGAAACAAGTGCGGGTGAAAAAAAAAAAGCTGCAAGTTGTGTGTTTGCAGCAGGCGGCTGTACTGTGAAGAAGAAGAAGAAGAAGAAGAAGCCGAAGCTGGCTGGTTGGTTGGTTGCTGCTGCTGCTGCTGCTCCGGAGCATGCTGTTCGCTTCATGCAAAAAAAAAAGGAGGAAAAAAAAAGTGGTGCGTTTATAGATGCCTCCGTTTTCCCTCACTGCTAATTAAAGAGCTACTTTAATAGTGTGCGGTGTCTAACTCCAGCCCAGCATGCTGGCCACATCGTGGGCCTGTGATTAGGAAAGAGATGGGAGAGAGAAAGCTAGACAGCCTCTTCACTCTCCTCCATAAGATGGAAAACAAAGATGCATTATCATCTGGCATCCTCTAAAAGTGGTCATTCACTTGAGTGGGAGTAATGCTATGTAAAGTGACTTCAAGGGGTTACATGTGAGGTCCAGTACTTTGATATTGTCCCTCCAGCATACATCGGGGGCCCCCAAAAGTTTTGATGTGACCTCCAGTTCATGTGCATTAGGTTAGTGTTTCTCAAACTTTAGTGAGTGGCTTGTGACCCGTTAAACCGAAGAAATGACAGCTAACGACCTCTACACAGCTTGTGTTTGGGTAAAACTATTTGTGTCTTATTTAATTTTCAGAGGTAACATTTGCAGTAATTTAAAAGAGGAACCAAACGATAATATTGTGTTGGTGAAATATGTTTTTTATTCTTGCATGACCCTTGGGGTGGCCCCAACTCTCAGGTTGGGAACCACTTTTTTTAGACCATGGACGCTCTGATTGAAATATTTCGTCTTAAGGAGCCTTATTAGATTTGTATTTTTGTTTTCAGGTTTGATTCCTTTTTGTTAGACAGTGGATAGTAGAGATTTGACAGAAAATGAGTGGATAGAGAGATAGGGAAAAAATGACAAGCAACAAAGGTTGAACTGAGGATGTTGTGAATGCATGATCAGTGACTTAAACCTCTGGAGCACAAACAGTTTTCCCTTTTAGGTCTTAAAAGGTCCCTGTTTGTTTGTGAGCCCCACTTTGAGAACTGCTCCTCCGCATTTCCTGTGATCACTCAGCAACCGGTAATAGACCACAACAGCATCCGTTCTCTGGGACACAGCGTGCCTCAGCTCTCTCCTCCTCACATCAGCCGTGATGGGGCCCAGGGGCCACGCCGTCGTCTTGTCTTGGTCCCTCTGCCCCTCGAGGCGGTTTCTGATAGAGTGAGAGCCCATTTACATGCCCCGTTAGCCACCGGAGACATCCCTGTTGTGATGGAACCGCACGCATGCCGGCTCCATCGTGTCAACTCGACAATAAACACAGACTAACATAGCCTAGATGGAAAAGCTTAGGGACATGTGCAGCCGCTCTCTCACACACATAGATGTTGACTATAAGGGATGTGCCTGTTTCTGATTCAAGTGTTTTTCTGCGAGTGTCACTGAAGTAGAATGTTGTGGTCTGGTCCTCTAGTTGTCCACGAGGAAGTATTATTTCAGTGAAATCTGAGTTTCTATCAGGAAAACTTGCTTGAACTGAGAGATTCTATGTTGCATTGTGAGGTTTTGGCCTATATGTGCATATGTGTGTCTGTGTGACTGCGGTTGATAGTGGGTTAGAGATTGATGTTCATCGGTTTTAGAGCAGGTCTGGCGCAGCTTTAGCAGTCAAGGAATGCAATTTCAAACTCATACTTTGGTACAAACCACTAACTTGCACTATTCCATTAAACCGGTATGTGAAGTTCAGTGTGTCCGCAGCTTTGGCCGGTAGCTGTCCGCTTCATAACTGAAGCGTGCCAGAAGAATTAGATTTCGCTTTTACAGCCACCTGAGGGACCTATATGTCAAAAAGAATGCACACACATGCGAAAACACGTTTTATTAGCCACAGCAAACCTTCATTTCTTGTTAGCTGGCTTGCCCAAATAAATATTTCTTTATCCCAACAGGGTCTTAAAATTTAGCTATAGAAATGGAGTGTTGCAACTAAAGAGTAAATGAAAAGTGAGAAGGTAAAACACAGCAGCCTGGACTTGCACTGTAAGTCATAAGCCAAATAAATTGATGGAATTAAACTTGAGCGCTTTGGTCTTTTGTTTTAAATACTGAAACATAATCCAGGAAATCAGATTAGTGGTAAGAGGCAGCTCTGAGTGAGTTCTATTTTTTTTTTTTTTTTTTAGGAGAGGGTGGGTGCCAGGCCTTGCTTATTGAGTTGCATCACATGTGAGATCCTGGTGTGTATCTGTTTGACACTGCCTACTGTTTTGGCGTCCTCACACCTCCTGAAGTGCAATCATGCCAATTTCTGAGCCGTGTCTCTCACTCCTCTCGCCTGACAGTGCCCCCCCCCTCGCCCCCCCCCCCCACCCTCCGCAGCTTGTTATCTTTCTCTCATTAGCTTACTCTCTTACACTTGCTTTCTCACACATGCTATCTCACTGTCTCTCTTCATCTTTTGCTTCTCTCTATCCCAGTCTTTTGCACTTTCTTCTCATTTGCTCGTTCTCACATTGCTACCCCCCCCTCACCCTACCCTACCCCACCCCAACGTCTACTTTCTCCCTCTGTGTTCTCACTCCCTGAGGGAAATGGAGGTATGTAAATTGTTTTCTCCTTGATGTATGCCTGGCCTGCTATCTGTCCATCTTAATGAACTCATTTCCCCATTTTTCTCCAGAAAGCTCAGAGTTGCGGCATTAAAGCACAACACCAAAAACTTCAGGGCTCAAAGTTTCCTGTCATCTCTCCGTCTCTCTTTTTTATGTCTTTTTGCACTAACAGCCATCGAGTGTCCTTATAAAAAAAACAAAACACCTTGGCATTTTAATGTACTGGTGTCCTCACTGGCAGTAACACACTGGTGCGCCTGTCCTTCGGCGGCTTGAGGTTAGATTAATTTGCAGCTTCAAATGAGATGAATGTTACCTTGCATAATTGCTCCCCGTGGTATGAAGTTAATTAAAACAGCAGGTAGGTACTGAAGGTGCGATGGGAAGGTGGCAGACAGACAGTCAGACAGACATAGGTGGGTGAGAAGAGATCTTGTAGGTACTGCTGCCGTGTTTCTGCTCTTTAGTTCGCTGATTGTTACCTCAGGCTAAACTCAGAGCCAAGCAACTCTTTGACTTGAGAGAAAAATGCAGCAAATAAGAAAAACTGATGGAAAAACTTATTGTTTTATGATGATCTGTGATCTCTTAGCGGTTACATAAGGGAATACACTCATGAATTTATTGCGATCTTTTACCTCGTGCTTCTATAACTGTATGTTTTGCAGGCACAGAGTCCAACCATTCTTAGTATATGATTCAGTTGAAGTGTACAGCATCCACAGGCGTGTTTTGCAGTCAAAGTCTAGACTTCATGCAGAGTGAAGCAGCCCTAGATGACCCAGAAACTGATATGGTTCCCTCTACGTGCTCGCTCTGCCCGCTGCATTCCAGCTGTGGTAGTGCCGCAGAGCTCTGTAAATATTGAGCGAGAGGTTAGCCAGCTCTCTTGCTCTGTGTGTGTTTGTGGTATTTAGCATCTCTCAGCTAAGAACCTCTCAGCCTCTGAGCCTACTGACCCAAAAGGGTAAATGGTTAGATAGTCTCTCAGTCTAACCAGCATATCCCCACTCCAGCTGTGTGAGCTGACAGTGAGCAGACTGTACATTAGGAGATGGGTACTTTGTAAGGATTGTCCGGTTGCGAGCGAGTGAAAGGTTCTTTTGGAGTGTATGCAGCTGCTGTAGTAGGACGGCGCGTATGTGTCATGGGTGTTCAAGTCATATAGTGTATGATTTATGGCGTGCGTGCACATGTGCTGCAGATTTGCAGTTTCAGTGCTGTGCTGCTGTGTCAGTTTTTATCTTTCTCTGAGGCTTGTCTACGTCATTTTCACAGTAGTTGCATGCTGGTATGTCAGTATAACCCAGGTGCTAAACACAGGTTTTTCTTCTTTTCTGCTGCAGGCCAATTATAGCTCTTCCCTTGTGTATGTGGGTTTATGCGTGCGTGTGTGCGCACATGTATGTGTGTCACTCAGCCCTTTGGGTGGTGTGTGATAGCATGGGTCATCACTTAATGTCCATGTTTCTGTTCATATACGGATGGTTGCTGTCACGCTCCCCTACTTATCTGTCACTTGATCTATCCATCTGCACCTCCATCCATGCATACTATGCATCCCTCAATCCATCCATACATTACCTACATAAATGTTACCTTTTTTTTCTTCATTCTTTCTGTCCATGAAAATATGATCAGGCGGTCTACCAAAGCTCGATCACAGACACACAGATCATTTCTTAATCCGGCCATGATCTCAAGAGGTGTGAGTGTGAAGCCCTTTAGGCCCTATGATGTGCACTTCCTCTGACAGACTCGCCTACTACTATCTTCAGCCAGTGTGATTCAATGGAGGTGTCCTAGTTTTCTGCACTCTTCTCCCCAAAGTGTGCACTTGACTTTTGGTATCTCCAGAAAATGTTGCTCCATTAGTTCATGGCGATTTTTGTCTGATGTGGTAATGAGTTTTCTGTTTGATGTTAGAGCCATGGAAGGAGTGGAGAGTGATTTTTGGGAACTGTGTGTGTGTGTGTGTGTGTGTGTGTGTGTGTGTGTGTGTGTGTGTGTGTATGTGTGTGTGTGTGTGCTTTTTGTTGCACAGAGAGTTTATAGTCTGTAAGTGTGTCAGAATTTAAGGGCAGGCAGGAAGTATCCTGTCCCCCGGAGCATATGTGTTGTGCCTGAGGGAGCTTGGACATAGGGGAACAAAACTTTCAAATGTCAATCCTGTTTTTTTCCCACCCTTCATCTTATGACTGATATGAATGTATTAACAGGATTTTCCCTTCTTATAGAGAGTAAAGAGTACTTCAGTGCAGTCCCAGTGTCTGCCCTTATAGACTCAAAGACTTTGACGATCCTGATAAGTCCTGGTAAATCCTTGAGGGTTCTGGGCTGTCACCCTGTAAAATCAAAAAGTGCCCAAGGGCTCTCTGGTTGACTTTTGGAGCCCTTTGTGCACACTTCCTGTAAATACTGCAGACTTCGCCTGAAGGAATTACCCACAACTTGTTCACATAATGTTCTTGTATTAAAATGGAGATTACAGGGGAAAATAAACACATTTACATACACAGACATTAACAGCAAGTATGTGTGTCATTCTTTATTGTATGAAAACATGTCTCATTGATATACTTTTTCTGATTGATCAACAACATTACAAATAATATATTTTATGAAGAAAATGAGGAATAAAACACAATTAGCATCATACTGAAGTACTGCAGGGATGCACCGATTTGATACTGATCCGATGACATCAGTGACATTACTGATCGACTTTAAATACAGTTTCTTTGTCAATGATATTGAAAATCAAAGTTTCCTGCTATCAATTACATTAATTTAGTCATGCTGGGCTGCTGACAGAGTTTTAAGTACTTAAGTAAGGAATTTGGGAAAGAGATATCAGACTGGTAATCTGTATCAGTACATATCCTGAGGTGAGGTTTCAGAATCGATATCAGAAGAGAAAAAGCAGGACTGGTGTATCCCCGTACAGAAGTGCCTCAGCCCAGGTAACATGATTTCACAAGGAGCCGCCCCACCCTCCTGCGCACACAGTTGTTTTTTTTCTGAGAACAGAGGTTATGGTTCAGTGCTCAGGAATCAGAGTGGACGTTGACAGTGGTCAGTCCAATCTCTCCTACCCAGTATTACGACATACAGTAGACCATTACAAAGAGAAAGAGGAGGTAGAGATTAAAGGGAGTTAGGAAAAGGTCTGACTGATCTTAGCTGTTACCTTTGTGTGTGTGTTTTCAAATGTTTGTGCGTGTGTTGTTTTAGCCATGATTCACACGTTAAAGCCAGGGTCCAATTAAGCAATATTACACGAGAGGGTGTGCTTTACCCTCAGGGATGCTTACAGAACTCAGTGCAAGGGCCTTGTTCCTGACTGCATCACTGCCATGCCAATAATGATGGTAAAGCACACCCTCTTGTGTAATATTGCGATTATACAACGGTAACCAATAACATAAAAGACATAATCAAAATGTATTCATGTAATGGGGCAATTCGCTCTCAAAATAAAAAAAACTTTTTGCGAGGTATCTCCGTTTCCATGGAAATACATGAGGTCTTACTAGTATCTTGAAAACAATCAGTTACGTCAGTAGACTCCTATGTAATGAAGCCCTGTTTACTACTCTAGTAAGTAGGCTGACCCTTAGTAACAACCTAGCAACAGAGATGATTTCTAGTCCCTTTTGAGTCAGCCAGCCATCTAGAGCTAATGCTTTCTAGAGATCGTGGGATTTCCCAAACTGAATAAATACGACACATATAAATACAAAACTGTCTTGATCATTACGTCCACGAGCTTCACATGCATTTTTAAGCTGGTAACGCCGTGCCAGTGACTCACCGGCACAGCTGATGGAGGATGCCAGAGTGGGAGCTGAGATATACTCTCAACTGAAGAGAAAATGGTTAAGTTTTGTTGTATATCGGGATGCTGGGTAACGATAAAGAGTGGTGAAGGGTTTGGGTTTTTCAGTGTGTGCGTGTGTAACTTGTCCCACAGTCTCAGAGTTCAATCCACTTGGTAAAGAATCCTTTCTGTTGTCCCCATAACCCCAAATCAGTTCACTTCAATCCAGTTTCACAAACATAAAAGAAATACAACTCAAAGGTTCACTCCAGGTTTCACTGCTGATCCCCCCAAAAGAAAACAAAACAAAACAAAGAAACTAGCAAAGCAACACAGTACATAAAATAACCCCAGTGGAAATGCCAGATAGGTTGATCACCGTGTTTAACGATATATCTTCAAACATTACAGTTACCGCTGAAAATAACAACAGAAATAAGCATTTGCCGAATTCACATATCTCCAGAATTAGGGATATCAGTTTTGGTTAATTTTGCTTGCAGCAGACTGACACCCATTAATCGATAACTAACCGGTTAATTTTTAAGAAAAGTTATGACGTAGCTTTTGTTGGTCAGAGCTAACATTAGCTTTAGCTCATCCTACTTCACCTCAAAGTGTTTTTCAATGTATTTAGTCAAAGTAGCTCTCAATGGTATAACATACTCGGGCTCGACGTACAAATATAAGTAATAATACAAATATAAGGCGACCCTGACTATAAGACAACCCCCTTTCTACCAGGCCCTTAGAAGTGGTAAAAAATATTTTCTCCAGCAGTTAGCATTTATAAGACTGCCTGTTTGTCTTTTTGAGCTCCTTATCATCTGTGACAGTGGTATTTGACAGCTTGACAGATTCTGTTTCTGCAGCAAAGACATCAGAAGACACTTTGGACTCGTTTTCACTCGTCATGAATTTATTTCCTCCCTGGCAGAAAAACACAAGCCTTCAGAAACTCCTTCAGGTTAAACTGGACTAACGAAACACTTTTAGGGCTGACTTACTCTAACAGACTCACTATAAACAGATTTTAAGACACTCCCTAGCCTAGCAACATTAATGCTACAAACAACCCATAATGCAACACTCCTTGTAGAAGTCGGTTTTACGCTGGTACTTTGTCCATTCAAAAAGAATATCTAATGCTGTGAACATGTAGTTGTCTAGCCGTTAGCGGAGTGTTTATGCAAATTAACATGTAGACCAACATATGTAGCCGGTCAAAAATATTCTTGGCGGTTAACCTATTAATGGTTAACTGTTGACATCCCTATCTGCAATTAAAATCAACCACCAGTTGTTTACACAGAAGTGACTGTTGTTATTAGCGTGACATCACAGTCTATAGTTCTAATCAGTGGCGGAGTTATATTTATAGTAATGAGGCATTTTTCATTTGAGGACGGCTAGGTGGGCTGTCATGCCAATTTGATCACGTTGATCAGATTGTTTGGCTGGAACTACCCATTGTATAATCAAAGGTCAGCTCCATGTCATCTCTGTCTTTTTTTTGCAATTCTTTTTAGAGGATAGTTGAGAACATTTCACCAACTACAAAGAAATAGCCTTGCAGTTACAGAGGGCATTAGAAGTCTGCAACAAATGAACAGCATGAATTGAAGCCCTTCCCTTCTCTTTATCCTATTTTCAAACAATATGCATCCTATAAAATTTTCAATAACTATTTACATTATGGAAAGAGGGATGTATAGTAACAAAGATGTACATTAACATGTTGGGAGACAATCCAATAAGTTATCTAAGTTTTAAAGCAAAAAATAAATTGGGAGACCAAGCAACCTTTTCCTTAGAACTGTGTATCGATTATTAAAAAAAACAACAGCAAAAGATCTGTTAATTTGTTAATTCCATACAGTGTGGCTGTGACTGTCATACATAGGAAACACATTTTGACCATACCTTAGTAAATATGTTCATTGGTAGGCGAAGTGAATAAGTAATCTTTTCCATTGTGTATTCTTAACTATATCTGTCCATTTCTCTATTGTGGGGGGAATCAGGAAGCAGCCAGTGCCTAGTGATATTTTTTTTTTTTACAGGCAGATATCAGAACACCAAATAAATATTCGTTGAGGTGCCCTGAATGAAAGTCAACTTTCCCTAAAATAAAAGTGCAAAACTGGAAAAGTAGTTTCATATTAAATATGCCTTCCAATGTTTTGTGCATCTCTGACCAGAAATGTCTTATATTGGACATTTCCAAAATATATGCCAGTGATTGGTTTCCTGACTCCCACACAGTCTCCAGCACTTTGAATCCTCTCCTGTAAAATGTGCTTTCTGCTTTGGGGTAATAAAAAAATCTAATTAGACACTTCCATCCAAATTCTCTCTATGTATGCAAGTTGGTGCACTTCCACTGAAAGTCACAATAGCTGTACCATTTCTCCTTTGAAATCTCAGTTACCTTCGTTTTCCAATTTATTTTTAACATGCTCTGTGGAATGAGATTTCTTTGTCATGAAGCCCTTATACAGTGTGGATATAACACCTCTGTTTAACTCTGACAAATAGGCTCCTAAAACTTGTTTCAGCACTGGGTCATCCATATCTAGTGGGTAATTTTTTAACAACAACAAAATTATGATGTAATTGTAGATACTGATAAAAATCTTGTTTTTCCAGAGCATATTTTCTTAAAAGTTTGGAAATCTTTTAATTGTTCCTTATCAGTTATTGAGTAAAATTTTGTTATAGTCCAATTGATTAGGTTTAAAATTGGGGTCACAGACACGCCGTCTAATTATTCTTAGGTTATCTTGTAATTTATATTCCTCCATAACAGACCACTGCATGCCTGTGTTTTTCAAACCCAGCAACACACTAAGACAGAAACTTGTCCACCTGAAAGACTGCACACCCAAACACAAGAAAAGCATCCAGTGTATGCAGTCCAATGCAATGAGGAATGCATAGACTTGTATATCGGGAAAACGAAACAACCATTAAACAAATGCATGGCTCAACACAGGAGGACCAATTCCACAGGTCAAGACTCAGCAGTTTACCTACACCTGAAAGATTGGGGACACTCTTTCGAGGACAACAACATACATATTTCAGATAGGGAGGGCAGGTGGTTTGAAAGAGGAGTGAAGGAAGCTATCTACATCAAAGTAGAGAAACCATCCTTCAACAGAGGAGGAGGTCTATAAAACTACTTATCCCCCAACTACAATGCTGTTCTTTCATCCCTTCTCAGGAGACTTAACAACCATTCACATTTGGTCTCATGTGACAACTCCAATAACTGTCATTTACACTTCAGCTTCAAGTGACTCCAATGACCCTTGTAACACCAGCCAGGAGCACTAACGAACCAACTGGTATCAATGACCATGATAACGACCACACAGAGGTTAAATAAATACCTTGGACTCCTCGCCAGTCAGTTAGAACTGAAGAAGCCCCTTGGATGAGAAGCAAAATATCTTTGAGTATTTACAACCAAGTCCAGTTGCCAATTCAACCCTCCTTGTATAACCATGACCTGGATGACTGAGAGTCTTCACAGACATTCCTAATGGAGTTCCAGACTTTAAGTATAAATTTCATGCATGTGTTTTGCACACTGTTTATAATTTTTTTCTAAATCCTTATTGTCAAATACTGCCTGAATTAGAGGGTCCTTAATTAGTGACAGTCCAATGTCTTTCCACCTGGCATGGTAATGCCAGCTGTTGTCATATATGAATTCCAGATAATGTCCGGACTTGATTCCCTGGACATTGCCTGTTGCCCTTTCACACAAGTAGCACACAACAGGAGATTGTCCGTGTCAGACACGTTCTCACTTACTGGAAATACTCTGTTTGGTTTAGGCAAGGGGTGGCTCTGGGTAGATCGTGCAGGCGGCAGGACATCACACAAATAGTACACTGTGGTCGTAATTCGGCATTTTTAAGCTTTTCACCAGAAATAAAACTGCTTTTATTTTACAAGAAATCACAGGAAGTCCTCTCTCCCATTAGTGCTGAAGTCACAGCAGAGCATTCAGGCCCAGTCAAAACAACACTTAACCAGTGGCTGGCCACATGATAGAAACGTCATCAACACAAAGGTCGATGTAGAAGGAAGTTTCACTTGAATATACCAAAACATCATTTGCATACAATGCAATCTTGTGTTGTTCTCCATTTATGGGGATACTTTTATTGCTGTCAGTCTGTCTTATCTATTGGGCATGGGGTTCTATATAAAGTACGAAAAGGAGTGGCGACATTGCACAACCTTGTGCCTCGTTCATGGAACCCAAATCTCTCAAGAACCTTATACAAAACCGTCAAACTCACAGAATCGAAGGCCTTCTCTGCATCCAGACTGACCAGTAAGGCTTGTGATTTATGTTCTCTTATCTCTGTGAGATAAACCCTCTCTTGGTGAGCATTGACGTGCATAGCTTGTAATCAGGGTTAAGAACTGAAATTGATCTAACTGACCCGCAGTCCAGTCTGTGTTTTCCCTCCTTGAGATAACAGATAGTAGCCTCTCTCCATGATGGTGGGATTTTCCCATCTTTTTAAAGCTGTGTTAAATGTCTGGAGAAGGCTTGGTACTAACTCAAACTGGAAGGTCTTGTACCATTCGGAAGAATGGTACAATGACTTATTTGCTTTTAGCCTAGAGATCACAATATTCAACTCCGACATGGTAAGTAGATAAAGGGAAACTGAACTCTTCCATTTGTTATTCATCTTCCAAATGTGGCTGTGTTTATAATCGTTTATAATAATTTTGAAAAGTCATTTGTATTTCACTTTACTTATATAAAAGTCTGGGTCCCTAATTTTGTAAATTGTGCCATCCACCTGTTTGTAGTTTCCTTGACAGAAGCTTTGCAAATTTTGAACCATGTTCATAATATTTTTAAGTCTTGTGAGTGCAGAATATTTATTTCATTCCTTATTTCCTTTAGTTTAAAGGTAAGAGTTGGATTTGGCTCTTTTTATGTTTTGTCTCAAGCTCTTAATTCTCAGTTTAGACCTGATAATCTTAATTGTCTTTCTTTCTTTTTACATGCATAAAAAGACATAATTTCCCCCTAACAACTGCTTTCAGCGCGTCCCACATCATTTCTGAGCCAATTTCCCCACTATCATTTATTTCAAGGAACATTTTTATTTCTTCTTTTATTTTTGTTTTAAATTGTAAATTGTAAAGAATACTTGAGTTTAACCTTCATAGTATATGTCCAGGATTATTACTTAATTGCAACGATAACAAAAGGAGTGTGTGGTCAGACAAGATACAATACTACCTATCTCAAAGTAATGTTTTCTATGGCGATTTCTTTTAAAAATGAAAAAAGTCTCTCCAGTTGTCTATTACACCCAGTTCTGACATGAAACCTCAAGTTTCTTGTGCAGGGAGGTCTGAGTCGGTACTTTTGAAGAATCTAGCCGGGGGGGCATAAATATTCAGTAGCGTTATTTGGACACCCTCTATCTTTCCTGAAAGTAATAAGTACCTTCCTTGTCCTTTATTTCTTAAAGTTGTTCAAATGGAACTCTATGGGGTAATAAAATAGCTACCCCTCTCCTTATGGCCTGATTTGTAAGATGAATAATACACTTTGGAAAAACCCATTCTTTTCAACATTTTTTGTTCAGTAGAATTATGGTGCGTTTCCTGTAATAATGTAATTTGTGCATTCTCTTTTTTTCATTTTTTCATTTTACTCAGAATTTTACTTCTTTTACTTGGATTTATAACCCCATTTATGTTAAATGAAATAATTTTAAGGTCTCTCCTACAGGTATTGTATAATGACCAGCACTCAGAACATTATACATCCATATAACTCTTGTGAACATTGAGAAATGAACGTAACAAAATAAGAACACTAAGAAACTTATTCAGACCAGAATGTCATTACATTCCTTACTGTCTTTTGCTTCCAATATCGAGGCTCGTTCTAAATGAGACTTTGAGGGACTTGAGATGTCAGAGTGCCCAGTATCAAGAGTTATCCTGCTCTTTACAAAAAGTAGGGCCCTTTGAGATGGCTGCATATCAGTTACAGTCATAACTAAAATAAAGAAAGTCAAAACACATAAAATATTGTGTGGAAAATGTCTGTTATTAATGTTTTTGCGTCCCAACACCTTTACATAGATTAAGAGTAAGATGTAGGAGTCATAAAACTTCAAATTAAATCAAATTTACCAGTAATCTAATGTAAACAGGCGGATAACTAGAATAAAGAACAAACTACAACAAACTTATCTGCATTATTGTCCTAGTTAGGCCGTCACCCATCATTCATTTATCTGTAGGGGATCTTTGTCTGAAATCCTGCAGGTTTTTCTTTGTGCTGTGTCCAGGTTTTGGGTTTTTTTCACTTGCAGCAATATATCAATCATGTCTGAAGCTCCTGCGCATGTGGATAAGAGTTGGATCTCCCGTTGGTCTGGGCTGGTTGGGGCAGGTATGATGGTAATTGGAATGCAAAGCCAAAGTCTTCTTTCGCCTCTGCTGCACTCTGATACAGGCGGGTGCCATCATTGTAGAAAACTCATAGTCTTGCTGGGTAGGGGGTCCGGAACTTAGCATTTTTTTTCCTTTAACATTTTCTTCACTTCAGCATATTCAGTATGCCTCTTAAGGATTGTAGGTGGGTTCTCGTTGTCCACATAAAAGTATGTATTGTTGTGGAAGACCTTTTTTTTTCTCCAAGCTTTACGGATCATCTCTTCTTTTGCTCTGCAGCTCACTTACTTGGCAAGGATAGACCGGAGCTGTGGGTCGGTGGGTTTGGGTGCCAGCCCTCTGTGTGCTCTCTCGATTTTGAGTTCCATATCATGCGGAAAGTCAAGCGGGTCCCTCAGTAGGGTTTCCAGGAAACTGGTGATGTTGTTACCCTCCGCCTCTTTGGATATGCCATAAATCCTTATATTATCTCTGCGAGCCCGTCCTTCCCGGTCAATCACTTTAGCCTCCATGTTGGTCTGGTGCTGTGAGAGCTGTTAGCATTGCTGCTGCCTGTAGTGCTGATTCTGCTTCATCAATTCGCCCTTCAGCCTTATCCAATCTGTTGTTTGTTATGCACAGTTCTTGTTGAAGGTCTGTTAGCTGTTGTTTATTGTCCTGCCCAAAGTCCCTGAGTTCATTCAGTATACTTCATAGGCTAGCATCGCCCATTCCATCCTCATCATGCACCTCAGGGTCGGACAGCAACTTTGGCTACCTTGTGACACCTATTCATCAATGTTTTCTGTCGTAAATATAGTTTCCCTACTTCTTGTAGCAACCCAGCTTTACATCATATACAAAAATACACACTTTGATATTGTCTGAAATGTTTTCAGGGTTATTTTAATAAACTGCCTAAGCTTACTGGAACTAGCCTGTTTTGCTGCATATGAAGGGAAGGGAGGGTGTTCCTAAGAAACCCACAAACTCATTTGGTTCTTATTTTACCCCTACATTACTACTTTGTTGCCAACACACTCTCTCTGTCCTCCCCTTGTTTTGTTGTGCTCTCTGACACAATCAGACACAATCAGACAATCAATCACAATCAAAGTCAATTTGAGCAATGATTATAATCTCTAATTTGATTTGATTTACGTATTTTTAGAAAATGACTCTGTAAAGACATTTTCTTTCTTTTCTGTTACTGGAGGGGAAGTAAGAATACAGTATGTATATTTTTTGTTGGTGCCGCACCTGCTTTGACTATTTGTAACTCACAGCTACAAAAATGTGTACCTTTTTTAAATAGTAGTTCCCTTTGGTGCTTTCCACACGTGTTTGCTTATGGGTTGTTCATTTCAAGTTATTTCTGTTGGAGGACTTGAGGGTAGACTGAGGAGAGAGGTGCAATAACACATAGCTAAATGTATTGCATAATTAATGTATGGGCTGAGATTAAGGATTTGAACCCATTCTGTCACGATGCGGGCCTCCTGCGATGTCAACGTGCTGCAGCAGTGTTTTCCGTTAGACTAGTCAAGGCTACCTTCAGAGAGAAGGGATTGAGGAGGAGTTGAGGGCCTCTCATAAGATGCCAAGGTCACCAGCTCGCTCAATCTCTAGCTGGGGAGCTGCAAGCCTTGGATTGAAGGTGTGTTGCTTTATGTCGGAGCTGCCTCTGAGTGTCAGAATAAATCAAAATGCAGAAGGACGTTCAGGCAACAAGACACTTTGATATCTCCCTCTCTCTTACTTTTGCTCCCCCTCCTTCCAGAGCTTTTTTTATCCAAACAATGCTTCATATACATACTGCCCAGTTTCTGACCCTTGCTGCCTACACACTGACCAGCAACAGCAGCAGTGTTCATCATACCATCTGGAATAGATCGACTTGCACGAGGCTCTAGCGGTCGTCTCTCCTGCTGCTGCTTCTAAGCTCAGTAGCAGCCTGAAGTGAGTTTGTGTTGGCTCTGACCAGCCAGTAAAAATAAGCCATAATCACCCTCACACCCTGACGCTGCCTTTCATCACCTCTTAGCAACAGCTAATCTGTGACTTCTTGTTGGGCCTACCAGAGCCTTGCCCAGAGGGGACGTTGATGCTCTCACAGAACAACGGGTGAAGCTCTTTGAGAAGCTTAACCAAAGAGCTCATATTTGTTTCAACTTGCCTCACCCTCAGTCAAACCCTTATGCCTGTTATCTATCCAAGATGTTTGAAGTCATGAAAAATACCTTTTTATTTATCAGTCTTCTGCCTTATGAATTAGGTGTTGCAGCAACATACAGTATGAGGCAACTGGCTGACTTCACCTCATTAATACAACACAGTAAAAAGTGATGAGCTACTGGTGTGAAAACACCCATAAGAGACGCTCTTTCGGTTTTCTTCTTCCTGTGCTGATAGTATCAGTGTTTTTGCTTCTTGTCATTCCTGCCAACTATCTTGTCGTGTCTATAGACACAGGTTTCTCCTTCCATCTGTGAACACACGCCAAGGAGTGTTTTGTTGTTTCTCAGACTGTGTTGAGTTTTGGATTCTGACTGTGACTTGAGCAGACAACCCCCCTCCTCCTCGCCCCCAGCAATCTGTAAACCACCTGCCTTACCCAGCGCCACCCCGGCTGGTCCACGCTGGCCACACATCAATGTTTTTTCCATTTCCTGTAGATGTTACCCATCCTCAGTGTGCCTAGCCCTTATCTTATTCCCAGCAACGTGAAGAACTGACTGTGACTGTAGAATAACGTGGTACAGCTCAGCTCAGTTGGGCTCAGCATGGCTCTCTATTGAGAGAAGAGGGGTATTGTAGTTGCAGACTAGCCGGGTTTAATGTTGCCTTCGGGGCTTGTTGCTGTGTCTGTTCTTTTGTTGTCTAGAGGGGAAGCTTAACACTCTGTGTTCGCATTTTTTTGTGGGTGTATATGTGTGCATGTCCGACTGCTCTGACTGCATTTTCCAAACCAGACAGTGCTGTGGAAGAAAGGCACAGGAAATACCAAGGGCACTTGTACAATAAGAAGAGAGCTGCCGGATGCATGAGTCTCTAAACATGGTGAAAATTTGTTACATGAAGTAGGACAGGTTTCAGATGTGACTGAAAGTAACTTAACACTAAAAGTGGATGTCAGTAAAAAAGGGGCACACCTCTTCACTGGAGGTAGAAGGTGAACCACTTCCTGCCAATGCCTGCACGTGAGATCATCCATTTCCTGTTGACAGAAAAACTGAACAGAAAGGTCAAGGAGTGTAGTCGCAACCCTGCAACCCAATGTTATGCGGTTAATGGTTTTCACTATCAATTACAGGGCAGACTGACAAGTGAATTGTCTGATGTCTGTTTCCATGTACCCAGTGAAAAGATGTATGGGGGGTTGTTATGCACCGATTACATCATTCCAATGACATCGTACCCACAGCAATGAAAGCCTGGCCTGAGGAATGCCCTCCACTTGTGTTTTTCTTTCCTTCACTTTTCCCCCCTTCTTTCTCTGTCGTTCTCTGTTTCACATAAATGTGGGTTACATGCAATTAACCCATAAAAGGCAAAAATGAACTTCTTTGAATCCTATGCCCCAGTCCATAAATAGCCTGACTTCAGCCTCATTTCAACTTTGCTGCTGCTGCTGCTGCTGCACCACAAGTGAAGCCCCCACCCACAGTTTTACTATAAGATGACAATAATAAGGCGGCCACGAAGAAAAAAAGCCCCAATGAATGGCTTTGCAGGACTGGAGCACAGATGAAAGTGTTTTGGCAGTGGCCAGCCACCACACTGCTAGGGTGGAGGCTGAGCTGGCATGGTTGCCGGCTCGTGACTGACCAGGCAGGCAGGCAGGCAGGCAGGACTGGAGAGGGGAGGGCATGGGTGTAGCATATGGTTTAAAAAAAAAAAAAAAAAGACGTGGGGGATAAATAAATAATAGGACAGCAGCAGAGAGTGGGAGCATGAGAGCAGAACTTAGGGGTTAGCAAATTAATGGGTGAGCCCAAAGACTGGGCTTGGGGCATCTGTCAGGGGACGAGAGGGCGTTGTGGGGAAAGGGTGTGGCATACACGAAGCGGACTTTGGGCAAAGAATGAGCAACCGACCAATAACAAGCATCTGTGTGACACAGAAGAAGGAAAGAAAGACAGACGTGCATGGCAAATATTTTGAAAATCATCTCCAGCATATAATTCACAGGGAGCATGAGCTCATGTGTTGTGGCTGTGTGCAGCAGTGTGGGACTGATGAGCCGTTGGTGGTGGTGATGAATAACATTGTGCCTCCAACAGTGCAGTCAGTCAGTCAGTATGGTGGATAGGCAAAGAGCACCCAGCAGGGAGTGTTCTGGTGAGGTCAGGTTCTGAAGCCACCCAAGACATGTGTGCTGGTGGGTGTGTTTGCGTGTGTGGAATTAAGGGTTGCTTGGAGGGGGGGGAGGGGGGGAGGGGGGGGGGGGGGGACAGCTGGCAGAGCGAAGGGTGAGTGTAACGAGGAGTGTGTGTGACAGCCACAGTGACTCCTTTGTTCCCACTCACTTGTGCCAGTCACAGCTAGTAGATGGCTGATCTGTGAAGTGACTGAATCCTTTCACAGCACCTACACCAGATACACAGTCTAGCTTTACACTAGCTTTCTCCTCAGTGTGTGTGTGTGTGTGTGTGTGTGTGTGTGTGTGTTTGCGTGACTCCATACCACAGAGTGCTGGCAATGGCAGCAGGAGATTTCCGCAAGAGAGCCTATCTCCCATAATGTCAGTGCTCCCGTAGAGCGCTTATTACGCTTGTGATGATGATAGTCATCAGTGCTAACATAATTGTAGCGCCAGCAACATCGAACAGTGGCCCGTTCGCTATATGCTTTGGTAATGTGTGTTGTTGAGGGCTTGTGTTCTCTCCTGAGTTATGATTTAATAAGAGGAGTAATCTTTGCTCCGGTGAAGAGCAGCGCTTTGTGTGCAGTAAACCTGCGGAGGAAACGCTGCTCCTGTGTGCATTGAGTTTATCAAAGTGCAGGGCCGCTTGAGACAGCTTATTCCACCTTTCCTTTTATTAAACTTGTTTGGTGTGTGTGTTCACATGGGCATTTATCTTTCCCCAGCACGTTAATTTTTACTCCTCACAATGCCAGTAGCCTCTAAATAATAGACCAACAGAGAACATACTACATATATAGCTTATTCCTCTCCACTATTAAAATGCGTCTTTTTTTTTTTTCTCTGAAAGCTCTACATTAAAGCATCCACTCTCCCACAACCATTTAGCTTTCCAATGATTTTTTTTCTTTTTTAGTTCAATAAGCCTTTTCAGTTGCTGACTTCTTCCTCTGAGTATCTGAACCATTTAGTTCAAGTAGGACAAGTAAAAATAGCCACAAATCAATCCCAAATGTTCTCGGGGCTCTTCGCACATCTCGATCTAGGCTAGCGCAACCCAACAGGGGGATAGAGTGACACGGCATACAAAGCCAGGCAGAGTGACTGGCAGACTGGCACTTTAGAGGAGGGCATGTTCATTAAAAAAAACGTGACTGGTGGCAGAGATTGGGGCCTTGACACACTTTAAAAGCCATTAAAGAGGCGGCAGCGGATTATGGTTTGTTGAGTTATGATGATGATATGACCTTTTGGTTATTACATGCTTCAGTGGAGATGGTAATCCCCTGAGCTATTGAATTTAGCTAAGTGGAGAGCATGTTTCCATTAAGAGATGTATATGACGTGTACAACAGTGCAGCGGCAGTTCTTGGCAGACCAAATAATCAGTTACTCAGAAATGTCACATACTGTAAATTGTTGTGTGGATCCACAAGAGAGAGATGGTAGAATATAAAGACCTGCAGGGCTACGAAGCAAATTGCATTCAATCGCAGGAGGGCAAATAGCAATCATAGGTTCTATTTGATGTAGGATACATTCGTACCAAAATTTTCTTTCAACTACAAGGAAGTTACACAACCTTTTTAAAAATATATTTTTGGATTTGTTTCGGATTTAAACAATACTCCATGGTTTCCATCAAATTAAAAATGCCTCCACATTTTTTGATTTTTATGGTAAAATAATTACAATATTTTTTTCTTCTTTTAAATGTTTGAAAAGCAATCAGTCTGACTCCTGTGCAGTCTGTCTGAATATCAAATCTCTCAGCATCAGCTCACTTCAGCAATACCGAGTGCTTAGAGTTTAGCTTGGTGTCGGCCCAGACACCGATATTAGTTTTGGCCTAATATTTAAGATTCACTTGTAACACGCTGGGGCCACATGTTTTATTCCTACTTCTGTTCATACTTTCACACAGTACAGTAACAGTTCTGCAGTATGTGCAGGGAGCGCTCCTAATTGCTCCATAAGTTGCATGAGCAGAACAACAACACCCAGTTACGCCAAGTTGACGGGCTTTGACTGAGCGGGCAGAAACAAACACAAAAGTAATGTGTGTGTGAGTGAGAGAAAGATGGAAGAGAAACACAGCTCAGAAATGTTTTTGAAAGGACAAAACAGAAACTAAAATGAATCTGAATCAAGGGAAAAAATTGCTGGTCACTGTGAGAAAGAGAAAACAAATGTATCCAGCCGTACTTCTGACAAAAACACTGTGCCTTGTACCAAAAAATTGATCTGAAACTTTGAATTTCAAAGATGATAATGACATTAAAAACTGTATTTGCAGCAGTGCAGGGTATCATCACAGACTGATATGACCTTGTGACCACAAACATAGATAATAGGAGCCTAAAATCACCATACTCAATAAAGTTCATATCAATCATGAGACAAAAACTGTAATCTCAGCTCTGACATTGAGAAGCTTTCCGTGTGTCTGACTTTCATGGGAAAATCAGCGCTGCAATGCAAACACTGTGTAGAATGTGCACCGTCTTCCTGTGTGTATGGCTGTAGGGGTCTCCCCGATACGATACCGCCTGAAAGCAATCCTGATTGTGTATGTTTGTCTAAACGCTGAACAAAATGAAAGCCTGGCCTCGGTGGCTCAGCAATCATTTGCAATGGAAATTCCCTGACCCGGGATGCCCAATCCTTCACATCCCATTTAACTCGATGGAGCACATGCCAGCCCTGCCAGCGCTGCGAGCACAGGGAGTTAAGCTCTAATAATATAACAAAGCAGGTCTGAAAAAGCTTTCTAGTCATCAGCGTACCAGTAACCTTTTAGTTTAAAACCTCACAAAGACTAGTTATAACTGTTATGCTTCCAGCAGTACACTTTAACAAGAAAGTGCTCAGTGAATAAAACTTTTTTCCATCACTTATATATAAACAAAGCAGTGATTATACATATTTTAGCGTCTTTATTTGTATTTTTAGAAAGGTGTGGATTTGTTAAATTGAAATATTAACCCTTTTCACAACATCAGTCTTAGCATATAGAAACTGATTATTGCAAAGTCTTCAGAAACCAGCTCTCAGCTTCAAGAGCTTTGCACCAAATCAAACCAAACGTTATCTTACAGCAATAGTTTATATTTTTATACTTAGTTTTATTTCTCTATGTGTGGCCACTACCTGAAATTCTTGTTGTATTTTATGTTTTTGTATTTTCTGTGCACTTGTGAAGCACCTTGTAGCTCTGGTTTTGAAAGGCGCTATAGAAATAAAATTTACTCACTTACTTCTTCCTTCTTTGACAAAAATATAACTAGATTGGATGTTTAATTTGCTGTATCGCACTATTTCACAGCTTTCTTGTATTAGTTTTTTTCCCCTGTTTTTTTCCATTTTCCTTTCTATTTTGGTAGGGACTCAGAACAATAACAAAAGAGATTTACAAGCACCCATAGAGTGAAAGCACACATTTTCTTCTTGTCTTATAATTGTGGTATAAATAGGTCTGAATATAGAAAGTAATTTGGATCTCCGGCTGAACTATTACAGGTCACAATGGATAACAGATTTAACAGATTCACCGGGAAATCAGAGGTAATATTTCAGTTCAAGTTTTTATTGTGATCTGCAAGGGAACAACCAGGAATCTCTACCAAGGCAATGATATAGACATTGTGCCAGCATTTCCCAAAACTGTGTTCATTCATTTTGAAAAGAAGCTTGTTTAACAAAATGTGCACCATGACATACAATATGAAGCCTAACAGTTACAGTTATTATAAAAGACTGCCCATGCTATCGGGCAGAAAAGTTCTTTTCTCTCTAAAATGAGTGAAACTAAACCTTTAGCTACAGTGTTGTTCTTGCATAATCCCCATTGATCTATTCTGGGAGTTACACACAACTCATGCCTGGTTCGACAGAGTGCGCTGCTCTTATTTCGGGTCCGTGGGTGTGTGTAAGTAACTTCTCATAGCACCTGCCTTTCGGTTTTCAATTAGCACACAGAAATCGTACCATCATTATCTTGCTCATGAACAGCGATAATCCAGTTAAGGGATGGAAGATCCCTCAAGAGCCATATACGGCTAGCCGGGATGGAATAACTGCTGTCTGGGTTTTATGAATGAGAAGCCCCACAGAGGATAATATAAAAGGCAGTTTTATGTCTGTTATCTTTTGCTTGCGTATACACTTGTGGCTGAATGAGCATCTTTTCCATAATAACCTTTTTGTCTGGTACTATTTTTTTCCCTGCTGTCTGGCGGGTAATTTTAGCACTCTTAAGGAAGTGGGATTTCAATTTTTTTTTGTTTGTTTCTTAAGTCCCGGCTGAATCAAAAGACACTTGACCCTGCTGAATTGAACAGTAGGGGTGAAAGCATGGCGAATGATTGCAGATGTTTTTAAAAGAATATCAACCTTTTTTTCAAGATTGTTTTTTAAGGAGTGAGAAGAAAGTTTGCTTTCCTTTTTAACAAGCAATTTGATTTTCCAACTGCTGCTTTTGTAAGGATTATTTCTTCTATTTCCATAGTAGAGTCTAGTAGGCATATGGTGGATGAAACATGCCTATCATGACGCTGTGTTGGAGAAGAGTAATTGATTTTCCCTGCAGTAACATGGTTTGATTTGTTACACAATGTGAAAACTGGAGCTATTCATAACTTAATGTTTTTTTTGTTTTGTTTTGTTTTTTTCGTTGTTTTTTTTGTTTTTTACAATGAAGGCTCAGCTTCATAACCCGAACTGTGTCAGTGTTTTTATTGACAAAATGCAGTTTATGTTTACGTGGTTGTTTGACCTCTCTGAAATGCACCCACTTGGACTGAGTGGGGGTGTGAGAGAGATGCTCTGATGCGCTCGCTGCTCTGCTAGAGTAGTCAAGGTCACTTTATGGTGGAGGCGTTATTCTGCTTGTGAATGAATAATGCTATGCCGGTCCCTCCTGATGCTACGACGCCTCCCGCCTCCTCCAACACACACAAACACACACACACATACAGGCTTCAAAGT
This sequence comes from Thunnus thynnus, assembly GCF_963924715.1. NCBI lineage: Eukaryota > Metazoa > Chordata > Actinopteri > Scombriformes > Scombridae > Thunnus > Thunnus thynnus. Next base: position 18,195,991 of record NC_089531.1, on the reverse strand, counting down.
TATACAATGGGGCTATAGACCTGTTTCCATGACTTCCTTCTCTGACCAACCAAATAGCACCATTCATCCCCGCCTCGGTCACGTGGCTTGGCAGGGTTTTTGTGTGGTCCCTACCCATCCCCTCTATACATACACATACACACTCACAGATAGGGGTCCAGTGAACTTTTTCAGGATGGCTTGTTCCTTGAAGCGTGGCCCCAGAGGCTCCAATCATTGTTGTCTGCAGTGATCAGTCAGGGGGAAGGTCTGGTCAACCACCCCCCCCCCCCCCCCTTCTCTCTCTCTCCAGTGCTTTTGATGAATTGCACTTTGATGTTTTTCTACATCACAAATTGTTGTGTCTTTGGAAACAAGGCAGACTTTTGTGGCATTTATTTTGACTCCCTTGAGCTTGCTCCAGTTTTTAGCACTGGTTTGATATTTCATGACATTGAAGAAAGGGACTATAGCTTTGCCTTTGATAACAAAGATCTTGCAGTGGTAAAATGTGTATTTCTTTCTGTCTTTCTTTATTTCTTAACGGTCTTCAATCCTTGTGTATCTCCCACATGGCAACATAAAGAGATACGACATTACTAGAGTTCAGGTTTATCAAAGATTTGGGAAATAATCAGTTAACATTTTCTGGTATATTACTTTATTTGTCACAAACTGCAACTGAATTTGGTGATTTACAAGGGTTTGAATTATTGACTTATTAGAATGAATGATGTTAAATGACAAGAGCGGATTTAAAGGAATAGTTCAACATTTTGGGAAAGCACTCCTAATACTCACAATTAATACATTATATCCCATTTGTTTAATCTGTACGAAAAACAAAGTGTAAAAACAACAAGTTGTGGTTTTACGGGAAGGTTATGTGGCAGTTTGCTTCTTGGCTGGGAGCTATGACTTCTTAGAAACTAGGCTGGTTGCCTGGCAACTTGTCATTTTTTTTGCACTTTAGTTTTTGTACGGATTAAACAAACAAGATATAACTTGTTAATCAGTGAGCTTTGGAGGTGCTGTTAGGTGGATTTTTTTTTGACCTTGGAACAGAGCCCGGCTAGCTGTTTCCCTCTGTTTCCAGTCTTTGTGCTAAGCTAAGCTAACCGTCTCCAGGCTCCAGCTTCCTATATACCCCGCAGACATGAGTCATATCAATCTTCTCATCTGACTCTGGGCTAGAAAGCAAATACTCTAAGTGTATTTTCCCAAAATGTTGATGTATTTCTTTGATACCCTTTTGCTGGCATGTATTTAAATACTTTTCTACAAACACTCCACCATTGTGAAAAGTTAGTCTGGATCATTTAATGTTTGGGATTTGCTCAGTTTAGAGAACATACTGTAAAACATTTTAGATTACTAACCTCTTGCAATTTGGAAATAGTTTCCTCTTCTCTCTTTATTAGTTGAAACCCTAGCATGCATTTTTCTGTGACAGTAAGTGACAGTTAATTATAGGACATGTATTTATAAGATAACATTTGAGTAGCACCAGTGTCAGTTCTGGAGTAAATGTTGACCACAATAAACATTTGGTTGAATCCCTTCCTTAGCTTGTATTTGATTAAATCTATACACTGCTGCTGTTTTGAACACTAAAAAGCAGTCACATTACTGATTCCAGCCTGTTCCTTTAAATATCCAGGCTCTGCTTTCCAGTTTTGTCCTTACAGTCCAGCTATGTAAGTTGATTACTCCAAAGACCCCATGGGCCTGCAGCCAGACCAGCCGCTGTGGAATCTCCTGGGGACACACATAGCATAGCTGACATTTCTATCTCCTCAACCCACCCCTTTACTCTTGGTAAAGCTGAGGTCATTTAGGGTTTAGAAACCGCTGTTATCAGCCTTAGAATTTAATATGAGGTTCGTAAAAGCTTTCTGGTGAAGATCAGAATGGACGAGCACAGAATTTTTTGGAGGAGATCCTGATGATGCGGTGTCTTTCATGGTAACTCTAACCACATTAGTGATGCAAAAAATCCAAGAGTAAATCAGTACTCCTTCAGGATCTCAGCGCTCTCACCACAAAAATAGATACTAATGTCTATTAGCTGATTGCCTGTCAGCATGTACACAATATGGTACATTAAATGCTGTCATCACAGCCAGAATCCAACAGTCCCTGTGAGCTTAATGTTTCCTGCTGTTGCACAGATTCCAAAGTCTGGATCGACTTTTCGACAGACACGCATTGAATATTTTATTCAGTGTTATTTCCATAACACAATCCTCCTATATCTGTTAGTTGGCAAGAAAGACACTGTGTAGAGTGGGTGTTTGACCTGGATAGGCTGCTTCCAACCGGGCTGAGAAGCCTGAGAGCAGAAGGTCACACTGTCACTGTGACTCACTAAGCCTGTGGGCTCTCTCAGTCTCACACGCACGCATGCGCATGCACACACACACGCACACACACTTTTCCCTAACCGGCAGTAGAAAGGCTTCCAGGGTAAACACCTAATTGTGCTCCTCTTTTCTGTTTTTAAGCTCTCACCGCCGACCTTGATGCTGACTGATATTGAGTTATGTAATGGGGGAGGATGGCATGTTATTTTTGAATCTAAAGAGTAAAGAGATTGTGTTTGAACAGAGCACATAGCCTATTGTGATTCAGTTAGTGAGGCAATGGAGGAAAAAACAACATGTGTAATAGTCACCTTACGTAACGCTCTTGAATGCACAAGCTGAAAGTGCAGAGGATTGAAATATACACGCCGGTTTTTAATGGTACAGGTAATGTTTCATGAGCTCTGAAATGTCCCAAAATATCTGAAATTGAGATTTATCAGCGGAAAGCGGTGAACTTCATTTGTGTCACCATGTATACTTCTCCTCAGTTTTTAGCATTTTGTAACTCAGATGCCTGTAAAACCTAATAACTTAAAAAAAAAAAAGAAATCCATATTAATTCAGTCATCATCAATCATCATCATGATGATAATGAGATAATGGCACTTGGCTGTCTAACTCCAAATAATTCATCTTTATTATTTGTTTAATTTCATATGAAGCATAACCACTCTATGGTGTCACATCGCATGTGTTTTCAGGCCAGTCATCGGGTTTGCTTGTTGTCTATTTGTTTATGTTGGCTTGGTTTGTGTAATTATCATCAAATTAATTTAATTAACTCCTAAATATAATCAATATTTGTGGAAAAAGTAAAGATGCAGATGGGTGTTTATTGTATTAATTAGCGAGTTGGCAGCTAAAACATTAATGAGAATGTTGCACAGAAAGTAGCAGGACCAACAGTTTGCACGCTCTGTGCATACATTATTATTGTTACTGTATACTGTTACTAGACAGGCGATGCATGAGTGCGTTTCTGAAACACTGACATCACCATTTTTCATCTTTGATCCAAAGATGACATGGAATAAGGAACAAGGAGCATTTTAGGAAAGACGTTTATTTGCTTTCTTGCAGAGAGTTATATGAGAAGATGTTTAATACGTGCAAAACTGAAGTGTAAAAATGGCAGTGTTATGTACTATTATGTTTCTTGGCTGAGTGCAGACACTTCCTGGCTTCTTGTCATCGCTGTGAGGTTGCAAGATAACCAGCAAAGACTCCAATAAGTTACTGCTCGGGGCCAAAAAATAGTTCAGCACACTTGCATGGGTTAAGCAAATGAGATATAACATGTTAATCTGTGAGCTTTAGAAGTGCTGGTTGGCGGATTTTGTTACCTCCGGCAGAACTAGGCTCGCTGTTTCCCACTGTTTCCAGTTTTTATATTAAGCTACAGTAACCAGCTGCTGGCGGTTGCCTTTATAATAGACATGAGGGCAAGATTTTGATTCTGATGTGATTGGTTCTTGTACTGTGGTGCATTTCTATAATTCAGAAAGATTATTTTCTATTTTTCCTCTTGCATCATAGACAGGGGTAAAAGGGAAAATGTCTTGATGATTGATGGTCTGAGAATGTTTTTGATGTGCACAGTTACAGTCAGCAAAGCACCAGCTGTGCACAGATAGTGTAAGGGATGTGGGTAATTAGGACTGTCGATTTTGGTAGATCAACAGGTGGAACAGAAACACCAGCATAAAATTTCCAGACATACTAAACTGTGAACTTAATACCAGCATAATCAACCAGTATGAGCTGGCTGTTTGAGGCTGTTTTTATCCACCAATCCAGTCACACAGGTTTAGTCCATTTCCCACTGAACTTGTGTAGTGTGAAACCACTGTTACACTAGGAGGGTGTCAGTGGCACGTAAACCTCTGTGAAGATGTTCTAATTATTATTATTATTGTTATCATTATTATTATAAACTGTCACAGAGGATAATATGAGGATACTTGAACAACCTGTGGGCGGTGTGACCCAACTTACAGTGTAACGCTACTTGACATTTCGTGCAATAAGATAGACCCAGGAGTGTTTGGTCCAATTAAGTAGCTAGCAAGTTGTGTACTTATTAACTTTGCCTCTGAGGTCTTCACTGCAGGCTGTGACTGTTTACTTTGTATGAAATGGGTGACTTGGACTATATTTTACGGGGGGGAAGTCTGTTTTTAACTCCGGTCTAGGAATAAAGGGGGGAAATTCTGCAACATACATATGCACCATTTCTGGAAAACTCTTAAGGTCATGTTCTCATTACGCTGTTTTGAATTTGGCATTTCTGTAATAAAATCATTCACTGCTGTTTGTTTTGATGGTTTGCAGACCTGCATGTGCATACAAGGAAGAGTGTTGATGATGATGGTCTGGACTGCAAGCTGTAATTTGATGGGGATCCTTTGTACAATGGGAATGGTTTGCTGTTATTACATATGACCCGTGATAATTACATTACAGCTCTTTCTCAAGTAAAACTAATCCAGTTCAGACTTCCTGCTCAGACTCAGCAGGAATTCTGCCACTCTCGCAGTATCCTGTTCTGTGTGGGAATATAGGCACTGTATTTCTGCAGGCTAATAACTTCTGTTTATTCATTTGTTAGTAATGCAATTAGCATATGTTAGCATTGCAGCCAGCCACAGGCAGTTTATTGTGCACAAGGCCAATGGAGAAAGTTATTCGTTCTGGTTTTAGAGCTCCAGTTGTTTTGGGAAGCAGGACATTGTGTGATCGTACACCTTCATGTCAGGTGATGTGAAGTTTGAGATGTAATAAGAAGATAAAATGTGGCCCAGCCTTCTGTTTTCTCCAGCAACCACACAGTTGGTAGCACCAACCACTGTATATTGAAAGGTTTCTGCATGGATCATAACCACTGGAGTTTGATGATTACAAGTAAAGTATGTTACTTCGCTTCAAGTGGAATACATTTGGATGTGGTATTGAATAATAGATGATCCCCTGAGGTGTTGTGGTATTATCTTTGCCTGACAACCTCCTCTGCAAGCAGACTGTGGGAATGTGTGAATTCATTTTATGTTTGAAAAATGTGGGAGAAAATCTGTGAATAAGAAAAAGGGTTATGAAACACTAATCAACTGAGTGACGTCAACACCTGTCTGATATTATTCAACATCTGCATTTCCATTTTACATTTTGGGTTTTCAGCTGACACTCTCATCTAGAGCCATTTAGAGCGCAACTGTAAGCTCAAATTTCTGAATCACCAACATTACAAGCAACCAGTAGTAATGTGGGCCAGTGTCAGAGCCGCAGCTGACTGATAATCATCTCTTGTGAATGGTACAAACAATAACAACGAACAGGTAATTAGTCTGGCTGACAATTAGTAATCAACATCTTAAACAAATTTGCTGGTTTGTAACTGAGTATGACTGACTACAGTAAATTATTATTTTAAGTTCAGCACTGAAAAAATAGTTAACATGAGTCACTGTTTCCAGTATACACTTCTGTACACTACAGTTTTACTGCAGCACAAATTTTAATTTTTCATTAGAACAGTTGATTTTGAAAAACATAAACCTTGATGTTTGTTAGTAATAATGTCTTAACATTTTCTCACTTTCTCAAACATTGCTTATACACATCCAGCCTACATGCTAAGACTGAATAGCTCCTGATTGGGACAACAAACTGCCTAGATAGACAGTTGTAGCCCTGTTAAAGCCCTGGCACTGAAATTAAATTGCCTTTTTTTTGTCTTTTACATTATACATATTGGCTCTGTACGTCACTTATTTCGATACAACAAATCAAATCCTGAATAAAGCAATAACGTTGGTGTTCGATCATAGGCAGAGCAGATTGTCACACTGAGCCTGATAGCATCCTGCTACACAACACGAGTGTTCCTGTTCCAACACATTAGCATTCCTGCTAAAGTATCCTTCTTATTTAACCTGCAAACATGAACACATGTCTTGTCCTGCACCGTAGCTCACTGAATGAGCCACTAAACAAACAAACATCAGGGAAAAGTGCACCACTCAGCTGCAGCACACTAAACAGGGTATAAATATACCTGAAAATGTCACTTTGGTCAGGGTAGATGCTGGTTTGGTCGTTGCTCTTCAAAGTAGTGACACACTGTCTTCCCATGACTTGTAGCAGCAGTTTGTTTACTTTGTTTACGTTACATACGATGTAACACTGTTAGCCTGCCAGCTAATATCAATCAAACAAATCTGAGACAAAAAGGAGCATTTCTGCTACTTTTCCTAAGACCTTTTTTCTTCATTCTTATACAAAACTATTAACAATACTTTTAAAAAGCATGTTGACATTATTTAGACTGCAAAGAGGGATCATTAAATGTGGTTTCAATTGAACTTTTACACTCTGACCAAACTACAGTCTGCCGCTACCCTATTTCCTTTTTCTGTAGAGGCCTTTTATTCGCAAGGACTTTAAATCTATTCATAAAAACAGAACAACTGATAAACACGGTAGATCATCATTACAACCCAGTTTTTAGCAGCTCCAGAAGACACTTAATACTGTTCCCAAAACCTATGTCAGTCATATCAACTATTCATCATCTGTAGGCTTGAAAGCTGGCTGTTAAAAGCTGGCAGTTTCCACCGTCTTGTAGAGCAACAGCTGTGGTCCGTAAACATTTAACTGCAAAAAAGAAGCAAAACATTCATAGAAACTTGTTAAACCACTGGTGCTACTTCTCTGTTGTGTATTCATATGCTAAGAATGTCATATTTCCACCAAGGTACGGCTAAATACCCCGCTTCTGCTTACATTGCATAGAATTACGGAGTTTGGTGCTCAGTAGGTTTGGAATTTGGATCTTTGAAAGGTTGACGACAGACAGGGTGCAGCATCCTGAATGGGTCAACGAGGCTGAAAGTGACTACAGAGGCAGAACATTCAGGAGGGAGCTTGGATAGATTATTAAAGCTTTGACATGACGTTGGGCAGACTGGGTCCCCAGTGAGCTCACTGACTCAGCAGACTTTGCAGAGTACAAACCTCAGTTTCCCTGACAGGCAGTCGTGTAGATCACAGAAAATATTCTTGGCTGTCTAGCAAGGAGTCATTAGTGACAGAGGTCTTCTAAACATTTTCACTTCCTCAGGTCTCCATGGTTTTTTAGGTTTGGCTGCAACAAAACTGCAAACCACATGACAACTCACACACAGCCCTGTCTTCTTTCTCTTAATTTCATAGCTAAACATAAACTCAATAAGGATATGATCTGTCTCTGTTAGCTTACTGTTTTTTTTTCATCGGGGTTGCTGTGTTGAAATGTTTTCCTTCTTGGATTCACTTTCTCTTATTGGGGCTCTTTGGGAGTTTGAGTCAGAACTAAAAGTTGCTGGATGTTTTGGGTTTATGAGGCTCACACGAACCAAAGTTGACCTCAGCCTGGGTGGAGTAAACATCTGTTTTTTTGCGTGTCACTTGCACATATGGCCTGTTGAACGCTCAGTCTGAAAGTGAGGATGTCATCACCCTGCTCAAAACACTAAATGTTTCATTTGAGCATTTAGTCTCTTAGCTCATGATCGGGGTCCTGCTGTAGCAGAGAAAAATCATCTGACTCACTCAGCCGGTGCCTGCTGCAGGCTGTTCTGACTCCGGTGATGGAGGCAGCTAGAGGTGGAAGTGAAAACATTTACTACATTGGATGGTAATCAACTGTTCTCTGGCCATCTTCGAGCAACTATATTGAACTTTCGCCCTTTGGCTTATGTTTTTTGCATGTCTCTGATGAGTTAGCGGTCTGCTTTGACAGCTGTGCATTCGTTTTTTTTGGTGAACACTGAGAAATGTATTGGATACAATTACCCATACTTGACCTTATCCGCTAAATTAATTCCATTTTTAATTTACAAGCATGATATGGATGCATATTTTGTCTTTCTATATATGTGAATCTTAAAGATCCCCTCCAGACATGTACTAAGACATATACAAATGCTCTGCTTGGAACAGTAATGTGTGTCTGATATGGTTTTTCCGCAAAGAAAGTATAATTGCCACGTTAAAATCCTTACAATGGCATATACGCCTTCTCCCTCATTAAAAATTCCAGATCCCATGAATATGCAAATATATTTTATTTCAAAAGTTGAACTGCTGAACGCAAAATGTCTCCTACTTCACTGTTAAGTTCATTCTCAGTGTATCAGTGTTTGTGCGCTGGAGGCTTTGGAGGTTTCCACGTCACACTTGTATCAGTTTCATACTGGACCACAATTTGCTTCCAAACTATTTGTGAAGTCTCAAATCCTGCTCGTAGTTCCACCCCTTAAAATGTGATTTTCAATGAGAACAGAGAAACTTTCCACTTTCCAGCAGATGAAACAGTCTTCTAGTGTCAAACTCTGCACATACATCACTCTGCAGAGTGAAGCTCAAACATCCAAGTGAAGTTACAATAAACAGAACATACTTTTTGAGTGGAGGGAGACTTAAACTTCAGACTTCATCATCCTGCCGTCATCTTATCTTTGAATTTTGCCGCTTTTTTTTTTCCGCAGACAGACCTGTTTCCTCTTTACTCAACAAACGCCTACTTCCTCCTTCTGTCTGTCTCTCTCACCCTCTCGGTCGCTCTGTAGCATTGGTTGAAGCACGGTACAAACCGTGGTAGTAGTCTTTGTCTTGAGCTTATGATGCTTAAGGCACCTCACTTGCAGGCAGATACTCAGGCTTAAGCTGCTTAGAAAAGAGTTGCCCTCTCTATCCACCTGAAGCAGGTGTTTGCACAAGAAGCAGATTGATTGCAAGAAAACCGTGAATTTTGGTTATCAAGTTTTCCGGGTAAGTCCTCACACCTTCATGGTGTTTTTTACTGTTACTGTCTTACGCTACACAGGATGCAGTAGGCCTCAGGGTGCGGCTCTGCGCCTTCTCCTGCCTCCTTTCCTCTCCTCTGTGTCACAGGCGGACACGAACATTGCGGTGAGATGTTTGCAGTCTGGAGTAGCAAATGTCTCGGTACATACTGTACATGCTTGTTGGCTGATCCGAGATGGGGACGCGGTGGGTTTTCCACATCCAACCAGAGAAGAATGGAAATGTCAAAGAACGGATGTGTTCTAAGACAGTTGAGGGTTGTGGCCTCATGGTTTGAGTGGGATGGAAATGTGGTGTCAGTAGTTTATGATTTTGGAACGGATAAAGAAAAAGGCATACTTACGCAGCTCACATATCTGCTGCATTGGAAAGCGGGTACTTGGCAATACGATTCCATACACATTATGGATTAGTTCTGTGCCTGCAAGCCTAATTTTGCCTTGTTTTTTTTTCCCCCTGGCAAGTGTCTTCTTTTTTTTTGTCTCCTCGTCTCTAAATGTTCCAGTGTTTTGATTATCTGGGTTTGCAGAACGCCGTCCAAGTACCTCTAATTGTTTCTGACTCACTTGTTTACCTCAAATTGCTGGCTCGCTCTGCTCGCAAACACACTATTTAGGCTACGCTTGTACCTTGTTCAGCAATACACTGTAGCTCCATGCTTCACTTGTTCTCCTGTGTGTGCAGATTTATATTTATACTCACACGTAGAGTAGATTCAGCTGGATATATGTGTATAAGTGACTTGACGTCCTCTTAGCGGGCTCATGCCTCAGTGGGAAGCTGTTGCAAGTTGTTTTTCGTATTGCTGGTACCGACATTTGACAGGATATCCTGGTTGCAGCATTCTAGTGAAAACCAGGTTTGTGACAAAAAGAGGCCTGCTGAGAGGCACATAGGACCGGGAGGAGACAAACAGAGAGAAGTTACCAGGCTGTGAAGACGGCTGCGCAGACGGCTGCATGCTTGTCTAACCCCCAAACTTTAGAGGATGCCATACTGAAATAATAAAAAGACATCTCCTCAGTCGGTGCTCTGTTGGCTGTGTGGAAAACATTTGGCTCATGTGTTTTCTTTGTATATTCTTGGTATATTCAAGGATGTTGTCTCTTAGAGGATGGCACTTCCTCCTTTGCATCTAGAAACCATATTTCTAAATCCAGACCCCAGCCTTCCCCCTTTTCCTCTTGTCTTCTTCCTTTTATTTGTAGCTGTTTTGTCAGCCTTTTGTGTCAGAGCTAAAGGCTTTTCCTGTGGGCTGGCTGCTGGGTATGTGATGGTTTGGCAGGGATTGGGCGCAACACAGCACATTTTTAAGATTCTTGCTTTGAGTGTTCTCTCTCTGTCATGTTTTACTCTTGAGACCGTGGTGTGTTTTTGTGTTAATATTCTGCATGAACTTAAGGCAGGGTAAGGATGTGTGTTTGTTTGTGTGTTTTTCTGACATGCACACACCTCTCCTCAAGGGTGTAACATGACCATCCAGTGGTTTTTTGTGTGTGTGTAGGTGTGTGAAAGCGTCACGCTCGGAGCTACAATAACTCTTGGTCCTCCGCATCGTGTCGGTGGCCTTTTGTCTCAGCTCTGAGAAAAAGGATGGTGCTCTTTTTTTGTCTCTCTCTCACACATAGACACACATACACACACACACACACACACTCTCTCTCATATACACAGGCCCCTGAGGTGCAGCGGGCCCTTTGTAGAGGCATCAAATGAAGAGCTAGACGGGTCCTTTTGAAATCCATCCAGCACATAGGTTGAAACAGACACACCCACACACAGACACAGACATACACTGAAGCTCTAGCATGTGCTCTCTCCCCCACTCAAAATGCACATGATATTGTGAAACTTAAGCAGCTGCATGTGGAAGTGTAAGAGGATTAATTTAACAGTCTAAGAAAAAAAAAGATTTTGACTGACATGTGACCCCATGCTGCTGCTGGTTTCATGGTCTGTGTGGCATAAAGAGTCAGAAAAGGACTTTTTGTTGCTGGTGTTTGGTTTCCATCTTTGTTACATGCTGTTGCTGTTTATGACAGTAAATGATTAAAATATCGCAGGCATTTTTGACCACAAAACATCTTAACTGAAGATCAACATACTATTGTTTTTTCCTCTGTCTGTATTCCTCAGTGTCAGCAAAGTGGACTGGGACAAGATTCATTAACACAGATGGAGGAAGCTGCACTGAAACTCTGAAAAACAAGTTGGTTGTAGTAGAGTTGAAGTGACAGAAGTAGGAAAAATAAAAGCATGAAATGAATGGTCTATAGGTCTATAGTGTGGTGTTTAGCATGCATCAGTTCACTCAGACTCCTCAAAACGAAGAGTCCATTAAATTCAAAGGTCTGAGGTCATATCACCTATAATTTAAACCTTGATATAGTTTGAAAAATGAAGATTTCTCTTTTACTTTGAAGTCTGAGGCTCATCAGGTTTAAGTGAGACTGGTCACACTGACATTGACTGTAAAGAAGAAAAAACAGCTGCCTCATGTTCACTCACACCATTAAGGTTCCTGCTAAAAGACCCCAGCAGGAGCTGGCAGGAAGAGATGTGCTTTACTTAGATCGTGTTACCCTTCATATTCATGCTCCCCAGTTTCACTCTCTGTTCCTCCTTCCTTTTCATCAGCGAGCAGCTCCTCCTCCTCTTTTAATTAAACTAAATTGTAAAGTAAACTAAAGTATTCAAATAGATGCCCTCATTTTTCATTATGTAATGTGAGGTTATTGTAGTTTAAATTACTTTTAAAGCATTGATAAAATTTAGAAAGTGGTGTTGGAAATACAATGAGATAACAGTCCATAAATTGTGAAGCTTTATTATGAAAATGATATGAATGACACCAACTGCATTAGACTTATTTAATTTACTGTACTTTAGGAAACTGCATGTTATTTTGCACACAGCTTATTGATTCTGTATCTTGTAAAAGTTGTGATGAAATCCACTTCAAGAAACTTTTAAGACAATATTAAAGAGATAGTTCAACATTTTGGGAAATGTACTTATTCACTTTCTCACCGAGAGTTAGATGAGAAGATCAACACCAGTCTCATGTCTGTACGGTAAATATGAAGCAGCAGTTAACTATCTTAGCGTAGCGTAATGGCTGGAAACAGGGTGAAACAGCTAGCTAGGTTCAGTCCAAAGGTAACAAAGGTATCATCCTAGCTGCACATCTAAAGCTCACCATTTAACACAATTATAGTGCAAAGACTTATTGTTAAAACGATGAGTTGTGGTTTGACTTAGGTTACGCCTAAGACTATTTTGTGGCCCGCTTAACCTCAACTTGATATTTTCACACTTTTTGTATGGCTTAAAACAAACCGAGATATAATGTGTTAATTTGTGAGCTTTAGAAGTGTTGGTAGGCAGATTTTGTTACCTTTTGGAGAGAACAACTCTGCAGGAATGCAAAAATAGGTGTAATTCCCAAAATGTGGTAATATTCCTTTTAACTTTGGCATTTTGAAACCTGCAGATACCCTGCTCTGTGACTTCCTGTCTCTCATCCTTTTTCTCCTTTTTTTTCTCCTCCTCTGTCCTCTCACATCTTTATCTTTAGCTCTTTATCCTCTTTTCTTCTTTACTTGCTCATCTTTCTCTTATTGAATTTTCTTTCCTAAATAATATGACCTTATTCCCTTGATCTTGTCTGCTTTTAATGTCATTCTGTCATTTTCACTATTTTTGTCTGCCCTCCCGTCCCCTCTCTCTCCACTCATATTTTGTTACATTTCTCACCTTCACCATCCCACCTTCTCTCTTTCTCGTTCCGCCCTCTCCTCCCTCCATAGACGATGTGACCCTCACATTACACATCATCAATTATTGAGGTGAAACCCAGCACTCCTCTGCCACCCAACAAATCACAGGACTTCTCTGCCTCTCTGTTTCCTCTCCTCTTACGCTCTCTCTCTCCTCTTTATTGATGGTTTTCTTCCTTAATTTCAACCTCTGGCAGCAGATCGGATCACTGGTTTCTGAGGGTAACATGAGATTTAGTTTTCTTCCGCTCTAATCCTGAGGAATTATGGTTCCTGTAACCCAGCAGCACACACCTCTCTGGTTACAGCAGGTGGGCGAATGTTTGAAGACAGATTAACTGCACACACATGTGTACACACACACACACACATTTACAGATTACAATACCTTGCTGGACTGGAGCCCAGTTAGGAGAGTGGTTTGATGGTTTTGGCAGCGTGTTATTGCATACAGTACATTAGTGCAATTAAATGAGTGGAAGGATTATGAATGTGTGTCAAATGAATGAAGAGTGGAGTCAGTTTAATGTTTTTCCTCGCCTACTTCAAGTACTTTTTGGGCCAAATTCTGCGAAATAATATGTTCTGAGGAGAGACTTGGCAAGAAAGAGAGGAGAAACCGAGAGCATGAAACGTCGGATGCGGTAGACAAAATGAATGACCGGAGGAAAAGAGGAGCGGAAGGAAGCGGGGTCAGATCCTGAAAAACTTGACAGAGTGTCGAGCGGTAAATAAAAAAGATGGAGTGAGCTCTGTGTCCCGTTAGCCTGTTTAACCCTCTGGCAGAGCGAAAAATAAACACACGCTCGCTCAGACTCGACGAAACCAGGTTGCAGCAAATCACCTGCTCTGACATGATGAGCTCTGACAGCAGCTAGCTCGATAACAAGGTTCCATTTACACTGTAAAGAGGCTGAGATGAGATGCCAGAGCGACAGATTGGGAATTGATACACAGCCCCCCAGGCTATAGTAAACACTCATGATGACATGTAGAGAATATATGGAGACAAACACACACACACACACACAAGTGAGAACAATCCTTATTGCTCAGAAGTTGTTCCCTGGAGCAGCGTGTCGATTTTCAGGAAAAACTTGTTGATCAAACGAGCGCCGGATCATTTGTAGCCCCGCTCATGGTGTGCTGGTGTGTTGAACCGCTGTGTCTCTCAATTACATTGGAGCCCATTTTCAAGGGATTTACTGTGGCTGTCAGCAATGAGATAGGTGTGTGTCCGGGTGTGTGTGTGTGTGTGTGTGTGTGTGTGTGTCTCTCCAATCAATAAGCCTCAAGGCCATCCATCTCTGAGTCATCCGTAGTTCTTGGAAGATGATGACAAGATGCTCGGAATACACACATAGATGTAAAAACACACACACACACACTTTGGCGTCTTTACTGGAAAGCCAAATCCTCAGTCACCACATGTACATATACACACTCACAGCAGCGCAGGCACATACTTTTGAGTGGTTGTGTCATTTGCACTGGTTAAGAGAACATTGTACTCACCAAAGTAATTGTTGAGATCTGGAAATGAGGAATGCAACTAACGATTATTTAATCTGTTATTTTCTTGATTAATCAATGAGTTATTTGGTCAAGATGCAACCTAAAATGTCTTGTTTTGTCCCGACCAGCAGTCCACAACATAGAGATATTTGGTTTAGTATCACAGAGGACTAAATAAACCAGAAAATATTCACATGTAAGATGCTGAAACCAAAGAATTATTCTCAAAAAGTGTCTCAAAACGATAAATGAATGATCAAAATAGTTGCAGATTTCTGTCGATAGACTGATCGATTAATCGGCTAATCATATATTGTGAATATGGTGACACCAAAGTGGTGTTTGAATTATGCTTTATGTTTGGGGGGGGGGGGGTTGTGTGTGTGTGTTGGAAAAAATCTTGACAATCTGTCTTAAGAATGGCAGCTTTATAGCTTTCATTGAGTGCCTGTCTGTCTTCAGTCAGTATTGAGAGGGATGAAAAATGTGTATAGATGACTAACATGCTATTGTCTGTAATACAACTGAATGAATCACACATTCTGTCCATATGAACAGTACAGCAAGGATTGTCTTTGTGAGACAGTTTATTTCCAACATAGAATAAAAAGGATGGTGATATTCTTATACCATACAGTTTCTTTCGGCATTGAGCTCCTTTAAATGTGATGTGTGCAGGATTGTGCTCATCCAGATGTTTGCATGTATCTATCTTAGTGTTTTCTCACCTGCCGCCTTGCTTTACCAAGAACGGGGACCAAGAGCAATATTTTCTCTGCATAGGGAACAGAAAGCGAGATGCACAGCTGCATCTGCACTGAATGTCACTGAAGGCAAAGTGTCTCAGAAAGTATTTAACACACCTCTCTAATCTTCAATGAACATACTCGTTCTTATTTGAATGGATTGAAATTCAAACCAGAGGGGTGGAGTGACTCATCTTGGCGGAGTTGTGACAAACATGACTTGGGTATGACACGCTTTTGGAAAGAAAGATGCATCCGCTTCTCGAGCTATTGATGCAGCGGCTGCCATGGCAACGGGCCCTTGAATAAAGGCTATGTGGATTATTATGGGGTGACTCACACACAACACCAGGCCAGACTCATTACGTATACTGTCTTTAAATTAATACGTGCTTATAAACAAAACACATATTTTGCGCACTAGCACAGACTGTGGACATGCACACAAAAACAAATTTGGATAGTGTGCACACACACACTTTTCATCACTCACTATTTTGCCTGTGTTCAAGCACACATGCTCTGTATATCAACACTCACACCATTCTGCTCAATAGTTGTCTCCCTGGAATTAGTCTGAACCCATCTTCATGCATTATGGATTGAGATTAAATATGTAAACAGGCTTCTCCACCAAGAACTAAGATGATCCAAGCTTTGGAGACATGCTAGGAAGGTGAATTATTGATGCCATCCTCAGTCGTTTTTTGGGGAACATCTACGCTGCATTTATGCTTGATAACTGTGCAGTGGTGAGTTTCATTAGACCCCCTGCAAGCACACAGAAGTGGCATTACCCAACTCTCCCTGTGTGGTTTGGAGTGACTGTGATTTGACTGTTTTTTCTCCCATGGGACCTCTAACTGGCTTATCTTAGAAAGCCACAGGGTTTCGGGTCAATCCAGCTGCCTGTTCCTCTGTCAGATATCGTGCTTTTTTTTCCGGCCCTCTCAGGAATCATCTGCACAGGGACAGAAGCCAAGGAGGGAGGAGCCACCCAGGATTACAAGCTTCATGTTTTTGAGTGTGTTCATATGAAAGACCCTTGTGCGCTCGTTGCTATGCATAGGAACCAGGCTGCACACGGTTGCAAGAGCAGATTCAAAGTGTGTTTGTGTGGATCAATTGTGTTTTGACCAGTAAAAGACAAGAGAACATGAGGGTTTGGGCTGCTTAAGAGGGAGTAACCCACTTCTTTCAAAAGAGTACAGCCAAAAGTTCTCTCACTCTCCCTGCCTGGTAAACATCCACACCTTACAACCTCCATGCTTCAGTTTCTTTAATATAAACACCAACATAACACATACATTACATAAACAAACATAAGCATCCCTTAAATTTGTCGTGTGGCCAAGATACGTATGTAACGAGCAGGGCATTTTATATTTAAAAAATAAACTTGTCACTGCTCCCTGATGGACAAATTAGTAATGGAGACACCGTTTCTAAATGAGCTCAAACATACAGTATCTCTATACTGTCTTAAAACATTAGTCAAGTGCCCAATTGAGCACTGGCACATGCTGACCATTAAAATATCCCTTCTCAATGCACTTTCAGTGGAAGTGGTGGGGGACAAAATCCACAGTCCTCATTTTTTGCAAAAATGTATTCAGAAGTTAAAATAAAGCTAATATGAAGCTTCAAAATGAAGCCGTCCAGATGAGTCCATTTGTCAATGAAGTGGAGACCATACAAAATTGAAGTCTTTTTAGTACAAACTTCCCTCTTTGTGTTTCCCTGTTGAGCCGCAGTGGAAGAATAATAACAAAAAGAGGGACATTTGGCACTAAATAGACTAACTTTGGAGGATATCCACTTGATTTGGCTAATTTGGATGGCTGAAGCCTTATATGAGCTTCAGATAAACATTTGACTGTGGACTTTGTCCCCCATCATTTACACTGAAAGCACACTGAGAATGGATCTTTTAATGGCCAGTATGAACAGCAGCAATGATTACAGCAAGAAAAACCTATTACAATGTTCATATTGGCACCCGATGTTTGTTTTAAGCCAGACTTGAAAAATTATGAACCTATCCTTTGCCAGACATATACACTGATATCAATATATCTTGAGATAAGCTAATATTGGCCACTGGCCAGTATATCGGTCTGGCCAATTTAGTCAGGCTCTGTTCCAAACACCAGCCAACCTATGTGATGTCACTTGAGTAATTTTCTCAGACTTGACAAAGCTTCTCCAGAGCCACAAGAGACATTATACAGATGTTTTCAATGGCTGTTTTATGCTCTCCGTGATGAGTAAACTGACCTGTTTGTCTACAATTGGTTGAGTGCCCCTTTTATGTTAGTGGGAAGAAGCTCCAGTCTGGTAACCTGTTAAAGCTGTTGCTGTTGAGTCCTGCATGCATACAGTAGTGGCTATTGTGGTTGAAGTGCAGCTACCATCTCTGCCTGCACTTCAATAAAAGAGAGCTTCATCTGTCAAACTGCAGGAACTCTTATATGGCACTTTTATCAGTGTGGAAATGTTACAGAGTAAATGTTATTACTCTGGGAGTCGTACGATGTTGCTGCCAGATGGTTTGTGTCTTTCTGTTGTGTATAAAAGGCTGAACTGTGTTAGTACAAGCGAAACAGTGGATCTTTTAAAAGCAACGTTTCAATTCACTCACCTGCTGTGACCTCATTAGCAGTTAAACTTTGATTTGAATTAAACTCTTGAGTGTATCTGCCCCGCCGGCACGGGGCAGATAAGCTGAACGATAAGGAAGTGATCGGAGAGGACAAAAAATCGGTTTGTCTGCTTTAGTTTGTGGTAGTGGGTGATCGAAGTGGAGCTGTGTGTTTGAGTGCTTTTTTTTTTTTTACCACCACTATCTGCAGGAATTTGCATCAAGCGTTCAGTTTTTAAGGTCAGCTGCAACACAAGCAGGGGAACGTGTTCTAGCTGTGAGCTAAAGATGGCAGGTATTGTGTATGTGGTTTCTATAGCGGCACTGATGATAGACCCTCATGCACTGCAGCTGAGCAACCTGACCTCAGTTAGTTTTGGGGCCAGTGTGTGTGCTGTTTGTGTCTGTACAAATAACAGTAATCCAGTTTAAGTAGGCGAATTTAATCATTTCCTCTAAACCTTTAAATGTATGAAAGTGAAATATTGGTTTCAGTTCTTCAGTAGCTTTTTCTGTAATAGTGTATGAGCAGTCCCCAAAGCGCTGCACTATACTCATGTCTTATGTATTTTTCTGCTCTCTTGCTGACCTTTTCTCCTCAGTCATATATAATATTTGAATTCAGAGGAAGCTAATCCAAGCAAACCGTCATAATTCTTGACTAATGTGCCCCAATTTGTCTTTTTCCTGCTCTCTTTTCTTTCCTTCATCTTTCTCCCCATCCTCTCCTCCTTTACGCTTTTCTCCTGCAGGTTTGGATGAGACACCTTTAGGAATAGTGACGGAGGTGCGAGGCAGCAAGACCCACACCAAACACCCCCCCGGCAGCCATGCCGCCGCCGGCAGACATTGTCAAGGTGGCCATCGAGTGGCCGGGGGCTTTCCCCAAGCTCATGGAGATAGATCAGGTAGGTGCCTGAGCACAAAACAACAACAACAACGTCACTTAAAATCCACCAAGATTAAAGTCTGACAGATACATAGTGAATGTTTTGTCTGTGAACACAGTGCATGTTTTGTCTGAACATAGCATTGTACAGTAATCCATTGTTGTGTATATATTGGAAGTGGTTCAAACGTCTGGGGGAATGTGTGTGTCTGGCTGGAGGGGGTGGGTGGATGTGATAGGGGCATGATGCATCTTTGCATTGTTCCCAACAAATTAAATTAATAGCCTAAAGGAAGTGTCATAATTAAAGTTGTTGTTTAACAGGCAGCGCTGAATGTAATGATGGATGCTCTGTAATTAATGGCTCAAATCTTACACCATAATTATGACTGACATGATATATGATACATCAATCCTACTTTTGTCACAAAGTAAGGTTTATAAAATGTCATTTGTATAATTGGAAAGGAAAATGACCAATATAATATGGCCCCCCTCCTGATGAGCCCACTCTGTTCTGATTGGTTATCTTCCAGAAGCTGTATCTTAGCCACTACTCACAATAAACAATAGTAGTCAGATTTCACTTCTTTTTCTAGTTCTTTACTTGAAATGTCAACTTCTCAAATACATCCGTACATGTTTGAGCCAAAATCCAGTCAGAAATAGTGGACAACGCAAACAACACATGAGAAAACCTTAGCAACAAAGGCTACAGGGCAGACAGCCATTGATGGACGTGTACGACGAGCTGATCCCAGCCTGTTCAGAGCAGGCTGAAGCCTGGGCTTTTGACTTGCCAGGAGCATTTCTACATATGTTCACCTCAACTTTTGGAACTCTGACTATGACGACTAAAGTTCCCCTCCACTCAAAAATATGTTGTTCCTCTTGTTCCCACAGTTGAATGTTTGCACTTCACTCTACAGAATGATGTATGTGCAGAGTTTGACACTAGAAGGCTGTTTGTCCAATATTCAACCTACACAAGTGTGATGTGGAAAGTTGAAGCTTCCAGTGCACAAACACTGAGAATAGACTTTCCAGTGAAGCAGGAGACATCTTTTGTTAAGCAATTCAACTTCTGAAGTGAACAATATTTGCAGATTTATAGATTCTGGATATTTAATGAGGAAGAAGGAGTAGATGTAATTTCAATGCAGATAATTTAACTTTTTTTGTGAAAAAAATGTATCAGACACAAATTATTATTCAAAGTAGAGTGTTTTATATATACATCTTAAAACATATGTGGAGGGGACCTTTAACATAGATATCTGACATCATAACAGAATATAAATGACAGAAAATCACAAAAAGCATAATATATCCACTTTAAGCTCAGATGCTAAAGGAGCTCATACAGTTGCTGTAATTCATGCATCACGTGATATTTATAACAATACTTTTGATGAAAATAATGCAATTTCTGGCGTCAAAATCACCACACCGATTGGCTGATCAGTGACTTCAGCGAGAGAATGCATGCCAGCACACACATAAAGGACACACTTTATGTCAGCATTCATCAGGGTCTAACACACATTGTATAAAAGGCTAATAAAATAATTAGCCCAAACAATGACTACTTGTGGAGGGGATGACATGTTTACTGTTACATTATTTGATTACACATGCAGTGTGTAAAATGGCCTGTTCTCTCCATGCGTGTGTGACTCATGGTTGGGCTAATGATTGTACAAGCTATGAGTCACCGTGGCAACCGGAGTCATGATTGCCCTTCTCAATGGATGAACCGCTGAATGAAACATTGAACTGCAGATTATGTGTGTTTCTAGGTTTGTCACAAGGTGCCTTAAACACTTAGATGTAGATTTAGGGATGTTAGTTAGTTTGTGTTTTTAATGACTCTTTATCAGCAGCTTGTCTCTGCGGTTTCTTTTGTCTTCACTTTTTAAGCCACCTCTCCACCTCCTCTTCTTTCAGTTCTCTTATCTCTCCCTGTCATCTTTCTCTTGTTCCTCCTATCTGTTGCCTCCTCCTCCTTTTTCTCATTCCGTATTTTCTCCCTCAACCGTCCCCCCCCTCTCTCTCTCTCTCTCTCTCTCCTCCTCCCTGTCTTTTGTTGTAACTGTGAAACTTACGCCGTGCCTCCTCCTCTCTTGTCCTCCAGCATCAACCCCCACCTCTCCCTCCTCCCTCTTCATCTCCTCTGTACAATAGGCCCTGCAGCAGCATATGGCTGTCTGAGTCATGCGATGGGGAGTGGGCTTCAGCTGAGAGTGTTGGTGTATGTGTGTGTGTGTGTGTGTGTGCGTGTGTGCATGGATGTGAATTTGGGTGTGTGCTCTTTGTTTGTTTACGTGGGTACAACTCTGCATAAGTGAAATTGTGTGTGGGTGTTTTTGTGTGGTAGCATGCATAGTTGTTACTATTCATGCATGTGTGTGCGCTTATGTGTTGACAGCTCTGTAGTGTGTGTGTGTGTGTGTGTTTATATGGAGATTCATGTGTGTGTTTTTGATTTTCTGCTGGTATTTTATGTGTAAATACTTTACTGCAGTGTGCATAGATACATCTGCTTCAGTCTGTGTGTTTTTGTGTGTTTGTGTTTGCATAAATCATACTGTTTGATTTTTGTATCTCTCCAAATATCTCCCATGCCCCCCAGGCACAAAAATCTAACGTTTTTTTTGTAGGAACGCTGGGGAATTGGTACAAGTGCAGACTATTTTAATAAGCATTTCATTGTTGTTGTTTATCAGAAATGCAATAGAGATACGGGGAGAGAAACAAGGTAATGGGCGTCTCTGGTGGGATGAGTGATGAGCGATCTGTTTGCAAGTAGAAAATAAGTTTGGAGGCAGTTGCAGGAGAATTTATGCAGCAACAAGCAGGACAATTAAAGTCAAAACAGGCTGAAACAACTTGATTTTATATCTGTTTGGAGATCTAATAATGATGGCTGTAGAAACTGTTATGCCAGACTACTATAACCAAAACATACTGTAGCTTCTTTAAAGTTGTGTTAGCTGGAAGAGACTGAAACAATGTGTAGAGTAGAGGGGAACTGCAGAATCAGGTGAAAATTATATTTGGTTTCATCATCATGAGTGTTTCCCCTCACATACAAATAGTCAACTGATCCATTGTCGAGATAAAACTATTGCTTAAAGCAGCTTTAATACATTTTGTGCTTTTTATATTAGATTCCATTCTCTTATTCTCTTGTCGTAAAGATGTGTATTAGATTATATAGATTACCATGAAGGAAAATTTTGTGTGTTTTCTTATGTTTTATTCATATTACACTTCTTGTATCTCACTGATTACGACTATATTTAACAGTTCAGTGACTGTATTGAACGTGCAATGAACAACATTGTTGTTAGCAGACGTCAAAGCCGAGCTAGTGAAGTCTGCTTGTTGTGTAACTGAATGAATGACCTCGGAAGGAGAGATGAAGTGTACTTGTTATCCTCCCAGTTAGAAAGCAGAGTATCACGTCAGACGACAAAAAAAAAAAGCTCTAAAGCTGGCAGACGGTATAGACTGACTGAACGTGAGATTGACTGTAGTATATTAAGGTATCACACTCATTGCCAGGTGCAATATTTTACAAGTGGACTATTTTCCTCTCCTTGCTGGACTGTAGTAAGAGGAGGTAATGGTTTGGTATAAAAAGGAGGTAATGGTAAGAGAGGGAAAGATGTCGTGGAGAGCAGAAAGGGAGCATTGATGGAAGAGGGGCAGAACAGACAGGATAGTGGAGGCGGTTTAACTCCTGGAGGATGAAAGGGTAGGAAAAAGCAGCATGTTTTTATACCTCAGAGGTAATAAGATATGAGTGCAGACAGAGGTCGGTAGAGGAGAGGAGAGTCATCTTGGAGGGGAAACATCAGCTGCTTTGTTTTGTGTTCATTTTACAGTATTTCCAAATGAATTGTACAACTAAAGACAGACTTTGTTTTATGTTAATAACTTAAATATGTGTAAAACAAGATGAATGCTTGTTTCAGGAGCAAGGGTCCATCTCAAAAGAGAAAGACTTTCCTAAAAAAGACCTCACACCTGATCAGACAGTAATTGGTGAATACACATATGTAAGTATCAGAACTTAAAAGAACAGTGCAAAAGGTTTAGAGATTAAAGACTTCCTCAGAGCACTTCCTTACTTTATTTTTGTTGTTTTGTCCCAATTTTAGATCAAATTTTGATCTTGATTTTCATCACTACTTTACTTACAATACAGGGCAAAAGTGGAATCAAGTGAGCAGTGAAGTATTATGAGGATTATCTGAGTTATAAAAAGTTTTGCACATGTGCCAATATTGTGTAACTTATATTATTCAATCCGCAAATATGCAATTTACCATTAGTTTATTAATTATATAATTCAAAGTTGGAAAAAGCTTTGATCTTGAACGAGAGAAGGAATCGCTCCAAGCAATGCTCAAATGGTTTCATTTCTTTTAAGATATTGCAAACCTTTGCTATTTCTTTGATCACTGAGCATTTTAGTACTTTGCTCGCAAAAAAAAGCAAGAACTGAGAAAAAGCAAAAGCTGAACATATTGAAAGTAAAAACAGGATCTATTCAAGTAATATTGTATTGTCAGAGGAGGCTATTATTATATATATTTTTCTATAGTACATAACAGTACATTGTCTCTGTTTATACTTTTTATTTTTTAATCTTTTTTAAAAATTATTTGTCTAAAATTCAATTTCAGATAACATTAAAAATGTCCTAAAATGTCCTTTTGAAACCCATAATTACCCTGTTGTAGTATGTTGTACTTTTGGACGTGAGGGACTTACAGTATGCTGCCAGGCTACAGTACACACACACACACACACACACACACACACACAGCCTCAGGGTGACAGCAGCAGCCGGCGTGCAAATATTAATACTGACTGGCACACACACTCACACTCCTTATATTTGTCACCAACCCCCTCGCCCCCATATGAATTTTGCAAGCTCGTCATTTTCCTCCCATCTCTCTTTCTCTCTGTCCAACAACCACTCCCACCTCCCCCCCCTTCCTGTGTTTGCTGTTGTTTTCCCTTCATCTTCTTCAGTTTGCTTATTTTCTCACTTTTTGTTATCCTCTGTGTTCTCCCTGTTGTTCACATAACAGCCCATCCTCCTCTCCTGTCGCCTCTCCGCCTCCCTCTCCCTGTCACATATGCCCACCATCCTGCCACCATTATCTTCTCTCTGTAAATCTTCATCACTGCAGCTCGTATTATTTGAAGCAGCCTCTCTCACTGCTTTGGTTAAACCTCAGAGAAGCAGCAGCACAATCAGATCGTTTACAGTTATAAGCATATTGGGACTGTTTACTGACGCTCACTAAATTGTCGTGTATGAATGTTTGTGTGCACGGTCGTAACATGTTGTGTGTTTTTGGTGATTGTGTGTTTTGAAAAGATTATGCTACCTCAAACCATCTTTAAAGCACTTTCTGTTTATAAAGATCAGTTTCAGAGTATTATATTGTTGTTTATATATATTATTTGGATATAGTATTATTAGTATTGATGTATAAACATGCTGGCAGCATTTTAATGTTGCAGCTGGTTGAATTGAAGCAAATTTTAACAAATATTTATTATGTTCAGTAAGACTTGGTGTCGAATCATAATACTTCTTGAGTATGAAATGTGTAGCATTGTGATTGAGAGTATCAGAAACTGTCAAGTATCAAAAGTTGACATTAATATTTAGTATGTCTACATATTCTTTGATTTTTTTAAGAATAGGGTTAAAATACATTCATATTAAAAAGTTTTTTTTTTAAAGCACTATAGGTTTTATATGTAATATCCTAATCTTAATCTCTGTAATGTAACTGCCAAATCAGTGTGATGGAGCCAGAAACTATATTTTCCTTTTGAAACAGATCCGAGTAGAAGTATAAAGTAGCACAGTGGAAATGCTCAAGTAAAGTACCTCTAACTTCTACTTAGTGTAAGTGCAGTACTTGAGTAGGTGTACATTTTTACTACCGCTGTGGAACAGAATATCACTGATGCTGACATGGAAGAAGTTTCACATCATGATGCATGAAATGATGCACCAGAGATGGTCAGTGATGCCACATCAGCACGCGGACAGTCGGGTAAATAACAGGCCCCTGAAGAACAGCCTCTCATTGTGCCAGTCCTGCAATATAAAATAATTACAGCCTTCTCTGAGTTGACTGAGTTGTTTTAGGAACTCAAGCTTGAACCGTAGACTAAATGTAGTTTTTGCCTTTCTCCACAGAAAAAGCCTCTTTCAGCCATCATTAAAGAAGTGTGCGAGGGGTAAGTGTGCATTTACTTTTTTTGTGTGTGTCTGTGTGTGTGTGTGTGTGCATAAATGAATGCCTTTGGATTTGAAAATAATTCTCCAAGGGCTTCTTGAAAAAACCCTCTCTCTCATTTTCTCCCTCTATCCCCATACTCGAATCCTATTAGCTGTATTTTCCAGAAGTTGTTCTTCACTTTTAATACTAATTATGCAATGTTTTTTTCTCCACCTAATGGCATTTAGGTGGTCCTTGGGGAACCATGAAAACTTTGCTCTGCAGATTGCTGACGCGACCAATTTCTACATCACAGAAAAGGTTTGGTTATCCGTTTGTAATTCCAGGCAGCAGCTTCCAAGATAAAAATACGCCTTAAGTGCTCTACTAACTTGTACTTTCTCTGTGGTAATTCTCCTCAGAACCGCAATGACATTAAGAACGGCTCAATCCTGCGCTTGACCACCTCTCCTGTAAGTTTCAGTTCTCTGCAAAATGGCTTATAGGCACATAAGAAAATACTTTTTAATCATTTCAGATGCACGTTTTATTTTTATTAATCTCTATATGTATGTGTCCTCCTCCTCCTCTTCCCCTCCAGCACCAGACAGCAGTCCAGCTTCATGAGCGGATCCAGTCGTCCAGCATGGATGCCAAGCTGGAATCTCTGAAGGACCTGGCCAACGCCTCGCGGGACATCACCTTCGCCCAGGAGTTCATCAATCTGGATGGCATCTCCCTGCTCACTCAGATGGTGGAGAGTGGGACTGAGTAAGTCCATTACTGGCTGCTCTGTCCGTCTCTCTGTAGTTGTTCCAGACTTCCTCTGTTGTTGCCGCAATGTGTTCTTCCCTGCAGACAATTTATTATTCCTCTTTGTGTGATGAATGTGACAGGTTGGACATAGATAGGAAGGGTATGTGTACAGATTTTTAGTGGTTTACTATAATATTTAGCACATAATGTTTGATATTAGACATTGACTCAGCAGTCTGATCCATTTCAAAAACTTTGTGTCGAAGCCTGATCCAAGTTGAAGTGACATATCTTTTTAGTGAGTCAGAAATCAAATAAAAGCTTACTGCTGTTTAATTGGAAATATTTAATTTGCAGCTGCAGTATATCTTTTTCTGAAGTGACCAAGCAGAGATTTGTGACAACGATCCATTATGACTTGACTGAAGTCCATTACAGGGTTAAATAATGTATGTCTAGCTCTAAGTGATCAGGTGGAACTCTAAGTGTATCCCATCTACACATATTTGACTCCAGGAGGTCTTTGAAGTTGCACTGTGCAATCTGATTGGTCCAAAGCTAGCAAAGTACTTGATTTAATTCTGTTTACATTCTTTAATTCACTTTGTGATACTAAATGACAAAGGGAAAAGTTTGTCCTGTTCAAACTACGGAAAAGAAAAGTACCGCCCTGTAATGAGTAATGGCTAAAGTAATGCATACATTTTGTCATTAAAAATGATAATAGAGTAATAATTGTGCAGCACACAAAGGGTTTGCAGTGAAAATAGGTGTTTTTTGTTAGATCACAAAAAAATTTTGCGTTCTGAAAAGAATATTATTGAATGTTTCTTAAACTTGCTTGAATGTTGTCTTCACTATCAACAATACCTTCCTGCATCGGAGAAGAAACAAACAGCCCAACTTGGTCAATCATAGTTTTCTATGCACATGAATATCTCTGTGGTTAACATACCCAAGATGCATCGTTAAATTTTTGAAGAGATATACATCTCCGTCAAAGCCTACAGGAATGTGATGTTATAGTATGTGCATTGGCTCCACAGCTACGCCATACTTGACTCTGACTGTGATGGTTATGGACTAAAGGTGTCGTCCAGATGTGTTACTGCTGAAAAGAGAAGAGGTAGCTTGAACAGTACATGCCCCGGGGCTCTTTTTCATCTTCTGTGTGTGTGTGTGTGTGTGTATGTGTGTGTGTGTGTGTGTATGTGTGTGTGTGTGTATGTGTGTGTTGGGGCTGGAGGGCCCTAGAGACCGTCTCAACTGAAGGTTAAAGCGAGGACATTTTTCGCTGAGGTGGAATTTCTCAGTCGTGATGCCAGGGGGAAGTGTGTGTGTGTGTGTGTGTGTGTCTGTGTGTGTGCCTGTGTGTCTGTGGCATACTGTGTGAGAGCAAGGCGCCAGCCAGAGTCGAAACCCGCAGGAGAATTACTGTGGGAGTGCAAACGTGCACACATACGGTGCAACCCGGCAGGGAGGGCAGCAGCAGCCAGCCGTCCGAGACGCACTCGTTTTCTGCCTCACGCAGTTCTCATTATTCATCCCTTTTTCATCCTAGGGAGAGAAAAGATAGATGGAAGAATTGTTTGCTTGCATAAGAAGTCGCTGCCTGTCGGCACTTGTGTTGTAAACGCACACTCAAACAAGGTCAAATGTGATCTTGCTACAGCACAATAGAAACCCTTAATAGCTCAAAACACTTTTGTACCAGACACAAACACACACAAATCTTTATCTCCTGATCCACAGAGCTAAATTCACTGTATTATTTGAAAAATAAAGGTTCAAATTCCGGTCAGATATTTAATGTGCGCTCCTTAGCAGAAACCACTTAATGATCTCCTATTTCTGGGTATGAGACAGCAGCCCCTCTAGCATTTATACACACTTTTACTACTTGACAGGAAATCATTGAAGCCTCTTTTCCTTTTTTGCATATAATGTTCAAATTATCAAATATTTTAACCCTGTTTGATCTACTGCAAGGAGCCAGTGGTACTGATGTTGACTCCACTCTGCCCCTGGCTCTTTCATTAAATATGTTTTTATGTAAATTACCATCAGTTATTCATATTTAAAGTGGCCTCCGTATATGTGTGTGCGTGTGTGTAAGAGAGAGGGTGAGCGAGACAGAGCAAGTGGTTCTGCTGCATATTATCACAACATAAGGAGCTTATGAAACAGACACGCAGATAGGTATCAGTGTCTGAAACACACATAAACACACACACTCATTAGTGCGCCTGACAGCCAATTTGGTGTACTGTAATTATTCAAGAGGATCAGCCCTGGAGACTCTTGAGGATAGAGCGGTGCTGTGATCTAATGCTTCTGCCAGAGATGTTGTAGTGTTCATGTGGAAATTAGCTGGCTGGCTGCTGCGGTTGTTGCCCACGCAAGCGCTGAAAGTCAAAGGCAGATACTGCCCTCTACTGGCTGAAGCGTAGAGCACCTGTTTGTTGTTCTTAGACACAGTCGCTGCTCAGAATGTAGAGTGCAACTTCAAATAGATTATTTAGAGGTTTTTCTTTCAAAAAGAAAGGGGACAAGTTTCTAGAATATTGTTTGAAGTGGGTCATTCACCCAAATAAAATAAAAAAACAAGTTTTTCTGACTTACCTCTAGTGGGTTTTAGCCATGCAAATAGTTTTGGTTTTATTTGTCCATCAATCCATATCAGTCTCGGAGATTTGTGCCTCCATTACAATACAGTGGAGGTGCATTAACTTTTGTCTGTTGGGTTTACAGTTTTGAAAACACATTTTTCCAGGCAGTGTCCTCTTTACTCTGGATAATTGTCGGTTTTCCTTGACAATGAGGTCTGTGGACTACACAGACTAAAACATTGTTTCCCGGAAGACACATTGCTGCTGTTGATGGAAAAAACATGCATTTTTTTGTTATTTGGGTTGAGCTTCATTGTTACAGTAATCCGGTCATAATACGTATGATCGGTAATAGGTTTCACAGCATGACTGACACTATCATAAGTTAACAGTGAAGGATTTTTTCCCCTCCTGCACACGTCACTCAAGACATTTTTGAGGTTTGAAAATATTAGATTTGTTAATCTTTTTCTTGTTGGATAAAAATGTTTGATTCCTGTACATTGTCATTCTTACCTAAGCTTTCTGTGTACAAGTAAAGTTGCAGCAAACTGCTTTTCAACTCTTTCTGCTTGGCATGCTTTCAAGGTATTAGTAGGCTTACTGGTTCAAAGTGTACATCATATACCATGAAAGTTTGTGCTGAATGAAATATGTAATTTCACTTTGCTTGTGTCTGAATTTATACAACAAGAAATAATTTTTATGATGTCTAATAGGTTGGATTTGCTTGGGCTCTGGTCTCTCTTTCAGGAATGTCTACACATTAAGTCCTGGTCAGATTATCATGTTTGTTGTTCCCTGCTCTGTGCTAGCTCAGTCTAAAAGGTGTCGTTGTTTGTTTCCCACCTTTGACACCAAAGTTTCTCAAATCTTTGCAGGCGGTATCAGAAACTACAGAAGATTATGAAGCCCTGGTAAGCCCCTCCCCTTTCCCCCCGGCCGGGTAACGTCATTGGCTCTGTGCTCTTCTTAACCTGCTGGCCGAGTCTGCATGATTAAGACTCCGGCCCCAGTGCCTTATGGGAAATTTTATACATGTATAACACGGCCTCTCTCAGGCTTCCATTTTGAAATCAGTGTCGCACTATTTTTTTTTTTTTTTTTGCATGTGGTTTTGGGCAACAAAATCAAACAAATTCTTCGATCCGCAAACTGAAAGAAGACCAAGATTTAGTTCTAAAAATCTACTAAAACAAATGTGTTCAAACAAATGAATTGCTGTTTTTGCAATTCAAGATTTATCACAGGTAAATGTGTCATTACTTCTTGTACAAGTTGTTGCTTACTCCTGAATTAAATCTTGGTGCTCTTGACAAAACGGCGCTGCTCAGGGTGAAGGCATTTTCTGTACCTATTCAGCTAAAGGACATGTCCTCACAACTTCACTTTCTATTCAGCATTATTAGCCAATAACCACAGGAACATCATTCATCAACAAGGTTTTCTATCTCTCTATTTCTCACCATTCTCAGTATCCTATGATATCATGTAGAGTTGAGTAGTTAACTGCAGTATGTCATCTAAATGCCCAGTGCCATCTGCAAAAGCCTCTTCATCCTTCAGCTGTGGGTTACTAATTGTCCATTTGACTGTTCACTAATCACCTACCATGCAGCAACACTGACCCATGATGCTATTTCTCCGATCGTTTTTGTCTTCTTTTACTGTATTTGATGGTGAATATCATTGTCATGTTCAAAACAGGGTTTCCATTTCTGCAAATTGTCTATAAAATGTGTTATTAGGTGCAAAAAACTGTATTAACACATCATTAGTTTTTTCTTAATACAGTTTAGATCAATTTTTTTTTTTTGCTGGAAACTATTTTGTCTTGATTATAATTCTATAGTTGGGGTTTTTACATTTTCATGTCACCTTGATACAGCTTATCTAGGACAGTATAAGAAAGATGCATACAAGATGAACATGTATAAAAAGCCTCAGTGCAAGATGTATGAGTAGTTCATAATTTGAACAGTAGAGGTCAGTATTGTTAAATTTATTGGTTAAATCATAAAACATCTAAAACATTAAAGCTTAATGAACAGTTTTGTAACCCAAGATAGTAGAAATTACTTTTTTTTTAAAATTATTTTTATATGCTGGCTAAATCTTTTTTGTCTTTGATTATGATACATAAATTATTTCTCATTAAGTGCTGCCAGCAACAGTATGTCTTGGATATAACAGCTGTTCCTTGCTTTGGCCTCCCGTGACTCTCGCAGAGTGATTTATTTTTCCTGATATTTGTGTAACTGCATGACTTCACTCTATGATGTAGCTCTTTGGTCCTGATTGACTACCGCATTGTGCTGCACAGCTCCTGCTGGCCTTGTGACGGCCCCCGCTGTTTCTTAAAGGCCAGTCTGTCTGCACGGCATCGCAAACCTCTTCCCCATTTCTCTCTCTCTCTCTCTTCTTGTCTCTGTTTTTATGTCTTTACTCCAGCAAACCTGGTTGCAGCATTGAACTTATGTTCCTCTGTCCCCTCTCCTCCTCTCCGCCACCTCTCTCTCTGTCTCTGCTGACTGCTCATTCCTCTTTATGTTCCAAGCCATCTGGGCTTTGCAGCCATACACTGCTCCAAGCCATCTGCTAGAGAGGTTTCCTATGGTCTGTGTGTCTCTGTGTGTGTGTGTTGTCTTGTAGTTTTGGCGACTTGCTGTCCTTCACTCTTACGGCCTTCGTGGAGCTGATGGATCACGGCATTGTCTCCTGGGACACTTTCTCTGTGGCCTTCATCAAGAAGGTCAGCCAAGCAAACGCCTCATTTAACAGGGCTGAGACTTGTATTCATAATGCTGCTGTCATACTGTACTGAATATTAGCTGGAAAAGTTTTCATTTAACAGTCACATTATGATTATGATGGCCTCTGCGACAAATGCAAGGTTGGAAGTTCTGAAACAGTCATTTAGCTAACTAGTAGCATTTCTTAATTCCTCTAAATTGATGATGATGATTTTAGTTTAGTAAAGTCTTTTGAATAATATGCAGTTAGCCTCTTGCAAACGTTTGTGAGGAGAGAATGTAATCGTGTATCAATGTTTATCAAATCAGGAATTACTCTTAAAAGATAACTGGTCAGGTTACATGACAAGATGTGAAAGTATGTTATTGGTGTGACATTCCTCAGCTTTAAATATCTCATGCATTTATGATACCTACAGAAAAACATGTGTCATGCAAAACAAATAAATCATCACAGCTTGGTACATTTCTCCATGTTCAGTTTGCACCCTAGATTTTAGAACATATATATTTGTAGATCTTCCTTTTGACACATGATTAGCTGATACTGTACATAGAAAATGTCACAACTTAAGTACAAGCACATATTTGTATAGACTCATTACTTCTGCACATTAACAGTATATTTGCACAGCTATTGGCACAATGCACCAATCATGTATACGTGTTTTAATGCAAATATAATCTATTTTGTTGTATTGATTAATTTAAACAGTCCTGTATCTGTTTCCTACCTATTTTTTACCTCCTCTCGTACTGCTGTAATGTGAATTTCTCCTCTGGGGATCAAAAAAGTCTCCCCTTATCTTACTCCAGTATCTATGTGTCACTAAAGCAGAACATGTGATAAATTTAGTGTTTTGCACAGATGCCCTCATTTCTCCTCCTCTTTCTTTTATGCAGATTGCCAGCTATGTGAACAAGTCAGCCATGGACACAGCAGTGCTGCAGCGGTCCCTGGCCATCCTGGAGTCCATGGTGCTCAACAGTCAGGATCTTTACCACAAGGTGGCGCAAGAGATCACGATCGGACAGCTCATCCCGCATCTTCAGGGGTGAGTGGATGAACCAGTAATGTGTGTGTGTGTGTGTGTGTGTGTATGTATGTGTTTTACGTGTGAACATACATTATGTTGATTTATCTCTGAAAGCATCAGTGTCTCCTGCACAGTGAAAAATGCATTTGAACCCACATGAGCAGCGATACTTAACTGCTACTTTTTATATTCAGTATTTCTGTTTGTGCGATTTTACAATTCCAGGACTGACCAAGACATTCAGACCTACACTATTGCTGTCATCAACGCTCTCTTCCTCAAAGCTCCTGAGGAGAAGAGACAGGTGAGGCTGCTGCAGTATGCACACACAACACAAACATGCTGCACTGCATATATATTTCATGATGCACTGGGCATTACATGGTACATTTACATTATCACAACATCATTTTTGTACTGTAAAATCATACCTAGTGAGTGTGTATTTTAGTGTTTAAGAATTTTCAATGTCTATAATGCATTCAGTCGAGTGTAACAGTAAAATGTATAATGGAAATAGTGACATAAGTGAGTCCTGACAAACCCCCTCATTCCCTACTCATCTTTCTTTCCATTCCCCTCAGCAGAAGCGACATTTTTGCTCAACTATACACTCATCTTTCTCTCTCTCTCTCTCTCTCTCTGTCTTGCTCCCTCACCTATGTCACGCTTTTGCCCCGTAGCTAACCACATGATCCCTTGCATCAGCACCATAGGGTCCAGCGATACGCTTTGACATTAATAATGAATGATGCTAACCCGCAGCTTCCTCCTATGCAGCATACAGGGTTGAAGACACTCTATGCAGAAATAAGCTTCACAGCACTACTGCATATAAATTGTATCACACTCAAGTTGTTGAAGCGCTTCATTGACTAAGGCCAAATAAGTAGATTTTGACAATTTGACAAGTGGGGGTCTGCTCAAACCAGGTCAATGTGGTTGGTTGGAAGCAATTCTAACTTTATTGGATTGTTTTAGGTGATAAGTGAACAATTCTACTTTTGCTGCGGTGCAGACATGTGTGGTAATATAAGTTTACTGCAGCCCGTTTTATATCTGCAGAGAGGCAGCACCTGTTCATGTCACGGATGATACATTGTAAAGCATGGAAGAGGTTAATGGCACTGTTTTAGTTCACAGTAGTTGCGATGTGTGTGTCTTCAAGCACAGGTGTGCGTGCGTGTGCGTGGACTCAACCGTCAGTAAAGCTATTATTATGATCCCCCAGTCTTTCACCATTCTGCTGAGTCCGTTGCCTCCCTCCTCTCCCTCCGCAAGCTGCGCCACTGACAGAAAATGTTTGGTTTTTTTTTAAACCTCCTCTCAGACTTTTTTTTTTTTTCTTTTCCCACATTCACTCACTCACCCTCTCTGTGTCTCTGTTTCTGACTTTGTTTCCTCACTGCACACGATATGGTAGTTTGATGAGCACATTGTGGACATCCTAAATTGTCCCCTGACAGTAAGTGCACCCTTGATTAGCACACTTTGTAGTTTGCACTGTAGAAGAAATTAGTTTAGTGCATTAACTATCCCTTTTTAAGATTTAAGTTCTATTTTGGGATGGCTTCCTTATGTTTTTCATGGCCTATCACTGCATACTTTGCAGTGTGCCATGGCAGTTTTTTTTTTTCTTTTTTATTTTGCCCGCATTCATTTTTCAATTCAACATAGAGAACCCTAAGAAATTTGTTTTTTTTGTTGTTGGTATATTGTTTTGTCTGATCTTTATCCCTCTCACTCTCTCTCTCTGCTCTCCCTAAATTCTCCCTTTCTCTCTATCTCTACTTCTCCCTCCTTTTGTTTCTCCCTCTCTAGGAGATGGCCCATATTCTTGCCCAGAAACAGCTGCGCTCCATCATACTCAGTGTAAGTCTAACTGTGCCCTTCTCAGGTGTACCTTCCCTGTCTCTCTCTGTCTGTCTGTCTCTTTCTATGTCTGTCTGTGTCTCTTTATCTCTGTTCAGGTTTATGCCTCTGCACCAGTGTGATATCAGAATGGAAAATGACACCTGCCACCTCTGCCTCGGTCTCACCCCGCTGGTTATTATCTACTGTACTCACTTTCTCACACCTGTTCCCCTTTTCTCTTTCATCCTCTCCCTTGTGTTAAATCTCATTTCTCCTTCTCCCGTTCCCTCATCTGACTTGTGCCGTCTAATCCTCGTCATTCACTTCCAAATCCTCTTATTCTCCTTTTGTTATCGGTTACCGTCTTCCTCCAAAATCCATGTCTCGCCTTTCTGACCTCAAACCCGTCCTCTCTCCTTCACCTCGTCTTTGCAAATCTAACACCTCCCTCCTCTCTGTCTTTCTCTTCCCTGCTCTTCTACCCATCCTTCCTTCCTCCCTCCGCTCCCCTCTCTCTTTCTCCTCTTTTTGTCATTCACGCCATGTAGAACGTCATCCGGAGCCCCACACCCATCAACGACGAGATGGCTCACCAGCTGTACGTGCTGCAGGTGCTCACCTTCAACCTGCTGGAGGACCGCATGATGACCAAGATGGATCCCCAGGACCAGGTGAGGACTGGGATTGATGCAGGCACAAATAACTGACAAACGAAAAGGTGGTTAGTCAGTCTCTCAATACTTTCCAATTTCCCCAGCCTTTCTGTGGCACTCAGTTCCAAGCCTGTTTATTCCTGAAAATGTTAATCTTTAAAAATGGGTCATGAATGTATACTTTCATTTTTAGAGAAGGATTAGTGATATTCTGTAAACAGCTGGGCACAGTAGTTTTAGGAAGCATTGCTCAAACAGGAGTAAACTGTGTATTTGTTTGGGACTATTTTCAGCGGCATGAGGGATTGACTCACAACAAACACAACGCAACACAAAGCCCATTTTTATTATAATGAAATAACATGTCATGGTGCAACATTGTGGCTCATTAATATGTTTTTAGTAGTTTTTTGACAACAATGGAGCTTTATGACGCTGAGAAATAAACAATATCAGGCTTTGAATACACAAATAATACTTGTTAGTAGGATCAATTTATGTTGCCTTTGGTCTTTTTATGGGATTTGTTGACAGTAACACAAATATAGAATATAACCAAACTTATCAGTTAAAATGAGAGGTGTGCAAGACAGAATAATAATAAGTCTGAACATAGCATTGGCTTACAATACACAACCTCAGACCCTCCAGATGCATAGATAAAAATCCCCTGTAAACCATGTCAGGAAAAAAGAGAGGTACATGTCACAGAGGGATCCCCTACCAGGACAGCAGAGCATGCCACAGCTGCAAGATGTAAACAGTCATTAATCTTTCATTCTGCAGCATGTGGGAAGTTTTGGCCTGATCCGGCCGGGTTTCAGAAACCAGTTATTGTAGGTAATAAAAACAGTGGGAAGTGTGGCTGTTGGCCAAATTGCCTTGGGCACCACAAGACCCCAGACAGCGGAGATGAGGCAAAGAGCATTCTTAAATTATGAAATGGTGAACGGAGGGACGGACAGATGGATTTATGAGCAGCACTTTAATATTCTTCTCTGCATGTGCAGGCTCAGAGGGACATCATCTTTGAGCTGCGAAGAATTGCCTTCGATGTGGAGAGCGAGCCCAACAACAGCGGCAGCATCGAAAAACGCAAGTCCATGTACACCCGTGACTACAAGAAGCTCGGCTTCATTGTAAGGCTTTTTTTTTTTATTTTTAAGAATGCCTCATAAATCCTTTCATTTTCTGATGACATTCTCTGGCTCAACACCACACACACACACGCACCTCACCACTGAAACCAGAAAAGAAAGTATGCGCCAGTGTCTCCACAAGGGATGGCTGATAATTGGAAATGATTGTCCTCCACTTCAAAATTTGCAGATTAGAGACTGTGTATCTGTCTGGGCATGCCAGGAAAATTGGTTGTGTGAAAGTGTGTTTTTCTCTGTGCATGTTTTCACTCTATCTTTCTTTTACCTATCTTATTATACTGTGTTTCTTCCCAAGGCTTTTTCATCTTTTCTCACTCACATTCACTCTATGATATTTCTCTGTTTACTTCTACCATATGTGTGTGAGTGGGTGTGTGACTTTGTGCAATATGCAGTAGTCTAACTATAGTATAAGAACTTGAACTAAACCCACTGTGGCTTGTCGTAAGCCCAGAGCTGCTCCATGACTCTTCCCCTCCACACTCCCACTGCAGTGTGCTCTGTAAAGATAAGGCCAGTTAGACGGCCTTGTCTCCACTAGTGTGGAGAAAACCCACCCCAAAATCTTTAGTCTGTTTACCACGCTAGACAGCTTACAGACACACAAACATACTGTATTCATATACACAGGCCATAATTCTCTAGATAGACCTGCTGAGATCAATTGTTTGTGTTATAATGGCGTCAGGTTTTTATGCTTCTGCGCCAGTAACAGCCGTGGCTGGAGACATTATGTTTTAGGGTTGTCCGCTGTCCATTCTCATGAACGCAATATCTCAGGAATGCCTTTAGGGAATTTCAGTACATCTGGCACCAATGTCCACTTGCACTCAAGGATGAACTGATTAGAATTTGGTGGTCAAGGGTCAAAGGTCAATCTTATGAATCTGGACAGACATGAATGTAAATTGCAACTTGACTGGTTGGAAGAGGCATACGGGTATTTCTAGTTTAAAATGGGGATTGTTGCAAATGTGTCCAAATGTGGGTATCGTTTAAGATATGCATGTGTCTGTTTGTTTTTATTAAGCCTATAAGTCCGCTTCCTGCCAGGAAGAATTACAAAACGGATGAGCCAGATCTCATTGTCCTCCGTCATCTTCCACCTTCAACATACTGTCAACTCATGTCTTCAGAGTGATGTGTTTGCATGTGTATCCTGGATTTAATCATTAGTCGACTGAATTTTCTTCAATATCTGTGAGGAATTAAATGTGAGAGACCATGACAGCCCAGACAGTATCTATTAGCATAATATATTATATTAAAATGGTATTTGGTATAATATGTTAATATTATATTATATTTAGATATTATGGGATCTGTTAGTCTAGAGGCTAGAGAGGAAGGCTTATTACTGCAAAGGCCAAACTAAAAATTGTTCACATTATTGACGACCATTTTGCAAAGCACACAGTGAGTTCTTCGTCTGACTTCCTGCTGTTCCCTCCAGACAAGCACCGGTTTTTCTACTGCATTTAGAAAATAAATCAACTTGCAGAGATATATAGTCCATCACAGTAAACCTGAGCATACTTTTGTGCACAAATCAGAGTTCAGCGATCAAAATCTGATGACAGTTTCAAGGTTATCTGCTTCAGATGCCAGGCCACTGTCAAAAGCAAATCTTCATCAGAACTGTGCGGATGTGCTTTGATCAGAATTGATTGAGTGTTTAATTTTGAATAAACAATATCTAATCATTTTTTCCCCAAAACTTTGTTGCTTATCTTATACTTATACTTGTACTTTTAGTGTGTTCTCTTGCTTGTTTTATACATAGATTTTTTTTCTTCTGTGTAAAACATATTTGAGTACTTTGAAAAGCACTCTATAAATAAAATATCTTATTTTCTATCTATTATCTGTTCCAAGATAATATCAAGCCACTGCAAGTTGATATTCAAGTCATAGTATGAACAAAATGATCATTCACATAAAGCATGTTTTGGTAGACAGTTTATAGACAACATGTGTGCTGGGAAAAAGAATATGCTCATTGGATTTATATGGATTCATATATTTAAAAAAGAGATTTGGTAATGTGTGTTTAAGTACGTTACCTCCTGCTCTTCTGTCTCTCAGAACCATGTGAATCCAGCTGTGGATTTCACCCAGATTCCTCCAGGCATGCTGGCTCTGGATAACATGTTGTACTTTGCCAGACACCACCAGGACGCCTACATCAGGGTAAGCACACACACACATACACACATATACACAAACACACACACACACACATACACACAAACACACAGTGCCCAGTGTTATCTATGGTGTTGTTAAGTTTCTCCTTCCCTCCAGCTCATTCGCTTGTTTGTAGATTCTGGCTCCTTTCCAAATAATCTCTCAACGAAAACTGCATTTCATAAATTTGCTCAGCCCAGACAATACAAATGATTCCTTTTACATTTTTACACGACAGATAATATGATTTGATAATCCTGATGAATAGATTAATATCACTGATACAGTTAGTGTAGTGATTGTCTGGAACGAGAAGAATTTCACTGACTTTTGTGATTAGTGCGTTTGCTTGTTCGAGTTTCCATTTAATAAATCAGGTTTGTTAAAATCATTTTATGGCAGCTGTCCAGCACTGTGTGGTAATTTCACATTTTGTATGTACACATACAGCAGTTTAATCACCACACCTGCAAGTCTATGTGTGTGTGTGTGTGTGTGTGTGTGTGTTCTGTCTTTATGTTAATGTGTAACACTCATAGTCTCTAGAAATGAAAGTTAAAAAAGATGCCGTTAGTAATGCCGACTCAGCCCTTATCAGTCGACAAGAAGGAGCAAACAGCCTCCAATTTCCCAAATTAAACTGTCACCTGTTAAAATGATTGGGACCTTGATGGCCTCATTCATGGCGCGCTGCCACCATCCACATAATTACAGTGAATTTTTAGCTGTTGAGAATTCATTTATGCTTTTCGACTTCCAGGCAGGTAGTTTAGAGGGTCGGATAAGGTCGAATAATGACCAACAGTTTGAACCATAACAGCAATTTATGAGAAAATGATCTTCAGTATGACTTGTCAGTGTGTCATTAGAATGTACTACAAATATATTTTATACAGTAAACAACCAAAAGCACTCAGGGAATGTAAACTTCTGGCAAGGCTGCATAATCCTCTTTTTTAAATCTGTTTATGTAATATAAAATGATAAGATGTTTTTAAACCCGGTACGTGGAGGATCTGAGAATTTCTGACTTTTTCAAAAAAAGATATTGCGGCAGACCATAATGGCCTCCACTACCCCTTCCCCCACAGATTCAGCCTGGTCACAGTGAGAATAAATGGGATGAACAACACATGATGCAGTAATCATATGAATATTCTACACATAGCAGCTTTAATCTGCATTTG
This sequence comes from Thunnus thynnus, assembly GCF_963924715.1. Classification (NCBI taxonomy): domain Eukaryota; kingdom Metazoa; phylum Chordata; class Actinopteri; order Scombriformes; family Scombridae; genus Thunnus; species Thunnus thynnus. The sequence goes on along the minus strand of NC_089531.1, from coordinate 18,156,777 downwards.
GGTCCAGGAATGCATGCTTCTTTTTAGAATCCCCAAATCCCAGAAATAATAACAGCAAATTTTGATGATCATGTTGCAGGAGCATCTCCTATGAATAGGCAAAATATCCTCAAATTTACAGGATTGATCAGCATTTTAGGCAGCTTGAAATTGGTACCTCCATTATTTATGGGTACATCTGTTATTGTATTCAGAGGGTAAAATTTTGCTTAAATATTTGACCATTTTTAGCACTGAGGAGATACAGTCCTGATGTTATTTGTCTGGCTCATTTGATTGTCTGTTTCTAGATCGTTCTGGAGAACAGCAGTCGAGAGGACAAGCACGAGTGTCCGTTTGGCCGCAGCAGTATCGAGCTGACCAAGATGCTCTGTGAGATTCTGAAAGTGGGCGAGCTTCGTAAGTCTGCATCAGCAACCGAACACACTCACACACCTTCCACAACCAGCACGCTGTAGATAGTAGTTCTTCTTGATCTCATTTCATTTCTTTTGCTCACATTATCTTCAGAATGAGAGTATAGACAGTAGAAAAAACAGCTCAGGGAGTACTTTACCCAAAGAAATACACATATTTATGTGCACAAAAATACAAACATCCAGACACTCATACTCACAAGCACACACATTCCCTCCCTGTTAAGATGAAAGCAACCATTATCCTCAGTAATTGTGCTGCCGGGAGTTCATTATTTAGTGATGCACCTTGCCCCCATTGAGACCCTTTCAGTCTAATATACCGCCTCTGGGAGGCACACTGCGCAGAGAAAGAGATGCTGTGCCCACGTCCGTTCCAAATTGATGTGCCCTTTTCATTTGTTTAACTTGTTTAAATGGGCGAGTTGGTCTCTGTTCTGTTCCAGACTGACCCCCGCTGCTCTCTGTAGGGAGGGAGACGGCATTCTTAGCTCAGTTTTAAACTGATGTGCCCTTTTCATCCTCTCATGTGTTTTTTTTTCCTTTTTCACAGAGGATTTAGACTTCACTCTTGTCTGCAAATTACAGCAAGGATATTAGAGTTTATTTGGTGGAAAAAATAGTGTCCACTTCTATATCTCTGCCTATAAAAATGCTCAGTTGAATTTCATCCAAATATCTCATCTGTCCTTAATGTTATTGATAAAAGTGCCAGGCTAGGTTTCAGTACAAAATAAGGTGATACAGCAATAATTTTTTAACATTTCTAAGCATATTGTAATTTTCCCGGCCCCTTTTTTTTTTAATATGCTCTTATCTCTGCCAGACTCTGCTCTAATGCAAAATGTCTCCACCTTCCTCCCTGTCCTCATCAAATTCTGAGTACACAGTCTGCAAAGGCAAATGGATTTAGATATTTATTGTGACTGGGAAAATGCCGTCAACACTACTTTATTACACAAATGTACTAACCGACAACAGCCTTCACCTGGAGAGATGGGGTGGGTGAGTGGAGGGTTTTGGTCTTGGTGAGGGGACAGGGTGGCAGCAGCGGTCGTGACTCCAGCTGCGTAGTTTTGACTCTGTGGTGCTATGTGATGTGTGAACTGGTGTGCAGAGACAGCGTGCCATGCTCTTTGGCTGGAATGATCTCAACTACCTTACACACATGGACACACATACACTCAACCTCCAGTTTGACTTTTTTTTTTTTTTTCATTGATGTGGTTGCTCTTTCTCCCTAATTTTTTGTATTTGTGTGTGCATGTACTTGTGCCTATGATATATTTTCTGTGCCATGTGTCACTGGGCTCTATTGTTATTCAGCCTGTCTCATTAATTTTTATCCGAATGTGCTCCACTGCACATGCCCTTTTGACCTTCTCTCTTAGTGGACTGAATTTGCTTTAGTCTCTCTTAGAAATATAGCTTTGACCTCAATCATGTCACAATACAGATTAAGCAACCAGACTCATCCCAGATAGGGAAAAGACAACATCTTTATCTCTAAGGCTTCTCTAAGCATGTAGTTGAAGTCTTATGTAATAGAACTAAATCTCTAGGATGAATGCCAGGCTATAATTGTGAATAAGACGTTATTTTTGAGCGACTTGCTTGTTCAAATAAATAGATCTGGGGCTAGTGCGAGATTTCATATAATTACAATAACAGAATATGCAACCAGACCTACAGATTTTGCCTCAACATATTGGTTTTCATGATAAACTTAACATTTTCTAAGCTTTTTTCCAATAGCAAATAGTGTTTTCTATTATTATTATCATTATTATTATTATTATTAAATTACGGTTATGTTATGAGACTGAAATTTACCCGCAGGACTGAATGCTGAAGTTGAATCATAGCAGTGACCTTGACTCATAGTTCTGGGCCTTTCTATTCCCAGTGGCTGTATAATGTCCTCTTTACAAAGGCTGTTAGTCTGAGAGACTGAACCTTCCATTAATATTTATGATGTTATATAGTGTGGTTATGTGTGTAAAATATGGGGACAAATAAGAATTGGTAAGGTGAACCCATAACCTGCAGAGAAGGACATATCTGTCTGCTAGGTGCTGCCAATAGTATGGACACCTGGTTAAGACGTGACAAAGTCCCATATAAGCAAGTAGGTCATCTGTGGTCACACAGTTAAAAATATATACATGCAAAGGGAATACAATAAAACAAATCACTTGCAGGAAATCACTGGGGACAGGAGAGGAAAGACAACATTTTGATATATTTATATTTACTGCGTCCCAAATCCTCATGTTCCCATCCATCTTTGTCACCACTCCAGTAAATATTTGCACAGACTCACAGTGCATTATATGTGTCTTATCCTTATGGGAGGAAGCCACTGTGTACCAGACTAGTCATCAACTGTACTGCATCTTCTCTTGTACAGAGCCAAGTGCATTTTCATACACACTCCATTAGCCCTGCATATATTAACTCTCACTAATGAATGTATGAACAGGATGAATGTATATTGGGCCAGGCAGGTGTTGCGGATGCTTTGTGAGTAACGACTGGTCATTAGAAAGATCGTGTAAGTGTGTGTGTGTGTGATGTAGGGGCGTGAGTTTGCATTTTCCCAGAGGGAAGTGAAAAGAGAAATTAGTCTCAGCTCTGCACTGACTGTCATCTGGTTGACCTTTTGACAGAGAAACAATGAAATACCTGACACTAATCAGGATGTTGGAGAGTATGTCTGTATCTCTGTAATGTTTTATCAGTTTTGATGGTGTGTAGTAATATTAGAATATGTGGCACAGTATTTCTCCAATAACTTGAAGTACGATAATGACATTGTAAGCTGGTTAGTTTTGGAGGATGATATTAAATGAATTTGGTGATTCCCTGACTTTTCATCCAGCACCACCAGCAAGTTGATATTTTCACTTATCCTGTGACATTTCTTAAGATAGACCGGCATAAAATTTCAACAGACAGTCATGGTTCCCAATCAATGTACCCTAATGACTTTGGTGAAAGTTTGGATGGATTGCCATGAAATGTACAGATATAGCTGCAAATACCTGCAAAACCAATGATATTCCCATTAGCTGTACTTTGTGTTAAGTGATAATTAGCAAATGTTAGCCGCATGCTAACACACTAAACTGAGATGGTGAACATTGTAAACATTACACCTGCTTAACATCAGCATTGTCATTGTGAGCACATTAGCATGCCAATGTTAGCATTTAGCTCAAGTGCAGCCTCAAAGGGCTTCAAACATGGCCGTAGACTCTCTTTGTTTATCCATCATTGAAAATAAGCCTCAGTACTGCAGGTGATGCAAAGCGTGCAACTACAAGCTGATATTTCCATTGAGGTAGCAGTACCCTCGAAATGATTTATGTAATACGCAATGCAAAGCTGCTGGTGGACATCCAAAACCTCATTAAAGCAAACCAGAACAGAAGCGCTCTGTAATTCTGCATTAAAAAGTCATGGTTGTCTTTCAAAAACCATTTCTATAAAAACAGTCCAAACCCCCGGTGCAGAAAGAAAAAGACTTAATTTCAGCTTTTTAAAATTTTCCCCTTTCTGCTCTACATCCCTTTGTGGATAAAGGCTGAAGAAAGAGACAGTGGATTAATGGGGACAGCAGTGACGTCTTAATGGCTCATTTGCTCTCTGTGTCTGTGTGAAATGCCAGTGTGGCTGTGGCGGGGGCCAGACGCTTCTTGTTTTCTCATGAGGATGAAACACTGAGGGATTCTGGATTTTCCGGGGGTGCTGTTGAAGTTGCTTTTCTTCCCCACTCGCCTCTTCAAACTCTCTTTCTAGCTTGTTTTTTCTCACTTTTCTCACTCTTCATTCTTTCTATCAGGCTCTCGCTCTCTCTCTTTCCTCTCTATGGGTCTAAAGAACATCTGTCCCTCTTAGACTTGTAATCCTTTCCCATGCGTTCATGCTGTCTCTCTCTCTTTCCATCCCATGAATTTGATGAAAATGACACCAATACACAAGCTAGCAGAAACCCCAATCCTCTTTTAGGCCTTCCAAGTGTGGAATACAGTTTCTTCAATTCCATTTTAACTCTCTCATTTAAAGACATTCTTCCCCTTGGGTTGTTGAGATATTTCTATGCAGATTTGGTCTGGAGAAAGGAGAAAAGGGAGCTTGTTGGTTGAATCGGTCGTAAGTGCTGCTAGACTCTACATAATTCATAACCCTATCCAGGTGTCACTCTGGTCCTGTCTTTCAACCCCTCCCCACCACCCCCTTCCCCCCCTCCCCCCAACCCACCCCCGCTTTCTCTCTCTATCACCTTCTTCCATTAACTCATACCCTCTCTCTCTTTTTCATTCTCATATTTGTTGTTGCCCTGCTTCAGATCCTAAAAGATTAATTGTCCCACCATGTTCCTGCTGGAACACAGGGCTTAATGGAATCTGCGTCTGTGAGGCGCCAAGCCATGACTTTTTCGACTCTGCTGTTTAAGCCGGCCCATGGAATATTTATGAAGTTATTTAGTAAGGGCCGGGCACGGTGAGTAATGGCCCTGCTTGGTGATTCACGGTGTGGCGTCTCATTGCTGAGATGGAGAGCTGGGTGGCGAGCCATGGCAGGTCTGGGCATGGATGCACTCAAACTCAAAAAAGGGGACCAGACACATGCATTTACACACACACACACACACACACACACACACACACACACACACACACACACACACACACACACACATATGCACAGGCTGGTCTGGGCAGGCTCCACACTGATAGTCACATGATGTCCTAATATTTATAACTGTGACTTTCAACAGCCAACGTCAGAACAAAGGGCCATGTTCAGCACCATGGACAGCTCCATTGTACATGGTAGCTCATGAGCATTGTACAACATCACAATTCATGTGAAATATTTGTAATGATTTTCTATTTGGGTGTATTTATTGATATTTTTTTATATCTCTATGTTACCTCTCCTCAAGGACAGCATTATGGTGTACATCTTCCTTTTTAATGGCTTAGTTATGTGTGTTGCATCTGAATATTATAGGCATAGGCTGAGACACAATTGTGTTGGCTAAAATAAGGCTTCCATTGTTCCATATTTTCCTTATTGTCAACAAATCTCATGCAAAGACCAAAACCAAAAATGCGTTGGTCCTTACGTCAGTACTTTTCAACTACCCTATGTGTGGCTGTCAGTCTCAAGCCCCTTCGTTTACAAACAGCTCACAAATACAGTATTTAACAAAACTGAGTTCACCCCTGGTCAATATCACTAAAATGTTAAGTCATTACAAATCCTTCACATTTAATACAACTGTATTTGTTTTTAGACAAAACCCAAGAAGAATTAAGCCAATTCACTTGAAAAACAGAATGTTTGACTAATTAAACTATAATGAAAGGTCCATATTTAAGAGCAAACTGAAACAAAAGTAAGCACAGCATTCATTAGTGAGACTCTGTTATTTTATTTTGTAATATTGTATATACCCGCCTTTAATTTTGATAACAGATTTGATCCTCCTGGGCATGGATGATACTAGTCTTGCCCAAATCTGTGGAGAGATGTTCTGTCTTTCCTCACAGATAATTCTTTTCAGCTGCTCTTTGCTGGAGGGGGTTTGTTGCTCTACATTCGTCTTTAAAATACTCTTAAGGTGTTCTATTGGATTCAAGTCAGGGACGTACTTGGCAAGGTCATAGTTTTCACTTTTTTCTTCTTTAAAAACTCTGTTGATTGTTGCAGTGTGTTTGGGATCATTGCCATGTTGGAAAATTCCTCTCCTGCCAACCATCTTGAGACTAGGAGTCATCTTTTCATCCAGTATTTGGGTATACAAACTTGCATTCATAGTGCCATCTATAAATGTCATCTCCCCTACACCTTTTACACTCATGCAGCCCCATATCAGCCCACTCCCACCTCCATGTTTCATGGTCGACACTATGCAGTCACTGTGGTAGTCCTGGCCAGGTCCATTTTGGTTTCATCTGAATGTTCCGCCAGTATTCCAGGAATAGAAATATTCTTTTCATGTTCTTTGGCAAACTTTAATCTTGCAGTTTTGTGCCGCACTGTCTGAGCAGTCACTGAAACACCAATTTCCACAGATAATCCTCGTGCCAAGTCAGAAGCACTTGTCCGTCTTGTTTTTTAAGGTTACGGCCACTGCACCTTCTGTTATTGGTAGTATGGGTATAGTTAGTTGAAAAGTTGTGTGTGTGTGTGTGTGTGTGCGTGCATGTGTGCACCTGAGTGGCTTCAGTACATTATGTGTGTATACAGTATATTCAAACCCAGCAGGTGAGTAAGAGACATCCAAACACTCATTAACTCCCACTGTAATGACATTCCTGAGTTGCCCGCTGTGCTCCGATAAAAACAACAGCAACACACACAAACACACACACACATTATAACCCCTGTGAAATGCCACAGTGTGAGGTTGAAATGTAGTGGTGTTTGAACTGACCCACTGTTTTACAGTGTAGTAACACATGTAATATTTCAGATTCTCGGACTGTAATAACTAAAGATGAGCTAAATTTTTTCTATCTATGGAAATGGGGGAAAAAAAACATAAATTAATTTGACATTGCACTATCTGGAAGGTTTTTTTACCCAGAGGCTCTTGTCCATGTTATATGGAACATGGTTTCTACTACTGTTGCGAGTAATTAATTGTCATCATTCCTCATTATTCTAAGTTTTAATTATTTTTTTTGTACTACAACTACATCTCCCATGAATCTCATGTATTAGCACACAGGTTACGTGAGGACTGAGAATCAGAAACAGTGAATTTAGCTTAACTTTGGTTAAAATATGACTATGTGTAACACTCTTATGAGGTAGATTATGCTGCAGAAGTGGGTTGAGAAATTTCTCTGGACAATTTGAGTTGCCTTGAAGATTTGAAACCAACCTGAATTCAAGCACATGCATCTGTGGTTCTCAATAAAACCTAAACACTTTGCATCCACCTCTGAAGCCTACAGGGCTTTAGTGTAACTCAATAGATTCTGAGTGTATCACTTTAACAGGATTAATTACATTTCTGACCCACTGAGAGACATTTTTCCTCACATGCTGACAAGTCATTACGTTACCCAGTAATTAATATGATATATTAGCAGTTGCATAAGGGCGAAATATGAGCAAGAATGGGACTTTCAAAGAGGTTGCTTAATAAATCTCAAGGTAATTTTCCATATTTGTTTTTAAATTACTAGTAGTTGTCAAATTGCGTATGAAACATAGAGGCCAGTCATGCTGAATTATGTTGCATGAATATTGTTGTGCATGATATGTTTGTATTCTGTCTCATTTATCATTTTCTCTAAGCCATTGCTTCCATTACTGAAGTACTGCAGTGGAATGAGAATTAATGTCCGAGATCAAACATTAGTATGCTAACATTATTGTTACCTGAACATTAGCTTAGAAACTGATCCCATTTGAAATGACTTGTTAAGTCTTAAGGATTTAGCCACTAATCCCTCCCATAAGTCTCTTCCATGAATCACGAGCGAAGTGGATGATGGCGAGTAGACGAAAGGCCAAGCGTAGAATTCCAAGTATCCCTCAAGTCGTGGCACGAGGATCTGTTTGGCAGTCAGCAACCACTTCACACAATTGTCAGTTGCAGCCTTGTGTTTTCAGAGGGGCGCGTTCTTCAGGGTTTTCCACTTCGTAGCCTCAGGCATACACCAGCGAAAGGTTTTTAAATTGGAGTAGTGCACAAATAACAACAAACTTGACAGACGGGTACTTGAGAATCTCAAGTTTTGATCATCCGTGGAGCTTTTTTCAGACGCTCCCGTCCCTCGTCAGCTCTCAGCAACCCTTGGCGGACTGAAGTGGTGCGGTGGATGAAACACAACCCACCTTATGACAGGGCTGCAGGTCTCATTTTACTTGCATGTTTTCGTACTTGTAGCTCCATGGATGTAATTTAGCATCAGTCTTTCACCAGCCTGTCACCATAACTCATGCCCTCAAACTTTCTTTTTATTTATTTGTTTCACTTTTTTCTTTTTTTTAGGAACTATACACCATGCTCTCAAAAAACTGAAACTGTTTTCCTGAAAGGCTTCTTACTAGCAGAGTTTGTCAAGGATGAAATCAAACAAAACAAATGCAGTGAGGTTCGGTTCAGCTCAACCTCACACACACACACACACACATACACACACAAATAAACAGTGTAGTTGATTAAAGTACTTGCCAAAGAAACTGAGATCTCAGAATAGGAAAAAGTAAAATTATTATTTAATTCAATTTTAAATGAACGTTTCTGACATATAAAGACTATAATGCAACAAAAAACAGCAGATACAGAACAGAACAAACCTGGATACTAGAGCTAATAAAAATAATGGATAAACCAATAAAAATTAACAAATTACAAATAAGATACTATGTAGAAAGACAAAAGTGGGGCAACACACAGTATGTTCACATTAAAAACAGATGGAATATTTATTTCATATTACATTTCTTTCTTTACAGAAATTACAGAATGAGACCAAGAAATTCCAAGAATAGAAATTCAAACATAGATCCATGAGAGGCTACGTCAGAGATTGATTTGAACTATTCAGGAAAATCGGGCTTTGACTCATCAGAGGTGAAGAAAAGTCCTTGAAGCGTCAATAAGCTCTGCCAATGCAAGTTTAGCAATACTTTTGATTTCTTGTTTCCAAAGCAGACGAGCTAAAGTACATTCCTACGTTAAATGTACATGTACATGCTGTTCGTGTCTGTGTGTGTGTGCACATATGTGAATGTAATAACCGTGTGTTGTTTGGTATAATTAAACAATTCTGTTTCTCCACTTGGGAAAACTCAGACAGGTGGTGTGTGTGTGTGTTTGTTAGCATGAGTTACACCGTCTGATATGAGATTTTTCTTCAGAAGTATCTGGCCTGAGGTGCATTATTATAGCAGTCAAATCTGTATGTATTAAGATATGAAAGACATGAGTTGTGTTTTAGTATTTTTAATAAATGCAACCTGGCGCAGCACAGATGTAATAGAAACATTTCAGCTGGATGCACAAGCCTTATTGTATTTGAGAAAATATGAGGTCTCTATGAAAGCAGATGCTATATTTGTTGGAATACGTGCATGTCAGTCGAGAACGCTGATGGATTCGCTACATTCCCTCCTCAGTCTCGTTTTCCTTCTCTCCATCTGCCGCTCTGCTATCCCTCGCTCTCTGTTGTCTGTCGTCTAATGCGTCTCAACCATTGTTGGGGACTCTGCATGCTAAAATGGTTTAGTTATGTAATTAGAAACCACAGTGGAAGTAAGGCTTTGACTTTTCCCTGTTTTCATTCTTATCTAACTGAGGTTGTTTCTGTGCTTCTTTCCCTCCTTGAAATGAAATACTTGGTGTTTGCAAACTCAAAAAATATATTAAAAAACAATTCAGTACTGTAGACAGATAATTTTGTACGCTCTTCTTGTTGTGCCTATTTTTTCATCATGCATTCCAAAGCAGAGACTTGAACTAGTGACCTCATTCTTCTGGCATCCTTATTCAATGATCATGAGATTTGTGGAAGGGAAACTCAAACTGGGAGAGAAAGTACAGCTCTGCTGCCCTGCTGGTGTGTCCCAAACATTATAAAACTGATCGTTTCACGGATTGCTTGATGAAAAACACACAAAAAACAAATAGATTTCCAAAATCTGGACACGTTACATTTTAAAGTAACAAATTTTGCCCAGTATAATCTAGTTTACACGGAGGGCTAGTTCTTAATTAGCTTATAAGATAATTTCCCTGCTGAATTTAAGTAGTAATTATAGCAGTGATTCCTGCACTGCCAGTTTTATAGCTGTTTGGCCAACTGAACATGTATCTGATCTGAACTGGAAGCACATGCTGTAAAAGTTACTCAGGAATCTGTATTTTTGAGCCCATAACACATGTACATTAGAGCTTTTCCCCCTTTCCTCCCTATACACATGAATGGCATAAAAATTATTTCATAATACACCTCTTGTGGCTTTTGTTTTACAGCCAGTTCTTTTGTAAAAAATTGTGCACGAAAAAAGTCTTTCTGAGTCCAAGGGCATCACATGGCCTGTCCCCAAGCAGAGTGTATGTAATCTTGCAGTTAGAACCCAATTTGAAAGCATAAACTTTCAAAATATCCGAGATGAAAAGGATCCATATGATTACTTTTCCCAATTCGAACAACCATTTCAATGAAAATGGTGGTAAATAGATATATGATAAATTACATAACTACAAGCTTATTGTAACCTGGAATAAGCCTAATATTGATTTCAGGTGCCTGTACATGATGCTGTGGTGTTGTTTCCTGTAGCAAGAGAGCTACACAGTCAGCCTGCTAAGTCATCCACACAGCCGCGGTTTGCATCTCTCTATACCTGCTGCCTTTGCATCCTGCACACAGACACACACAGACACACACACAAACAGTGACTGGACCGGAAAGATGGTGCTGACGCTGCTCACTGGACACACACACACACGCGCACACACACACACACACACCCCTTGTCACAGTTGGACATCAGGGCATGCTGGTATTGTAATTAGAGTGAGGATGGCACTTTTCACTGTGTATTCATCATGTGGCATAGCTGCAAGGTGACTCTGAGGGTTGTTTCGCTTACTTTGCGCACACACACGGACACAAATACACACAAACAAATACACACTGGACCTTGACAGATGTCAGGGTGGCATTCAGCCCACACGTTTCTCCTTCGAATTCTCTCACACACACACACACACACACACACAGCTGCGAACACACACACTTTTAGCACACATGCTTAGTCACCTCACTCTTCTCCAGGACTCATCTGTGTGGTGGCCAGTTGAGAAATTAGCTCTTAGTTGACGTCACAGAGCCCTCAGTGCCCTCACGTTGAACGGACACCGATAAGAACATGATGGGCGACAGCTGTCCCACACTCTGTCACGCTTCCATTCACATACACACATACACAAAGACAGTCACACATTCACTTCAGGGTTGATGACAGTGACCCTCGATCTCAGCCCAACCACACACATCCCAGGAGATGGATGGACGGAGAGAAAATGAGAGGAGAGGAGAACTCTCTGCAACTTCTGAGCAGTCGTGCTTCCGTGATGGTGTCGTGTGATGTTGTGGAACGTCACTGTTGTCTGTTGTGTGGACATAAAAAAATATTTTAAAAATATAAAAATATTTTTATACAGTCTATGGTTCAAGAGATTCTAGTTCTGCAAACTGATTTGACTTAGCTAAATTGAAAGTTGTTATTGTAAGTTAATTTGCTTTGAACAGTTTTCTTGATCCTTGACCTAATGACATTAATTCTGGACACTCTGGTCCCAAGAACCCTGCCAGGAGATAGCCATGTGAGTGGGGTCTAGTACCGAATTGATTAGTTGACTGATTAGTCACGCAAATTAACAGTAATTTTAATTGCTATTTAGGTCATCTTTAAAGCAAAAATACCAAACATTCACTGGTGTTGTGAGAGGATTTGTGGCTGTCTCTTTCCATGTTTAATATCTTTTGGTTTTGGACTGTTGGTCGGATAAAACAACCAATTTGATGATGTGGCTTTGTAATTTGTGATCTTTATTTTTCACAATATTACAACATTTTAAAGATGAAAAATTAATCCCAAAAAAAAACTGATAAAAGGAAAAATGTAGCTAATTTCGTTAGATGGGATGTTAGATCCCTATAGAGTTAGCTACAACAGCTAATACAGAAGGTCTTTTACTTTTGTTAGGACTCAGAAGTATTTTAATGAGTGATATAGGTAATATTTAAATTTATTTGGAAAGCTTTAGGAGACGTGCGCTGCCTGATATACATGGTTTTGCCAGATCTTCATGTTTTCCAAATTCTACACCAGAAGTGACAAGTGCTAAGTTAGCATGACCCTTAGTCAGAATTTCCACAAATATGAGATAAAACCAGAATTTTCCTTTAAACAGACAATGAAAATAATCATTAGTCCTACATTCACTCATTTACTAGTCTCTCTATAATACATACAATGATTTGCTCCAAATTAGCTGCAAATTTGGGATTTGGGACACTTACTAATCACCGTAGTTTTTGTGTCATCACTGACACTGAAAGTAGTGCACATGCCATGGACACTACTTTTTCTTTTGTTCCTTTGTGGAATTTTTGAAGGAACTACGTAGTGGATACATTCACGCACAATTTGGACACTCAATAAAATGGCGGAGAGTAAAATATAGCGCTCTACATATTAAATAGAAAGTGATTTTGGACACAGCCACTGTTAAATTACAGCACAAGGCCCTACAGGAGGTATTGACCCTGCTGAAGTGTCCTTGCCATGGACAGGGGTGCAGTTGTGTAGCAGGATTTGTATTCTTCCTGAGTAAAAGAGCAAAAAATAAACAACTGTTGCACCACAAAATCTACTTATATTTTCTAGTGGCATTTTGTCATAAAGTGTTGTACTTTCACTTTAGAAGTCCGACTACATCTGTTGATCCATGTGGGCATATGGTCCAGCACAACCTAAACTGGTCATCACAGTGTCCTGTTACCTACTTTATGGGTGGAACAGGCACCGAACATCTGGCTGTGCAGATGGACATATAGGACAAAGAAAACTCATTACAGCCCATTTTCCATCCATCTAATTTGTCTGCTGGGGACCCATATGCTTTGTCAAAAAGAGTCATAAATTGTAATTTAAATTGAGAGAGAGTTCATATCTACCCGGCTGTTTCGTTGTCATCTCGCAACAAGCAGATCTCATTTTGTGTATGTATGTGTATGTGTGTGTGTCTGGCTTGTGTGACTCATCCATCAGAGAGTGTCAGACTCCTCAGGCACTTGATGTGTCCAGTCGTACACCCCATCTCCCGACCATGTAAGCCTGCCCGTGGGAGAGAGGGCTGTTTATCAGCGAAAGGAAGGAAGAGAGGTTTTACATAAGTCGTTTCAACCAATTAAGAGTACAGTTCAGTGTTCAGAAGTGCTTAGCCTCAGGTTTCTTAGCTGTTTGTCAGAGCATGATGTAGTCTTCTATATCCATTCATTTTCACATAGAAAATAGATTGCAGACAGTAAAGAGAGAGTAGATAGTGATTTACAGTAGGTTCAGTATTTCTAATTAGATGTATATAGCTCATGGTGTCATCGCTCAGTCTCAACCCTTTGTCTCCTTATAATAAGACATTTTTACAAAGTAGTTGTACTGGTCCTCTGTCCTTCATATGAAGACCATAATTACAGATTGTGGTGCTGAAAGAAGTTTTCTGATGGTTCCCTGTTGCTGGTAACGGTAGCCACGTTCAGCCAGGACAGTATTTTATGTATAGTGGATGTATTTCATTAATGTAGCTTCAGTGACAGTCAGAATAATGCTGAAGCATAGCTTTGGAATTTTTTTTTTAAAGGATGATTTAAGTCCAGTAAAGATTAGAGCAATAGTTACCTAATCACAGTAACATGACTTTGCACTCACACAGTGCCATCTCCGTTCAGGCAGAAAATTTTAAGTGCACTTGTGCAGTGGTGAGAATGATTCAGTCATGACATTTCAGCTTGCTGGAAAGCAGCTGCTATTCTGGAAAAGGAAGTACAAAAATGGTCTATTTGGATTCCTCATTGGACAGAACTGTATATTCACACAGTTTGTAATTCATAAAGGCTCAATGAAATATTGTGCTGTCTGGTAGTAGTAGGATTGCATTATTTTGTCTCTGTATTCCAGTGCATTGAATTTGAATAGAACAGTAGTTATGAGGTTCAGGTGCTGACTTTTAGCTACAACTTGAGGGTGTTTACATCCACATCCAATGAACCATGTAGAAATTGTGGCCCGTTTTATACACAACTCCCAAGAGTCCTACGCTGTAACTTCACCAAATATGGATATGAACACCCTGAAACAGATAAAAATCAACACTTTAACCTCCATCCAGTAAGCTGCAGTACAGTCAAAACAACAGAAAACAATGTGCTAATACGGACTACATGTTATGTTCAAGACTATATTTAGATTTTAGACATACTGTAAGTTTCAAGCTCCATACTGTTTTCTTCATCTCTGAAGTCAGAGCAGCTGCATCCAGATTTCCCTCCTCTTAAATTATTTCCTCAGCGTGGGTGAATTTTATTTGTTTGATGAAATATTCAGTGATCCACGCGCTGTAACCATTCTAGTTTGCAATAAGACTATTACAATGCAGAACACTGTTTGCGAACTATTTTGAGCATCAACACACTCCTGCCGTGCATGCAGCTTCAGGTCCTGCTGAGCCCTGCGAGAGGTAATAAAACTGTTTGCGACTCAGCATGCTTTGCAAAACCTCAGGATGGAGAAATTTCCGCAGAGCCACATGAGACTGCTCACTGTCCGTATCTCCCAAATAAGCCTTGACATGTAATTCCCCCTAACCTTGCTACCTCAGGGCTCTGTTGGTCCTATCAATAAACAACTGATTTAGCTCAGAGGTCACTCTAAACTTTAACACTCCAGTCGGCCAAAAACAGGTATTTCAAGGAAGGATTTTTATTTACTTCACCCTTCCTGTCTTTTTCATCCCTGAGTTTTTTCTTTGTGTCCCTGAGGGTAATGTACTGTTTATTGGTGTCAAAGTCATGTATGGAGGGGCACAATAATAGTTTCTGTCAGAATCAGCTACCTATGTTTCCATTGCAAAAATTTAGTTTATTCACTTCCTACTATCTCTACAGCACAGACAATCCTTGCTGCCGGTGTTTTCTTCCTTTTTTTTCACTGCAACTCAGCACACTTCTTCGTGTGTTTTTGTGACAAAACACAGCTTGGAGACCAGGGATTCACTCTGGTGAAAGATCTTGTAATGTGTGACCCCCTGTTGCCAATCAGTCATGTAGTGTGCAAACCACAACGACTTCAAGACTCCTGATTACAAGACAGAAAGTTGTGTAGTGTGAACAGTATAGCGATCTAACGACTTTGAAAGTCATGGAAGTGTGTCCATGGCATAAGTAGCCAGTCAGCATCTGTTTTGGCTCACCTCCATTAGTTTCCTGATTGACTACCAGCACCGGTCGCATATCCCCTCTGGATCCCTCTACTTGCCCTTCCTTAATCTCCCATCCATCGCTCCAAATCAAGGCTTAGGTCAGTGTGCCCATGGCCTGCGGGCATCACTCATTATACTGTGAAGTTTCAATTGCCGCCTGACCCCTTCCATCCAATTTCATGGCTGCTCGTGGTGGGCCAGTGTCCCCGCTGCTCTGCTCTGAAACTCTTTAAATGAACCAACCTTTGGCTCAAGGCCGCCACTCATCTCAGCAAGACGAGTGGGAGACGAATTTAGTTCAAATGAATGTCAAGCCTTGTTATTGTACCTCTTGGTTAATGCGGTTTGGGCACTCAAGAGCTCTGGCTTTTCCCTCTTCCCTCTCATTTGTATTTCAAACACACTTGCACACAAATAGTGTTGATAGAAACGCTTCACTACACCACTAATAAAGAAAATAAACCACCTCTGGCTTTGTAAAATGAAAAATCTCAACTTAATCCAGTTGTAACAGTGCTTGCTGGTCACAATTTGTCTCCAAGGAGTATTTTGGGTTTGAAGTTGATGGGGAGCTAAATTTTCAATAACACATAGTCTTGCTTCATTGGGGTGCTGTATCTCATTCTCAGTGGTAGTTTTAATGAAATAACCCATAAACACATCAACTTCCAGCCATGTCTGTGATGCAGAATCAGAGAATCCCTCCCAGTCCAGTTAAATTATCTCTCATGAATAGTCTGTCATATTTCATATTACTCTTTATCTTCTGGATAAGGAGGTATTGTGAATTTGGATCTTTAGCATGCACAGGCCTGATTTTTTTTGAGCTGAAGAGAATGATCATGTGTGATCATCAAACACATTTGCCACTTCAAATGTTATACAGAACCTTTCAGCACCAGTTATTTGATGATTTTATCTGTAACATTTTCTAGCTAAGTAATGTTTACTTGCAGTAGCTGTGCCTGTTCCTGTCATTGTGCATTAGTCAGGTGTTCAGGTCTAGGCAAGGGGCCACATTCCTTCAGGCCCAATTACATATTTTAAAAATTGAAGGCCACCATATGGGACAGAAGAGGAAAGGAAAAAGTAAATGGACCTTTGCTGGCTGACTGGCTGTTCTGTTATCAGTTTTTGTATGTGTATACATGCAGTGAATAGGTGTGAGGATCAAGCTCTGGAGTAAGATTAAGTTCTGATTAAGGATCTGCAATGGTAACATCCTGTAATTATAAATACATACAGACATGAAATCCAGATAATGACCAGATGATCCACTGATGCATGTGTTGAGTTCTTTGTCATTAGATTGATAGAAACAGCTTTTGTCCATCACATTGGTGTGTGTCTGTCTTAAGAATCTGTTCTTAGTCCACAGTCACCTTTTTGCACCAGTTAAAATTGTGACTACTTTTTTGTATCCATAAAATACAAAGTGATTTGTACGTTTATGTGCCACCATAAAATGGATTGCTGTCACTCACTAACAGGCTTCATTAACGGGTAGCAGCTTTCATTTAAAGTGCTGCTGTAATGACAGTCTGTCTCTCTTGTGTCCACAGCCAGTGAAAACTGTCACGACTTCCACCCCATGTTCTTCACCCACGATCGCTCCTTTGAGGAGTTCTTCTGCATCTGCATCCAGCTGCTCAACAAGACCTGGAAGGAGATGAGAGCCACAAGTGAAGACTTCAACAAGGTATGTAACGTGTGTTTTTTGACAGGGTGGATGGCTGAAATTAATAAATAGCATCACTATGTCCCAATTGCATGCTACATAGTAATTGTAACTGGGTTTTGAGTATGTGGTGCATTCACACTGGAAAAGCAGCAAATGTAAGTCCACTTTATGCCAGTGTACGTAATAAATTGCTGGATTTTCGAGAGTGGTGTTGATGGACTACAATAAATTGTGGACATTGGTGAGATGACTCCAGGAATAAGGTTTCCAAATTTGAAATTGGCAGTTGCTTTTTGAAAGTCCCAGTTTACAAAACAGTATAAAACACAGAAAGATGAGACATGGTATGATTTCACACCGTAAATCTCTTTCACGATGCAGAATGAAACATCTTCAGTTAAAAAAAAAAACTATGTTCATATTTGATTTCAAATAACATAATAGACAACACTGAGAACAATGTAATATTTGCTATTTTAAGGTGCATTTTGTGGATTTATCACAGTTGTATTTCTGTAGGGACACTAGCAGGAAGTGGCACAGACACATACCTCACTCTACAACTACAGCTGTGATAATTACATCTTAATAATAACTAATCTCTGTTAGCTTTTGTGATGACATTGCCAAGATTCACATGCAAATATCAAGCCTGATTAAGGTGCATAGACATGGAAATGTTTTTTTCTCCTGTGTGCACAAATTAGTATGTTTTAGGCATTTCCTTTTTAAGAGCGTAGATTGAGAGAGAGAACTGCATACACATCTCGGGGGGCTTTTTACACTCAGAATTTTCCCTGCATTGTTTTTTTTTCCTCTGACATGAAGCATTAACTGCCTCCAATGGCTGAGCCACTGATTAGGCTCTACATCTTCATTTGGTGCTCATTGGGGTCTGGATGAAGATGAAAAACTTCCTGTAAGCTGGCTAATGTTGAGTCGGCTCACTCAGTAAATGTGTGCGTTAGCGCTGCCAGACTCTGATATTAATGAGGTGTTTATGACAAATATTGTATGTTGTGTATTCAATTGGGCATCAGTTGTAGCAGTCAACAGATGCTGTGTGCCTTTTCCCTGATTTGTCAAACAAATTATGATTATCTCGTGGCATCCAACACGCTACAAGCCACCCTGTTTCCCAGCCACTGCTTACACAGTGATTTGTCGTGGTCGAGTTGTCTGGCTTTGATCAGCATTGAAATGGTGCCTCACATATGAGATAGCCAAAGCTCACCTTGACTTTTGCTCCACCGGTATTCCCTTTTGTCCATATATGTACATATATTGTGCTGCATGAAGGTGACAGTTTCTAGTTCAGCATCCAGTTTCCCCAAGTAACATTTTTGTAAAGTTTTCACATGTTATTTTTGTTTTTGCATGGAGTTCTGTTTGACGTGCATAAATGAAATGACGCTGGAGTTGCATCATCATCAGTTGAATGATGGAAGACAGCAGTATGATTTTCATAGTCTGACTGTCATTACAAACACAAGTTGGTGTTCTCTGGCTCTCAAATTTCACACACAGAGGAAATGTTATGAAATATATACTGCTGTTTTTTCGTAACACTGCAGCAAAGATGAAAAACAGGAAAACCTAGTCATCCTCTGTAGCAGTTGTTGAATAAATGTTAAATTCACCTACAGTCTGTTGTTGTCTGTTGAAGTCCTCACCACCGCCTGTGTTTTTACATTTGCCACTCACTAAAACACCTGTGGTAGTGGAATAACTTCTGAGCATGACTGTATTTTTGGTTTTATGAAATCAGAAATGGGGGAAAAAGGAAATTTTTAGTGTGTCCCTGGAGAGTTTCTGTGCTAATCGAAATGTTGTAATAATGAACTGAAACCTTGTGTTATTTAGTGATAATCACACTAGGCTTGGCTTGGAATGACTTTTACATGTTCAGCTCTACTTTTAGTTTTACTACGGGGAGAATTCAACACACACACACACACACACCTCTCGTAGCAAGCGATCCTATTATCCAGTCCCATCCTTCACGCCCCTTCCTTGAAGGCGAGAGTCACTTTCGATTGAGTTGGGATAGATGATGCTTCCCTTCTCTCTCCCTCTTCCCTCCCCGACCTCATCTTTCATCACGGGGTGCCATGGGAGTTTGAAATTCAGCAGCAGCTTGTCGATAGTAAGACTGTTTGGTCTCAAGGGCTTCCTATCAGCTAAATGGTGCGTGCGGAGCTCTGTGCTTTCAACCACGAACGCTGAGTCTCAGTTTGTATCCGCTATGAACTTTGAAACACTCTCGAGACATCTGCCCCTCTGATGAAATCTGAAAGTTGTCATTTTCTACCCAATTCTGTCAGCAACAAACTGAGTTGTTGATCTGAAACTGCAGAATTCATTCACAGAATATTTTTTAAAAACAAAAACAAATAACTAGATGATAGAGAAGATGGTACAAAAATGCACATTGGGAAAGCTCAGTGAAAGTACATATGAGTGAAACTGAATATGTGGGTGGATTTTAAATATGAGAGGGATTTGATTAAATTCTTCAGATTTTATTGGATCACCCAAAAGTGGGTAATAAATAGCTTACATTTCCAGAAGAGCATGACCTGTAATGTTGCGCTGGAAGCCTCTATGACCCACAAGCTAACAGTCAAGAGCTGTTTTATATATCAGGTGGAGTTAGCTAGTCGCCCCAAATCACATTTGTTTGAATAAATATATGTCAACAACCCCAAGTTCAAGATGAGTTGAGAAAAGAGAGAGATTTGGTTATAGAAACACTGAAAAATTATTTTAACAAGGGATGAAACTGATGTATTTGTATGTTACTGTGTCTCTAAGGGATAGGAATTGGAAAGGAGGGAACTCTTTAAGATAGAGAATAAAAGATAAATAGCCTGTAAACAAAACTAAAAAGGGTTAAATATTTGACTTTGCACAAAAGTAAGAACATGAATTGATTAATGATTGTCCTTTTAACTGCTATCTATGTGTCATTCAGACTGAACTATAGCTGTCTTTTATAGAGAACGAGTTTTTATCAGTTGTTGCTCATCCGTGGAAAACGATATTCACAAATATGCTTTGGTGTTTGATAAGCACAAGATCTTTTGCATAAATTCCTGCATTTATCTAAGGAGCGACAACATTACTGGAGAAACAATCTGACATATTTATAAGTTTAATCAATTAATCATAAGTCAAAGAAATCCTGTGGTTACACGAGGAGCAAAATTACCATTTGTCAACTCCAGCGCTGCTTTCTAAATCTAGATCCTGATTGTGTTGAAAAAGCACTGGTGTGTAACTAAATTATACGCATGTTGCCAGTCAATTCCTCATGTACATACAGTATTATGTAGATATATCCTCTTTAGGGTGTGTAGGTGGATAATAAGCTGTGTCAAGGATAATTCTGAGGGCGTCCACTTCAAAACACGGCTAGCGTGCGGCTACATTTCCCTGCAGCTCCTACACCAGCAGCCAGACACTGACAGCACTGAGACTTCTGACGTGTTGAATACTAAAACACCTTGTTCAGGTTTTATCAATGTTTCGGATGTGCGTGGCACTGTGGCATGTGCGTGTGTGAGCGTTTCGTAAATGCTCACACACTCTCTCAGCGGCTGGATTTTCATGGCTGACTGTGCATCTGCCTCGCACACACACACACACACACACATACACACACACAAAAAACACACACAGGGTCTTACATGTTAATGCTCATTTGAGACAAAGGCTTAAATGAAGCTTAAAAACACTATGGCACCCACACACACACACCATCATAGAGCTTCTATACATTCTGTCTGGTTCGTTTTTTGAATGCTGTGTTTAGTAAAAGACGAAAAGAACAAGGGGTGTGTGTGTGTGTGTGTGTGCGTGCGCGCGTTTTAATGGAGGCAAGTCTGATGCTCCCAGGGCACAGCTCCGACTGTCAGGCAACCGTTTTCCCTGTTTCCATAGTAACCCCTGTCCAATTACCGCTGCTGCGCTGCACTACTCCAGCTCTGTTTCAGTAAGATGGAGCCACTTTTCCGCTGCATGTGTACACGGTTGTGTTTATGTGCACATCAGTACTTGTGTGTGCGCGAGCGTCTATCAGAGACTCCTGTCTTGTCCCGCTGCCTGTCTCTTCATCCAAACATCTGTGCGGAGAGCTTCTCCTCCTCCTCCTCCTCCTTTTCCCTACCAGAGGAGGAAAAAAAAAGCCTCCATCTCTCTTTGCTCAGGCGCTTGGAGAAAAAAAAATCCCTCACTGATGTAGAGGCTTGCAGCCACTCACGATACCCCTCCTCCTTCTTCTCCTTTTCTCTCATCCCTCCCTCCCTCCCCCTCCGTCTAAACCTCTCTCTCTCTCTCCACTCATCTCTCCCACACACACACACACACACACACACACATACTTATCATGTGATCCACTTGCTGCACCACTATTGGCGTCTCTGATCATGGCGTGTATCCAATCAGGGCATAAGCCTGGAGATCAACATAAGCGAAGCAGAGCAGCCTGGCTGATGCTCTTAGAGTCACAGAGGGAGGGAGGAAGGCAGATAGAGAGACATACGAAAATATTATAGTAGAGGGGAGAGGGAGGATGTGAGAGGAGAAGCAGGGAGTTTGTTTGTTTTTTTTATTTAAAGGGAATACACTAAAAGTGGGAAAACTGAAGTAACAAATAGCCAAGACAGGAAGGAGAGAAAGGAGGAGGCACACAAGCCGTGTTGTCAGACGAGTCTTCCCTCATCGTGGCTAACGTGAAGGCTAACTGTCCACACTCAGCTAGACCGCTCTTCCAAGGAGCCATCTGCTCCCTCCATCCATCTTTCCATCCATCCTTGCCTCCCGCAGGGCACTGCTAAAAAACTCCTTCTCTGGCAAAAGCACAAGGATTCATCAGTCACTGTGGAGAGTATCACACCGCACTTGGAACCATGGAGGTGACATGTAAGTACTAAGAATCAAACAAGAAAGAAAAGAGAGAAAGCGAGTGGTTTTCAATTAGCATGGATGGACGGAGCAAGGGGAGGTGGTAGTAAGGGAGGAAGAGGGACTGTTTGTGTTGTTGCCTGGCTGCGGAGGAGGAGGAGGAGGAGGGGGGAGGATGGAGAGAGGAAGGAAAGAAGAAGAAGAAGAAAAGCTAGGGAGAGATGGAGAAGATGGGACAGGGGCAGAGCGGAAGAGAAAGAGGAGGGACAGATGGGGCTGTGTAGACTCGGCGAGGCGTAAACAGGTTAGGCAAGGACCCGGAGCACAGCCTTTTCATTAAGACACACAGTCAGTCACACATATAATCCGCTAGATTATTTCACCCTCTCTTACAAACACACACCCCGCGTTCATCTACCACCCCCCCCCGTCACACTCCAGGCATCATCTGTATTCCAGTGTACAGTGTGTGTGAGTATGGTGGGGGGTTGGGCTTTGTTGTGAATGGGATTACTCCACATCACCAACACCCACCGTTTTGTCACCAGAGGAATTCAATGCCACTACTACTGCTCTCTCCTCTACTCCACACTGTGTCTCTCAGCCTTGGATGAGCTTCAACCAGTGTTTTAGCCAGAGGGGTTTGACACAGGGATTAGAGCGAGGTCAGCCCCAGACTGTAGAGCAGAGTCTGTGAAATGCTGCCAATACCTGATCTCATTTGTTTTGGATAGTGCACACTACCATGGCATCCACTTATTGTCCTTTTCTGCATGGGTTTTGTGGTAAGAAACTATGCCTCGGTCACCGGGTGACCTACTGTGGTGATGAGAACTGAAACATACAACAACACAGTCAATTGACAGTAAAATGAACTGACAGCCGTTTTGATAACTGATTAATCGTTAAAGCCATTCATCCAGCAAAAATGCCAAACATTTGCTGATTTCAGCCTCTTACATGTAAGATTTTGCTACCTTTCTCTTATGTATATTATTCTGTGTTGAATATCTTGTAGTCTGGTCTGTCTGGTCAGTGAAAACAAGCAATTTGAACATGATGATTTGGGCCTTTCTGCTTATTTCCTGCCATTCTACAGGCTTAACGATTAATCTGTAAAACACAGGACAGATGAATCAATAATGAAAATCATCGTTAGTCCTATTAAAGCCTGATAATCAGATTGTCATTATGGCAACAATTCAGAAGTCTATCCCTGTTAAATCACTGAATCTATCATTGTTGTCGGTCTGTATCAGTGTCCTGTATATTTAAAAAGTGCCCTTGAGCAAGAGACCTTGATCCTGGTCACCCATTTGAAGTCACGCTGGATGAGTACTTCAGCTAAATAAATCAAGCATAGATGTAAAGCAAAAGCCCTTTTTTTTTTATTGGTGTTTGACATTTCTGTTCTGGACCGGCGTGATACAGAAGAGAGTCGATAATCTGCTTTGTTCAGCCATGTTGAAGACTGACCTGCCCCATGTGGGATTATTCACATGGCAATCCTCAAAAGCTCCGGCAGCAGCTGAGCAGACCCCCCCCCCCCCCCCCCCCCCCCCTCTCTCCCCCCCACAGCAGCCCTCACACACCACTTAGCCAAAATTTCAGAATATTTTAAGCTCTTCGTTTAGCTCCTACTTCAGCTTTATTTAAGGCTGCTCGCCGCAAATCAATTAAGGACGCTTTAATGCAAATCAATGCAAATGATCTCTGGCTCTGCTCTTTAGCGACAGGACAGTTCTTCCGCTTTGCCAGTAGGTTAAAATGCACGCATACATGATTAATGAAATGGGTGCTGGTGCATCCAGTCAGAAGTGATGTCACAATATAATGTGAGTGCAGGTGCCAATGGTTTTGGGTGGATGCCATGTTTGGATTTGCAGGAAGCAGCTTGGGACAGTGGGTAAAAGCGCTGCGCACGCTACCATATGCCAACAACTGTGACTGCTGCCGTCGCGCCTCGCATGAAACGGTACATCTATAACACGTATCAGGACACAGTAAACCAGCCCCTCCCCCCACTTCTTCTCTCCTGCAATGAGTCCTGCTGTTTTCTTATTTCATACTGGTTTTATTTACCTCTCCAGCTGTCTAGATCTTTCTATACCTCTTTTCCTTCCCCACTCTCGTTCAATTCCTTGCAGCCCTTTCTTTTTTGTCTTTCTCCTCTTCCCCTATCTCCGGAGGTCTCGCTCTCTCTTCCTCCTCCTCACTCTCGTCTCTCGACCCCCCCCCCCGTCACCTCTTTCTTCTTCCACCCCTATTGTTGAATTCAGACAGGCTATTTATATCTTTCTGCATGGCTGCTTCACCTCCCACTCCCTTAACAAGGTTTGCTTTATTGTTTTTGCACGTGTATTTGCTCACTCGGACAGTGCGTGAATGTGTGTTTTTGTCAGCGAGCCCTCGTAGGGGAGTGTACAGTGTAATGAGTTTATCTTTGTTTATGTTTTTTGTCATCTTCTCATGGTTTGTATATGAAATAGTGTGAAATCTTAGCTGTGGTTCTGTACAGGGACTTGTACTTGTTTTCTTTTTTCTGTGCATATGAGTGTGTGTGTGTGTCTGTGACTGTGTTCCTAAGGGGGGGATCTCTGATCTCAGGCAGCGTAGGCCTACTCACACTGAGAATAACATAGCTGAGCTCACTAATCAGAGCAGAGAGATCATCAGCCATTAGCATCAAACCATCAGAGTTGCACGAGAGGAGATGCAACATTTTGCTTTGTTGTGTCAGGATAGTGATACCACTTGTCTCATCTCTGCAGCAGCTCGCTGCAAATCAGCTGGGAAAAGAGAAGTAAACTCAAACTTTCCTCGTCTTTTGGTTTAGTTCGTCATTTATCAATTATTTATCTATTAGTTATTTATGTGTTTGTTTATTCGAAAGCCAGTACATGCATAGAGATTGCGATCGGATACCTCCGTGACACATATTACATGTGTCTGTAGTCTTTTTTTGTACACAGCAGTCCACAAAGTATGTACTCTGGATTCCTTGCAGACAATAATAAGCCGATCTCCACAAAGGCTTTCTTATGTGTGGGTGTGTCGTACTGTGGATACATGCTGGGATACGGCTGTCTCATATAATAATCCGGTTTTGATGTAACACTCTCGGAGTCTGGTTTTAATTTGAAACACTTTGTCTGTTCGTGTGGGGGGGTGAACTTGATGGACTAAAAGGGTGCTGTTTGAATTTTTATGGAGAACTTTTGTGACTTCATTTTTCCAGACAACTTTAATAAGATCAAGAATTTTTTCTTTTTTTGGATAGTATTTCTACTCAGCTATGATGCATTATAGCGAGGATAGGGCTGGTCCCTGATGGAGGTGATCTCATACAATAAAATAATACCTATTTTGATGTCCTGGAATAGATGTTTAATAAAAACCAACTTACTCAACAGAGTTTGGCTTTCATCAGCATTTCTTGATAGACTTACAGTAAGCGGCGATTTCCCAGGCGACTTTTCTCTCCGGTCATCCATATGGATCGTGCTGCATCTCACGTGGAGCTGGTTGTTGAAAAAGAGCTTCTCTGACAGTTTGTCTGGGCGTGCAGCGCTGGCCCTCTAAATATGGCAACATCAGCCAGCAGCAACAGCCGGCACCGACTCCGCATCACTCATGCGGAAGGAAGAACAGGGATGATAGAGGGAGGTCTCCAGATGTTTTCTGTGTGTGTGTGTGTGTGTGTGTGTGTGTGTGTGTGTGTACATGGGAATATTGTGAATTTACATGGAGTAGTCTCTAGTAGATTTGTTTTGTGTGAGATAGTGCTTGTTCATAATGCATAACACCAGTGTGTGTGTGTGTGTGTGAGAGAGAGAAGGGATAAATGAGTATATGTACAGTTTAAGTGTGTACATTGAGAGTGTGTTTATCTGTCTTGTGTACAATACAGTATGTGCTTCTCCCTGTGGTGCAGTAATGCTGTCAAACAGGTCCCCAAGGCATTCACTGAGAGAGAAAAGAGCCGCTTTTTACTGGGCTTTAAAGTTACATTTTCCCTTTACCACTCTATTTTATTGAAATAACCAGATACAGTGACTCCTTACATTTGAGCCATGGGGGGTCGATACATAATTGAAAGTTTTAATGGCTGAAAGTAGTGCCTTTCCACTTAGTTGCTCTCAGCAGATTCAACATAGAGGCATGACAGCGTTGTCAGAGTCAAACTGCTGCAGAAAAGCTGAATGTATTGAATATAATCTGAAAAGTTGGCTGTGCAACATTCATATCTTGCTTTTCACCCTCTCTGTAAATAGCACACTGACTGGTTGTTTTTAGGCATTTTATACCATACAGAAGGAACAAGAAGCAACTGAAATGTCTTGCATATCAAAGTTTTGGCATTATGCTGCCAATTAATCCTGCAACCAACTACAGCCGCGACGATTAGCCAAATAATTGATTAGTTACCAGCAATTAAATTAATGGCCTATCATTTTGATAATTGATTAATCGTTTTGAGTCATTTTTTAAGAAGGACATTTCTAAATTCCCTTATTCCAGCTTCTCAAATGTGAATATTTTCTGGTTTCTTTAGTCCTCTATGATAGTAAACTGAATATCTTTGGGTTGTGGACTGTTGGTTGCGGAAAAACAAAACATTTGAGGATGTCATCTTGGGCTTTGGGAAACTGATCAACATTTTTCACCATTTTCTGGACCATACAACTGATTGATTAATCGAAAAATAATTAATTACTAATATGCCAGTTTTTTTTCCATTATAAATATGCCTCTGAAAAGCCAGAATTGAATGAAACATACCCAATATATAATTTCCCAAGAGCGTAAGGTGATGGTGATGCATTTCAAAATAGCTTATTTTGTCTGACCACCAGTCCAAAACTCAAAAATCATTAGTTTACAATGATATAAAACATAGTAAAGCAGCCAATCATCACTTTGGAGAAGCAGGAACCAGCAAAGTTTAGCATGTTTTCATGAAAACTGATTTAAACAAAATAGTTGCTGATTAATTTTCTGTTGAATGGTTAATCGATTAGTCAACTAATCGTTTCAGTTCTAATCAATACAGTACGTCTACACAGGTAAGATTTTGTCAACACTGT
Source organism: Thunnus thynnus (assembly GCF_963924715.1). Lineage (NCBI taxonomy): Eukaryota > Metazoa > Chordata > Actinopteri > Scombriformes > Scombridae > Thunnus > Thunnus thynnus. Next base: position 18,129,666 of record NC_089531.1, on the reverse strand, counting down.
GTCAACACTGTTTCACCACCATTCATGATGCCTGTTATGTGATCCATATTGGTTTTCATTACAATCCAAATGGGGATAAAGGTCTGAAATTCCCTACAAATATCGTCTCGGTCTCCGTCACTTACATGACACACAGAGCAGCATGATCTGTTGTTTCAGCACAAGCTTTTTGTAGTGCCAGCCAGTGGGAAGCATTTGAAGCACTACACTGTTGTGACCAAAGCGATGCCATGGTGTGCGTGCTGTCAGACGGAGGTCTGTGTTTTGTTGCGCCTCCTGAAACGTCCTCTCACACACAACGTGGGGGTGACGGAGAGTAAAAACCAGCACAGTCGGCACAGTTGGCAAAGATTAGTGTCACTACCGTTTCATAAACAGGAACCAGAAGTAAACCATATAAGGGTGCATCTTTAATTTAGGCTACTTTCTGGCTTTGATTTGATGTTTATTGTATAAGAATATCTGATAATTTAACAGCTTTAATAGTCATTTAACAGTAACAGAAGCTTTGGTATAAGACATTTTCAACTACAACTTCATTTTTTCATTCCTGTCTGCTTCCAAAACACATTTTTGCATTTTTATTCAATGCATTTTTTTTTCAGCTTCTAAATTTAATACAACCCCCACCAGCCTTGTCTCTCTGTACAGCGTGATAAGAGACAAGCATCCTTTCATGTCCATCTCTGTGGCAGTGTTTTATTTTTAATGGCATCATGGTCAACTTTGAAGGAGATAATTATTAACTGAACATGGGACATTGTGGCAGAGAAGGAAAATGTAATTACCATTTCAATAACAGGGACATGGATTCCCTGTATTCTGCTCCTCATTAAAGGCGAATGTGTGTATTTTTTTGTGTGTGAACGCTCCCTTTTGTATGTTTGTTACTTCAAGTCCCTACATGCAGAAACACACTTCAGCAACAGTCCCATTATCGCCACATGAGATTGACTTTTTGATTGCTTTAAGGGAGTATCAGCAAAGCCATTATTCTATGATTACCGCTGTATTATTTTCCCACCAAAGTGTCTCTCTGGCACAATCTCCAGATTTCCCGCCCAGGCTTGAGTGGTGGGTGAACATTTGACTGACAGCTGGTAAATGATGTCATTAGCATCCTCTTAGGTAAATGAAGCAGGGGCGACAGTCGATTGGTCGGCGAGAGGGGACGGTAATTTGTAACGGCTGATGCGTTGTCAATGATGGATGGCGGGGCGACTCCGGGAGAGGAGCTGGCCCGACTGTCCTGTTCAAGCACAGGCTGAAAGAAAGAGAGGAAGAGCGTGGCAGAGGAGTCAGTGTGGCCAGCTCTTCATTACGTGTTGTAGATGGCTCATGAGACGGCATTTAATTATATTTGCTGACACTTGCTCTGCTGTCTAACTTTCCTTTGAAGGAGCTACAGAAAAGAATGATGGCCCGTTGTCTGGAAGAGATTAGGGAGCATGAGAGGGAACGACAAAAATAAAGGTGGACAAGATAGAACCGATAAATCTTGGATCAACAGTTCTGACTGAATGGGAGATCATGTGGGTTTTAAAAGGGGAGAACGACACAAGAAAAATGTACCTCATCTTGTATGTAGCTAAGAGTCAGTTAGGGATAATTTTATCCTGCAAAGTTTGTTCCAGCGCTGACGTCATCTCACCTCTACCAAGGTGCTCTTTGAGCAATCAGCAGATGAAAAAGAAGGATGACAATAAAATATTCATAATACCTCCCCCCACCCCCAACGCCCTGTTGTGAAAGGACCATGTGTTCGTATTAAATGTGATGAATATTCGCAGTGTTAATTAGCATGAGTGCTGCCACATGGGCCAACAGAATTGTTTTCCTGCCGGAGACATGACTGCAAACAAGGCATATTAATGAACATTCCCCGGGGACGGCTCCGCTGAAACACCAGGGCTGGATGGCAGTCGCTCTCTAGAGATCGGAGTAGATTGGAAAGCAAGCTGCAGGTGACAGCAAGATCTGTCTTAAGAAGCTGGGCATGCTGGGATAATACTCAAAAACACAAAACATAGAGGTTTCAGATAACAATTTGAGGAGTTGTTTTTGTTTACAATCTGCAATCTTTACTGATAACCTAAAACTGAGGTCATGAAAACTCATGTTTTTGTTGCATTGTGATATTTCCTTTACTTTCAAATAGCTTCTTAAGGGAAGAACGTTTCTTCTAGACACACTGACAGACCATTTGTAATCTTAATGGGAACATAAATTAATTTAAGGCTTAATTATCAGGATTATAGAAGTGTGTATGTGTGTGAAAATTTATAATGGGCAACTCCGTGCAGTTGTGATTAAAAGTAGTGGACAGGAGTGATGAATCTCTCGTAGCATGATTGCAAGCTGTGGCTTCATCCATTTGTCTGCACATTTTTCAGCTCAGGAGGAGGAGGAGGAGGAGAAGGAGATGCCGGGGTGAAGTGCTGAGGCTGAAAAGTCGGTCCTCTGGGGTTGTAAATCTGTTGTTAGCTGGACACCTGTCTCTCCCCATGAAAATATGGCATACATATTAAAGGGAAGCACAGACAGAGGGAGAATACAGAAATATAGCTTTCCATAAGATGGCTAGAAGTGAGAGTCGTCATGAATATGTTCCTCGCTGAAGGAAGGATGGACAGCTGTCTTTATGGATGAATGAATAAATGGAAAGAAGGATGGAAAGGGACAGACAATCACATGAACGAAAAAGCAATTTTCTTCTTATAACTGTCTATCACAAGTCTACATCTCAGCTCAGAGTCTTTGCACACGCTCCTCTACAACTTGTCTTGACTAGTAACAAGGGAAGGTGTCACCTCCGCCCTCTAGTGGTTGCATTTTTATGTTGACATGTAGATTTTGGCAATTATGTTACGCTACTTAAACACAGCTATTATCTAGAAGTAGAGCAGATTTTTTTTATATTATAGCAACACTTACTTGACACAGTGAAGCAGTTCTCTTCTGTTTTTTCGCTCACTCCTTTATGTCTCCTCTACAGTTCTTACAAAGGAGAACAACGCATATAACTTATCTTTTTTTACTCTGTGACAATGCAGCCACTTATCTACAGTTAAGCCATTTATCCCAGTTAATTATAGCTTCACCCCGGTCCAGAACATTGCTTCTTTTTAGAAATCCTGATTTCAACTTCTGTCTGCCTCTGTCAAAGAGGATTTAAAGAATGTACTTGTGCTGAGTCACTGATGCTCTGTATCAGCCAGTAATGCCAGTTAGATTTGGATCACACTGGAGGAGACTTCCTGTGCACTCATGTGGTTCTGTGTCTGAGCTTAGTAAATACAATTTTACAAATGGTGCACAGAGAGCAGCTGAGGACCCTGCAAGTGATTCCTGAAATAGCAGAAGCTAGTGAATCAAATATCCTCTTGTAACTGGTCTCTAATTGCACTAAAGCTCATTTCAGAGTTAAACTGTAACATTGAATTGGTGCTGAGAGGCATTTACAGGCTTGCTGCTCCAAATAATTCTCCACAGTCTCCTTTTCTGTTGTCAACTTCCGTGCATGTGTTTATTTTCCAAGGTCAACTTGTGGCCGTTTGTTAGGAATCAGACTGATTACTTTTTCTTGTCTTTAAACGGTGAGAGCTGAGTGTTACCTTCAGGGCTTATCAGATCTAGATCTAGAAATGTTTTAATTCCTTTTCATGGTACTATCACTGTGTAGCGCTGTCTTCCCAAAAAGAGACTTTGAGCCCAGACCACTTCCTAATGCGGTTCGGGAGATTATCCTCCATCGCCCGGGTCGTCTTGAGTTTTCCTGTTTTTTGGTACTGGATCTAGGTTTTATGCTGTTCATATTTCTTTTTCAGCAACTCAAATCATCTATTTTTAATGCACTCACCCCTGGCTTAGTGTGACTAGTGAGAGTCCAGAGGTTAGCAAGTTGATGAGTAATCGCCTTGCAGTAAACATAAACAGCAAGAACTGCATTGCATAAGCATACGTTTGGTATCTTGGCTCACTGGGTTCTGACATGGTTGTTATGGATGTGGATTCCAGGTGAAACAGAAGAACACAGAACAGATTTATAAAGAAACATCTCATATATATAGACATGAAACACCATCCCAAACTCTTCTTAGAGACGACATATTCTGAGGAAGTGTGCTCGCAGAAATACTTGCATGTCCTTAAGCGTTTGATCAACAAGGCAAGCAGAGATTAGAGAAAATACTATAGAGGAAAATCAAAGGGAACAGAGGGGAAGATAGTCTATTTCTTTCTGTCACCTCAGTTTGATCTGATCCAGTGAATCAGCATCTCCAGGCCCAGAGGCGGCTGCTAACAAGGCTGATCCATAATCAGGGCTGCTTGTCACGTCTACCATCGCGCAGCCTGCAGTAACTGGAACAGCACTGCTCAGTTTGGCTGGAGAAATGTTAGGTCAGGTTAATTTTTATAGCCAGATATCACATACAGTGTCTCAGCAGGATTTACAGGCCCACATCAACCCAAGCTCAGCACATTTGGAATTATGTCTGCTCTCAGTTAAGTCCCTTGTGCGTCGGCTGAATACCTTCGCAAATGAATCTACTGTGTCTTTGGGTGATATTAGTGTTCATATTCTAATTATGCAGAATGCAAATAAATTGTTAGAGTGCAAAGCCAAGTGAAAGCAGCTGTCATTGAAGATTCCGGCGTAGGACTCGGTTTGCGAGTTCAGGCTAATTTTCTGGATGATCAAGTGTTTTTTATTGAAGATTTCTTGGAAGGATGAGAAGATTTTATACTCTGGAACGAATCACTTTATCCACCGTTTAAGAGCGAAGTGAAGTACCGCCATAAAGTAGCTCAGCTCAAACTTGACTTTAATTTCGTTCCATATTTTAATGAGTTTAAATAAAGTTCAGTCCAGGTCCAGGGTTTTGTTTAAATCATTGTATTTGGTCAAGTCCAGTGTTTCATGGCTTAAAGACCTGAGCTGAGTATCTTAATAGCTATTTCTACTCTTGCTGGAGTTGTTATGCTAAACTAAGTAGCACTTCAAGTTTTAAATCTGTGTTTGTGATGTGTGTAGACTTAAATTATCACCTCACAGTAATGTATACACAGTACACTACATGCATGATGTGTTTTATGTGTTATTGCCGAGAGCTCTGCTATTGTATTTTTACCTCTGTTGATCATAAAGACCCCTCGAATGGGATTGATGATGTGGAACAGCGCTCATGTCATGCTTCTGCAGCCACAGCTAAACTAATGGTATTAAATAGCTCAGGTATTACAAGCAGAGTTCTGTCATGCATTTCACTGATGTGTGATACTGGGTCTAACAGTTGACTAGCCACTGTTAAATTATTTTGCTTTGCTCGTTTCCTCTGAAGGCTCAGTGCACCAGACTGGATTACAGGCTCCAGTTCAGAAAAAAAAAAAAATCACATCATTAATCCTGACTAATCCTTGACTTCCTGACTTCCAGACTGTGTTTTTTTAGCTGACACATCTTCTAGATTCTGTATGGTTCCTGCATGCATGATCATCTCACCTTTGCCTCTCTCTTCTGCAGGTAATGCAGGTGGTGAGGGAGCAGATCATGCGAGCGCTGGGTCTCAAGCCTAATTCCCTGGACCAGTTCAAGAGTCGCCTGCAGAACCTGAGCTACACAGAGATCCTGAAGATACGCCAGTCAGAGAGGATGAATCAGGAAGACTTCCAGTCCCGCCCCATCCTGTGAGTTAACCAATCAGTGACCAGTATGATGGTATCGTGCCAGCTGGACATTTGTGATGAAACAAAAATCCAGGAATGCATCTGCACAGACTTTTCAAAGGAGTATATTGATTGACTAAAGGGTCCCACAGGACCTTGTTAGACAGGCAACAAAATGCTGAACTTAATGTGAATAATATCTACTAAGATTTTATTCATGTATTCTATGGCATGCCTTGCAGCTTCAGGCAAGCTGCAGTATGGAAACTCTGATTACAATAAGGTGTAAAACATTTTCTGTAGCATCAGAGCAACTGCATTTGAGCCACTGCTCACCACAGGAAAAAGACGTTCAGTGATATTCCTGTTGTTAATTGCACATTTCTCAAAACCACGTGTTCAAGACTCAAACGAGGACATAATTTGCACCCACAAAAAAAAAAGCTGTGGTCATTAATATGCGTCTAATTGTTTCATGTTTTTTTTTCCTTTCCTGCTTTGCATTTGTCAACCAAATGCCAGCTATTGGCCTAAAGGAGGTTGCACCTGTGCTTCCCTCCTGCGATTGAAAATATGCATTCAGTTCAAATTGTCTGCAAATGGCCTTCCCTGTGAATACTCCATTAACGACCCTCCAGCTCATTAAGCATGGAGAACTAGTCCGTAATAGATCATTCATTGACTGATCATGGATGCAGGCCCTCTAATGGAGAACATTGTTTTGTCCTGCCTGTATTTAATGGAGTAGCTAGCACTATTGAAAAATCGTTTCCCCGAGAGAGCTTGTCCCTTTGAACAGTAATCGATGCTGAGCCAAGGGCTTATTGAATCGATATTGGAAGGGTAGAGACCAAACTTTAGCAGCCAATTAATTCTTGTGGAGAAAGCAGAACAAAAGTGAAGGAAGTTGTGGAAAAATGTACCTGAAAACACTTGTTCAACTACTGGTAATAGAGCTTTTAATTCAAGGTCCACCTTTTGTTTGGAGATGCAGTTATCTTATTACATTTAAAACTGAGGTAAAGACACATTTGTATCATGTACAGTATGTCATATGTAAAACTAATAATGTTTCCTGTATTATTAGGAAAAATAAGGCCTGTACTACAGGTGAATGCAACAATTTCACACCCAATCTCTTGCTGTTGTCAAAACGTATTTTTGGGATAAATAAGAAATGAGTTATTGAAACTGGATAAGACAATGAAATGAAAAAGCACAGTTTAACATTTTATCACAAAATTGCTGTCGGAAAAGCACCGAACATCACACACTGATTAGTCTCTCTTCAGCAGCGTGAGACTACCCGAAGGTGGAATTTTCCTCTAATCAATACAATACTTTCATGACTTGTAAACATAATGAGCCGAGTGTGTCAGACTGCAGATTTAGAGGAGCTCTGTATTTACCTGCTACAATTGCTGCCAGTTGTCTGCTATTAATTATTATGGTGAATAGTTCTTAAACATTTATAGAAGGTGAAGAGGAATCATTATGGCTTCATATCAAAGCTTATTTTCTGCCGTTATTTTGCTATAGTTATAAAAGGCATTTTTGCAATGTACTGTACAGCACAGTATGTGGGAAGTTTTATATTTATACAAAGTTGCTTACGCTGAAAAATATAAACGACATCAAATAAAAAATTCATGCAGCAGGTCGACTCAGAACTGCTGAGGATACACTTATGAGAAAATGTTAATACACAGCTTAATTTTAAAGTAGTCCCCAGAAAATTAGGATGAAAAGTGGCTTAACTTAATTCATTATTGATTCCCTTTTCCACCTGTGCTTGGCAGTATTTTACTGATATACTGTGTCGGTACTGTACATTTCCACAAGGCTTGAAATGGGTTTTTGTGCCACCTTTATATCAGAGTGCCTCACTCCTTTCATCCTTTGAACACCTGATAGCAACCAGAGTGCTTGCTTTTATAGAGGTCTACCAGTGCAACACCTCAGCATTTAAATCCAATTGTCTGGGATTTTCTGCATCTGGCGGAAAGAATCGGTTCAAATTGAAATCGGAGCTATTTTCTAAGAGGACTGCGTAGCCAAAACCATCTGAAACTCTCAGACAAAAGAAGTCTCACCTGTGTCTAGCTCAGTCAGAAGACTGATACACGAACAGGGCTATAATCACCTGCCCTTCCCACGATGAGCCACGCCTTCCCCACTAGCTGTTCTTTTAAAGGTGTCAGAGTGAATGTCCGACCACAGATCAATGTAATGACTGGAATCACTGATGAGGCGAACACATAGACAGGCAGAGAGACAGATGAAGGGAAACAAGAAGCGGATGAGCCTGAAGGAGATGAGGAAGAGAAAGGAAGGACGAAAATGCGATCAAGAGTACCAGCATGGGGAAAACACAAGAAAATGTTAGAGATGCAGAGCTTTTATCTGTGTATAATGTGAGTTAAATTGGAAGAGAAAGGACTCAACTATAATGGAGAGAAATAAAAGAGAGGGAACAGCGCTGCTGTGGCAGATAATATGCATAATTCATGTCGACTAGTGCTGTGTGCTTGGCATTCATATGCAACACAGACATACATGTAGATGCATGAATAAATGACAGTGATCCAAGCAGGAGCTGGAGCACTGCGTGCGTATGTGCATGCATGTGTATATCTGTGTGTTTGGCATGCTCTCTGTTCCCTCCTGACAGTCATAATCCAGGGGATTTTGTCAGTCAGATGAATATTGCACGTAGCCAGAAAACCTGTGGAAATGTAATAGAATTCACTTGCAAGTGGTAGACCATCTTGTGCCTGCTTGCCACATTGGAAGGTTGTGGTTTACAGGATTCAGATATTTCCCCTTGAGCTAATAATGTGTGTGTCTGCCTTTTTTTCGAAGGGAGCTGAGGGAGAAGATCCAGCCGGAGATCATGGAGTTGATCAAACAACAGAGGCTCAACAGGTTGTGCGAGGGAACCTGCTTCAGGAAAATCAGTAGTCGCAGGAGGCAAGGTGAGACACGCACATGCACAAGCTTGTACATCACAGCTAAACTGTCTCCTTCCTGTCTCTATCTGTCTGTTCGTTGTCCCTCTCTTTCGGCACCCACGGCCTTATTCCCTTTGCTTTATGAAAATTCCACAGGAAACGTTTTAACACAGGAGATCTGTGAAGCTCTGGGCTGCTGTGGATGTGCTGTTGTGATCGCTCATTCAAGTTTTCCTGGCTCTCTTAGACTTAATGGCAGAGACATACAGTAGTCACATGCTGCCACTTTTATTCAAACACATACAGAAGCACGGGGCACACGTCTTTTTGTCTCAAGATGCACAAACACTCTGGTTCACCCTCCTTTTTACCCCTGCACACCCCGATGTATGACATGCAAAGAAATACCAAGATGCATACGTACATACTGACAAAAGCGGTGTAAACACACATTCACGCACACTCAAGATAAATTGTAGAAAAGGCTTTGAGAAAAGAAAGGAAACAATAGCAAAAGAAGGCTGCTGTTGTGCTGGAGTGAAAATGATAAAGCAGTTTATTTTCTGCTGTGAGATAACACGCGGCAGCTGATTTGTGTCAACGTGAACGCCAAAGGCTGCAGTATTCAGAGTATATTTAACCAGCTTACATTTAAGATTGTTAAGGACTCATCTGTGGTACCATTTTGAGTTAATTTACTGTAGAAGCACACGTTTAGACACATTTTAATACTCATTTGATTTAATTTATGGTACATTTTGATGGTATTTCTCCCCAGTGAGTCAGCAGAAGAGAGAGGAAAAACGATAGAAAGTGAAAGCCCAGCAGCAAGCCTAGATAGGAGCGTGTTGGAATCATTCAGCCTAATATTGTGTTTCACACTCACTGCCGAGAGAGAGAGAGAGAGAGGGAGGGAGGGAGGGGGTAGGAGTGATGAGGGGGGTAGCAGTGGTAGCGTTTAGCCTGTATAATATACTGCTCTTCAATCAAAGTGGATTTAATCCTCGTGATACCTAATCCCTTCACTCTTCTGTCCTCCTTCTTGCACTTTCCTTCACCCCTCTCTGTCACTTTCCTCCCTAGCTGCATATACAAATATGTAAAATTTTTAACACAGTGACAAGCTCAGGTTCTGGGCTTGGTTTTGCCGTTATTGCATTACTGTCATCAGCTCCCCTACAGGAACTGTACTTCCAGTGAGTCAAATCAAATTGAGTAAAACCTGGTGGATTTTTCTCACTGACACTGATGCGTTCTGGCATTTTAAAACCTGATCACGATTTGACTTGGCAGCTGTCATCCAGATTTAGATTTTAGATTTAGATTTGTTGTCATTGCGCTGAGTCCGGGTACAAAGCCAATGAAATGCAGTTAACATCCAACCAAAAGTGAAAAAAGTATTATAATACAGTATTATTTACAAATGAGTGCAGGAAAGTAAGTGCTACAGCATAAATTATGTTATATCTTCCAATATGTACAGTGATGGACAGTAGAGAGCTACAATATAAATACATATATACAGAGGAGAAGTGGACAGAGTTAGAGAATAGGTGGTATGTGCAGTATTAACAGCATAGGTACATTTGGTTATATGCACATAACATTATTTGAACAGTATAGGGGTTCAGACTGTGCAAAATATGAATAGTGAATGATGCTATGGATGTTTCTGGACTACGTAAAAAAAAAAAAAAAAAACATAATTTGAGAAGGAACGTAGGAGGGAAAAAAAGTAGCAGTGATCTTGCAGGACAGATGGAAAGCATCACTCAGATTAAGTATCTGATCATCATCGCTGCTTGTGGTCGGCTGATTTATGTTTGTTTGGCTTTTACGTAGCAACATTCTGTAAATAGAGTCTCACATTACCGTATTATGGTTATGAAGGCTTGTCAAAGGAAATGAGGACACATGCAGATATAGACAAGCAACCGACTGAACTCAGAAACAAAAGCCACAAGCCTGTCAGAAACAGTAGACCCGCACACTGCTGTATATAAAGCAGTTCACGAGCCCCGCTGGATTTAATTTAGCACGCTAGCCTGTAGGGTTACACCATCTTTAATCTGCTACAACAGCACGCTGTCTGGAGGCAAGTCCCCCGCCTGCTACAAGCTAGCTGTATATTAGCTGTCTTTGCTTTTGAGGACATTTGAATTAGTGAAGGACATGCTGTTTCTCCACAAAACTCCCGCCTTATCTGCCATCCTTTCACTCCTAACCTCTTTTTTTCACTTGTATCTTTCTTCTTGTGCATCTCTCTTCCCCCCACACATACATGTCTATCCTTGCCTCTGTTTCCTCTCCGTGCCTTTTTTCTCATGCTGCTACTCACTATATACATGCATTGACATTGTGAAGCACACTCTGTCTTGCAGACCTTAGGCAAGCTTAGCAATAATAAAACATGCCCTATAGCAAGTTTCACTTTCACTTAGTGTTCACATGAAATGAGACATTCAATCAAGACGAGGGTGTTGCATATGTAATGCTGAAACTTGGCCACATTTTTTTTCTTGTCTTCAGTACATTGCTCAGACAAACTTTCACAATCTTTCTACTCTTAGGAATGTTAACTCTTATCTTTTTTTACATACATAAAAAGCTCTCCACTCTTCCCTCTCTTCCTTTCCCACTCTTCCCTCAGCTTCTTGAACAACAAGTATTTCAAAGTCCTTCAGCCTGCAGGGACTCAAGTACCTACATCAAATATTAATTTAGCTGACTTCAGTGCAGATGACTCCTCTTTCTACCTTCCAAAGTGCCAGTCTGCCCATTACAAGGGGATGCTTCTCTGTAAAAGCCCAGGTTGATGGTGTTTTGAAGAAAGAGTACTACCTCTTTTAAGTGCAGGGTACAGGCAGGTAACAGCACATCTCGGGACTCAGGAAAGTGCACCTTGCGTGAATACGGCACTTAAGCAAAAGTAAACTTTGATTCTGTTGAAATGTTATCATTCACCCATGTTATGGTGGTTGAATCAAATGAAGAGAGTTATATAGTTTTAAATGATACAAGAAGGAAATGAAATCCAAGATGGATTTACAGCATCTTCAGCCAAAAGAGAACATATGTGCTTGTATACACACACAAATTAACAGTTGATAGCATTCTCTCCCCAAACCCCCTCCGCTCATCACAGCCGCTACACGCATAACTATCTGCTCCCTGTGGACTGGTGCCACTCTGCACCAGTATGGCAGCGCCAACTGTCTATTTTCAGCAATTAGGATTTGGACTGTGCCACCCATGCACACACCAGCCAGACCTCCCCAGTCTGTGCCCGCTGACTGCCAGCTCAGCTCGCTGCCCACCTTGGCAGGGAACCACTAAAGAACACCAGTTTGGCCACAGAGAGGCTGGCGGTGGAGGCAGTGACCAGTGCTTTACACACACAGCTGGTAGTAAGCAGGCCTCTGCTGAGGAGGATTACTCATTCCATCAGCCAAGAGAAAAACACTCTCAACCTGAGATTATGTATTCTTAAAGTGACAGTGATGTCTCACTTAAATTCTGTGCCACTTTGAACAAAACGTGACCTTTAAGGGAATAAAAACCTATTTTAATAGCGTTGCATTAAAACTTGAGTGCAACTGTCTCACCAACAAGAACCATTCAGTTGCATTTTAAACAGCAGGCATGATTCACGTCCATAACATTGTACAAACTCATCTGGTTTTGCTTTATTCTGTCATAGACAACATAACACGCACGTCCAAACAGTCACAAAACAGTAAAACCAAAGACAGAACATATAAAAAAAAATATAAATAGCATTTAAGAAGAACAAACTGTTATGCATAAAATTGAATCAGGACAAAGGATAACAAATTGACAACAAAAACAAGTGAATATAACTCATGTCCATATTGGTCCTAGAGCTTCTAGTCAAGGTACTAAAACATTTCAACACCAAGCTGCCTCTTCAGTGTTGGCTGTATGTATTAAAGTCATAAAAGGGCTTCTTACTGCTTTCCTGCTTGTGTTTCTAATATTTTGTCCATGGTCCAGTACAATGCCACTCAAAATGACCACAGTCACAGGCACAGTCTCAACAGCAAGTGGATATGATAAGCCTCACGTGCCTATGATTTATTAGTTTACAAGTGTTCCCATTTTTCTGTATTTCAGTGAACATTTTAGGCACCATAGTGTTAAAAAAAAGTTTGCTTTGCTTGACATGTGTGTAGCAGAGGAGTTGGTCTGAAAATGTCCTCCTTTTATTGTTTGACTACATTGTAAACAGAGCCTTTATGATTTAAATTAAAACATGTTGATGCTCAGTCACTTGGGGCCTTTCCTGAGGAGCTGGCACAGGTTTATATTTATTTTCCTATGGAAAGAAAATAATAAATCAAGGTTGAGCAGGTTAAAGTTGAGGCTTCATCTTTGCCTCATTTGAGCCAGAAAAACTTGTGTCCTTTTTGCTCTTCACTTGAGTGTTCATTGTTGTTGAATCAGTGTTAAAATGATGAAGGCCAACTGTCTGTTTTATTGCCCATCAAGATCCCTCCCTCATATAGAGCATCATAGCCCATCTGTGGATTTTCCTCAAGGCTGTTTTTTTTTTTTTTTTTGTGTCACAGATTTTTTGCCGTGTTAATTTTCTCTCCTGCTGATGACTCATGTAATCTCAGATGATGTCTTACGCCAGCCACTGACATTTCCATCTCCCTCTCCGTCCCCTCTGTCTTCCTTTGTCCTTATGTTTTCTTCCAGATAAGTTTTGGTATTGTCGTCTGTCTCCGAACCATAAAGTCCTGCACTATGGAGACCTGGAGGAGAGCCCTCAGGGCGAGGTGCCCCACGACTCTTTACAGGACAAACGTGAGTTTTGAGTCAAATCATGGAGATTTTTCATTGGGTTTTTTACCCACTAATGTGACACAGTATTTGTTTTAGTAGCACACAATATTTATTCAAATATGTATTTTCTAAAAGCCTACAGCCTCTCCCCTTAATGAGGACACACAAAACCCCAAACCACGGTCTAGACAGTGACACGCAACTGTCATTGACACTGACCGTTGGCTTTAAGAGTCAGTGTTAACATCAGTTATACTTGCACAGCAACAAATCTGGGAGGATTTCAACTTTTAATCTCTTGAATAAACCAGCCGTCTATCTAGGATGACACAGTTGTCAAAGGGATGTTGTTGTTGTTGTTGTTGTTGTTGTGAACTCACTCCTGTCCTCTCTGCAGTGCCTGTGGCTGATATCAAAGCTGTTATCACCGGCAAAGACTGTCCTCACATGAAGGAGAAGGGAGCCCTGAAGCAAAATAAGGTGTGTGTGTGTGTGTATGTGTGTGTTTGTGTGTGTGTGTGCACACGCGTGTGTACACGTGCACATGTGTGGGTGGGTGGGTGTGTATCTATCTAGCCGAGAGAGCTTGTTTCTGTGTGCGTGAGAGTTGCATAATATGATGTCAGTTACATAATTTTGCTTTGGGAAATAAAACAATAACTTGCATCTCGGCGCTCGCCACAAGAGAGACAAATCTATTGGTAGCATCGTGTAGAAATAAATCGCGGAATAGTCCTTTAGTTGCAGACACAAATCACACAAGAGCCACCAAGAACTTGCTGACATGTTTTCTTTGCTGTTTAAATTTAAAAGTAATACATGGCTGTGCACTTTTGTGGTGCCTTAACCAGGATGAAAGAGCCATTTCGTCTGAATCTGTGTACACATCGGTCCTTCCTCTCCCGTACTTTGCCTCTGCAAACCTTCGCCCCCCCCACCCACGGGACTCTGATATATTGGATCTTGGATAAATAGCCTTGAAGACAAAGGAGCACGCCTCCTCCCCGCTTGTCTCCTTTATTACCCTGTCGATAAGCGCAGGTCTAAGAGAGTGACCTAAGGGGGGTCTGTGGGCTGTCTAGCGGGCCTGTCCCAGCCTTGTGAATGAGAACACAAGCACATTTCATTACTCACTGTTACAAGGCCAGCCAAAGTCACCTCTACAGGGTTTAGAGCAGAACCAGCCTGTGGACTGTTTGTGACACACTGAGACAGGTGAGAGGGCGACAAGGCAAGCAATGTTTTCAGACTGTTTCCAAAAAATCACAAAGATGTATTAAGTTCTCAGTTAGTTCTGTTTATTTCCCATCATCATAATATATCTCCCATCTACTCAAGACATGTTTGTCTTGTTTGACACATTCATCACCTCAAGACATGCACGTTATTTAGAAAACAGCTGCACCGACCTGGAAGCTCATCTGAGCTGCACTTTGCATTTCATTAGTGAGGTGCATCTCTCTGCTTTATGCATACACAAAGAGGATCATGCAGATGACTGGAGGATATATGATAAAAGTGGTTGGTCTTCATGCAATTTGCACTTGGTGTGGAAAACCCTCTGCATCTAAAGAACCGGTGCAGATTTGTGTAGTTATAATTAGAATAAGACAGTTGTAAGGAAAATTTAATTAACCGGTATTTTATTGAAATCTCAATGATAGATGAAGCGCCATGCTAAGCAGCACTTAATTAGTTCATATACAAAACAAAAAAATTGAAAGAGTAGAAACAAATGAACGTAATATTTGTTTTATAACACCAAATAAAGAGCCTAGTTGTGTCTTAGTGGTCATTAACCTGAACTGCTAACAAAGCTGCTAATGCACTGTGGTGAATGAAAGCTTTCTACATCCTTGCTTGTTTTCTATGCAACCTTTTCTTTTGTGTCTTTTTAAGGTTTTTCATCTCTGTAACTTCATTAGGGGTATTAAATAACTCTCACGGCATTATATTTATAAGGCTTTCAATACATAAAGTGTATATTGAGTAATAGAAGCCCAAACAATCTTTTTCTTGACTTGAATTACCACTGTACCAAGTGTTTTAGAATCTCATAACTACTCTAAATATTTCCATTTCAGCATCACTACACCTTTTCTTTTTCAAGCCTCCTGGTCTGAGACAAATCCGACTACTGAACTGCGTCTTTTAAGCTCTGTCTCACAAAACGCACCCCAGGCTGCAGTCCCACGTTCTGATTGTGTAATTATACCTGCTGCCATAGTAAATCAGACATTAATTTCACGCAGATCGCAAGCATGCATATAATGACTTGCTTTCATGTATACAAATCGGGTTCTCTGTGTCCCTGTTCTGTCCTCGCACTGCATTCAATTCATCGCCCACAGCAGACCACAGTGGATTTTTTTAAAGGAACATTCTTGAAATGTCATTTTCTCAGCCCATTTTACAATATCTAGTGTCTGAAGGCAACTCAGGTATTTCGCTTTCTGCGTTCTCTCTCACTGGTGCCTGATGTGTTGATGTAACAGATGGTGACGAGACGTGAGGACGAGAGGTAGATTGCATTGGTGTGGCAGTATTGTGGTGTAAATCTCACCTGTTAATCCGTCTTTTTTTCCTTGCACCCCTTTTTTTTTTCTTTTACCTCTCACCACCCCACCTTCTCCACTCTGCATCTGCTGCTCCGTCTCTGCACCATTTTCTCTTTCTTACCTCTCCCCCTCTGTCCTTCACTCTGTCCTCTCTCCAGGAGGTGTTAGAGCTGGCCTTCTCTGTCCTCTACGAGTCCGACGAGTATTTAAACTTTATTGCTCCTGACAAGCATGAGGTAAGCCAACAGTAGCCCGCCCTGCGGTTGTTGACAGTGTCAAACAAATAAACACCTGAAGGCACAAAGAGAAAGTTGTTCCATTAGTGTATGAATATAGTGTATGTATGTAAGTATAGAAGTCAGATATTCTTCCTCTTTTTAGATGTGCACATATTACCAAAACATAAACTTTAATATATACATATAAAATAAGAATAAAATATGATTAGATAAAGCTGACTGCACAGGAATATAAACTAGATAGCCAGAGATGTAGACTTGAAACTTGACTTGGACGTGACGGCTAAGAGAAATGATTCCCCAACGACTTGATGTCCCCTAAGTAAACACGTAAAGGAACATTCAGTCTTTGTTAAATCAACAATGCACACAAAGAGGATGGCTGTGTTGCACACTTGCATTAATATGATTAGATATTACTAGTCAGCTGCTAGCCACACAGCTGATGAAAGAGTCAGTGTCTACGAAGCACAAATGGAGTAGCTGATGCTAATTAGCTAAGGCAACCTTGACTGCAGTGCTTCAGTGCTTGCACTGAACTAAACTCCTTTAAAAAAAAAAAAAAAAAAAAAACAGCATCCATGTATAGCTACACACCCTGAATATGCAACTATTAATCCTTTTGCTGTGTAAGCACTTAGTCTCAGCTATGTAAAAAACGCTGGTTTAAAAGGAAAAGCTTAAAAGGCTGTGTGATTTTTAGAATTCAGGCACCAAAAAGACCTGCAATCAGGAGTGTGCGGTATGCATAAAATCCTCCATCAAAGTATATTTAATTTTATATACATACATATATATTCATATATATTCTGGAAAATAAGTGAGAAACTGTTTGTTGGTAAAATATGTGGCATATGCAGCAAATTAATACTCAACGAATGAAGGTACTTCCTCACAATGATGCAAAAATACAATAAATCCAATAAAAATTCAATATTCCCATAAAACAGTCCTGCTCATTGATTTGCAACATTGTCCGCAATGGCCTAATACACTCAGTGATATTAAAGGAATAAGTAGCACCATGCTAGTAACAGTATATAAAAATCTTTGACAGATGTATATTGTCTGATGGTATATATCACCATTTTGCTTAACCCTACTTGGAATTGACTGAGACCTTGACTTGGACTATGCCCAAAAGACCAAGTTCTGCTTATTACCATGATAGCATATAACTAGATTCTGGCATAATGTTATACTCTGCACACAGAGGAGATTTAACACAGAAGTTAGTATTTAGGACAAGCAAGGAGGAAGTGTCCCTGCTGTGTCTCTCCTGAGTCACAGTGTACATACACACACACACACACCTCATGTCTCTATACCAGGTGCAATCTGTGTGCTGTCAGCAGCTTCCTTTCTCTAAGATCTGAGTCAGAAAACAAAGTTTAATTAGGAATTTATAAGTTTTGTGTTTTAGACTTCCTTTGTGCCAGTAATAGTTTGTTTTAATTTTGGATCTACCTCTGTCAATTCCTCTGCAGTACTGCGTGTGGACAGATGGTCTAAATGCCCTTCTGGGCAAGGAGATGACCAGCGAGTACACCAAATCTGACATGGACACCCTGCTCTCCATGGAGATGAAGCTCCGCCTCTTGGATTTAGAGAACATCCAGATTCCCGAGGCCCCGCCCCCGATTCCCAAAGAACCTAGCAACTATGACTTTGTTTATGACTGTAACTAGGCGAACGACCCACGAGCCCCAAACCCAAACCTACCCCAGCACCTACTGTACTCACTGGACCAATCCCCTTTCTTATAAACAACAACAAAAATGAATAAAACCATTATAATATAAAAATGAACTGTGATTAAAAGAAAAAGGATTTATCAAACCTTTTTCCTCTTGCTTCTTGCTAGACCTTTATAAGAGAGAAAATGGCGCTTATTAATAGGCTTGCTGCACTTGAGGGACTCGGGGTCAACGCAGCTCTTCGCACAGTACTTGCAGAGTCATCAGGTTGCCATGGAGAAGAGAAACCAGGAAGTATTTGTTGGCCTGCTGTTGGTCACTCTGTGTCTTCGTCGTTGCTCTCCTCCTGTGTCTGAAAACTCACTCACTTCTTCTTCTTCTTGGCTGAAGCGCCAGCTGTCATTTTGCTTGAAGATTGTTGTAGAGAATTGCTTCGAAATTCTATTTGATTTCAGCTTCCTTGTTGTCCTTTTTATGTTTATTTTATTATTTTTCCTCAGGGCTATTGTGTGGGGAGGGATGAGTACAGGGGTCAGGATGGTGGTTCTGTAGTTACGGGAGGGGGGGGAGGAGGGGTGGGTGGGTGGGGGGGGAGGGGATTTTATGTTTTGTTGTCAACTTCCCCGAGGTATTTCCTGTCACATTCTCACTTACAGTATTTGTGGCAGCTAAATGTTTCCCAAGAGACTGAATGGAAGGTTGAAGTACAGCTCCTGAAGATAGTCTCTTATATCCGCTCTGTCCTGCTTCACACATACTGAAGACTGTTAGAATAAGTCAATCCTCGAAATCCAGGCCCTGTACAAAAGTTACGAGCCTCTCTTTTGAATATTCTAATATTAATGTTATTATCCCACCGCTGCTTATCGCATATTGTACACACCTACACAGTGGCTTTGCCAAAAACAACCGTAAAAGCACCATCATTGTGAAACACATATACACACACTCATCTCTCCCTCATTTGAGTCTCTATCATTGTAATGACTGCTGTACACAACATTCCTAAGCAATATTTGAGCTTTTTTTTTTGTTTTGTTTATCATTTGTAAGATGGTCATAATTTAGTGATTTTTAAAATTGTGAAATTGCCAAGTAGTTGGTATTACAAAGAGGATGTTAGTGTTTTTGGTCAAGGGAAGTTGTCTGTTTTTGTGTTCAGGACTATATGGCCACAAAATTGAAAGTTTATGTATTTTTTTAATTTAAAAACAGATCATGGTTGTTATTTCTAGTATGATTTATATATTTTCCCCTTCCTATTTAATACCTTCAGATGTTTTTCTTTAGGATTTTTTCAAAGCCCCTCAAAACTGCTGTTTACATTAAAGATTTAAGAACTGTAACCACTTTGTGCAGTTCCTCTCTTCTGTCATAAACCACATACACTCTAATGATCTTTCCGGTGTTTTGAACATAAAAATGAAAGGTTAGACAGCTCTACATGGTTTGGTTTCCACCATTGAGTTACATTATAGTGTGTTGGGCCATTATGTACTGATTCATCACTCTAATAGACTTGTGTGGACAGACTGCCTTAGCCGAGTAACAGATGGACAAAGATTAGGACTCAGAGAAGCATCTCATCAGAGAAGCAATTTCATTTTCACAAAAAAGCATTTGAAACATAATTAACTCAAAAACATTAAATTAAAGCCCTTTACTGTCATCTGACCAGTTGACATGTTAGCACACAGTATTCACAGTAAGCCATATATACAATTATATGTTGATATACCCCTATTTACATTTGAAGTGAGATAATAAAGAAGTGTTGTGCCAGTCTACACCTGGATTATCCTTGTGTAGCTGTTTGGACTGTTCAAAATGCACACGCACAGGTCACATATGTAACCCTAAACCAAAAATGGAGCATAGCGTTTGTTCAGACAGAGCACTGAAGAGCACTTGTTTCAGCTGATTGGTCTCAGCCATTTTCAACACGCTTCACAATCACTTTCTCATCTACAGCTGCGTGGCTGGTAACATCCAATCACATTCATGCAAGTGTACACTGCGGACATTTTAACCTGACACAGTTCACTCTGCCAAATGTACTCTTGCCAACGCATTTGGCTGCTGCAGCTCCCTCCATTGACCCAAACCTCCTCCTAATGTGGTATTTCATATTTTAACTAAATGCAAATATTTTAACTAAGATTTATTGTTCATGTAAGTTTATTAGGGGGATTAGCTCTCTGAGCAGAATCCTAGTCTCTGCTCAGTTTCTTTGAGAGCTTCCTCAAACAACAAAACCTTTTCCGCCAAATCTAACTGTATAACCATTTGCTACAAATGGTCATTTCTTGACAAAAAAGGTCTCTGACTGAACTAAACTAGAGCAGTAAGGTGTTAAAAGCAGCTTGTACACTACAGTGAATGTCTGTACTGAAGACTGTACTGAAATTATTTTGTCTACTGACAATAACTACACTCGTAGTGATGTATTTTAGTTGCAGTATTTGCTTATGCACAGGGTTTTTAAAATGTACATAGATTTCTAAACAGCAGGTGACAAATTAAACACATTTGGAAAAGAACATTTTGTTACATAATTACACAATACATAATGCATCAACCACAAAAAAACTGGAGCAGAAATTCAGCTTAAACCAAACACAACTTCAAATGATCAGTCAACTATATAAATAAAAAAAACATTTAAGAGAAACAGCAGAAATGTTGTGTTTTTACACTGAGCTTTTGCACATGAATACTCTGCTGTACCAAAGGCTGCTCTTTCCTTCAGTCACTGTCTGAGGCTGAACAAAGAGACTCTTGCAGCACTGTCTGGCACTTCCTGTAAGTATCAGTTGGTCACTAAAGGTGCTTCCCATCATGCACACCTCACAGTTGTGCTGTTGGGTGATGTCATACATAGTGGCATGTACAGTTCTCCCCCAGAGAGTCCAGCATTTGATGAAAATGCCTCGCCAGCTGCCATCTACCACTTTGAGAGTCATTTCTGAACCCTGATGTACAGAAATACTTTCTGAATCTGTGACTGCAGACATCTGCTGCTTTTAGGCTTCGAGCTCAAATGTCATCCTACATCTTCAAAGGTAAGTTGCCTCCGTAAAAAACATCTCAAGAAAGCTTAAGTTAGAGTTTGAATAAGTGGGCAGAAAACACAGTTTGACAACTTGAATATTCAATACATGTATCTGAATACTGCAGTAAATTAAGCAGTTTTCAAATGCCAAACTTAAATTACTCTTAAATCAGTCCCTGCATAAGCTGTTGTCGTCCTTAAGGATCTGCCTTTGTTTTTAACCTTAATCCTACCAACTGGGGTACCCGCAGACCCCAGAGGTATACATATATATTTTGTCATATCTCACAGTTGCTTTACTCTGTCATTCCAATTTTTCATGACCTTGTTCCTAACGACTTCATATCATCATTTTCTGTTTCTGTTTTAATTAGTGCTATTTAAAAATACCAATGTATTGGAGTCCTGGGGGACCCCAGTCAAAAGCACCCAGTTCTGCCTTAGCAGTTATAATAGATGTAACTATTTATTGAGTTCATGTTTGCCATGGGTCCTAATTTAAAGTATCACACACTGTTAGCAGGGGGGTTGGGGCACTCTGTCAGTCATTTTGAAGGCTTTGTGGAAAGATTGATTTTGGGGTAAATATGCAATATGTATTAAAGAAAAGTATATATATTCATTTCCCACAATATGCAAATTAACTGTGACTTTCCTAAAATATTAATAATCTGTTTTTTCTTCATATGACATTAATTACATAACTAATAATATTTCGAGAGGAAATAAGTTAACATTTTGCTATGATGGTTGTTTCTTTCAGTAGTTTATTCTCTGGGTCCCCAGGGACCCTAGTCGGTAGTCCTTGTATGTTAAATGTGTTGGTAGGATGAGGCTTAAGTTGAATAAGTTCGCTCAGTTTGGCTGTGTGTGTGTGTGTGTGTGTGTGTGTGTGGTTTTGCTGCCTTGGTTTTCCCATTACATGCCTGACTGTGTCACAGGATATTTATTTACCTGCACACAGGTCATAGCAGTCCTTTATTCCTCAGGGTGTGACACCCATTTCCCGCTTGACGGCTCTATCTACCACCCAGTCCGGGAACCTCCAGCAAGCTCCGTCTTCAGGGGAAGATTGTTCACTCACTAATGGATACCGATGCCTCTCTGCTCATTAGAAATGTAAGTCAGAGCCAGTACAGCATCTGTCTCTCACTCTCTCGGGCAAAAAAGAAAACACTCTTTCACTCACCCAGTGTTTCATTCACTCACTCACCCTGTCCTCTCGCTCACACACTCACACACAGCATACAGCTGTTTGAGCAGTCACACCTAAATGGCTCCATTCCTGAGAGGGGAAGCTGCAGTGTGTTGTGAGCCAAGCAGAGCCAGTCTGTGAAGTGGATTACTCACTGGAGCTGATGGCCCTGATGAAACTGCATTAGCTACTTCTAGCCACTTGGACAAAATGCAGTGTGTAGATTCAGAGTGTGGATAAAACAACAGGAACAACTTACAACAGGCCTGCACTAAATATCAATCTCATTTAGATTTTTCAAATATATATCAACCCACGTAATACACACTTCACAAATCAACAAAATAGAAACACAGAATCTTAACAATGACCACCACAACAAACCAACTCAGGTCAAAACAACTCAAAAAAAATGTACATATTAAACACACAAACAAGTTCAACCTCTTGAACATCCGCCATCAACCAACTGAAATTGGAAAATTATTTTGATCAGGGCACAAAGACTCCTGTCCCACATCCCAAATGTTCAGATCACCAATTTAAAGTCCATGATTTTATGTACTCAAAGCTTGTAATACATATGGTTTAAAATGGGCTTAATGGTCTATAGCTATTGTGTTTTCTATTTTCAAATAATAATATATTCCTTTTTATCCAGTGTAAAAGTGTCAAAGGGTACATGGATTTCCAATACTGAAGTAAAAGTTTCTTAAATATAAAATATAATATAAATATAATATAAACAAACTATGAATCTGGTTGAATCAGAAATTCAATTTACAAAGTTGGCCACATAAATGAGTAAAATTAAACTGAATATCAGATAACAGTATGTGTCATGTACAGGAGTAAAAACAGTGACATACCTCAAGTTGCATCAGATGCAGGAGGAGAGAAAAGGTCTCAAATATCATGAAAAAATAATGCCAACGACAGAAAAATGAGTTTGAAAGACACTCGCCTAAACATTAAATACAGACTCAAAAGTTATTGAGTTTAATCAACACCTCTGACAGTGTCAAACTGTACTGTGAGATGTTATTTTGTTCAGGCCCTGTAATTGATCCAAATTTGTCTGACGCACACTCAAACCTAGATTTAACCTCTGACACCCACTAATACATCTCTGTGAGATTTGATGGCCATGAATTCATATAAATTGTCACTATATTGGTTACAGCGTCTCAGTGTGTGAGTTTACATTGTATGAAAGTGCATACTCTCAACTGTTGGAGAAAAGAAACTAGCAAAGCTTCACTGCAACAAAAAAGCTATTTTTATATACTTACGATATCTTGATTCCCTGCGGAACTCATTGCTGTGTGTGTGTGTGTGTGTGTGTGTTTGTGTGTGTTACTACGCACTCTCGCCTATGAAAGACGGGAGGGAAAAGACTTGGCTGGCCTCATTACAAGTTCTCAGAGACTTCACACAGCGTGTGTGACAGCAGCCTGAGGGCTGCAGCCAGCAGGGTGCAGCTCCTCTCCTTGTACTGCAGGACACACTAATCAAATCAGATTAAGGCTGGAACTGATTATATGGGCACACATTCTTCCACAGTGGGCCCTCAACAAGTTCAGACAAGTTGGCACAGCATCCAAATGAGTCTGCCTCCTGCCCTTGTTGGTGCCCATTAGATAGTCTTTGTAGAGTCAGTTCAGCCAAACACTCACAAAAAGACATTTTCTTCCAAAGCAACAGTCCCAGTTACAACTGTTTACAATAAAGTGAGTTGCGGGACATTGTTTTTACAGAGTTGTGGCACTCTTTAGACGTTCAAATCAAATAAAATTTTTGGTCGAATAAAATGGTTTTTATTCCAATGCTGTGACCACAAATTCCAGTCACCTCTAATGTATTGAGATTGTAGCAGTGGCAAATATCTTAAAAATCTCAGCAAATGAAGTTAAAAACATAACTTTGCTAGATACCATATAGGTTGACTGTTGAATTCAGGTTCTCAGAAAAAGATCTTGTGCTGGTTGTTGGTGTCGTCTTGATTCTATTCCTATAGGAGCATTAGACTTTAGGTCAGGAAGCTTGGGGACGTTTAAAGGTTTTATACTACATCATCAAAATGTCTTCAAAGTGAGGAAGGATGAAGGAAGAAACCATTACAATCAAAGAAACTATACTCTCTATTTCTCATTTCTTTTATTGTCAATGTGCTGCCACAGTTCAGCCGTTCCCTAAGGGTGTTATTGACGAAATGTCGTTTTACTCGAGTAAATCACAAATCTAATGGTGCCAAAATAGCAGCTTAAGGGGCAGAGAGAAAAAAATGTGAGAGCTATTCTAACTTTTCCTGCTCGTCATTCGTATTGACTTGTTTGCGCAGTTCTCTCATTACTGAAGATATTTGTCCAGTGTGGACCTGTCAGGGGCTGCAGAGAGGAGATGACACTGATGTTATTGATGACTTGTGGGAAAGATCCACATCCCTCGTGTATTATTATTCACCTGGCCTGAGAGCAACAATCTTCAGTCAGGGTGGAGCAGACTGTCTGGTGCTCTAAGTCATTGCTCATCTCCAGGTGCAGTCTGAACAGAGCAGACTGATTAATAACTCAGGTGAAAAGTTGAGACTTTTTCATCTAAAAAATAATAATAATCTTCTTAAGTTCTGTTTTTTTTTAAAAACAGTTATAGAGTTAAAGTTAAACTAACAGTTAAAGTTGGAAAAGTTTTCACATCAGATATTTCTGTCTCTGTTGTTCTTCCCGCTGGTTTGAGGTGGGCGGGGCCCAGTCACAGAAAAAGTGATGTCACATATTTCTGAGCACCAATCACAATTTAGCAACACTTGAATCAAAAGTCTGATTGAGAGGTTGCCACAAGAAAGGCCTTTTCTGACCTCCAGTGGTTTAACTTTTTACTTTAATTTACTGCTGTGATGTAGAAGCGTCCTCCAGGGTGTGTCGGTACACTGTGACATCACTGTTGGGAGTGGTTACAGGTGCAACAGAGGACACAAATCAGTGATGCTGGATGTGATCAGAGGTAAAAACAGACTTTCACTTAATGAGAGCGATGATACATCTTTTTTTCAGCCTGGTGTTAAGTTACTCTTTAAGTGAATTTCTACTTTAGATTTTAACAATAATTAGATGAGTAAACTACATGAGGAGTAAGTGTAACTGCACTATTAAAGCTTATTGTTATATTTGAGTTGGAAGGTAAATCTCCTCTCTGAGTAATTGGCAGGTGAACACTGACTGTGTCTGCTCCTCCAGCTGGAGCACCTGAGGCCCTGGGCTCAGGATTAGCAGGGCGAAATGATTGCATTAACACAGGCAAAGATCATCCCAGCAGAGTGGGAAACTGTGATTTAGATAAACGGATACAACTCTGAAATTGATTTCCACGTCCACCCCAACAGCTGCCTAATCTTAAGCTATCTCTAGTGATGAATCTGAAAGTCGTATCTTCGCTGGTGGCGGTGCGGTGATTGATTGAAGAGGTGCAGGCGCAGAATGCCACAGTCAGTCAGCATTTACAAGCTTTATACAAGCACACCAGGACTAATGCTTTTTTAATAGGTTGTAAGAAGAGTAGTCTGCCAAGATCCATCCACTTGGTATGACTGGAAAACTGTCGTATTGCCAATTACTGCATAGACACAAGCTCCAACAAGACCAAACTTTGAGGTTTTAAAGTTTATTCTTGAACTTGGAAACAGCAGTTGATGAAACAATCTCAACACAAGATCCATTCAGCAGTTTCCCATTTGTCATGGTTTTGTAGATGTTTAAATTTCCTTTTTTTCTATTACAGAACTTCCCATTCATGTTTGCTTAAAAGCTGAAGTTCAAAATTCAGTCTTGACCTTGGAAACAAAACTCCCATTAAGAAATCAACGATATTCATTGTGTTAAATAGGTCTTTCTATGTTGAAAAAGTTAAATAAGATGTTGCCCAAAAAGTACATATGCAAACTGGGAAAATTCTCCATCCAGAACTTATGTTTGTCTTCTAATATTTGGAGCTTTAGTAGCTAAAGAACGAATGTCTATATTCTTAAAATGTCTTTCTTTTTGCACCTGTTCTCTTATTCCTGTGTGCTGGGAAACATACCTGTCAAGAAGAAACAAAACCTAACAGAGCTAAAATGGTCCCACAGTTATCTGTCATCTCTGTCTCACTCATTTAAAACAAAAAAACATATACATTTTAGTCATCCCCACACCAGCATTTTGTTTTTTGATGTCCTCTTTAGAATCACTGAACCACTTTCATCTCTCTCTTCTGTTCCCACTTTTAACACACAAACATGCACACACATCAAAATCTTTTGTTCTATTTTGGTGAAAAGCTGTTTGAGCAAGTGAACATGTCATGTGCAAGTCTTTTGTTCTTCTCTGCGGGATCTAATTCTGGTGAAGGTTGACATCTTTTGATGTTGTAAAATGGACAGGTACTTTGTTGTGAACTGGAGCCCATGAATCACTCGGGATGACTTTGAAAAGCAAGAGCACCATTGAGGAAGGGGGGGAGTGATGAAGAAGATACTTTTTTTTTTAAATGTGACAACAAATGAGCTGAACTTTGCCTCAGGTGTCTGTTTTTTGGACCGTGAGGTTTGCGCCTAATTGCTCCTGAGTTTTAAAAAGCCACCATATGTTCAGTGGTGTTGAGTCCTGATAAAGAAGGTGTGTGGGGAAAATAAAACATGGATTTTATGTACTTGAGACTGCAGGGAATATCCATCTGATGCACTAATAAATCTGGAGCCGGCACCGAATGAAACAAATGCATGATGGGTAGAAGGATTCAACCAGGTGACCAGACGGCCTCAAGACCAAGTGAGTGTTAGCAAGCAAGAAACACTCCTATGGGTGCTGTTCTCTAGCTGAACTTGCTGTTTCACCTCTCTGGAGATGGAAAACAGAGAGTTTACCAAACAGTGATCAAGGAAACATTTCACTGTCACTATCATTGAGACCCCATATCCATACAGGCTGATTCTGACTGGTTTTTTTTCCCACTGTCTGCACATCCTGCACACCAGACAGTCCCATGAGACACAAATGCTTCTCATCAGCATCATAGATGTCACTTTTTCTGTCTATTTTTCTTTCTTTGTGTATTTTAAAGGAAAACTTGCTTTCCTGGGGTAACAATCCTTCCTTTCCTTTTTTTTCTGTTTCATCACAGATGTGTGAGAGAACACGAAAGAGAGATTGATAAAGGAGGAGGAAAAGTCTCCCACCGGGCCAAGTGCACCATTTTTTTTTTCATGCTGCATTGTGTGGGATTGACACAAGACTAAGGCGAGCCAAATCCAGCCCTGTGCATCTATATTTACCACTGCAGAACCTGCCAGTGCCAGCGTGTGTAGGATGACAGCAGGCGTAGCGCTTCAATAGAGAAAATATTGTCAAGACGGCTCAACAGCAACAGCCAAGGAACAGGCTGAAGAATATTGTTGCCATCTCAGGTAAGACTCTTAGCTGTTTAAGATGCCCTGGGACCCTTCAGTCAGGCGTTATGGAGACACCTGCTCTAAAACTTTAAAACAAGGACGGAAAGTAACAGCTAAGGAGAAGAATTGAGGCGGCAAACAGCTGACGAGTCATCAAAAGAGCTTTAAAATCTTTTCAAAGTTGTTTTTTTCTTTTCTTTTACCTTGCCAGTAGATTGCTCCTATTAATTCCTGCTGAGGGCACGTCACATGATACCTTTGAAGTTTCATTTTTTATTCTTTTCTAAAATATGGCTTAGCCCAGTGCTTATTCTTAATTTAAATCTCAGTTGCTTCAGCCGAAAGTATAAACGTGGCTGATGTTCACTAAAACAGTAAAGAGAAAGTCGAATCATCGTTTGCACAAACACATACATTTTTAAAACTCTTAATTATACCTGTCTTAGCTGGGATTTAATTAAAAATACCTCTATTTTAAAAAAAAACAACACTAGATATAGGTTTTATACTGTGGCTCATGGATAGTAATATGCATGTAGTACAGTTTCCATGTAATATTTATGGGAATTAACTTTATCATGTTTGAAAAGCAAAACAGAATTTATATTGGTTACATGAGATAAGTAGTTATAAATGATAAATGTGGATCAGCTGGTTTGGTCTCTTCAGAGCTGTGTTAGCGGTCTACTGACATAACGCTGATTACTGGACTCTCACAGCTGACAAATACTTCTAACTGGCATTCAGCCTGGTGTGACACACCTAGTAAATGTGACTGTTAACGTCCAGTGATTTGTGTGTTGCTTCCTGGATTAAGCCTTAAATGAAAATGTGTGCAAACAAATATATGTGCAATTCTGACATTAAGTACAATCATCATTAAGTCAGCTTGGTTTATTACAGGAAGGTAATAATGAGTTTCTCTCTTTACAGTTACACTGATTTAAGTTTCTAATTGTTCTTCCTTCCATCTCTGATCATTAAATCCTCCTACATTGATATTTATATGTGAATCCATTAAAATAGATTAAGTTTTACACACTTTATGTTGTTTGTAAAACTTTATCATGGATTACTGCCTGTTATAACTTTGTTAATGTTAATGTGTTATGTTAATAGTCTAGTACATTTAGTGCAAATATGCATTTAAGCAGTTTTGAAGTCCCTGTATACCCATAGTTCACCCACACAGCTGTTTACACTTTGCCTGATAAGATCTCTTCTCCACTCCATAAGACAAACTAAATCAAAACAGGTTTAATTTGTTGTGTTTATACTGCATTGGTGACAAAATTAAGTATACTCAAACCAGACAACATTCAAACTAAAACTTATTTGATTTTTGAATGTGGCACAAAAGAGACATAGAAGCTACTCACAGCAGCAAAATAATAAACCTAACTGTGAGTGGTGGTAAAACAGTTTTGCGACAGAAAACAAAACAAAAAAGATTTTAAATTCTTGAAATAAAACTTTGCTCTCTTTGGCAGTGTCCTCTCAAAGTCACAATTTGATTAGCATGCATTGGTACACGTACTGTATAATTTCCTTAATCTAGTTTTTATATATCATTAACTCCAAAAACAGTATACTACAACGATTAGTACTGTATATTGTTTATAATTATTGTCTCATTTGTTCATGAAGTTTGGTGAAAAAAGAGCAAAGATCTAACTAGCATTAGTGAAAACACCTGTGTGGGTTTGCAGGGCCTTTGATTATCTATTTAAATAATAATAATCCCACAATGACAATGCTATCATCACATGTAATCCCACAAATTACATGTGATGATAGCAAATCAAACATTTAAAATAATTTCATAGCTTAATCTGAATAATCAATGATTATTTTATATTATTTTAAACAGGGTAAAATCTGGATCCAACACATAGATCATGTTTAGATGAAGTAATGAAATTAAGAAAAATTAGTGTCTCCATGCAGCAGCAGTAAACAAAAAAAATGCAGTTAATAAAATAATGCAGGCAAGATATTTTTTAAAGATTTTCATTTATAATTTTAACAATTACACAATTTATACTCTGACATTATACATATTTACAGAAATAACATTCAAGTAGTTGTTATGTGTCATTCATAAGTCAGTAGGAAGCATTATTTATAAAAGCATCATATCAATGATATTAAATTACATTGTCTTCAAAGCTCTGGAACTGTTAAACTCCACTGATTGCTAAATTATCAATGCACTGCCGTCTTCATCCATAAATACAGAGAACACTGAAGAGGGTGTGTGAAGCTAACATGTTTGATCAAGCTAAAGTCACACGTTGTCCTGGTTTAAACGTGACTGACTGAAAAGATTTTCCATCTTCAGCACCTCCAAAGGCTTCATACCTAAGAAAAAAAACAATCAAAAAACAGATTAGTAGTCCATTTATAATATATATATGCACACATCATATCTCCAGACTGTCATCTTAAAACACTAAATCCCAGCTCTGACTATATATAGATATTTGGTCCTTCACTTGACACCTTAGAGATGAGTCAGCAGCTGTATATAGTTAGTTGACTGCGCAATTTCTCTTCTCCAGCTCAGCTATAATTCCAGTGAACCCTCAAAATACACAACAAAGTAATTGCTCAATATTGTGAGAAGGTTTGTAATATTGACTCATATTTCTTTTTTGCTGCTGTTTCATGACAGCTGTGAAACACCAACTTTGTTATGCTCTTCATTTCTTCCTCTAGGTGAGACTTTAAATGGCTCATTATATGCTTGGTGAATTTCATAGCATATTGAAGCTATTAAAAAAAAACACTTTTTTTCCCAAAGCTAATGGACAACTGTGAAAATATTTTTTAAATTTATGGAGAGGAAACTGTTCCAGTGGTTTCATCTATGACCATTAGTGTCATTTGTATCGTTGTGACTGTTGCAGTGATGGCGGTGTCCTGATACTCACAGTTTTGTGTATTTGTTCCAGTCGGCTTTGCTCAGAGATGGTCTGGTCACAGCCAGGGCAGAGTTCACGTGAGTTAGACACAGCAGCAGCCCCGACTGACTGGAGGCTGAATGCACCCGGACACACTCCTCCTACACACAAACACACACAGAGTACTGTACAAGAGTAATAATGCACACAGTAGCAACATTTGGTGCTACAGTAGCCATGAGTGGAGTAGTATAAAGTAGAATAGAAGATAAGTATTACAAAGAGTGATATATAACTGACTCCTAAAGACTTAAAATAAGTATTGAACAGAGCCATAAAGACTTACATTGGTTCTCCTGTAGTTGTTCTTGATGTTATTGATGTCTTGTTGGAGGCGCTCCAGCTGCTCTGGGCCGAGCTCTTCATAGCCACTCTGAAGGGAGGACATGTAGGCGGGGGGCAGTGAGCTACCGGCGTCACGAACCGATGCTCCTGTGAAGTCATGGGTCATTGAGTCGGGTCCAGAGACACAATGAGAGTTCTGTGAAGGGCAACAGAAGACACAAAAAATGAATTCAGAAATATCAAACCACTGCATTTAGGACCATTTAAATGCAGAGGCTTGTGTTAATCAGTGCACTGTATATCTAGTATTTCAATATCACTACTGAAGACTGAAGTCAGAACTGAATTTTGTAAATGTTGAGGTCTTTGGCCACAAACGTTTCTACAAAGTTTGCTGAATTAATTTGACAACATGTTTTGTTTGCTTTGGGATCACTGTAGTATTGTCGCTTTAGAATTAAATCAAGTCAGAGCGCTTGTTCCTAACCATGCTCAGTTAACTCAAGTTTTGCCCACAGGAATTAGCTGCAAATTGAATTAGATATTGCTTATGGACTTAAGTCTGTTAGCAGAGCTAATAGATTAATTGTGCATGCACGGAGGACTATGAAGCCTTTTTAATGAATAGTTCAGCATTTGGAGAAATATACACATAGTATTTGCTTACTCTCCAAGACTGATATGACAGGATTGATATCAATTACATGTCTAAGCACTGAGCTGGAAAATGTGCATCATTAGCTAAAGCTAGTCTGGCTCTGTCCAAAGTTCAAAAATACACTTACCAACCCAAATAGAAATTTTAAAATGACAATTTGTGATTTTCAGAGGAGTTATGCACTGCAACTATTTCTTAAACAAAATTGATACAAATGAGAGCTTGTGAGTGTTGAATGTTGGAAGGTGTTTTTTTCACTTTGGACAGAGCCAGGCTAGAGTTTTTCCCAACTTCAAGTCTTTATGCTAGGTAGGCTAACCATGTCCTGATTCCATCCAGGGGTCTGTATCATGAGGCAAGTTCAAATTAGTGGGTTACTTGGCTTCAGTGAGCCTAATATTGGCAATCCTGGATAACCAGTATCACCAAACTGGCTATCAAGGGACTCAGTTAACTCCATGACTGTGTTCATCATCAGGACCGTATATGAAGCACTTCATATGACATGAAATAAAACTGTGAACTTATTTTTTGCTGCTGCAATAATCTGATACGGTGAGGTTAAAGATGTCAATCTCATGTCTGTGCATGAGATATCAGTCTTAGCACAGACATGAGATTGACATCCCAGCTTGCTCTGGAACAGCTAATAGCAATATAAAGCTATGACCTCATTATTAGCTTGCAGCAATGTAATATGCATGATTTACATTTTGTGGCATTATACAGCATGTTATGTAGGAATGAGTGCAGTTCATTTTACGGTTGGGGTTTCAGACTAGATTGATTTTAAGTTTTGTTTGTCTTTGACCTCTTATATCTAAATAAAATATTGCTTAAAAAAACTTTCTGGTGTTTTGCCAGCACTGCTCACCAATCCTGAAATTGGTGAATTCCCCAACTCTGACTCGTATGAACTTCCAAAGTAGAGTCTCCAGACGTTGCCGCAGTGATGTTCATCTTCTGCTTGGAGGTCACTGGGCTCCAGGAGAACCATGGACTGGTCCAGGCTCATGGCTTGGTCCCCCTCCCCCACTGAGTCATCTGAGCCACTGCTGTGGTTGGAGCCACTGCTGTGGTTGGGGAACATCATGGAGGACAGGCTCATGTCGCTGTCGGAGCCAGACGTCAGCTCCTGCGAGTGTCACACAGAAACAGAAAGGCAGACAAATCTTAGTTACACAAGTAAAAGACAACAGGTTAAAATTAATTTAGTTTAAGCTCATTCCGCCTCTGGCAGCCCTTACTGTTGAAGTTTTTTCAATTATATCCTTGTCACCATGGTTGGGGATAATTTGAATTATGTTGTAAACTGATAATGGATTCACAAGTACAGAGGCTCACATTCTGTTGTGCATACAAAACTCCTCATTTAATTAGCCTTGAGGGACAAAAAACAACGGTGCTTGGCTGCTTCAACATGAACCATAAATAACTTGAAAGTGGACAGGCCGACAGTTTCCTGTCTCTCTGCCTGTCTCTGCTTTAGCAGCCCAAGGTAACCTCATCCCAACACAACAAGCTCATCAGTGGTGGCACCTTTGAAATACAGCAGACTTACATGTGGTGTGCTGTTGCTCAGGCTGTTGTTGACAGCCTCCAGCTGGGCGTTGTAGAGCAGGGCTTTCAGGTCTGCCCCTGTAAACTGCTCTGTTGCTGCTGCCAGCTGTTCCAGGTCCACATCAGTAGCCAGCAGGATGCCGATGCTCAGAGCCTTCAGAATCTCTATACGAGCCTCCTGGAAACAGTTTAATAGTTGGATTTAACGCCAAGGACCAGATTTGTATCATCACTGAACAGCATTTGGGTTTAATTTCAGGATTTCTACACAGTATTAATACTGTAGTGTTATTAAAACTGTTACTGAGTGTTTGTCTGTTTTGCTTTTTTTTTTTTCCAAATCAACAGACCAGATCAGGGGGAGGGCAGTAGAGGGACTTGTCCAGTCGTCCGGGTCTCAGCAGGGCTGGATCGATCAAATCAGGCCGACTGGTGGCTGCAAGCACATATACACCTACAAACACAAACATGAGGGATTCTCATTAATTTAAATTAGAAACACAACTACTTTATGCAGAATACTGCTGTATGACTCACCTTGCAGTCCCTCCACACCATCCAGCTGGGTGAGGAGCTGATTGACCACACGGTCGGTCACCCCCGTGCTGTCGTGGCCCCTCCTGGGGGCCAGAGAGTCAAACTCATCGAAGAACAGGATGCATGGTTTAGCAGCCTGCGCTCTGGAATTGACAAAGAAAATTATTCCCACTACATGAATGGCTGTTACTGGGATTTATAATTGCTATTAAATATCTGATGTTACTCATTATAATTAGCAGCTAAAAAGATCAGTTAGAGTCATAATAATAAAGTGGAGGAGTGGAAATGTTCACCAACCTTTGGAAGACGTCACGGACTCCCTGCTCACTGGCTCCAATGTACTTACTCAGAAGTTCAGGTCCCTGGGGAGAAGTAAAAATCCTGTGTCATTGAAGATACATGGTGCTCTGATAAATACACAGTATTCTTGTTGATGGTCAGAGCCAAAGCCCAACTTACCTTGATGCTGATGAAGTTCATACCACTGTCTTTGGCTACAGCCCTGGCTAGCAGGGTCTTCCCTGTGCCAGGAGCTCCATACAGCAATACTCCTGAGCGATGGCGAATAGGAAGGTTGGAGAACAGGATGGGATACTGCAACAAACCAAAGTTATTATGAATATGTAAAGAAATTATGATATATTTCATTTCTGTTGATCTGTGTAAAATAATATCCTTACATCCACTGTTATTTAATGTAAAATGTATAATAGTTATCTCTTCCTAAAAGCCATATCATTTCATATTATTTCATGCTGTTGTGAAGAACACTGCACTATACAGTGAAATAATCATCACTAACATTGCAGTCTTGAACCTACAAAAACAGATTTTTGGCCATTTTTTTGGTGGCAGCTCCTTTTATTGTATTATAATTACATCTGCATTTATCACTTAAGTGCGGTCATCCACACATGGAGACTATTCATTGCTTCAGTTTACAACAATTACCCACAAAGAGGGTGTTTAATAGTAAATGGTTTTGACCTGTTTTCAAGTCACAGTGAATCTTCCATCTGAATGAAAACAGAAAACATCAGATTTTCTTATTATTAGCTACACTGCTGACACTGACCTTAGCAGGGAGCATTATGGTGTCCATTAGCTGCTGTCGCACATCTCTCAGCCCTCCCACCCTCTCAAGCCCACCTCCACTCGGGGTATGGAGGTCTGCCCCCCACAGCGAGGGAGGTGTGAATCCTTTGAGAGCCTGCGCAAAGTCCCTCCATGACAGACACACACCTGAAAGATTAAAAGAGAGAAAATTACACACAAATTACTTTGAAATGGCACAATATAATGACATTAGCTTAATTAGAGACATAAAATGATGAAGAGTTCAAAGGAACAAACACCTAGAAGTGATTTTTTATGTCACTTTATTATGAATTCTATAATTTTAGTGAGTCTTTGGTACCTTGTTCACTGTGTCCTCTTTGTACAGTGTTGGCATGGACAGCTCGCTCCAGCAGCAGTACCAGGTCTTGAGGCGTGTATCCCTCCGTCTCCCTGGCAACAACTCCTAGGTCAAGAGTCTGTAAGGTCTCCTCAGATAGGCTAGACCTCCTGAGGATCAGACGGCGCAGGATCTCTGCTCTCTGGGCCTGCAAACAATGACACATAGGCTGTTGGTTTCTTACCTCTTGCCTTTCTCCGTGTGTGTGTGTGCATATATCTCTGTGTGCTGACCTGGTCTGGCGGTTGGATGTGTGCGAAGCCCTGCACGAAGTGGGACCCCTGCACCTCTGTCAACAAGGGGTGGAGGGAGTGTTCGCTCTTGCTGGTGATGATGAGACATACCAGGCTGGAGTGAACTATCACCTCATCCACCACATCCTTCAAACCTGCAGCCACAAACAGACAAGAAGAACCAGCATCAAGAACTGTAATGGTTATCAGTTCTGTCTGTACTCATACATGACAACAAAAATTCCCCCACACACATACAAAGTACAGGATTTATGAGTTACTCTGTGCAATGTGCTGTTGAAGCAGCGCCTCAGGGCCGTGCTCGTGCTCTGGTGAGGTCTGTGCCCCTGTCATATGATCGAGGTCATCAAGTAGAACAACAGAGGGCTGCTTCCACTCCGCCTGTTCAAAAATATCCTGCAGCATCTGTCTCACAGTTTCTGCCCTTTTGCCTGAAGAAAAAAAATCAAACATGACTTTGATGATAAATTCAATGTAATTTCAACTACTCTTCTTCAATGCAATGCATGTTCACAGAGTATATGTCGACCTTGTAGATTTTTGCAGTCCACCACTTCCACATGTGCATCAAGATCTTCTCTAGCTTTCCTGCACAGGGCTCGGGACAGAGTGCTCTTTCCACTCCCCTGTAAAGACACAAAACAATGCACCATATGTTACATAGTGCACAAAACAGCATTCAGTTACTTGGTTACTTTGCTTCCTTATGAACCGGCCAACATTAGTAGAGATATCTGTGTTGTGAGAAGCAATATTCAAATAAATATCACTGTAATTAATGGAATTAGATACCTTAACACCAGTGATGAGTAGTGCTCCACCTTGGAGTCCCTGTCCAGTGGTACCCAGCTCTCTTGATAGGGGACTAGCCAGAAGACTGTGGGAGATGAACTCAAATCCAGTGTTGCTAAGCTCATTGATCCCACTGAGCAAAGACAAAGTATTAAGAAATATTAAGAGGAGGGAATACTGAATAAAACTGTTGCTTAAACCATACACAGGCTCACAAAAGAGGCTACAAACTTACCCAAGAATAGTGAGAGAGGGAAGCTCAGGGTTAGGTATTTTAGCTTCAGTTTTCACAGCTGGCATGGTTACTGGCTCTCTGTCTACCTGAGAGTGAAACACAGCACCAGAGAGGCTTTTAAGAAATTATGTTTCATCTATCATCAGCGCAGAATAAAGTACAGGAACACATATGGAATCTGCATTAGAATATCGATGGGCAAATAAAAATAAACACATTCTAGTACCTGTATATTTTCCTTCTGTATAACAGATGATGCTAGTAGAAACAGCTGGTCTGGAGGATCGCTCTCTGGTTCCGGTTTCAACACAGTTAAAGCAAACTCTAACTTTGCTGTAATTTTTTTTTTTTAAAAAAGGGAGGAGAACAGTTATGTTTTATTACAGATGTAATTTTGATGTAGCAAACATATTATGATTTTTAGCCTTTGGTTTTCAACATTTTGGGGACTTAATCACACTCCCATCGGCAAATTTGTCTGTATATGATTTATGAGGTAATTTCTGTTAAGCTTGTGAAAGAAATACACAAATTAATCACCATCGGTTCCATGTAGGAGGATGGTGCCAAACCGTGCAGTCAGACAGGCTAAAGGTTCATGACTCTGAGTATGCAGCCAACCGAGGAACGCTGTCTGGATCTCCTCATCGTCCTCCTCAGGCTGAAGAGATAATGTCAAAGATTACATGGACATAAGGGACAGACGTATATTATATGTTATGCAGCTTTGACAATTTAGCAATGTCAATACTAACAGCTGATCAAGTTAAATGTCTTATAATTGATCATTTACACCATAGACGGCAGCACTCACCAGTGGTTTCAGAGGCTGCAGGCGAATAGTGGAAGCTACTTTGATAGTTGATTTGACTGGCTTAATTCTGACTGCTGAATGTGGGATAAT
Source organism: Thunnus thynnus (assembly GCF_963924715.1). Taxonomy (NCBI): domain Eukaryota; kingdom Metazoa; phylum Chordata; class Actinopteri; order Scombriformes; family Scombridae; genus Thunnus; species Thunnus thynnus. The sequence continues at coordinate 18,092,426 of NC_089531.1, read as the reverse complement.
ATTCAACCTGATGGCCAAGGGCTGTGGGATCTGGAAAAAAAATTGTAACAGATATGATAGCATATAAAGAAGCAGACTGATCTAAAAATAAAAGAACTTAGTTAATCTGAAGTAAAAGGGGATAAATGGATTACATCTTTCTCTATTAGACAACATACTCACCCATACTCTACCAGAGTGGATCGCCCCCTTGCTAGGACTTATCTGCTTGGCTGCCAGCTTATCAATACCATGGCACACCACCCTGACCACCATGGTTTGTTCTTCTTTCACCTCCTCTTTTCCATTCGCAGTAGCAGCAACTTTAGTAACACTTGTGTTCTTCTTTTTCTCCATAGCCTGCTTGGCTCTTTCCCTCACTTCTTTAGGTGAGGGAACTTTGGAGAGCAGGCCATATGTCACTGGGGACTGACCTCCATTTAATCCATGGCTCCAGGAAAATAAATGAATAACGCCAGTTGTAACGTGGCTTATGGTGCAAAGAGAGTCGGGAGGTGCACCGCATACTCTGTAGATAGAGTCAGTGAGGAGGGCGGGGATGTCGGGTACAGGAGGTAACTCTTTAACTGGGTCATAAGTACCCTTTATCATGTAGCGTAACAGGCCCTTCAGGTCAGCTATGCCACCCCATTGGTGACTTTGAGGGACAGAGGAGGTACTTTCTAATGAGGATCCTGTGGGGTCTGACAGGTTTGACTGGCTGTGAGGATGATGGTTCTGACTGGTTCTCATCGGAGAACCACTGAGGTTGCCAATACCAGCGCGACTTTTTGGAGAAACAATGAGTTCTGTGAACTGCTCCAGGCGACCATAGGGCACAGATGGTGAAAGTGATGCTGCACAGAGTTAAAAAATAGATTGCACTGTGTTCATGAGTACAGTCTATGGATATAACCAAGTCATAACATTTTAACTAGTTGGAACAGAAGAGCCAAAGTATCTCCATATTGTTTGGTATCTTTCTGCACATACATTTTTCACTTTGACACAACACAAAGAGCAGTGTTATGAATAATTGCACAACTCTGACCTATTTGAATGTAGATGGCTGTGTGGCTGTCTACCCACACAGGAAACACGGCATCTTGGAAGACCACTCTGATCTGATCCAACAGCTGCTGCTCCAGTGCAGCACTGTGGAGCTCCTGGGGGTGTCAATCAAAGAAAAATGATGATAGAACATTTTTTCTCAGTGTGTTTTTAGGTCACCAGCTTGTCCCTGGTGGGTCCTTTTTTTTTTTTTTTTTACAGGGAACATCATGCTCTAATGATCTTCAGAAGAGTGTCAGGGAATTTGACCAAACTGTTGCTGTCAGAAAGGACATTAACATACAGTACCAGTCAAAAATTTAGACACATTCTGGGAAGATGTCTTTGACTGGTACTGTACATTCTGTACTTCTACTGTGAAGACATTAGGGTACAGATTACTATAAGCACCCACCAAGATCTCCCAGTCATCAGACGACAGAGGCTCCACAAACACTTGATGTACTGATGAGACCTGGTGACATGGTCTCAGGAAGCCCTGAGGGAAAACACACAACTAGTCAGTACAAACACCTGGTCAGTCTAGATGGTAACTGACTTTTACTGTCAATAGACTATCAGTTTGTACCATCTACTGTTGCACAGAATACACTAGAGCACAGGACTAATTCCTCACTGTGGAGCCCTACAGTACCTGTTCTCCATCTTTCAGGCCCAGCCTCTCTCCCAGTTGTCGACACAACTCCACTTGATGGCTGTCGAGGCTAGAGGAGGCTCTGTTTTGAGTCCAGCTGAGGAACACTGGAGATCCATGGCCCCAGGACAACTCCAAAGCCTGGTTCTGAGACAGACACAAAGCACATGTTCTTTTTGTTCACCCTAGTGCCTTATCTGTATCATAATCGTCCTTTTTCTGCCAACAAACAGGTTCCCCTCATTCAAGTCACTTTACACAGCTTAGACTACCAATCAATGAACACAGAGCTGATTTCAAACAGAAAAGGAGAACTATCTCACGTCTGCTCCTTCATATGATACCACATAAATGTCATCTGAAAGACTGTGTTCTTCACACATTTATAAAGATGCTAATGGAATACAAGACAATGCAGTCATTTATAAGAAAGTATCGGCATGTGCACAGTCTCCTGCTCCAATTCTAATGTAATGCTTTGTCACCACCAAGTGAGACTGGAAGGGAACTACTACAAAAAAATGGTTAAGTCAAAATGGAAACCAGTAGTGAAAATACTAATTACCACTGACATCCTTGATAGGATGTAGAATGGATGTTTCATTTGTCCACTCACTGTTACCATTTACTGTCCTTTTACACTCACGTTGACTCATGTATTATAAATATAGTGTATCCAATTCTCTGATAAAATTGTCATAATAAAAAATCAGCACTGCATGGTACTAACCCTGTTATATGTAAGCAAAATTTGCTTACATATAACATATAACATATTACAAACTATTTGTAAGGTCCTATATTGCATTTATGTAAACTCATCTATTAAAGCACAAGACAGTTTTTTATTAGGAGTTAAACATGCAGAGAATGGAGGGTCACTTTTACTATTTTCACAAGTGAATGAGTTAACCGACAGTAACATATGGCAACATACACTGGATATTTTATTCTGATGCTGGTAATTATATATTAATATTTATATTTATTGTAACTCAATTGCTGCTGACTGAGTTTGTCTTCTAGTTCATCTTTTCTTATCTACATATTATTCTAGGCATATTGTCTATTTTTCTTTTGCACTGTTTTGGTCTCGGGGAAAAACATTTCGTTTTTAGGTATGCAAACACACAAAAATAACAAATAAAGGATCCTTGAAATATTAATTCCACAACGAACAAACACAAGAACATTTGTTTTCGTTAACATTTTTGTGTTTTTGTTTCACCAAACTGAACTTCCACTATTATTAGCTGCCTGGATAAGTTAGCTAGCTAAGCTAACTTACCTCGTTCAGGGAGAGATGTGAAACCAACTTGTAGGGGAGGTGAAGAAAGCAGTTTTTTGTGTTGTTAAAAACAACCGTTACGGGTTGGATGCCCTGATTGGTAAACATAGCCGTCACATAGCCTGACTAACTGTAAATGCCACACAGGTTGGTCTGCTGACATTAAATGTGCAACAAACTCATAATCGATCGATGTGCTCTGACTGTGTTTACTTAACGAGACAAAAGTAGCTGATACCCAGAGATCATCGAGCTGCTTCTTCTTCTTTTATTTTAGGTTTATTGGCGATTGTCAATCAACGAATTGGTGCATTTACGCCACCAGCTGGTGGATTGAGGATCAGAAAGTCTAGTATTTACAATATTCACATAAAAAAAACTCATCCTCTCAGTCAAATTAGTTAGACTAAGAGACTGAAAGGATTTGATAACACTTGTTTTTTGAGTTCTTCTGTAGAATATCTATTAAATCAAAGTGTACTTTTATCTTTCTGAGGTTTTGAATCTCTATTATTATTATCATTGTTATTGTTTTTATTGTTGTTATTATGCTTCTCTGCGTCTCTCTCCCCCTCCCTCCTTCTTTCTCTCTCAATCCAACCGGTCAAGGCAGATGGCCGCCCACCAACGGCCCAGTCCTGTTTGATGTTTCTTCCCATTAAAGGGGACTTTTTCCTTGCCAAGTGCTTGCGCTTGGGGAAATTGTTGGGTCTCTAAATTAAAGAGTACGGTCTAGACCTGCTCTATGTGAAAAAAGCCCTAAGATAACTTTTATTATAATTTGGCGCTATATAAATAAAAATAGAATTGAACTGAAAATTGAATTGAATCAGATGCCTTCTTTCTGTCTCATATTTCTGACAGTGTAGCGTAACATGCTGTACTGTTTCCTCTTGCCCACAGTATTCACATCTGCCTGTATTATGTTTACCTATTTTGAATAATGTACTGTTTGGTGCTGTGTGTCCAAATCTAAGTCTTGATGTTATTGTCTCATCTCTCCTTTTCCTTCCTGCACACATTTCTCCTATTTTCATTTGAACTCTGTAAACCCATCATCCGTTCCTCTCTTCCTCCCATTGCTTTTTCCACCTTTCCTTCAATCTCTGCTTAATAATACTCTTAAATTTCTGTCTTGCTGACACTAACTGCCAAATCAATGTGATGATTTTTTGTGACCTCCCTTGCAACCTTATCCGCCATTTCATTTCCTTTGGTACCAATATGTGCCAGTAACCATAAAAACATTACTGCAAGATCCATTATTTGAATTCTGTATAATGTTTGTTGTACTTTTATCAAAATGTCTGGTCTGCTGTCTGAATGACTGTACTGTAAACTGGCTAGAGATGACCTTGAATGAGAACAAATGATTGCTCTCAATGGTCTTGTATCCTCTATCCACTGCACTGCTGACAATATTGCAAGCATTTCTCCTGTGTAAACTCATAATTCCTCACTGATCCTATTCCCTACTTTGAGATGAAACTCTGGAACAATAAATACTACTTTTTTTAATCTTTATTTTCTTGTGTTTGTTTGTTTAAGGGAACAGATAACTCTGATTCACACTCCAGCATAGTAAGTGGAGATAATGCTTCTTAACGCTGGTTGTCATAAAACAGAAAAAGAAGAACAAAATATTTCACACTGTGATCAGGAGATAAGGGGGAGACATTTACATTTAATTCAAAACAGCATAAGCAGTGTAAGACACAGGGGAGGGAACAGAAAAGAAGAGGTCATAATAACAAGATTAAGAATAAGACACAGCAATCTACCACAGCACACTTCATGTTATAGGTAAGCATCCAACCAGTCTTTGTGACCATTGTGAACTGCAATAAATATATATCAGAAAGGACATGATGGAGGAAATGGAAAGATTAGGGATGACAGGAACAGGATTAAAGAACATACTGGAGTGTGGGGGGCAGAAGAGAACAAAGCTGATAGGAGAAATGTGACAATCAGAACACTGTAGGAGTTAATTGACTCCAGCAGATGGCAGTAATGCGACGACATGGAAGCCAACTGCCGTCCGTTAAAACACCAAAGAAGAAGAAGAAACTGTTTCCTGAAACATGGCGGCCCATAGCAACAACAACTCAGGCTGCTGGGGAGTCCCAGAGGTTTACAAACACCACGAACAGCGGAAAGTATGCATTTCTCGACCAAAATATAGAGAAGGAAGAAAAGCTAAATCTGTTAAGGTAAGAGTACGCTACTATCTGTAAATATCAAGAAGGAAAAGACACAATATATCTGAAGCTATGAGGCACTGCGACTCCTAACCAGAGTGTAGCTTAAATCTATTAAAGTTATATAAAAACTACACAGATAACCTGTCCACCTATAATCATCCTACCCGAAGTACTGAGAATACTGTTGTCTTTTCTCCTACAATGTAACTTAACGTAGAGTATCAAGTGTCTGCGGTCAGCTGTTGACATTAAGTTTTGTGTGTTGTCAGGTGTACACTATCAACTTAGAGTCCCGTTACCTGATGGTCCAGGGGGTCCCAGCTATCGGAGTAATGACAGAGCTGATCCAGCTGTGTGCCCTGTACGGAGCTGTGGAGGAGTACAGGCCCCTGGACGAGTATCCAGCTGAGGCATTCACAGAGGTTTATCTTGTCAAGTTCCAGAAACTCACCAGTGCCAGGTTCATGATGAAGACGACCTTGTCAATCATACTGCATCACTGGCAACAGGGAAAAGACCTTCTGAATCAGCCTGTTTCAATTTCTCTGTTTCAGAGCAGCCAAACGTAACATGGATGAGAAGAGCTTCTTTGGTGGTGTGCTGCATGTGTGCTACGTCCCTGAATATGAGACTGTGGAGGACACCAGACTGAAGCTGCAGGACCGGAGGAGATACATAATAAGGGCAGCTCAGAATAAAGGTACATTTTGACATCCAATATAAATGTACTCTAAAAGAAGCTTGTTGCACACAGGTTTTTAAGGCACATACACATACACTAGCCCTGAAAAAACCTTACTTTGAGTAATGCCTTGTTTTTTGTGTGTGTTCGTCTCAGCTTTCTGTTGCTGTTTGTTTTGTTTTGGAATTGTTTTCTTATTCCTCCTCTTCTTCCCCTCTCGGATATTACTATTGAAATAGTTGCTGATTAATTTTCTGTCGATCGACTAATCGATTGATTAATCATTGCTGCTCTAGTTGGAATGATAATTAAACCTGAATTTGAACTATTTGTTGATACTATGTTTCCTCTTATATTATTGCTACAAAGCCAGAGAAAAGGAAGAGGAGCAGGCAGTGAACAAGGAGCCCACACCATCAGACACCACACCATCAGACACCACATCAGAGAAGATCACTGCCAGACACGAGCAAACATCTGACTGTGATAATACAGGAGAGAGTTCAAATGTGGGCCATTATTCAAGCTTTCCTTTACTGCCGTTACCACCCCAGGAACATCATTACTACGGACATAAAAATCAACTTCGGACTTTAACAACAGAGGACAAAATGGGAACATTACATAATGCCCTCATTGACACAAAACAGCAGCCAGAGCAGAGTTCAAGCTCCAGCCAAACGTCTTCACATAAAGACAGAGACTCAGAGCACAGACTGGCCTCTGCAGTCAGATTTGTACCAAGGACTACACACTTGGAGAACAGAAAACGCAAGATGGAAGAGGTTGCGGAGCACTCACTGACAGACGTTACCGGCAAAAATGAGCCACTAATCGGGCCCAAACTACCAGACCAACCTAAACTGGACATGGAGGATGCATCGTTGAACACAACTGTCAGCCTGATCAGGAACACAATGAAACAGGTTAGCCCATATCTGATGTTTTAATAGGAATTCGGAACAAAATGAGTTATTCATTGTAGTCTAAATGCTGTAATTTATATCAGTAAAATCAATGTCATCTTTTGTAGGTGGGATCTGTTCCTGATGTTAAACCAGTGGAGAAAAAGATGAAACCACGTCGCCGGATTTGATCAAACCAGCTGTCTTAGTGTTGGACAACCACGAAAAATGAACATTCAAATTGTTTCTTTTGGCAACTTCTTTTAATTTACACATTTTGCATCAAAGTGGAAACAGCTATTAACAATTTTATTAAAGAATATGCAGCTGAAAGTGCACACGACTATTATTTCACCATTGGTCCAGTTGATCGTGAAATACGTGCTGCTCAAATATCTCAATACCCTAAAAATAGAAGGAAAACAGAACATAAGATTAAGAATATTTGACTTGGAAATTTAAGCTGTTACGGTTTTCAAAGGCCTTTTAATCTGAGATTACCGTGGAGTCGGGGAGGCAAGTTCCAAAAGCTTCAAGCAACAGGTTCTCCTCTCTCACTGCATTCTCAAAGTCTGCAAAAGACAGCCTGCCATCATGGTCATGGTCCTATGAATGGAAACAACATTGGAAACGTGCTTGTGGTCAACTTCTCTTTCATCAAGGTGTTAATAAATTAGAACGTTATGTACAGAGAATTATCTTACATATTGCCTCCATGAAGCATTAAAATGTGAAGCTCGTTTGGAGCTTTGAGTGTGCAGAAATAACTCACAGGTTTGTACAAATAGACCATGATGTTTGAGCAGTAAACGTCTCACCATCTTCTTCAGTGTGATCTCCACCAGGTCTTTGATTCCCTCATCAGGGTCCTCCTCAATGGGCTGTCTGATGAGGCTGTTCTTCAGCATATGAAACATCTCCTCCCTGGAGATGTAGTTGTCACCGTTCAAGTCGTACACATGAAAGCAGTCTGAGGCGAGAAAACAGAGAAGGGTTATTAGCTGGATAATACATTGTTACTCAGATTTATTACGTGTATGTATGCATGCATGTTTAGCCCTGAAAGTCAGATTGAGAACTTACATTTTATTTTTTCATCCAAGGTCCCACGAAGAAAAACAGACAGCCCCTCAATCCACTCTTTCATACTAATAAAGCCGTCATTGTCTTTGTCAAATGTCCTGAAGACTGGAGGACAGATCATTAGCGATATTCAGAGCATGTTTATATAACCAGACAGTCATAAGGACTCTAAATGACTGCAGGATATTTGTGAATCATTGTTTCTGTCCTTGGAAATATAAAATGACTCATATTTTGCAAAATATCAGTCAGCAATAGACAGATAGCGGTGGAAGAAGTATTCAGATCCTTTACTTATGTAAAAGTACCAATACAACAATGTAAAATACTCCATTATAAGTAAAAGTCCTGCATGAAAAATCCTACTTAAGTAAAAGTAAATAAGTATTATCAGCTTGATGTAGTTAAAGTATTGCAGTAAAAGTATTGGTTTGGTCCCTCTGACTGATATATTATTAAATATGACATCATTAAATTATCAATACTGAAGCATCAGTGTGTAAGCAGCATGTTACTGTTGTAGCTGCTGGAGGTGAAGCTAGTTTCAACTACTTTATATACAGTTAGCTCACTTTAGTACAGTGGTTCCCAACCTAGGGGTCAGGCCCCTCCAAAGGGTCATCAGATAAACCAGAGGGGTCGTGAAATGATTAATGGGAGAGGAAAGGGGAACAACGTTCTAATAAACAAATCTGTTCTCAGTTTTTAGACTTTTTCTCTAATCTTTGATTTTTGCTGAAATATTGGATCATTTGAACATTTATTGAAATGAAATCATGTGAGAAGTTTACAGAAAAAAATCACTATTTGGTGGAACTGTTAATAGCTCATAGACATCTGAAATGTGACCCCGACTACACACTGCTTTTTGTAAAACATCAGAAGTCAAAAAGGTTGGAAACCACTAGTTTCATCTTTAACAATGTGTTGTATTTTAAAAGCTTGTTATATTATCCATTGTGTCAAATCTTCATCTGAAAAGTAACTAAAGCTGTCAGATAAATGTAGTGGAGCAGAAAGTACAATATTTCCCTCTGAAATGTAGTGGAGTGGAAATATAAAGTAGCATCAAAAGAAAATACTCCATTACATTACCAGTACAAGCACCTCAAAAGTGTACGTAAGTACAGTACTTGAGTAAATGTACTTAGTTACGAGGCAGATTACCTCCATCCATGATCATGTCGTCAGTCATCCCAAAGCTGTTGTGCAGGATGCTCCTGAACCTGCCTCTGTCCAGGCCGCTTGCGGTTCTTCCAGGGACTGCCGGCTCCCCCAGCAGCACGTCAAACTCTCGGATAAGGCAGGCAACTTCTGTTTTATTGACTGAGATCATAAGAATAGACAATTTACATTTCCTAAGTAGCGTGTTTTCTAAATGAAATGCAAATCTATGCAGCGGAGGATGCACCTAGCTGGAACATTAGCTTAGTTTAGCACCAGATAACGAGGCAGAGTGGAGTTAAAATAATACTCACAGTGGTCCACTTGTTTTGAGATTGTTTCAGCCAGGGTTTGTATCAGTTTTCTGTTCATAGCAGACATTTCCGACATGTTTAGAAACAGGACTCAGGACAGGCAGAGCGGCAGAGCAGCAGTGGTCCGACCAGAGCGTTGTTGACATGTCGTCGCCATGGCAACAGCGTAGCACCACTGCTTGAAAAGTTGAGTTTGTGCTGTTCAACAGCTCTCACATAAAGCAGGAAAAAAAATATCTGCTGTGGCTGTACAAAGTAAATATATTTTGCAATGCCTGTATGATTTTTTTTGCATCTGTCAGTGTGATTTGTGCCTGCTCTTTCTCTGTTGGGAGTTTATTGAGAAAGCGCTCTCACAAATGTTATAATTTCTCTTGACCTGAAATCAAAAACTTTATTTATCCTCCTTCTTTCTGTAGTTACTCCATATGTTTTTGTTTTTTTTAAATCTACCAGTGTAATTCCTTCTTTCCATTGTTACTCCCAAATCTTAAAACCAAAATCCAGTCACATTATTCCTGCTAAATATTTATAAAGATTAAACTAAATTTTAATCAGGGATTATAAAACATTAGTTTTATAAGAAGGTCTTATCTGTTACATTTAAATGCAAATAAAAGATGATGTGAAGAGACACTAAGCCTATATGATTATTGTGAGAAAAATCTTTACCACCTGAAAGGTATTAGTCCGGATTTTACGTATGAAAAAGATGATTTGACCTTCAAATTCATAACTAATTTACACACAAAAGCTATTGGAACCCATCATCTCCTTTCCTTTCATTTTATAAGGGCATATTTGCCTCTTTTTTTTATCCTTATCTCATTAACCCTGGATTTCAAAACTCTCATGAAGGCATGCCAACTGAACCTCTTCTTGAGACACTCCTCATGCCTAAACTCATCTCCCCTGTATGTACAGCCATGTGTTTTGTCATCAAATTATTTCGACTGAACTGCTTCCCACACACTTTGCAGCTGTAGGGTTTCTCCCCTGTATGGATTCTCATATGTACGTTCAAATTGCCCACATGGCGGAACTCTTTCCCACAGATCCTGCAGCTGTACGGCTTATCCTCGGTGTGAATCCTCATGTGCACGATCACGCTGTTGCCATGTCGAAATTCCTTACCACACACTTCACAGTTGAACAGTTTCTCCCCGGTGTGGATACGAGTGTGTGTGGCCAGGTGAACGCTGCGGCTGAATTCTTTGCCACAGAAACGACAGCAGTAGGATTTGCCGCTTCTCTTTGTGTCTTGGTTTGGTGGAGTCGGGGTGTGTGGTTCACAACTTTTAGTCAACTGTTTTTTCCTTGTGCGGCTCTTTGTGTGGACTTTCACATCTTTACTGGTGCTGTAGTCTGTCAGTGTTTCTAAACTCAACTCAGACCCCATGTTACTGAGAGTTACTGAACAATCTGGCAAAAAAGTGCAACATTCAGTGCTTGGTTGAGGATTTCCCTCCTCTCTGTGTTCAGCAGAGGAACTGAGTTCAGGCTTTCTGTCTTCAATTCCTGTGTCATGACTTTGCAGTTCTGAATAAACGCAGACAGGAGGGAATTTAAAGGTGTTGGCGCCAGTTCCCTCAGTGACTGGACTGCTCCATGACCCCTGCTGTTCTTGTTTGATTGCTGGAGGTTCTTGGACCAGCAGGTCACAGTCCTCCTGGCCCACAGTGGGGTTGTTGTGGCAGCTCTCAGGACTCCACGCCTGCTGGTAGAGTTCCTGCACCCCTGCACAGACAAAAACCTGAGGTGGGTCTGTTGAGAGGAAAGAGTGAGATATTTGTTTAAACTTGTTTTCCTTTTTACTCATGGATTACAGTTTAACTTAATATCAGCACTTTATTATCCAGTCTAGCATGTATAAAAGAGGGGCTGCAACTAAAGACTATTTTCACTATTGATTAATCTGCCGATTATTTTCCCAATTAATTGTTGATTCTAAAAAATGTTAAAAGCTAGTGAAAATATTGCATTTACAATTTCTTCAGATATTTAATTCACTGTCATATGTGACAAAGAAAAACAGAAAAATGTATATTTGAGAAGCTGGAACCAGAAAATGTTTTGCTTGAAAAATGATTAAAACTCTTATTCGAGGATCAAAATAGTTGCCAGTTCGATTAATTGTTGCAGCTTTACATGAAAGAGAGAAAAGTTATAGGGTTTCAAAAGTGGGAGTCCATTTCTAAGACTCTTTACCTTTTTTTTTTTTTAAATGAAATCATGTAATCGCAGTGTCTCTAGTTGTAGTTAGTCCAGGAACCTTTGTTACATGTCATCCCTCATCTCTCCCCTCATTTCCTGTCAGCTCTCCTTTGTGTCCAACATAATAAAGCCAAAAATACTCGTACTTATTTAAACATAGTTATAATTCTTAGTTAAAGCTGCATTTAACAATTTTTGTCCACTTGAGGTCACAAAGTAGACTTTCAAACTCCTCACATGCCAGTGGACGGTTGCTGACTTAAGGGGAAGACTTAAGGAGAGCTTCTAGCCTGGGTAGTCAGATGTAGGGGGGCAGGAGGGCTGGTCTTATCACACTCTTGTCCACACACTGCATGCTGTATTCCTGGATAAATAACTCCCATCACTGCTTGTACCAGAGCCGAGGGACATTCTAGCTGTATCTTCCTCTCTGGCAGCATCAGGTCCTACACACTGGAGGTACACGCAGAGGGGCTCCACTGAAGCAGGAAGGGCACTGTTTACTGGTAGCACTGATCACAGGGCTTTGTGATCATCCATTGCATCACAGGGGTAACTCTGAGTTAAGTTATTAAGATAATTGAATTATTTGTGTTAGACTGCTTGTTGGTAAGCATGAACAATGAATAGTTCAGTTACAAACTTACAAATGAATCCTGTGTGACAGTGATTTTCTCTCTCCAGTTAAGGTCACGCTTTGATAAATTGTCTACTTATTGCACTTAACTAAAAGAAGTACAATATCCTTCGTCCTGGCGACTGCAATCTGATGCAGGTCTGTCTCAGTAATGATTTTCTTGATGTACAGGTCTTCAGCTGCTGGTGTCTCCTCATATCTGCTGGTCTGGCTTTAGTGTAGATAGTGTAGTGGCAGCAAATAAAATTTACACTCAAAGTCATCAACTAGAGCTGCTCACATACTTAGAAGGGAAACTTTCAACACATTAGAGACAATGTACAAAGGTCCTTATTAAGTTGGTTAGTATGTGTTGTTACAAGACCAAACAATATCATCAAAAGCATGAATGAGTGCTGAGTATGGTGACCACAAGATTACAAGTCCACAAGATTTTTTTCCCCGTTTTGTATGAGTACTACATGTTGTTTTTGATTTTAAATTTATTTAAATTCACATTTTTTGGTCATGGACTAATACAAATACCCTCATGATTGTGTTCTATTGATCACCGATTGCATTATCCATTATCAGTGGTGGACAAAGTACTCAGATCCTTTACTTAAGTAAAAGCAGAAATACTGTCGTTGAAAAATACTCAATTACAAGTAAAAGTCCTGAATTGAAAATGTTACTTAAGTCAAAGTACAGAGGTGTTATCAGCAAAATGTACTTAAAGTATCAAAAGAAAAAGTACTCCTTATGCAAACTGTTATATTATTATAGTTTATTCTAATGTTTGTTTCTATCACTAACAAGTACATGTGAGAGCATTTTAATGTTGTAGTTTATCGATGTCGAGCCAATTTTAGATACTTTGGATAGATGAATAGTAATAGAACTGCATCATATTATATTATATATAAGTGTACACTTTATATAGCACCTTTCACACAAAGTGCTTTAAAAAGAAAACATAAGATCAACAATTTAAACAACAGAATATTAAAATATATTATTTTATGTAAAATCTTCATCTGAAAAGTGACTAATGCTGTCAAATAAATGTAGTGGAGTAGAAAGTACAATATTTCCCCCTGAAATGTAGAGGAGTGGAAGTATAAAGTAGCATCAAATGGAAATACTCAAGTAAAGTACAAGTACCTCAAAGTTGGACTTAAGTAGAGTACTTGAGTAAATGTACTTAGTTACTCTCCTCCATTGTCCACTATGCACTGCTATAACTTATTCTGACACGTTTAGCAGGTCAGAAAACCTCAATAACTAACTTGGCCTAGAGCCTGAGGAGTATATACAATATTCTTTAAATCAAACCTTTGCTGTGTAAGTGCACCTCTTCTTTAAGTCCATGATGGTTACTGTCCTGTTTGAAGCGAGCAGTTTCCTCCTCAGCCTCTGTTAATGTCCTCTGCACCGCTGCAAAGATCTCCTCTGCAGCTGCACTCAGCCGTTCACTGATGAACAGTCTCAGCAGCTGCATCTGAGACATTTTTAACAACTATCAACCCTCTTCTACAGCACAATGCACACCGGTGTCAGTGTGTCAAGCTAAACAGAGTGAAGCATATGCTTCCAGTAACAACTGTCAAAATAAATGTATTATCAAGTAAATTAAACTTTTTTTTTCTTTTTTTTTTGCAAAAGAGGCCATTCACAGGTTACAGGATCTCCTCTTGGCAAAGCAGACAACTTAAAATCGGGCCTTAATTGGTCTCCAAGGGGTACCAAGAGCTCCAGCTTCATTGAGTGCCGCTTTATTTGCAGTAATCAAATGTATACATCATCTTAACTATTAAATGAAATGATAGAATCATAAGATTGACCCTTTTATCTAGTCATGTCTCTAACATTTGGCCCTTTTTCATGTATAATCATGGTACAACTTCAGAGGTGGGACAACCTGAGCTGAGGTCTACTCAAACAGAATGACTAGAAACTCCTGTGTAGATATGCAAAGCCTTTAAAAGACTCAAACATACACATAATTAGCACATATATTGGAAGGATCTTAAAGATCCCCTCCAGACATGTTTGAAGACATTAAAGAAATACTGTTTGAGTAATAATTTGTTAAAACTACTTCCTTGAAAATTTCTAAAATTACATCTACTCCTTCTCCCTCAAAATCTAGAATCAATGAGTATGCAAATATTATTAACATCAAAAGTTTAACTACTGGATGTAAATATGTCTCCTACTTCACTATAGAGTCTATTCTCAGTGTTCAAGTTTCCACATCACACATGTGAGCTGCATGCTGGACCCTGATTGGCTCCAATATAGTTATGATGTCACAACTCATACTTGCAGGCACAGATTTAAGATGAGCAAAGAGAAACTTTCCCCTTTCAGCAGATGAATGTGAAAACAGCCTTCTAGTGTCAAACTCTGCTCTTACATCATTCTGCACTGTGACGCTCAAACATTCAACTGAAGGAACAAGAAGAAAAACACATTTCTGGCTGAATAAATAAAGCACAGCACAGGGACTGGAGCTCATCATCTGGTGTCAAGTCAACTAAAATAAGATGTAACTGAAATGACTTCACATCTAACAAGATTCAATGATGAAAAACCTCAAACTCATGTCCCTTATCAGGCTTTTATTTTGGAGCTCAAAGCTCTACTTCCTGTTTTATTTTTGTTTTGAGTCTATTTTTTTAAAGATCGCCATCTGCTGGACAGGAGCTCTGACCCTCATAAAAGCTTTGCTCCCCTGTTTATTAATGATGCATGTGAAGATTAATACATCACGTAAATCAGTTTAAGTGAGGACAGACTACATTACATTGTCTTCTCTTCTGATGCTCTCGACCTTATTCCTCATTGTCCTTTCTGCAATTTGCATGAAAAGTACACAGAATAGGTACACTGTATGACCACAAGATGGTAGTCTTCTAATACATCAAAAGGAATATTAAACATATACATCTGCAGGCCATTTCTATCCTATCCAAGTGCAGTAATGACACACAAAAATCTCTCCATTATCTCTCTCTCTCACAGTTGGTTGAATAATTAGAATAGATGTTCTTTCAGGGTGAGTGTGGTTAGGCCTGTTTTTCCAGCATGCTCGAAAGTATTTCAGAAGGTTGTGACTGAAATAATCAGGTGATTGTAAAGGATGTAACATAATAACTTCATTCAGTAAGCAATGAAGAACACTAAAGTATTCATTAGTTCAGGTTTGACATTTAATTAATAAACTATCATGAAATCACTTCAGTAAGATAAGACAACAACTAAACCAATACATACAATAAAACATTTGATATGCAGACAAATTTGGTTTCAAAACTAAATACTAGATTTATAATCTACACCATTAATTCACAATATTGCACCCTTACTGACTCCTGTGTTTGTATGTAGGAAATAGGAAAGTATGTAGGAAATATAAGGTGTATGTGTGTCATTGTGACAGAAAGGTTAAATGTGCTGAGGGTGTCTTTTCAGTCCATTACATTATTTGAACAGTGTATGAATGTATGTGTGTGTGTGTGTGTGTGTGTGCAAGGTGCGTTAGAGAGATCGGTGTGTGAGGTTAGTTCTGATTGGTAGTGTTGCATCGATCCAGTGGTTTGGGTTTTCAATCATGGAGGTCCACACTGCAACCTCCTCTTCTGTGGAGTCCATCCAGCTGACGGCCTCTCCGTAACTCAGACCTGCCGATGAAAAAAAACGCACATTGATGTTTATCTGCAACCCACATTCTGAGAAATGCTGCTTCATCTAATGAGGCCATAGAAACCATACCAACATTTACATGATTGCATGCTCACTGTCTGAGCATACATTGTATTTCCTCATTTTATTCTTGCATAAGACATAATTATTATCTATAATAAAAGGCTTTGTGTCAGTGTTCATGTTTTGTCAAATCATAGTCACAGCCAAGAGCAACAACAAACCAACCAATCAACCCAGGAACTCATAGAAGTATATGGAACATCTGTCTTCAAAAGAGTACAATTAATCAATTAGTTGATCAACAGAAGTAGTCAGCATCTATTTTAATAATCAATTCATCACTATAGTAATTTTTAAAACAAAGAATCTCCCAAATATTTGATGGTTGCAAGGTTCTCAAATGTGAGAATTTGCTGTTTTTTCTTGTTTTACATTATAGCAAACTGAATATCTTTGGGTTTTGGACTGTTGGTTGGACAAAATAAGACATTTGAGGACGTCACCTGGGATTTGTACACATACAATTAAGTTTGAATATCTTTATTGCACATGTTTAAATACAGTTATTGCACATGTCATCATGTTTAATTTCCACTATGTTTGATCATTCTGCATCTTACCATGTAACCTTTAACTGAGACAACTTTAGCTTGACTACATACTGAAGTACTGTCAATGTAACAGAAGAATTCATTGAACGTCTATCTTGGTCTTTGGGAATGTGAGCAGAACATTTGCTAACTGTTAACTATTTAGAAAGGCCAAGGCTAAAATGGTGCGTCAGAGGGTAACAAGGCTGCCACAGTATTTTAGATGAGAACAAAACCAGATAAGGATGTTTACTGGAAGAAGCAGCCTTGACAAGAGGGAAGATTTCCAAGGTATAAAAGGTGTGAACAGTTTTTCATCTGTGTGAACATTACAAACTAACTTTGTGCTGCTCTGAGCATGAACAAAGTGTGACAATACTGTGAGAGGGTCTTGTTCCTCTTTGTCAGAGTAGAATTGCAAAATTTGCCACGAAAGGTTGTGGTAAATTGTAATGAGCATTTTTCACTATTTTTCATGTCTAACAGACCAAATGATTAATTGATTAATTTAGAAAGTAATGGCAGATTAATCAATAATGAAAAAAAAAAGTTATTTACAGTGCTAGTCTTCAACAGCAAACCCTCATCGAAGTCATTACTTCACATCACTCTACTGATATCATCTTCCTTCAGGAAACCCACAATGAGACAGAAACTGTTGCTCTGTCAGTGTTTAGATCATCAGTACTACACAGTCCAAACCAAATACACAAATAGCACTGTCAACGCTAACTACTTCACAACAACTAAATTAGCTTAAGTCGTAATTGTTTTTCACATTGCTCACATACTGAAAACATGTTACCTAGTGACACCCACATCACCCCATCCTGCTATTTACAGTATGTGACAGATATCAGCAGCCACAAGTCTGACAAAGGTAACATTGAGATGCTCTGTAGGAGCCCAGAAATGACCTCACTCTGATGACACGACCATCTGAAATGCTTGACATGCCAACGGGACAAAATGCAGTGAAGCAATGGACTGAAATATTGTTACCTTACCACTCCAAAACACCACTGTAGATGAAGCAGAGAACAGCTTTTATAGCACCATCAACAAAGCTGACTATAAAACTAAAATGACCGGGCAGTTGACCGCTTTAATGTCTCATATCTTGACGCAGAAGCTGAATTTTACCACCCTAACAGGAAATGCTGGAGCTTCATCCATCATCTTGTAAACCATTTGTCATATCAAGTCTCCAGTCACTTACTAATTTATAGTATAGAAAACACCCAAAGATCAACATATGAGTGAGGCATTTACAAAAGCAAACTGTCAACAACAGCCCTTCTGAGGTGCAGAAATGGAGAAATCTCTGTACTCTGCATCCCTCTAAAACAAATCATGAGTAGAGAAAAAACTCCCTGTGTAGACCACAAGGACTGCAGCACAGGAGAATAAATACTGTCCCTGATCACCAGTACTGACAGCTTCTTTCAGAACAAAGTAAAGATACAGTAGAAGTGTTTTTTTGAAAATACATTTTTTGGCAATTTTTATGATTGTTAGCTAAAAGTAGCGAGATGCCAGGAAATGAGAGGAGAGAGAGCAGGAGAATGAGATGCAACAAAGCCAGACATGAACTGGGGATGTTGCGCTTTAATCCCTGAGCCACCAGGGCGGCCATCTTCAGTGTTCTGACAATAGGGTTCCCACTTCACTAGGTGTTTAAAGCATAATCCACATCTTGACATAATTAAAAGTACCTAAAAGTCTGTTTTTATACTTTTTTTGCCAACTGTTTCAGCTTCCTGAAAGCTTGTATATGTGCTACTATTCTTGAGAAAAGTTCAAAAGGAAGTGATGCATTTTCTGTTTATACAAGGAAAAAAACAGTTGCTCATCAGCAAAAACATCAAAAACAAGAATCTGCCACTTTAGGAAAGACTACAAGCTTTTGTTTCCAGCCTGAAACATGATACTAAAGAGTCAGGCTGAGCACGTGTTATTTATTATATGCAAATGCAATGCAATGCACTTTATGCAAACATAAATAAAACTGTCAAAATGTACTTGTCTCACCAGTTCCACAGCTAAGGCGAACCCCTCCTAATACGTGCATCTTTAACCCTTCGCGTTGCCAGACAGTTAGTTCAGCACAGGCCTCTCTCAGGTCGCTGGTGTGGAAGCCATCGTACACCATGGTGTGGTTGTAGGTGGGGCTGATGGAGCGCTTCACCACCCGCGTCTTCTGACCACTCTGTCGACTGGCATCTGGGAGTATGTAGCTTGAGGGGTGTAGAGTGTGATTATGAGCCAAACCAGGACTAATTTGTTCAAGATTGAGATTGTAATTCTGGTAATAGACTAAGATATTATGATCATAAATATGCGTGAAATGGAGAATCATGATAAATCACAAAATTAGACATAATGGACATCTGCAGTTTTGCATATTTCTACAAATTAAATTGTTTCCAGGACAGAAAATTGATCAGGAAATATGAGGCAAAGCTGGCACACCTTCTAACAAATGAGTCTATAGTGCCTCCTTTGTTGGATAGGAGACCTTGAGCTTCCCGAAGCCAGATGTGGAGCTCTCCTGTTAGAGGCAGACCACCACCTTACCGCATGCAGAAACACACACACACACACACACACAGAACATATGAGACTCAAGTGATCATGGTATTGAGGTAGGACATAATGTGCATCCATGATAAGTGTGCTCTGCTCACCCTCGAATCCCTCTGGGATGAACTTAATAGAGAGTATGACAATCCCACGATTGCTAATTGACTCTGGATTTAAATGAACCTGTAATGTGAAGGTGAAGGGGGAGTAGAAAAAAAAGAAAAGATAAAAGAAAAGACACAGGAAGGAAAAAGACAGGGGCAGAGAGGCAAAAGTGTGGAAGCAGGAGAAGATTAAGGTTACATAAAACCTTAGTTGAAATTCACAGCATGTCCTCATCTCCCTTCAGCTCTCCCAGACACAAGAGACACTCCTTCCTGTATTCTGTGTCTCTAAAACTGCTGCTACACAGAGACACAGATACTAAACAAACGTAAATGCAGGCATCTGGGAGTATTCAAATACAAATGCAAATTTATATGTCTACTTCAGTGTGTATTTCTTTCCATGCGAGTCAATTCTGTCCCCACCCGTGGCTGCAGGTCCTGCCAGAGTGGCTGTGTGCAGGTCCAGTCCCAGAGGCCCAGAGCCACCTCCACCTCCCCCAGAAACACATTCCTCCCCAGGGGTTCAGCGTGCCACACAGACAGGTTCAAGGTCCGGCTCCGCAGCTCACCGATACGCACCTTATACTGTAAGATGAGAAGGAGTCAGACAGTTAAAAGAGACTTGTTGAGATATACCATACAAACATTGTTGACTTTAAAGTTGGGAATTTATTAAAAGGGTATCTTCAAGATTGGAGAAATAACTGGAGACTGTGGGTCATGTGGCAGGACACGTGGAGGAGAGCTGAGGACCACGTGGCAGATGGGGGATTTCTGTGAAGGCTGCCACTTTATGTAATATGTAAATGAGAGAGTTTCTCACTCGGAGCGTCTGATCATAGACTGGGTTTTGTGTCTTCTTCTTCACTGCAGTTTTCTTCTTGCTGTGACTCGACTTATCCGGCAAGAGATAGGTTTTAACGTATCTGTGAAACATGCACAAACACACACACGCAGATTATTTGACTGATTCTATATGTGGTAGTGTTGTCGTGGTATATGTATACACGCATTCTCTAAACACTTACGGGTCCGAGCGGTTCTTGCGTGCTATGGCGATGTCCTCGCAGCGATGCACTTTGACTTGCAGTTCCTCCTTCTGCGTGTCATAGACCAATGAGAACTGGATGCGGCCCCTCACCTCCACCACTCCGAAATCCCCCGAGCTGAATAGACTCATCATGCTTCCACTCAGCTACAACACACACGTAGAACAGAGATCAGCTCCTGCGTCATTGTCCTGAGCTGAGTCATCTTGCGTCGCTGGATGGTCAATTAATCAAATGTGCGTGTGTGCCTGCACGTATGCGTGCGTGCGTGTTTATGTGTGTGTGTGTGTACCGTGTAGCTAGAATGAAGGCTGCTGGCAGAGCTGCTGGTTCTCAGAGATGCTGGCTCTGTCAGGCTGCTGCTCAGAGAGTCAGTGTCCCCGTTGTGACCGTCAAAGTCTTCCTAAAAGCACACACACATTTCTCAGATACAGCATCACATTTAATCACAATTTCATTGATTTAGATATTTAAATAACTGAAATTTGGACTCAGTTTCAGGTAAAAGTCCATGGACAGGAGGTGGAATAGCAGCTATTCAAAGGGAGTGTTTACCAATCGTAAAGTTGTAGTTAATTATGAACGTGGGTGTGTGTTATAATCACCTCAGGTTCCTCTGAGTGGCCATTACTTCTCCTTTCGTACTCTACAGCAGAACAATGAGTTGTTAATAATAATAATGATGATGATGATGATGAGAGACAGCTGGCGAGGTACAGAGACAGTGAGAGAGAAACTTTCATACCTTTGGATGAGGAGGAACCACTTCTATGCTGCAGACTCTGGAATTGAAGATGATATTTATTGATATTTAGATGATTATTCAGGAAACTTTTTCAAGCATGGAAAAGAGAAACGAGCATGCGCACACAGACCTGTGCGACAGGAATTTTTGTTGCGGGTGTCGGTTTCAAACTTCCTTGACTCCTGAAAGCACAAATTGAAATTGGAAAATGCAGCTACACACAAATGTTACAACTAATGAGGTAATTTTTGCCTGACTAACCCTCCACTCTCCTCATCCTTGCTCTCCTTCAGTCTCCTCTCTGCCTCAGGAGATGTGTTGTTGTTGTGAGAGGTTTCCTTCGTCTCTCCATTGAACAGTCCAGTCAGAGACACATCTGTTACTATGGAAACAACCACAGAGCCATCACTGGGATATCCCTGTTACATAAAGGAAACAACCACACTGGTCAACAATATTGTCACTGCATTAACTGAAAAATAACCTTTGCCCTTTGTCTTCCTGTGGCATATGGTGGCGTGGACGAGGTCGCAGCCAGACGTGCAGCTGCGATGGCGTTTGCTACGCTCCTCGCTGAACCATGCTCCCGTCAGAGAGCGCAGTCGCGTTGCGTCTGTCTCTGTCTGCTCGAGGATCCTGTAACGTTGACACAGGGCCAAGTTAAATAAGCAAACAATCAATCTCCTGTCTGCAAAAGTCAGCTGATGTCAAACAAGAGGGTTTTATAGTTTTTGCTGTCGCTGGTGTCCTGGAACTTACTGACACGCAATGAGTTTAGTGTAAAGAAAACACACTCTTAAAATTTCACTTGCCTGATATCTATGTACAACAACAACAAGATGTCTCATACTCTTTTCTCTTTGATCAATCCTCCATCCTGATATTTTAAGTAGAGCTGAAACAATTAATCAGTTAAACAATTAACTGATCTACAGAATTTTTTTGCTAATTGATTAATCATTTAAGTCAATTATCAAACAAAGATGCCAAACTTCTCAAATGTGAGGATTTGCTGCTTTTCTGTTCTCTATATATCATTATAAATTAAATGTCCTTGACAAAATCTCTCTCTCCTCATTATAATGAAAGTAGTTGCAGATACAATCTAAGACCCAATCTAAAGATCAATCAAAACAAGCACCACAAACAGGATGATTATTAGACTTCACTAACAAAATCAGTGTTTCTATGGGGCTTTCTGACCATGTGCTCAGCTATCAACAGCGTTTCTAGCTGTACATACAGTTGGCAGTAATAATTTCATAGTTGATTTAAAGCTCAGTGAGTAGAGCAAAATAACTTGAGTGCTGATAATGAGATCGCTCCTGCACTCATTAAAACTTTATTTATAAGAGGTCTTAAACTACAACATACAGATGAGTGACGAATTAAAGGAAAAACCCGCTTAATGAGTGGGGAAATATAACATAACAAATGTCGATGCATCTTTACACGTGTACTACAGGATACAGTTAAGGCATCAACATCCTGCCATGATCTCTGACTTGACTGTGACTGAAAGTCAATACAAATATATTCTGAGTCATCGCCTTTGTCCGATGCTGAAACATTTCTATCCTGAGTGACACAAGGAGTCACTGAGTGATTTGATGAGTATGAATGATGTGAGTCATTTGCTGTTTGCTGTGACCTTTACAGTCACCAGATCTAAACAGTGCTCTCCATCATCAAAACTCCAAATCAGGAAATATCAAATGTTATTCATTACTCCAGTCGAGTTCAGGGATTTGCAGGATCAATGCCAAGGAGCACTGAAGCCATTCTGCCGGCTTGTAGTGGCCCAACACCTTACTGAGACATTTTATGCTGGTTTTTCCTTTACTTTGCCACCTGTCTGTATGTTAGTGTTAATTACAGAGCAGAACTGTCACCTAAAGTGATAAATAGTCACCTCTGACCTTACACGTCCTTCATCACGTTGACGCAACTCCAAGTCACGCTGTAAGACCTGCAGGATGGCGGACTGCTCCTCTTCTGTCAGGTGGCTCAGGTCAAGAGAGTCAACCCGCTCCCCCTCCATCCCTGAGTGAGAAGTGAAATCACAACCCCTACATGAATATGTGGTGACTGTTAATCACTAATTACACTGTGTCCTGCTGGTAACGCTTAATGTCGTACCAGCGTATAAAATAAACATGCATTATGTTGCTGTTTCATTATGATACATTTTTTTAAAAAGCACTGAAACCTAAACGATGTCTAGTGTACGACTGGTATAGTTTCAGCAACTTGGAGGTTTAGCTTTTTAAAATTTTGTATCACATGTCAATAGCTGTTAGTAGTTCTCCCACCAAAGAGTAGGTTTTCCCTCTCAGATTATTTTCATTTGAATATTTTTTAGGCCTGAAGAGGTAAAAGTATCCAGCTTTTCACATGAAACAAGCACACATTAAATAAATGTTTTAAAAAAAATACATTAGTTTGTGTGGCAGAAGTATCTTTTGTCTTCTTTCCTATCCTGTAAATTACCTCGACACCCCTCATATTTATCTTTTGACCCCTTTGGAGAGCTTCCCCAGTTTGGGAAACACTGTGCTCAGTACACTTTGAAATCCTGTATCCTCCAGTTGATCTGGTACCTCAGTGGGAGAGGACACATGCTGTGTCAGGTAAGCTATTCCTGTCTGCTTCAATGACTTTCATCCCTTCCTGCTTCAAATCCTCTCTGCTGTAGGGCTGCAACTAAACATCATTTTCATTATCAATGTTCTGTCCAAATAACAGTCTAAAACCTAAAAATATTCATATCATATATGAAAAAGAAAAGCATTAAATCATGTCCCCCTTCACTCAAATATGTTTTTCTTCTTGTTCCAACAGTTGGATTTTTGTGCAGAATAATTTATGTGCAGAGTTTGACACTAGAAGGTTGATTTCACTTTCATCTGCTGAAAGTGGAAAGTTTCTCTGTGCTCATTGAAAATCTAGTTTTAAGGGGGTGAGCCTACAAGCAAGATTTGAGACATCACAAATAGTTTGGAAGCCAATTCTGGTCCAATATTCAACTTACACAAGTGTGATGTGGAAACTTGAAGTCTCCAGTGCACAGACACTGATAATGGACTTTACAGTGAAGCAGGAGACATCTTGTGTCCAGCTGTTAAACTTCTGAAATGAAAAATATTTACATATTTATTGATTCTGGAATATTTAACGAGAGTAAATGCAATTTTAATGATTTTAACAAGATAATTTAACTTTTTTGTGGCAAAAAACCATATTAGACACGAATTATTATTCAAAGTAGAGTGTTTCATATATTTTCTGTGGATCGACTCATCATTGCAGCTCTACTCATCTATCAACTGTCTAATAAAACAACAAAAATGCAAATAAATGTTCATTTATCACTTGTTCTGTCACTGCGGCGTGTTTTTAAAAAAGAGAAGAAAGCACACACGCGTATGGAACAAACTAACCTGCAGTAATATATTAATTTCTTTGCGTGAGTGTGTGTCCACATCCTTGAGGCTTGTTACCGCTGAATAATTAACGCATGCGCAAAGAGGTTCTACTGTAAAAGTTTGTCAAACAGGATACAGTGCAACCAGACACTGCAACTTTCACAACCTGACACTTAAACCCAACCACAAAATGTAATAGTATGTATGTAATACATGACATAAGATATATTACAGTTCTTTGCGTAATTGTTTTTGTAATGATTTTGGCTGTGATGCGCTCATCTGCAGTTTACTGTACCTTTAACACAAGGTGAGACGATTTTAAAGGTTTAATGTTACATTCATAACATAACTGTTGAAGTAGTCAGGTCATTATTAACTACATGAAGTTTCCCTTTAGGAAAGATAGGCCCGTGCGGCACTTTCCTCATCATGAACACCGCGAGAGAGAGGACACCTGTCGCCACTTTTTACCTCCTGGACCAAAGGTTAAACAACCATTCATTTAAAAACACACACAGAGAAAAGCATTTAAAGAAAAGTCAAACCAAAACTGTTACCTTACTTGACAGCTTCCGGCAGTTGCATCTGTGAAAAGTTTGGAAAAAAGTAGTCCAGAGTGCGGTGTGTGTGTGTGTGTGTGCGTGTATGTGTGTGTGTCGTGGTCTGTGTGTTGAGTAAACGGTGTGAACACGCCCTGCGAAGTCAGTCCGCACAGAGGCTGCACTCAGCTGTGAGCAGAGCATGAGGCGGAACAAACAGAAAACACAGAGAGGGAGAGTGGCTGTGTGTGTGTGTGTGTGTGTGTTGGAGCTTCAGATTGATACGGTGTGTTTGCTTGACTGTGTGATATGACTCACACACACACACACACACACACGGATGTTTTACCAAATGGCAGGGTGGAGATGGGATGTAACTTTATTGTCACTGTCCACACCTGCTAAATACACACACTCGGCCGCGCGCGCGCGCGCACACACACACACACACACACACACACACACACACACACACACATACATTATACATATACAAACATTGATCTATGCTTGTTTTAAACCAGAAGAGAGAATAGCCAGCAGCACATGAGGCCGGCCTCAACTTCGGTGTCGATGATGTGTGGGTGTGTGCTGGACTTCCCTTTCTCTTTGGAAATGTGTTTGTGTGTGAAGGGGGAGGGTGGAAAAAGACCTGTATTCAGTCCTGTCCTTTGTCAACAGACTTGGACGACAGCCATAGTCTACCCAGTTGGGAAACTTTTTTGTGTGGGCCTATTCAAGCCTTTAGGTTCTGGCTCAGACAGCGACTGGTGCATCCAACCAGCCACCCTGCTGCTCCCCTAAAGGCCTCCATCTACACTCCATTCTTGCTGCATGCTGGGATCTTTACTGGGTGGTATATAGGGTACTTAAAGATTAATAGGCGATTCTTATCTGCAGATTCCCAGAATGCGTCGCTGGTCGCACCCACATTATTGTCGAATCAGTTCTCTCACTCTACTGGCATGAGCAAATACACAACACATACTGCACAATCTCTCTCTGTGATAAGCTGTACTCTGCATACTCAAGAAAGCAGACACGTGACATTCAGAGTTACAGGTATTTATCAGTAGTTTGCACAGGCTGGCAGGCTTCTACATATTATTTTAATGGCATCACAAAAAAATCCAAACGGCTCAATCATCATAATATTTACCAGCATCCTCTGCATTAGCATGAATAAACAGGATTACTTCTCTTTGAGCTGTTATTAAAGGGTGAAGGTTATATATTTAATATAAATGTGAGCAGTCAAAACTGAAAATATCCTCTGTGAAACTGAATTTATATATATATAAAAAAGATTATATGCTATACTGGTAGTTTTTCATGAAGTTTAAAGGTCCTGAAAGTTGGGTCTGGGGAGCTCCAGGGGGCTCAGCTAAATTATTTCACTCACTACAAGTTAATATATGAAATAATTATATTAGATGCATAAATATTTTAATTTTTTTCAATAAAACACTAGAAAGTTATGCAACTCCACAATAAAATACAGAAGTCATCTTACATGATGGCCAAAATCTGGTGAAATGGAGGTCAAAGGTCTCATTTTGATCTATTTCAGGGTTTTTGAAAAATGTTCAAATGCTTGTCATGACCTTGTCTGACCTGCTGTCTACATGGGATTGTATCATTCTTTCCCATGACTGCGCTGCACTATATTTGAAGACATTTCATATCCACACAGCTAGTAGTGTTGTTGCTAGGAGGCAAATCACTCAATTGGTAAGTTAAGTAAAGATTAGGAGTTCACAAAAATCAATTGCTGAACATGTTAAATAAATCTCTTTGGTGTGAATCTCTTTTGTCAGTAAAACTGTCTCTGATGTGTGTAAAATACCATATGAACACAATGAACACAGACACTCATTAAACGATGCAGTATTCTGAGAAAAATGTCCTCTTATAAACACACCCATCCCCTAGGGGTACACATGGGGAAAAAACCAAAAATGAAAAAAAAAAAAAAAAAAAAAGTCAAATCTTGTCGTCACTACTGGATGAGTCACTGCTCTGCTGTCCTCCACCCTCATCCATTTGCCCTTCATACATCTTGTCTTCATTGTGGCTGCTCTCTGTGTAAAGACAGAGACAAATTTTGATACGGACAGATGGGGTTTGTGATCAGAATCCAAATACAATCTGGAGGGATGTTGGAGGTGAGTCTCTTTCTATGTGGGGCGCTGTTGATCACACTTTCTGCCACCAGATGTTGCTGTTGTACCAACCTCTTAACACAGTGATACCCAGACACGTTTACATGCACACACTTAAACTGATACAGTCACGCTACATTCTCTCTGTTCTCTGACACCTACGTGCACAAACTCACATGGGGTCATAGCTGCTCTGCTCTTTGGATTTGAGGAAGCGCATGGCGAAGAAGCCGCCAGCCTGCAGGCACAGCACAAGTATGATGCCTCCGATAAAGCTTGACATGTCAAACTTGGCCTGGGAGAACTCGGAGGTCGATTTTGGGTTGCTGCCATCACCTGGAGGGAGAGGAGCAGAGTTTCAAGGGTTTACAGTGAAATGGTATATAAGCAGGGCGAGGAGGAGGGGAAAGAAGAGAGGGTTATTTTTTTCTTTACTGTGTGACAGCAGAGAGAAATGCACTGACACCTACATGACTGAGTGGTTTAGGGGAATGTTTTACTCAGCTCTTATGGGAATAATAAATGTCTGACGCAAAAGAGAGGGAAGAGTTTGGGAGGGGGGATGCTGGAGTAGAGCCAATACATTTTACCTGAGTCACCTTCACCTCCTCCTTCAGCAACAGTCTCTACAACTGGAGAAATAAAACATGTATAAGAGATAAGAGATGCTGAAGGTGCAGAGAAATAGTTTGTTATTTATTGTGTGTTGTTATTTGTTGCTACCTGTGCACAGTTCAGACACTCTGGTCCAGCTACAGTTCATCGCGTTGTCTGCCGAGTTGCCCTCGTCATTCATACACATGCCTGTATCATTACCTGAGACAGAAAGAACAAGCATTGTAGTGTGTGTGTGTGCGTGTGTGTGTGTGTGTTTGTGTGTGTATCATGTCTGTGTTCCTGGCATACTAAATAATTCAGTCATCTTCTACAAACCAGGGAAGCTTATGTTACAGCAGCTGTGATGATTGAATTACTATCAGAGGTCAGGTGTGTGTGTGTGAGTGAGTGTGTGCGCGTGTCACCATCTGGACAAAGCCTCCAGACGCAGCCTGTCAGGTTGAGCATGGAGTCTCCAACGCACAGGTCACATGACTCGGCTTGAGAACAATCTGTGGGAGGGACACAACTGGCAGTCAATTAGAAGTGTCACTCATACTAGTTGACTGACCGACAAACAATTATCTTCCCACAGAACACGTTGCCAGCTTAATTATTGTAAGACGTCACATTAGTTTGGACAGAATGACGTAAGTAGGCAAAAGAAAGGAGGAAATGCCAAAGAAAAGAATCTCATTCACCTCTCACAGTTTGTCAGTTTATAAGAAATGCTGGAGAAGAAGCCGTCTTCACAGTAAATAGAAGGAGAGATATTATCAAGAAAAGCTCTTGAAGGAGATCAAATCAGGTTCTGATGAAGACAAGGAGTCAAGAAAAGGAGACATTAGAGGCTAAGTGTAGGATAACATCCCAACAGCTTACTGTTGGAAAGACATAAACACATTTAAGACATGTGGATCTTACCTGACTGTGAATACACAGAGGGCACCACTGCGACAAGCAGCAGTGTGGCGCAGAGGACCTTCAAAACCAACCGCTGCATCCTGACAGCCACAGAACACCTGCTGCTGACAGCTCTGACTGAGCACCGAACGGCGAGCAGACTTTGTATTAGCACAAAAAGGTTTTAAATTTAAATATTTTCAGGAAGTTCCTTAAAAGTGTATCCAAAAGTCGCAACGAGAGAGAGATATGGTTCCTTGCTAGGACAGAGAAAGAGAGAAAGACAGGAGATGCAGAGACCTGTGTAACATGAGCAACACCCAAACTTGGTTCCCAGGCAACCAGCCGACCCACCTCAGTCCTCCTGAAATACACACCGGTTTGGACGGGCTGACACCTGCTTACTTCAGCAGGCAATGCACACACACACACACACACACACACACACACACACACACACACATACACACACACACACACACACACACACACACACACACACACACACACACACACACACACCTGCATTCACACATACATCCTTACAAACACCATAAACAATAGTGGGACAAAGAGGAATACCAATTACACAGGGTCTTAAATTAACTGAGAAATCATTTTAGTATCTACACTAAAAATAACTTTTGTAGCCTTGAGGTGTATTACCATAAAATATATTTCTGTAACACAAAATTATGTTTTTTTAATGACTTTTCTTTTTTTTTCCCTTGTTAAATATTTTCACCTAATCATGCCCCTAAAAATCAGTCAAATTAAGCATTTTGAGAAGGAAAAATCACTCTTTAGCCAAACTGATCACAACTCATTTCCTCACTAAGGCCATAACCTCTGACAAGGGGTCTCTAGTAAACAATAAAATAAAATACAAAGGTTGGCCATCACTGGGAATAAACTAGAACCAGCAGGAACCAATTTCACTGTTTTTCCTGTGAAGGTTCAAGCCACATTGTCTTCCTAAAGACAGATTTTAACCGGAGAAAGATTACTCATTGTAATCAAGGATGTGTCTGATACAGTAGTTATTAATATGTGTTTTATGGACAGCTCTTCACACTGTAGACGTAAATGCTTTTAAAATATAAAGTGACATTGGTGTGGGATGAAGAAGTGGTCAGAAATCATGTGACTATGTACAGTAGACAGCCTGTACGTCAATAGTCTATTATCACCTCAAATGTGTCACTGACAGCGATGAAGTGCTGCACGCCCAGTCAACTGTCACACCTGTCAAACACAGTTGATTTGCCAGTGATAAACAACTCAGACAAGGTTTTTTAATTCGATGTCCAAATTGAGGTACAAAATAACAGCAATGCTTTCACTGGCTGTAAAGAGGTGAGAAGTGAGGTGAAATCTGTCCAAAGTTACATAATCAAAGCTGCATCAGATCAGGAATCAATGACATATTTGAGGCACATTTTTCACATTCACAACTACATTAAGACATAATCTGGACATGTAGTGCAAGAAAAAACTGCAAGTACTGGTTGGATAGAAGTTGTGGAAATAGAGGGGGCTCAGGATGCTCTACTGAGAGAAGGGTCTGTAATTCCCAGATGTGTTCCTGTACACAAACATGCAAATGCACCAGCACAAAAAGTACAAGTGCTCTGACCCTCAACGTGTGGCTTTGTAATGCAAATGCACTGAGTCATAGCCCGGGTCTAGCCCTCAAAATCAGCTGCATTGAGTCCAGTATCACGACACACGTTCAAGCTTTATGCAATGAATTCCACCACCTCCTCCTCCTCCTCCTTCACTCACACAGACGTTGCTCATGAACTCCCACATCTCATATGCTCTCTCACACATTGTATAGGTGGATCTCACACACACACACACACACACACATACACACAAGGGGATATTCTGCAGTCCTGTCGAACACGATCTCCTCCTCCACTGATGCTCCCACTGCTGGCAAAAATGGTTACACCAGCCACAAAACATGGATAATGCTGCAATTTACAGTCTAGGGCGTCAAGACGGCTTATTAGTACAAATACACATATTCTATAAGAGGGCAAAGACATAGAAACCATCACAATGTATAGAACTGTATGTATAGACGAGGAAAATCACCAGGCTATTCCACAAATAATATCACTTACTGATGTTTTAATGACCTCATCGCAGACAAATGGGAAAATGCAGACCAGAAAGTGGGATTTTGCATAAATTAGGAGATGCCCGCTAATAGAGGCGACATTTTGAAGGTGACAAATGTTGCACTTTAGATTTTCTCTCAGTGACGTAGGAGGAGCTTATCGGCAGGAAGCGTGTCCTAATATGGCTCGGGGAAGGATGAGATGCCCCCAGTTTAGCGCATTGAAATGCGTGACCACGTAGACAGTACAAGCCATCCTGCAGCACCCACGCTCACTATCAAACCGGGGAAGCCACGGATTCCCTACTGCTGGTGTTATTACTGTAGGAGGCAGGGGTCTGCGTTTCTGTGAAAAGATGCTCGAGAGAGAAATCAATGAATTAGATAATAGCCATTTCATCCGTCATTTTGCGCACCACCCACATCAGCACACACATCTTTATGTGCATGACACAGTCTTAAGCTTTCTTAATGATTTTGAGTTAAAGGCACACTTATAACTTTTTTCCCCCGTGCATATACACTATTAAACTCCCAGTATCACAGCAATAATATACAAATAATGATCATAATAAATGGAATGGGGGACAATGTCATATTTTTAAGCAGCCATATTTTTAAGTTACAGATTTGTGTTGCTCTGCAGGACATCTCCCCATGAGTCATCGCGCTGCGTTTCAGCACCGTGGACAGCTCCAGCCCAGATGTTTGTCCCCACAGCTCGAGACTTTGGAGATCTGCCCAACATCAAACAATATCCTCTCATTCAAGAAGGCCCCTGGGTCTTATTGAGAAAATGTCTGAGTCTGTGTTGGAAATGGATGGTGGGGGTCATTATTTACAAGAAATGAGAGCAAGAGTGAACCGCAGTGGGAGGGGCCACAGAGATGCCGCATTTTTCTGAATGAAATTACTCCATCCCCTCCCTATACTCTCCCGCATCCGCAACGTCGGCACCTCATTGGTCGAACCTCCCAGCCGCTGACGTCAGGCTGGCTCTCTTGTGGCTGAGTCCGCGCGCAAGAGCATCCATTCAGCCTCCGATAATCGCTCCGAAGAGATTGAAGAAGAGGAGATGCGAGGCGATGCCAAGTGAGCGTTTAACGCAACTTTGATGAAGAGAGGAGCGCGGAGCGGTGAGCTACACTGGGACTGTCCTCCTTATTTAAACTGGCACCGTGCATCACATCACGGACGGGCATCACCGCATCTCCATCATTTGAGCTTAAAAGAGAAGAGATCTGTTCTATTAAAGTCTTGCAAAGGAGTCAAAGGATCGTGCTAATAAGGTAAGATGAATAACTCAATGTATGCATGTATATACTGTGCGGTGCGCGCGTGTCCGTGTGTGTGTGTGCGTGCGTGCGTTGGGGACATCCTCTGTGGTGCAATGAACCTGCAATTGTATTATACAGCAGGGTCCTCCGCACCAGGAGGTGGGATATACCTCCTCCTCAGTCTGAGACAGGAGAGGGAGGAGAACGAGTCCGCCAGTATGAGCTGAACAAAATCTTAAAAGATGATTGATGAATTTCCTTTCAGTGGGCTGAAAGGACATTTTGATATGTACTCAAGAACAAGCTGATAACATACCAGGCAGCACAAGTCTCTTAACTAGTCGAATTACTCAGAAAGCCAAAGTGAAGCATAATTAACAGTAGAAGCTTTTTATCTTTCATGATAAGCAGCACTGAGTGGTACATGTAGTCTGTCTGAGGTTTAAAATGTGGTGTCCCTCTTGATGAACATCATGTTTGGACAGCAACGGGAGGGAAACCTCATACTGCAGCTCGCACAATAAATCTGAAAGTGATTCATTCTTAAACCACACAACATCCCAATAAATTATTTTTAAGATGTTTGGAAAGTGCTGAAATATGTGGATGGAGGATAAAGCCAAGAGCAAACAGTGAAGTGCTTAAGACTGAGCTTTATTAATGATAGCCTGATAATAATAATAATGATACTACATTTAAAATGATAATAATACAGGGATGTTTTCGTTACTCTATCTATCTGTTACATAGCCTACATATTAATTCAATTTGATTTGCATGAGTTCTGGTAAGATTTAAGACTGTGACGTCACTGACATTTCAGGAGCCAGTATGATTACAGAACAGGTTCATTTCTGGAAAAAATGAAAATGAAACAGTCAGAATGTATGGGCAAAAAAAATTGATTATCTGACTGGCACAATTTCAAAATGAGTCATTTTTAAAATGCATTTTCCAGCCTGACCACACATAGTAAATTAACTGTTTGTTATGTAATTGCATTTCCATTTTTTACTGCAAGGTATATGTTTTTCATTAAAGTTCATCTAGGGACAAGATAAACTTGGACTGTAAATTAGCTCAGGCTGTAAAAACAAGGATTTGTGGCTTATTAGTCAATTCAGTGCTTACATATCTGCCCCAATACTTATTAATTTACTAAATAACTAAATACATTGTTTTAAACACTTTGGAAGAATAAGGAACAATACAGATGACTGAGGCAAGAGAGTGAGGTACATGACAATCACTAATGCCACTCAATGCACTCATAGTGATAATCTATTTTTATATCAACTGCATTAAGATCTAAAGTACGTTATCCCATTAAGTGCTCTTCTGCTCTGCCTGATGCCTGCAGCAGCTCCACAGTCTGAAACCAAAGCTTCTGGTCAACAGAGGCTGTTAAATGGACAGATGGGGACGCACTAATGACCCATCAGAGCTAATGTCAACATGTTTTCTTCTTTTTTCTCTCTCTCTTAGGTTGTGTCTGTGTGATTGCTGACCAGCCATGATCCTGAACACCTCTGACCTGGGCTGGGATGAGTCTTCTGGTATGGACCCCTTCTTCCCTCTGGACCAGGTGGATAACTCCTCTCCGTATGAAGTCCCGCCCCTCACAGTGTGGGGCGTGGCCCTGTGTGTTTCAGGAACTCTCATCGCCACTGAAAATGCAATAGTTGTCACCACCATCTTGGCCACCCCCTCTCTGCGCGCCCCTGTTTTCCTGCTGCTCGCCAGCCTCGGATTGGCAGATCTCCTGGCAGGCGTGGCTTTGATCTTGCACTTCCTCTTCCTGTTCTGCGTGGAGCCCAGTGATTGGTCGGAATTAGTGACCTCAGGACTGCTAGTGACATCACTGACTGCCTCCCTCTGTAGCCTGATGGGTGTTGCCTTGGACCGATACCTGTCCTTAAGCCATGCCCTCACCTATGGCTCCGGCCAATCCCGTCGCCGCGCCGCTGTCCTCCTGCTGCTGGTCTGGGTGGGTGCATGTGTCATCGGGGCAGGACCAGTAATGGGATGGCACTGTCTAGACAAGCCAAATTCCTGTTCTGTAGCACGACCTCTGACTCGGACATACCTATCGCTGCTGTGTGGTGGCTTCCTGGTGATTGTCATGGTGACCTTGCAATTGTATGCCGGGATCTGTCGTGTGGCAAGGCGGCACGCCCACGCCATTGCTACCCAGAGGCACTTCCTTCCCTCTAACCAATCATATGCAAGCAAACACAGCAGTGGGAGGGGCTTCTCTCGGTTGATCCTGGTCCTCAGTGTGTTTGTGGGCTGCTGGATGCCTTTCTCCCTCTGGGGGCTGCTGGGTGATGCATCCAGCCCTCCTCTGTACACCTACGCCACCTTGGTGCCGGCGGCGGGCAGCTCCCTGCTGAACCCCATACTCTACAGTCTGAGAAACAAAGACATTCGCAAGGTTTTGCTCCAAGCCTGCTGCCCCCACAGATGCGCACACAACGCACACATACACTACCCTGTTGACGTGTAGACTGCCAAACTTCGCCAATCTATGCCAGACATATCAGTTTGTATGCCAAGATACACACACAGCTGTATTGACTGTCATCCAAATCAAGAACATGAAGTCTCACATACGCCCACACACACATGAGCAGCACTTCCCTGAGAAACGAGGGCCCTTCTACAAATCAGAATGTACTGAACTGTTCTGGCTGGCAGCCATCTTGGAACAGCTCTGCTGTTGTCACAAAGACTAAATGTACTGTTTTGTGTATACTTTGTGCCTCATCCTGAGTCAATTGTAGCTCCACTGGATCCCCCAGAATGAAACAATCACAGAGACGCTATATATGTACCCACTCATCAAAAGTGGATTTAATGACGACCGGCACTTTAAGACAAGAGGAAGGAATGGGTTTTTAATTGTAAGCCAATCACAGTGTAATGACATACAGTACCAGTCAAAAGTTTGGACACACTTTCACATTGAAGTGAATGGGAAGGTGCATGCAAGTTTTGACTGGTACTGTATTTGATCCAAAGCCCAATTTTATTTACTTGAATGTCTAGAATACACAATGTTCTCGATCTTTGAGATTCTATTTTGCACTTGAAAGGTACTGACCATATGTTCGTGTTGCACAACCTTTTTGAAATGAATGAATATTTTATACCGATGAATAATAAATATGATTTTTTCTACCAGGCGATGTCAGCACTCTTCTCTTCACTGCTGCTGAGGCTTTTAGTGTCTCTTTCTCTCTCTCTCTCTTTAACTCAATTAGACACAGCCTGGTGCTTTCTATTCCTGTATCCTAAATTATTAGGTGGTTAAAGCAAACTTCAACGTCATTATCATCACTCTGTACCTGCTGCATCCTTTTAAAATCTACAAAGAAGCAGCTTTGGTATGAGGATAGAGTGATTATACAAGAGGTTTTTCTCTCCTCCTACTCATTTTCTGAACTTTTATCTGGTTCAATTCATTTTCACACACCCTACACAGTCAGCACTGGTGCACTGGTACTGTGAAAAAAGGTGTCCACTGCTGACTTAAAAAGGATGAGTCATGGATAAAGCATGAGGAGTCTTTTGCCAAGAACTGACATCCTTGGGAACTTGTTATTTAACATACCACACCATATACACTATTTGAACATTCTCACAGAGAAACAGACAAAAACAATCACTGTCATTCACTCTATCTTTATTGAAATAATGATAATCATTTGGAAATTTAAGGCAGGAGAAGCAGAACTTTGGCTAAGCAAGCTGTGTGATTGTGCTGTAACACAGGCAGACTTAAAACAAAAGGCACTTGAAAAATACATGGTCCACACTAAACATCAGTCAGTTCTACATTTGACTTAGTATTTTTGGAAGACGCTGATCAGTGACCAGTGTGGACAATGGAGCTCAACCTGCACTGACACTAAACTGCAGTATAAAAGCCCCTCTCAGGTAGCAGGATAAGGCAAAGAGCTGCCTGATTTTATGCAGAGCACAGTGATTAAAGCATCAGAGCCTCGTTCATCCCCAGGAAAGTTCAAAATTGCAGAGAGAAATACATAACAGAGTAAAAACCCCGTACAAAATGAATCATGTGTTAAACGTCTGCATATGCTCAGTATGGTGATCTCATTAGCACCCCAGGTGTCTGACTTGACATACCCTTTCACACTGAATAATACATTTATGAATTTGTTTAGAAGCTACAACCACCTCTCATCCACAAGTCAATTGTTCCCATGACTACGACACACACAAAAAAAAGACCGGGTATAAAAAGTGTAGAGAGGAAAAGTGATAAAAAACTGTGCTTTAAGATTTAAAGGTATTGCATTAATCATCTTTGCATGATTCAATACGTAATATAAACCATAAACTTTACAGCTATATCATCTATAATCTATGAATGAGCTAGGGTGTTCTGACGTCATCACACCACAGTGTGTCTTTCCACTGAGTTCATACAAATATTGTGCATGGAAGAGGTTGGGTGCATGTGCGTGTGTGTGTGTACTCCCTCTCCATTACCCTTTGCCATAATAAACTAAAGCAGATCAAATCAGGCTCCCTGCCAGGGCTCCTGATTCTGATAGACACCAAGATAAAGACAGAGATATTAAAGACGATGTGATGTGTTTACGCACAGACATCGCAGAGAGACGTGCATCACATCACAACACTCACATCAATGTGTGTCAGCCAATGAAGCAATGGAAAACTGGGACACAACCAGGCACACACACACACACATACACACACTCATCTTTGTACTTGTGCACCTCTGAAAGGAATAAATTTGGATAAATAGGAATAAATGGGTCAAGGAATGTGATTTATAATAGGTCACTTGTACATAGACTACACTCAAACTCACACATAGAAATATGGACCTCTGATTCAGTGGTGCTTCAGAATGTAATCTGAATGCTAAAACTCTGATGTTTAAAGCTGAGGAAAGATACAAAGGTGGTAGTGAAGGTGAAACCAGGACAACTATCATTCAGACCATTCATCATCATCAAACTCTGAAGAGTCATCCTCGCTGTCGCTGCACTCCACAGCGATACGACGCGACAGGATGGCAGCCACGTCGTTGCCGATGTGATCCCTCTTCTCCTGCTCCCGCTGTGCCTCCACTTTCCGCAGGTTGAAGCCTAAGAGGGAGTTAGTGAGGATGGTTATGATGAGTGCTTGACTTGTTTTTTTCTGGTTTTATTCTTAATGCATGTATACCACTTTCAGGAAATCTTTGTTTGCAATAAAAGCTGTAATTGGTGGAAGAAGTATTCAGATCCTCTATTTAAGTAAATGTGGAAGAATTGAACATTTTACTAAAAAATAATTATTTATTATAGCAAAACATACTCAAAGGTACTTTATAGAATTTGTGGCCACTAGTAGTGCTATGAAGCAATGTTTTTACAAGTTGTTCCCTGTTTTGTGTCTATGTCATGCACACAAATGACGAAACAAGTGCACTTTGAAGATTTCATGCTAAGTCATTAATCGTCAGCTGGCAGAAGTAACATGCCAAGAAATGTAGTATGCGCCAGCGAAAGTAAGAATGAAGAGCATACAGGATTTAAAAATATTTCTAAAAATTTGCTTTACAAATGTTTTATAAAGATGTTAATGCAGAGATCAAGTTTAAAAGGCCTCACAGATACATACAATACTTCTAGGTCATAACCAATGAATGTAAATATAATTTTGTTTGTTTACAAGAAAACTCCACAGGGCACCTTTAAACGGAAAGGTCTGACATTTTATCTATATTTTATAGTATATGATACACTTTGTACATACACTAGCTTGTTTTGCTAGTTTCAGATGTATATCAGCCAATCAGCAGTGAGGACTGTCACCATCCATTTTACACTGATCTGTTCCCTGTAGTGTCTTACCTTGTCGGATGGCCTGCAGCAGGTCACTCCGAGCATCACCGGCGGGTTCTGGCTGCGGTTTAGGAGCAGAGCTGGGTGCCACTCCACCACCAGAGGGAGTGGAGATTTCAAAGGATGGGGGAGGAGGACCAGGGGGAGGTGGAGGAGGAGGAGGAGGAGGTGGTGGACCACCACCTGTAGGCATGGGCGGTGGGGGTGGAGGAGATACAGCGGACATAGTAGGTGGAGGAGGGGGAGCAGGTGGGGAGGGATAGGCGGAAGGAGAGGAGGAGGGGGGAGGAGGGGAAGGTGGGGTGTCAAAGCCAGGGGGAGGTGGGGGAACCCCAAAGCCGGAGGGTGGAGGTGGGGGAGGGGGTGCAGGGGGAGGGGAGAGGTTAGGGCGAGAGTTGGCTGGCGGAGAGGCCATTGGGGGAGCAGGAGGCGGGTGGTTTGGACTCAGTACGCTGACACGTTTCTGGGTCGGTGCACCATACTGTCCATCGTTAAACCTGCCAAAAACAGAACCGAACTTAGTGATAAAAGAAGAAGTTAAAGAGCAAAATAGACCCTCAATTTCCCTCCATCAACCTTCAGTTTCTTTGCAGCTGCAACCAGAGCAGCTCATGTTCATTAAAGAATCACAGGCTGAAAGTGAACAGTGGGCTTACAGTCTGTTCTGCTGTTGTACCCTATAATTTGAGACAATGTGTCTTGGAGCAGCTGTGCAGTACATGTGTAGCTGTATGTTCAGAACATGATGGCTGGTGATGGTAGCGCAGCAGCGTGTTGGTGTATGCATGAGCTTGTACGTATGATGCTACTTACGCCATGTCTGGAGGTGGAGGGGGCAGGAAGTCATCAGGGCCAGGCGGAGGGAGAGGGGAGCCGGGGTCGTAAGCGTAGGAGCCTGTACTCTGCTCCAGGCCTTCAGAAGTGAAGCCATCTCCAGATCCAATACTGCCATTCAGACCCTCAGAAGAATTCCTTGAGACACATTTAATGCATTGTTATTGACCAAAATAAAGTTAGTCATCTGTAGTCTCATAAGTTACCTCAATAAGTAATATTTGGCATTTACAGACATAATTAGCAGTTGTGTGCCATGTACTTCTTATGAAAAATTACCCCAAAGACATTTAAGAGGAAGTGTAACAAATGCATTTAAAGCAGAAGGCACAAATAGTGACTTGCACCCAGTGGTAACTGTTCTCACACATATTAAAAATAACCAAATACAAAGTGCTGTGTTCACCATTCAACTTAACAGCTTGATGTTTTTTCCGCATCAGGCCTGGCTTATGATTGAGTTACAAATAAGCCAACAAATTAAATGGTGAATCATTTGATGCATCACTGATTAAGCTGCAGCGGACACAATGTGCACACATTAAAAACACAGAAGTACAGAAATACTGTAGGCGTTCTTCACTTTTTATATTCTTTTTAACATTTTTTTAACATTTATTTCCTTTTTCTGTTTTTATATTCTTGTTTTTCTATTTAATTCTAACAAAAAGAATAAATATTACTGTTGTTTGTTCTTTCTCTCTGATAATTTTTAGGTATTTATTTCATATGTTTATGCCTATTCAACATGTTTACAGTGTTACAATGAAAATAAATAACAACCCTGAAGCCTGATGTGACTCATACGTTTGTTCACTGCCATTTGTTAGGGACAGCCAGTACTACACCCAATCCCCAGAGAACATTTTCATACAGGACATACCACAGACTGGCCTATCACTGTGTACAGATTGGTTGATAGAAAAAAAAAAAAAAAGGGGGGGGGGGGGGGGGGGGGAGTTGAATTCACCCTGTGAGTGCCCTTTCTGTAAACACATACTTCCATTGTGTTCACTAGTGAAAGTAATCTTGAATTCATTGAGTCATTATTGCCTAATCGTCACTAAAATAAACTCAAATGCTTCTTGAGTCTGTAGTGTTGCACCAAAACGCATCTCCATCAACCTGCGGAGACTTCAACTCACTCCATCTCTCAACTTACATCAAATCATTCTTCGGCACCACAAACTCCTCTCCCATCTTGCGGCGCTCCCATTCCTCCTTCCTGGTTTTGATCTTACGAGGATTGAGCGTCCGCTGGTTCAGGTTGTCTTTCTTCTCCTTCTACTCAGAAAAGGAGACAGCGACAAGAGTGATTAACAGCTAAATCAGAACGAAAGTTTTTGTTTAAATTCCATGACTGCTATGTTTCTTATTTTTTGCGTGTATGAGCGTGTTTATGCGTGTCTCACTCGGTGCTTGCGTTTCTCCTTCATGATGTCCTTGGTGTCCTGCAGCATCTTCTCCTTCCATAGGTCAAAGAAGTAGGAAGGATCCGTGTAAAACTTCAGGGCTTCCCTCCCATCCTCCCTGTAGAAAATCATTTATAGACATTATAAATACATTTAGGCATCAGCTACACTTAATGTACATACATATGTAACAGATCTTTATCCGCTTTATGTGTCAAAATATTACCACGCCATAAAACTTCTCTTTTTAGGAACAGAGAGCGCTACTTTCTTGTGACATCCACGGTACATGGTAAGCATGAAAGTGAACAAATTTACCACATTTGAGGTCAAATGAAAACCACTGTCACCAGTCAAAGAGTCTTGATAATATAATTGGTTTATCATTGATGCCACTGCTGTGGTTACTGATTATACAGATTTCTTCCTCAACCAACCCAGCCTCCTGCTGTTCTGGTTTCTAATTATCTTGCTTCTGATGACACCTCTCGTCTCGTGCATAATTTATATTCAAGATCTCGCTGATATGTGTCAACTGGGTTGTGACATACATGATTATTGTTTTACCCGCAGAATTTCTCTAATGCTGCTTTCGTTCAATTGAGGGGAATACTCACAGTATAAACAGAGCCATTTAAACCAAATATTACATAACCATTTGTTACTTTATATGGTCAATCCTCATTGACATGAAATGTTTCAGATTCTTTCTTTCTTTTTTTTTTTTTTTAGACCAGAACAAAACGATCAGTGTTAATTTTAAAATTCAAACAGTGAAACAGTGAAACAAAAAAACGCCTGATCATATAAATAGGTCAGATCTATTTTCTCTCTGTCACGTGTTGACTGATGAACAGAAGAAAACCGTAGAACATCAGCATGGTATAGACTAAAGGAAGTGGGCTACGTGTCTTTAGGAACATGTCAGCAATTTTGACATTTTAGTGATGTTTGACATCATAAATACTGAAATTCTGCAATTGTTTTTTCCACCTTTTAATTGGGAGAAAGCTTCATTAAGACAGACACACAATGTTACAGCCAAGCCTCTATTTGAGAACCACTCTTTGATGAGTTTTGAAAGCATATGTATCAAAGAAGTGGATATGAATAATGCATAATGATGACAAACATATAGCATGCCTGCGTGTACTTTCACGTGTGCACATGTGCATGCACGTGGTCTTATTTTTCCTTTCATGGTTTGCTCAAGTGAATGAATATGATTCATGATTCATGCCAAGTCCTACCGGTATTGGCTGAGATGATTGAGTGGTGGGGGTGGATCACAGGTTGTATAGGTGTCCTGTACAGGCATTGGCAGAGACGGCCTGGTAAACAGCTGCTGGTCCTGGGTCAGGCTGCTCCGGAAGGCCTTACGGGTAGTGATGGCCTGCAGAGAGACTGAAAGAGAAAGAGAAAGAACAGAGAATGTAATTGAATATTCAATGTCCACATAGAGAAGAGGTGCTGGCAAAGTAATGTTAATTGGATACGTTTTGTCCTTTTAAGAGTGACTAAATCTTTACCATGTTTTTTTTTTTTTTTAACAGGCGAACCAATTTTAAGCAATTTTTCTCTTTAAATTAGCAGTGTCAGCAATGTTCAAACATTATTTTTTACACTTAGTGTGTGTATTTGCAGTTTGAAAATAGACTAAGAACGATTTATTTCATGCTCTCAGACAAGTAACTAAACATTAAAATGCAGACTATTATATAATATATATATTAGCTGTATTCAAATTGATGTACACACTAACATGAGTATTGGTAATGACGGAATACTTACCCTCCTCCTCTTTAGGGTCCAGTTGAGTGACTTTGACCTGCAGACGATCCACTCTTTCCCCCAGCGTATTTACTCTGATGGCGAATGCTCCAGCCTGTACAAACAGCTCCCCGAACACATCCTCTGCATACTTGCCTACAAACACACAGCCACACACACAGGGCTTAACTTGCATGTATAATTTGCATATCTGAAGATATTCGTTTCACACACGCTCAATAAATACATATTAATAAATCTCAACTTCATTAGAAGTAAAAGCAAATTGTAGTCACCACATAAACATGCAAATACGCATCACACACATTCGCCACGTGTTACAAACCACTGACACCTGTCCACACACTGCAAACACTCACTGAGGCTGCCGAGCTGACGGATGATGTTGGCCAAGCTGATATTGGTGACACATTCTAGCTCACTGCGGATGTTGGTGGGGATGGTCTGGCGACACACATGTCGCGGTTCTATATTCCTGGTAACCAGAGGCATGGTGGGGTGTGGTGGGTAGAGGGGCCCAACCCTGGAGGGGAAGAGAACAGGGGTCATTTGAGCCAAAGATATACAAACATTAAGAGACTATAAGACAACACTGAGGCAGAGATGTATTACCACCTATTACATAGATCAGTGATACAAATTAGTCTTGTGTTGAAAGAATTAATTGATTATTTATCAAGCAACAATGCTGAAAATTCACTGGGTCCAGCTTCTCAAACATGAGGATCTACTGCGTTTTTTTGTTTGATATTATTATTTTTTTTGTAAGAGGTCCCTTTGAGCTCTGGAAATTATGGTGGGTATTTTTCACTGGTTCATGACAAATAATGTACGAACAGTGAATCGAAAAACAATAAATAAATTACTCGATAACAAAAATAATTGTTACTTTCAACCCTGAACAAGTCATATGCTCATGTGACATCCAGCCACATATATAAATACACACTGAACCAGACAGGGATAAAGCAGAAGCAAAACTAAAGCCTCAGCACAGACCCCAAAATAATCCACCCGGTCTATGTGAAGTAAACTGGAGAATAAAAACTTGTTAAAAAAAATCTTTGGTAGAGTAATGATTTCTGCGACATTATGCGTACAGTAACTTAAACATTTCAAATTACATTGGAAAAATAGCAGTCAGTGTGTGCTAATGTCAACCCCCCACGCAAAGCAGTATCTTTGCCATATGGAATCTGTTCAGAAAATGACAGAGATGTGCAGTGACTGCAGACTCTCTCTCTTCCTGCTACCAAGACAGTGCAGGCAAGCAGAATTTAGCTCACTGTAAGTATACCCTGCAGTGCTTCCTATTCCCCATTTTGGTTGCCTAATTACAAGTTTTTCATGTTGAGAATGGTGAGGTCATCACACAAATGGATTCAAGTTGTCTGCCCCTTTTCCTTGGGGATGACAGCCACGTTTTTGTGAGTATTTTCAAAGGGAGCATACTGTAGCTCTGTCACGTTTATTAACCTCTTCTCCATTATAAGGTTGAACCACAGCTTTAAGCACAAAACAGCTTCACACTGTGTGGTTAGTGGTCTCTTCAGCAGCAAGCTACAGTCAGCCGCCC
Source organism: Thunnus thynnus (assembly GCF_963924715.1). Lineage (NCBI taxonomy): Eukaryota > Metazoa > Chordata > Actinopteri > Scombriformes > Scombridae > Thunnus > Thunnus thynnus. The sequence goes on along the minus strand of NC_089531.1, from coordinate 18,048,958 downwards.
TGGGCTGTCAAACTGACACACTGAAACTAGTAAGGTTTTACTAGTTAGAAGTTTAATATCTTGAATTAACTCTGCTAGCTACAACAAAACAAATGAACGTTACACTTTAGCGCCCTCAACATGAAGCTAGGTTGGCTAAAATATGCTAAAATGTAACTGGGGATCTCGGCCTTGTTACAGCAGGAAGTAACTTGTAAACGCCTCTTATCTCGAAGAAACAGTCAAACAAAAGTATATTTACACCCTTCAATTCATGGAAACATAACTGACTAATCATACTTTACTTACCGTCAAAATTAGCGACTGTAAGCTCCCTCTATACAGTCTGGTTGTTGTCCTTTCTCAAGATTTCTACAAGAAATGTTGAGCGGTACAGTACGCGGACGGGACAAACAGATCACGCAAGTCCCGGGATTCTGAACTTCTGATTGGTCAAGCCGCTGAGCTCCTCAAAGCTAATTGGCTGTCGCGCCTGTCGCTTATTTTTGGTGAGAACAGGATGTGGAAAATTCAACGTAAAAAGCGCAACTCCGCCCTGACTAGTGGCAAACATCTGGCCGCAATTTGCGTAACGGAGGGTGGAGGCAGGAGCACATTCCGACGTGCGCTCCAGCGAGTTGGAACTCGTCCGAGGAATGACTGGCATTGGCCTTTTATGAATAAGAAGATAACAAGAACTCACTATGGTGAAAAGCACTTAAGCAGATAAATAACTGTATGGGCCGAGTGTTAAGTGCACCCTTCACCTTAGCTTAGCCCGTGCAAACTGGAAGTACACAAGGTTTATGGGAGGAGAATCAAGACTTTATCCAGTAAAGATCAAATATTTTATCTAAGTGGCTTAAAACTTATATGATCATGTGGCAAATAATAGTACTGGGATAATGTTTTTGTTTGGCTGTTGCAATGTGATGGCAATTAAAGCGATTATAGCCTTGTCTTGCGGCACAGTGCCTGTTGTAGGTCTTAAACTTTATTTGTGTTGGAATTAAGTCACTGTTGCAGCCACTTCTTTAATTTTGCTTATTGAATCAAATAAATGCAAATATGTTTTGACAAACAACGCAAACACAGTCATTGAATGACACTTATAATTTATTGGAAACACACTTATACAGTTAGTAATATATATATATATATCAAGTTTAAGATGTATAAATATGTTTGCATTTATTACACCCCTTCCATGTGTTTAAAGAGGCCTGTAATACAGAACACACTTGTATATGAAGACATGAATTATAACTGTGCTTCCATATATATCCAAAGATGATTTGGTATGGTTTGCATGTGGTTGCAATGTATATCTGTAGGAAAAGCAACAAAAAATCACCTTATTTCCATGAAAACATTCAGCTTTCATCTTTTCTAACCTATCTTCTAAGGACATTAAAACCTCTTGTTACCAGGGATGATCAGGGTGTTAAAAGATAAATAAAATAAAACTATGGGCTCTTTGGATTCATTTTGAGTTTATTGTGATATTAATGCACATATATAATATGGTGTCATTGTTTTTCTTATTATTATACAGTGCATTGTAGAGTGCAAAAAATGCATCAGTATAATGGCAAAGAATCTAGAAATTTTACAGTAAACACTATATTTTTTCATTATCATTTAAGCATTTTCTTGTCTTCTGTGTAAACAGTTTTTATTGCACAAAAAAGCATTTTAAGGCCTACAGAGACGTTCTTATATACAGTAAATCATCAATTCAAAGACTACATTCAAGCATCTGGATCTTAGCTGTATCAATCAAATAAATGCAAAATAGGATGTACCTTTATGATATAATGATGATGATATATTGATATATTATGATAAACTGTGTTTTTTATGTTGATCTTATATTGCCAGTGAGAAAACTACATTCTTTATATGTTAAACATTCTTTCATTGTGCCAAGAGAAATCCATCCTTCAGCTCCACATTTTGCCAAATCAACCAGTATTCTGTTCAAGCACTACAGTATTTCCCTCTGAGGGTGGAGACACATAAAATGGCAAATCCTTTCATCTCCACTAGATGGAGATGTCATATTAAGGACCTGAGTGCCTGATTCACAGGAAAACAGGAAACAAACCTGAAGTCTAACTCCACAAACTATTTTAAGTTTGACCCTCTCCTTTTTGCTTCAGGCCATCCACAATGTCTGGTCATGTGTGTACACCATTGTCCATTCATGTGTGAGTATCAGTGTCTCATGTTGGCCCAGCTGAGTGTGTAGGAGCTGTGAGCGTTTGCTACTGTCTGTTTTAAGACACTGTGTCCCTCTCCTGCAGAGCTGTGGACCAGCTTGAGTCCGGAGGCTTGGAGACCCTGCAGGACACTGAACCAATAGCGGAGCACTTCCTCCTTGGTTCCGCCCACCTCAAACCCTGCCCATTGCAGGTGCACCGTGGCAACCAGATGATGGACACTCTGCAAAGTTCCCGACTCAATCCAGCTCTGGAAAACTCGCCACTCAGCACTGAGCAGATCAACATACAGGAAGTGAACCTAAAAGACAAAGAAAAACAGAGATTCATATAACAATAAATGGACAATAATAATAATAAATACCATAAATATCCAATACTCATCAAAGTTACATAATGAATTTATCAGTTACTTTTCAAATTAGCAAATCACAAAAAGCAGCAGCCCTTTTTACTTTCAAATTGAAAGATAATTAAGATCTTTTTCCTAAAAAATATATATTTGTTGGAACTGATAAAAAACAGAAAACAGTGAAAAAGCTCTGTACATTTTCTATACAAGTCAGTGACGCAGACTTATGTACATTTGCATGTTATTTCTCTCAATTATCATGTTGCCTCACTGTTTTCCTTTGTAAACATAGACCTAATCAGTATATGTAAATATTTGAAAATCAAAGGAAAATGAATTCTGAATATTTATAAATGTCTTAGAGCATTCCTTATTGTGTCAGCTAACATACAGCATATTCAAACTGTAGGTATGCAGTTCCCTCTTGTGGCTGCAGGATGTAACTGAGCCAGTGTGTGATTCACTCACTTAAATTGTTGCCATGGCAGCCAGGGATGGCGCAGAGCCCTGTTGCTATGGGAACATACAAGTAAGAGAGCTTTCTGGGTATGTTGGGGTGAAAAGACTCTGAGGTATGTTTGTTTGGCACGGTTTCTCTAAATGTCTGTGTATGTATGTGCATGCATGCGCGCGCGCGTGTGTGTGTGTGTCTTACTGTGTGATGTCCCAGAGCTGCCATGATATCTGCCAGTGTTTGAGAAACACTACCCAGGTTGCCTCTTGTCTTGTGCTTGCGCTTCCTTGGAGCCCGCCACTCCAGCCACATCTTGTGCTGGCTCGCCACACCTCCATTACCATGGTTACTAGCCAAACTGTTGCCAAGGTGACCACCAGATGCATTGGAGTTACTGGGATCAAAAGTGTGGACTTCACATTCCATCCCTGAAACAGTCTTTAGAAAGTCTGCATCTCCCCCATCCATACTAGAGAGACAAACACAGAAAGATAGACAGAGAGGCAGGGGAGCACAGAGGCGGTTTGAAGATTATTGCGTGCATGATTAAATATGCATTGCATTGTTTATTCCAACACTGCCAGCGATGTGAATGCGTAAGCATCGCCGGCGCATGCACATACTGTACAGACACATGGGCGCACCTGAAGGAGTATGCAACACATGGTGTATCTGCAGCTGGAAGGAGCCACTCCTCAGCGCACAGCAACCAGACGGGTGAAGCTGCAGGCGGCTGTGATGCCTGAGCCAGACCTGGAGATAAAACCCTGGAGCAGTTCAGCTAGGGATGGACAGGAAAAGAGAGCTCACATGAGAAGGATTGAACAGAAGTCTGCGGTACGGCTTACACGAAATTAGCATACAAATAAGAAGAGAGGAAGTTTAAGGAGTAGTTGTATAAATGTGCGAGAACATTTCAGTACCTTTAAGTAAAGCAAATTATTTTCTGGTTAAAAAAAAAAAAGACTCTTAAATGTGCGGTTCAGTAGATGATAATTATTTAACAAAAGTGTCATCTTAATTTATGGCAAGTACCAAGTAATTAATGAACAAAATCACCACAACATACTCTGTTAAATTGGTGAATATATTATTCTGCTTGCCAGTTTCCCAAAACTTGGTGTTACATAAGTCTTAACTTTTGAACGGGATTTTCCAGTCTGGAACTGAAAGTCCTTTCTGGCACCAGATTTGGCAGAAATCTGCTGCCAGGATATTGACAGCGCCTGACTGATCGTATTACTGCTATGTTAACCCCCACAAGTCTGCAGTCGTAGAAGCGAAGAAGAAGTAGTTGAGAAAGAGAAGTTTTTATTGATTACTCTTAACGCTTGGCAAGCTCTAACTCCTGGCTGCAGTATCTGTAGGTCCCTTATGAGTTTGGAGTAAGACCTTCAGGGAGGGCCCTACATATTAGACCAGTGGTTCCCAACTTGAGGCTCACGACCCTCAACCCCCCACAGGGTCACAAGATAAAGTGAAGGGGTCACAAGATGATTATCAAGACAGAAAAGAAGGAGGAAAACATTTCTGCAACACAACTCTCTCTGACTTTTACAATGTTAAATATTTTCTCATGTAACATTAGATAGTTTTATCATTTCAGGCCCGTATTCAACCTCTGATTAGAGATGTTAAACAAGCATTACTTTGTTTTAAAGGGTCACAAGCCAAAAAGTCTGGGAATCTTTGTATTAGACTATGCATGTGTACCTAATTCCTTTATAAGTAACTTTATATTTGATTTCATCTAAGAGTTTGTAATTGTTTATCCTGTCATTCTTTAGTGCTTAACTGTCTTATTGTTTTGCAGTCTGTAAAATATATTTAAAAAAATGTAAAAATGTATGAAAACATAAAAGTTTCAAGCAGTTAAATGTACAATATACAGTAAATAAATATTAGTTTTGTTCGAATTCTGTCAGGAAACAATGATATTAAGGTGCATTAAGACATTTCACACATTGACACTTTTTCACACACTGAGATTTGATGAGTAAATTTTCTTAATTTGTTGTTTTCAGTTTAGTAAATGACTCTGGATGTGTTTTCATTTGACAGCAGTACTGTGTTTTATGTGATGTTCTGTGTAGCCTACCTGTGGCCTTGTGAGATATGTGATGATACGATCGAGTTCTGCTGAGAAGGATGGCTCGTCTGCAGCCCACTGCTGCAACTCCAAAGGTCTCGGCCCGACCTAGGAACACACACATCAATATATCGATACAACAAGTACAAGGAATACCAACAGATTCACGGGAATTTGGAAGTGGGCTGAATAATGCATAGGAATGACAGTAATGTGTGTGTCTGCTGCACCCCCTGCCCTAGGTATGAGTGCTGAGGAGGCAGGTCACAGACTCTGACCTCAGTCCTACGGGTAACATATTTGCCTGAGGCACTGTAATACATAAACACACACACACACACACACACACACTCACACACAGCCCCCCACCCAACCCAGACTGATCCCTGTGGTCACCATGGCAACCTCGATGGGGATGGGTGTGGGGGGAGGAGGGGGGTGATGATTCACTAGAATGAGTCAGAGAGTTTAGCCTCGGGCAGAAAAGGAGACAGTGAGAGAAAAAGAGAATGAAAGAGAGAGAGAGAGAGAGAGAGAGAGAGAGAGAGAGAGAGAGAGAGAGAGAGAGAGAGAGAGAGAGAGAGAGAGTGGTGAGGAGCGAGGGGAAGGAGTTTGAAGCAGAGAGGACAGATGCACCCACACACACACACACACAAACACGAGATGAAGGTTGAAGCTCTCGGTAACCTGAAGGGCAAAGAGCGAAAGAGAGAACAGCTGTCACCTCTCTCTGATCTAGGGTCAGTGCTGTGCTCAACTCCTCTCCTGCCCTCACCTGTTCCATCATGTCTGTAATAATTCAAGGAGCTCAACAGACACAACATAATGAATATACTGGATGAAGCCAGCACACATTTTTAGTCCTAATCTTAACATATATAGGCCATTTTATCTGTCCTCTGCTATACTCACTTTAAAATCGGTAAATGATGCTGGATTGTGCATGTAAGGTAAATTAATTGTGGTATGACTACATTGTTTTTTCATCTATTGTAGTCTATATACCGTTGGTAAAAATGAAAATTGATTGTCACTTTCCCCAAAAAAGTCGCCAAGTTTGATGTAATTCAATAAATATCAGTTTTTTGGCAGCAAACATTCAGAAACATTTCAATAAACTTATTGTCTCGCGCTACTTACCTGGCGCAAGTGCATCTCGTTCTCGTCCTCATATGCTCGTGCCCCCTCCATCCTTTTCCCATCTTCCACCACCACCTCCTCCTCCTCCTCCTCCTGTTCCCCCTCCTCCGCCGGATCCGGTCGCCGGGACAGAGCTCCCCTTTGGCGTGAGCTCCTCTCCGGTTCGATGCTGATAACGGAAAACGCAACCTCGCCCTCCCGCTCCTCCACCCCCACCCCCGCGGCTCGAGGTAACCGCGGCCCGACGACGAGGAGCTGGAGCGCGAGGAGAAACGGAGGGATTAAAAGGAGCAGTGCTGCCGAGCGGAGGGGGAGACCACCACGGCCGCACCAAAGCATACAGGTCCGCATACCTCCTCCGTGACGGCACCGGGGAACATCTCCGGCGCGGTGCCCTGTGATTCAACTTTTTTTCTGGAGGGCAGAGAGGAAAGTCCCAGCTGAGAACTCCCCTCCTCCTCTTTCCTCCCCGGCCTCCTTCTTACCCCCAGGGGAAGGTTTTGATGACGAAGCGCATTCCTCGGTCAGCAGTGGCCTTATTGACACAGACTGACGTTTTATTTCACGCTAGCCCATTAATAACTAACTCATGAACCGAAGTGTTGACATTCCTGTTTAAAACGTCCCACTGCCCCCCTTTTCCTCACCATCACATATTGAGTTTATAGGCCAAAAACTTTTAACTACCATGATAATATTAAAAAACAAGACAGTTAAGCTAATGATTTTAAAGTTGCTAACTCACTAACGGTTGCTTAAGCTGTTGCTAAGCGACGCACAAGCAGCTCATCCGCATGAACAGTGACTGTTGAATTAGTGATAAATGTAATGCAGTGACTTTATTTATAAAGCAAAAATTTAGTTCAGTCACTGCTTGTGGCCTATAATTAGCTACTTGTGCTCACTCACTGTACTTTATGTACAAGTTGAGATATGCTACTTGAATGCTTACAGACATATTTTATGCTACACTTCTACCCCTACAACTTTTTAGAGGGAAATTTACTCCACTGCATTTATTTAACAGCTACTAGTTAGGGGATTAAAATTATACATACAAAACCTATAAAATATGATGCATGGTTATAAACAATACTGTGCAGCAATAGTAAATAAAGTTAGTTTTGAAATGTCTCTCTCTAGCCTTGAAATGCTGTTTACATGTAAATGGGTCAATAAAATCAAGCACTATAATATATGTAACACTGACAGGGGTCATTCTGGATAGGGAATACTTTTAGATTTACATTTTGCTAATAGCACTTGTGTACTTTTAAGTAAAAAATGTGAATGCAAGAATTTTACTTGTAATAGGTTATTTTTACATTGTAGTATTTCTATTTCTGCATAAGTGAAAGATCTGAATACTTTTTTTTTACCAGCAATTGTTGAATAATAATGTTAAGATAACAACACACTTAATGTATAAGTGTTGTTAAACATGCTGAGACTGTGGGTTTCAGTTGGCTATACTTTTACATAGAAAGTAATAAGTTGAGAGCAGTTATTTTTAAAAAAAATAGTACAAAAGAGAAGTCTTAAAGAGAGCTCTTGCTGTGTACCCCCTCCTCTCTATCTTGTCATGTAGTGTTGTTGACAGTGCATGTCCCTTTCCACCATACAGTGGAATGTCACAGCAAACACATTTCCTCCGGCCATGTCTAAGTCTATTTAGTCAGCCTGTTGACAAACTGTACACAATATGCAGCCAGTAAACTCCCCCCATCTGCTTTCTTTCTCTCTCTCTCACTCTCGCTTTCTGTCTGGCTCGCACTCATATACACATGAGCTGCAGATGTACAATATTTGCTGTATTATATCAAGTTTCCCTGTGAGGACAAGAAATGAGCATGGGTCCCTTTCTGTCAGCTCCTTGGTACCGCCAGCCTTTACGCTCTGCTTTAATACATTTCCTTATTTGGAAGAAGAATTTTGAAACAGTACATTTTTGTACATTTTGTTTCAGTGGCTTTAATACCTCGCTGACACTCTTTTCTGATTTCCCCAGTCTGGTTTCTCTCTTTCCTTTCCAACACATCCTCCCCTGCTCTCCCAACCATCCATTCCCCTCTCCTCCCTCCCTTTCACTCCCTGTCGAATTGTGTCCTTGACTGAACTCGTTCTCGCTCACAGTCCCAGACAGCCTGGGCAAAGCCCAATACTTAGTGTGTGTGTGTCATACTCACACACACATGCTCACACATGCTCACACCTCCCATAATCCCTTAAAGAAGCATTATACTATAGACAAGATTACCAATGGCAAGAACAGAATGTGTATTTAAATATTTTGCACCTCAGATACATACATGATATGTAACGGACAGATATACAATTTTTTTCATCACAAAAACCACCAAACAACACAAGACCACAGAAAAAAGAAGGGAGAGAGTGAAAGAGAGAATGAAGCCCCGCCAAGACTTTGGTGTCTGGGGAGCCCCACTCCTTTTGACCCCACAGGCATACACACACACATCCACACACACATACACACACACACTCACACACACATATATGCACACATACACACAAATACATGCATTACTGCACTCACGCAATCACATCCTCATCTTTCTCACATTTGCCGACAGAAAACAAGAGTCTCTTTGGGGCCATTGTGTGATTTCAATGTCTCTTTCCCTTGTAGTTAAAACAGCAAAACACAGGATGTAGAGTCTCCATGCTGCAGTTCTCTCTCCCCCCCCCCCGAGCAGAGAAACTATGGCAGAACGCTGAGGAGGTTGATGACGGACCTTCAGAGTGAAGAGGCGGCCCCTGGTTCAGAGCTGGAGTTGTATGTACAGATGCTGGTATTTCAAGAGCAGAAACTGGTTTAGTCCACTTTTCTCTCATGGGACACAACACAGGGAGCGCACAGAGTAGGACAGTTGCTGGGCTCATGGTATTTAAAAGGATGATTTGGGCTCAGATGCGGTTCAGGTTAGGGCATACGACAGAAATGCTGAGTTAGTGAGTCGAGTGCAGAACACGGTTGCTGGTTTAGCAGAGGAGGGGAAGTTGAGAGCAGACAGAGGAAAGAAAGAGAGAAAAAGAGCAGTGTGATCCTGTTTTGTCCATACTGCAGATGTACAGCACAGGACCAGTAAGATTTGGTGAGATACAGACAGAGATTTTGATGAGATTCTTGGAAACTGAGTCCTTGATGTATCACAGCAGGAAAGAAAAGGGGTGAGGCAATAGGTTTGTCTCTGTCCATCAGCGTCTGGGATTCATCCGTCAGCTCCTCTTGGCCATTCCCTCCTTCCAGCATACATATGTATGATATTATGTGTTCAGGTAGTCAATGATTCTGCACATGCGTGTGTATGTGTGTGTGCGTGTGTGTGTATGTGTGTGTGTTTTGGTGTGCATTTACGTGTGTGCGCATGCTTGGGTGTTTTAAGTTGCGGTTGATCTTGATTGTCAATGCTGGAGAATTAAAGCTTTACTGTCCAAAGCTGGCAGCAAAATTCTCACCCTTCATTTCACAGTCTCACAAAGAAGTTTCCATAACAAAAAAGAAAAAAAAATGTTTGCAAATCTGTAAAAGCTTGGTTTGAATGCACCTGAAAGAAAAAAAGAGGGAGAGAGAAAGAGATGAAGAGAGATAGAGTAAAATGAGAATATTACATTTTTAACTGTGGTAAAATGAAAAGTAAACCTTTGCATTGCAGAGGGTCACTGTTGAAAGTGTCCATTTTTTAATTCACCTATTTGCACTTAAACTCCGAGTATACATGGACTTTTACAGCTTTAACATGTTTTGAGACACAACCTACCATAAAACCCATTGAAATCTACCTATTACTTCCATTGAGTATCTGCAAACACAAACCTAGGGAATCTAGCAAAAGCAATTAATGAATTGTCATTTAAGTGGACGTTTCAATATACCAATCAGATAAGCCTTTATAATTATATAGCAATTTAGGCTATAAATCCCTTTTTGTTACTAATACTGCTTTATTATCCAATTCAATATCAAATAATGAACAGCTTTACAATTTCATGTGTTTATTGATGGAATAGTTTACTAGTTTGTTAAAGCTTGGGTAGGCAATTTATTTTAGAAGTATTTTTTGTTATATTTGTTGAAATTCTCTTTACGTCCCGACAGCAATCAAATAAATCTGTTATCTGTGGCTGTCACAGGCCTGTAATAAGTTTGTCCAGTCATTTCATTCAGCCCACATGAAACGCGCACTCTGCCCGTGTGCTCATTTCGCATGGTCAGAGTCTTCAAAACAGAAAGTTTGGAGGCCAGGCGAGCAGTGAGATACAGACGGATACGAAGTGACAGGACTGCATGAATTGCAGAAGGAGAGAAAAAAAAAAAAGAGATGGGAATATCAACAGAAAGCAGAATGAAAAGCAATGTGCAATCATCGGACTATTGCCTGTAGTTCAGGAGAAACTGAACAGTGCATAATCTTATCAACAACGCTGGAGCGAGAGACTTTCAGTAGGAGTGAACTCGGCTCCCAGAAGTGAAACGTGATATCACTCGAATTCAAGAAGGGAGATGGGACACTCATTACTTTTGTGGCGGACTTCAAACAGGTGGGAGGCGGTCCTGTTTACCGTTTACTGTTTACTAAAGGTTGTTGTGCCTTGAGAGGAAGTTGTGTGTGTGAGTGAGTGCAGTAACTGTTGTGTTGCGTGCATGTAGTGTACAAAGCGTGTGCATATGCCTGTGCTCATCTGGTGGGAAGGGGTTTAGGAGCGGTGGAGGGGGGAGCTGCATGAGAAGGGCTGTATATTTAAATTCTGGCTTTTTTCTATTTTGTTTTTGTCTTTTCCAGAAAACTGCCTACCCCCAGCTTTAAGTCTTTTTGTCCTTCTTTTTATTGTCCAATTAAATATCAATGAATGCTTCTTAAGCTAGGTCTTCTAAATCATTATGTATGGTCATCCTCAGCATTTAAACACTGTCACAGGTCTATTGGAGTTGCAGTGGTGGTCCTTGGTTCAATAAACTCACCTGCTGTTACAGGCTGGTGACGCTGAAGCTGTCATCATTGGTCGGGTCCAGGAGCTGGCACAGCACTCCGCTGCCCTGAGCCGCCTGGGAGGGGTAGCGGTGTCCCATGCCTTGGTAGGATTGGTGGGACAGGGAGTAGCTGGTAGTGTCCTCCTGATGGGGCGAAGAGTCAAGGGGAGGTTTGGGGTACGGGGACAGAGGCAAGGGGCCCTGGCGCTGGCCTGTGCTTATGGCGTGGGGAGTCAGATCCCGCTTGTGGGGGGTCATGGTGGAGGGAGGGCTACGCTCCTCATAGAGCAAAGGTGTTGAGTGGGCGTGGAGGCTGGGACTGGGGTTGGAGTGTGTATGGGAGGGGAGGTGAGTGTTGGGGTTTGTGTGTGCATTGTGGTGGGGCTGATTGTTGGTGTGGAGGTTTGAGTGGGAGAGGGGGTTGCTCTGGAGGTGCGAGTTGGGATGGGATTTGGTGTGTGAGCTCAGGTTTGCATGGGGTTGTGTGTTGTGATGGTGTGTGTCATGGGGAGTCGGGTTCATATGTGTGTGTGTGTTTGCATTTGGGCTAACCAGCGGATTTCCATGTGTATTTCCATGAGGACTTGTGTGTGGGTTGCTGTGTGTGTGCACGGCTGTGTTTGAGTGTGTGCTGTGTGAGTGTGGGCTTGGGCTGCCACTGTGGGATGTCTGTCCATACCAGTAGGGGGAACTGCAGTAACTGGGGGAGTCATACTGCGAGAACTGTGATTCTTTTGGAGGGGGGCGATGTGAGGGACTCAGTGCAGTGCCACAGAGGGGTGTTACCCGTGGTGAAGGAGAGCAGGAGGGGGAGAAGGTCCTAGAGGGCACAGGGTGGTAAGACTGGGGTGGAGGAGGGGTGGGCTTAGGAGGGTAAGGAGGAGATGAGACACTGGGTGAGAGTGAAGAGGAGGACTCTCCAGGATATAAGGCTGGATATCGTTCCTCTGAGGAAGGTGTGGAGGGGTGGGCAGAATAAGGGGAGGGATACTCACAGGGGTCCTGGAGGTAGCTGGAAGGTGGTGCAGGATTGGGAGTGGCTAGTGGAGAGAGGCTACTACTGTCTCCGCTGTAATAGTCCAGTCCCTCCTGGAACAGCCCAGACCCCTCTGGACCTCCAGCAGTCCCTGCTGCTCCCACTCCCGATGTAGAGGCAGCCTTGCCCCTGCCTTTGGCCCCTGATGGCCGCTCTCTCTGACATGGAGACAAACCCCCTCTGCCTCCTCTAGACCCTCTGCCTCGTCCTCCAACCCCTCGCTTAGGTCCTGGAGTGGGCGTTGGGGAGGGACTGGATGGGGAATCAGAATGTAAAGCAGAACCCCCTTCTTTTTCTGATTGTGTTTCAGTCCGTTTCCTGCGACCGCGGCCAGGCTTGCTGGTTCCCCCACCCTGGAAGAGGACATTCTGGCTCCAGTTATAGGAGGGCGCTGAAGCACTCTCATGCCAGTCCATCATCAACTTCTCCAGGCTGGATAGACTTGATTGACCTCCCTCTCCACCAACAGAAACAGGCTCATTCTGTTTGTAAATGCCACCTGTGGACGTAGGTCCACAACCAATGGCTGCAGAGCCGAGATGTGAAGAGTCAGAAGAGGATTCTGAAAGACTTTCAGTAAATGGATTCCGCTTGGCCTTCTGGGGGGTGTAGTTTGAGATATCCAAGATGTCTTTAGACTCATTAGAGCCATATTCACTGTAGCCATGATACTGAGGCCCAAAGCCATCTGCTGACCAGCCACCATAGCCTTGTCTGAAAAAAACATAAATATAGCAAAACAAATCATTAAACACACAAACAGCACTTGAGCAATTTCCCTGCACTTGATAAATCTTTCAATTTCCGCTGCTCTTTGTTGCAGTTCCACCAATCAGAAATAAGAATCTCAAGAGAAAACTCTGACAACATAAATAACCACGGTGTACATTTTAGCCCTGAGTTAACTAATGTCAGAACTGAAAATGATGTTCTGGAGTGAGACATTTATTTAAAAAAAATTCACATCTCTTTGATCCTGTCTTCGTCAGACCTTTGTTAGTTTGTCCTTCACTTTTTAGAGAAGCAAAACATTTAATTGCCCATTAATTTAAAATCATTTCATACAAAGTCAGATTTTTGTGTGAAAAGGCCATTGAGAAATCTCTTAAATTCATTGTATTTGTTTTTGAGTATTTTTTTAATTTCTGCCACAAGTGATTTACCTGTAGCTCCACTGATTGCAGTTGAACTGTTTAAAACCTTCTGGGGAAGATGAGGAGCTGAAGGGGCTACCTTTGGCAACAGACATGTACCCTCCTCCTGGTGATGTGGGTCCTGTCGACTCCCCCCGCACCATGGAGGAATGACCTGCTGCAGGATATCCACTATAGCCCCTCTTGGCTGCCTGATAGCTAGAATAACCCATCTGACCAACAGGGGTTACCTTGCCGCTGTTGTGTCCAGCCCCATATGCAAAGCTGCAGTCTGAGGATCTCTGTGGCACTGCACCAACTCCTGCAGGAGAAGAAGAGGAGTAGCCAGAGGAGTAGTGGCCATAAGAGGCGGGATGGGGGGAGCTAGGAGAGTGTGAGAGAGATGGAGGAGTGGATTTGGGATAGGTAGAAGTGGTGGGGGATGTTTGGGCCAGGCTGCCATAGCTGTATGGAGGCCTGGCAGAGGAGCAATGTGTCTGGGTTGAACCCTCCGCCCCAGAACTTGCACTTTTGGTAGCCCACTTAGGGAATGCAGGGGACCAGCTTTGGCCAGTAGCTGGGCTGGATGGCTCATAACCAGGAGTGGATGAAGCTTTGCGGGGGTTTGATTGCGAGGAGGAGATGTCCAACAGGTCTGACGAATCATCTGAGTCAAGCAGTGATCGGAAATATCCAGCAAAAAGGCCTTGTGAGTCCTCCCCAGCTGGCCCACCCCCTCTGCTTCCTCCTGGACTGCTATAGGCACCTCCCCTCCCAATTTCACAGGAGGAAAAGCCCCCCCTTGGGGATCCACAGAGCTGATACCCACCCAAACCTTTCTCCTTGTCCATACCCCCCTCTTCCCCCCAGCCACCTGCCCCATTAGGCCAGTCCTGCCCCATGGAGACCCCCTCCCCTTTAAATGCACCATTTTTTCTCACACGTCTCTTTTTGACTATTTTCTCTCCCCCAGGCTCAGTTCCTACAATACCCCCTCCTCTACCGACCCCACCTCCACCGACACCCTTCCCCCTTTTCCTAGGTAATCCATGCTCAGACATGGGGCTCAGTTTTCGCTTCTTGCCAATGGATTCAAAGAAGTCACTGAAGGTGCTTTTATTGCGCTCACTGCCCCCAATTCCCCCTGCTGCTCCCCCACCTCTTCCAATGCCCCCTCCTCTGCCACCTCGCGGGCGTCTAAACCCAGTGAGTCGGTGCAGCAGGGTGGATATTCCAGGGTTTTCCAAGGGGGTATGAAAGCTCTCTGGCTCACTTGGTGTCCAGCAGCGAGGGGGAGAGCAGCGGCCACTGGCAGGGGGCTGGCGGTTTAAAAAGGCCAGTTTGGACAGAACATCCCCATACTCCATTTTCACATCATTAGTATCATTGACATACGATGGATAGGGGCAAGGGAGCTTAGTCCGACGTCGCCTCCGGGGCTTCTTTGGCTGGTCTCCATTACCACCAGAATTCCCAGCATTCCCAGCATTCGGGGGCTCTCCCGGTATTCCTGGCAGAGCCTGTTTAGGTGGTCGTCCCCGCCTGCGTTTGAGAATAACAGGAAGTTCTCCAGGAGGGAACATCACCATGACACTCTTCCCATTGTTCTTCATGCGAAGAAGTGCAGTCGGCTCTCGAACTGCCTCTCCCTCCAGACTGCCATCATTGCTTTTCTCTGTCCCAGTAACTGTCTCCAAATTGGAAATCTTGTAGCTCTTCTGTCGGCGGCTAAGGCTAACAGGAATGCGAGCCACCTTCACAACAATCTTCCTCACCTGTACAGCAGAGACCAAAATAAAACATGCAATTACAAATTGTCTATCTATTTGATGTATATTGTATGAAATTGTATGTTACATCAGTAACGAGTAGTAGTAAGGACAGTGATATGTAACTATCAATGAACTTACTCCAACAAAACGTCCACGCCTCCGGTTATTGGTCGATACCTCCACCTCTGCAACAGGTTCATCCTTCTGCACAGTTAGCCGAGGTGCAGTGATGGTGGATGTGTTTGTAAATGGGAGATGAGGGGTAGCACGATGAGGGATGGACTGGGCTGCCTGACGTTGTTTCATGACACTTTTAGGACCTGCTTTATGGACCGATTTCGGTGCGGGCCTTGACCTGGACTTAGGTCCAGGTTTATGGCCAAGTCTGGGTCCAGGTTTAGGTATAGCTTTAGGGACCTGTTTGGGTACTGTGAGAGCAAGAGCAATGTCTGTAGGACAGGGAGCAGTAGGGAGAACAGCTTCAACAGACAAATGCTCTTCTTTCTTGACAGCTACCACCTCCTCCTCCTTAACCCTCCAGATCTTTTCCTCTAATGCTTCATCCTCCTCCTCTCCTCCCCTCTCCCTCTCTGCTCTCTTCTCCCCATCCTCTGTGCTTCGGCGGAGGCGGGAGGATTTGCGCAGGTGACAGGGGAAGCGGGGACGTCCAGAGCTGCGGAGTGCATACTTCTTCTCTGCCTCTACAGGAAGAGGAGAAGAGCCTGTGTTTGGGTTCGGACCAATAGGGACTGGACAAAGATTTGAGGGTATGTCTGTTTCTGCAGTGAGGACTGAGGCTGTCAGCTGATTGGTGGATGCAGGATGATTGCCAAGTGCCAAAGACAGGGGTTGAGGTGATGTGTGTATGGCCTCTGGTGAGAGAGTTCTGGAGTGTTCTGGCCCTACAGAAACCGTATGTGCGTTGATATCCATGTTCCCACAATTATCCACATGTGCCTGTTCATGCACATCTGGGTCTATGTGCGTTTGCATGTTTCTGAGTGTCTCTGCAAATAAATGTGTGTCAGCGGTAGTGTGAGTCTCCGTCTGCCTCCGCCGGCAGGGGCCGTGCCCCAGCCTTCTCTGTAGATGAAGGCCGTTGGCCAGAGCGGAGGCAGAGGAGGGGGGAAAATGGTCGGGGGTCACCGGTGCCAGTCCATCATTAGAGGGAGCCTGGGACCCATCCTGGAGCCTGAGCTCCCTGGTCCAGAGCTCAGGCCCATCCAGCCCCTCCAGCCCCCCCACACACCCTTTTTCCTCGGCCTGAGTCCCACCACAGCCCACTGGAGCCCCAGTTTGGCCTGAATGTAGGTGATCTGACAAGCCACTCATTCAGTGGACAGTCTTGTTATTACTGGAGTAGGAAAACAAGGGATGTTTTCTGCTGTATGTAAATTAGTCTTTCGTCTTTGTGGCTGTCTTCCTCTAACAGTTGTCAAGAAGATTCAAGAACCTATGGACAGAAAAAAACAATATCATGAACCAGACAGGAAATCCACAATTAAATTAAAATTTCATTGTTGCATTTAAGACATTTAATCTAAATTCCATGCTGCTAAATATATTGGTCATTGTAAGAAATCAAATATACTGTACATAGGAAAATCGAATATTTACAGCACAGATGGAATTATGATTGTGTGATATGATCGTCACAATTTTTGGCAATGGGCCATAAACCTAATCTGTAATGCACTCTATTGTATTAACTGTGCCACCCACACAGCAGCATTACAACATTAGATTACATTTACCATTCATATCCTGCTCAACTGGTTGCTTTTACCAAATGGTTTGGTCTGATTCTGATTTTGATTCTGAGTTGAGCCTCACTCTGTCTGCCTGACTGGCTCTGTTCTGCAGGGGATCATTGGGTCATCAATACTGCAGTGGAGAGCTCACATACTTCTCTCTCTCCCCTCTGCTCCTGTCTTTTGCCCATGGTTGCTAGAGTGAAAGAAAGAGAGAGACAGAAAGACAGAGACAGACAGAGGAAGGGACAGAGACTTGAAGAAGGTGGGAGGAACGGTGAGGGTGGGGGGAAACAAAAAGAGAATAGGAGATTAGTACACGATGTCACAGCAAGCATCAGACCAGACTAGAATCAGTATTTTGGTGAGGGCTGCACCATCTCACATCAGACGCAATTATTTTGGAAGATGGCTTGCAATATGAATGTTTCTATTCTAATTGTAGTCAGTGTTTCATTTCGATGTGTAACAGCAGATTGTAGGTACACATGTTAGCCAGTGCCACTTTACTCTCTTCTACTGGATATAAAGTGCGCACAATAACACAAACTGATGATCATCAGTATGTAATGACCAGACTCACAGAATAAAGTACTGTATGGGATACAGTGAGCTGTGATCTGTCAGTTTCACAATTTGGGCAAATGAGCATTTTGTAAAATTCAAATAAATATTAAAAAAAGTAACTGTGGTGTAGCGGTGAGACGTACACACACTCATACACACTTATACACACACACTGCATGCCACAATTTGCCAAAACAATTCAAATGCATTACAAAGCACCACACTTTGAGGGTGCATAAGAATGAGAATGTGTGAATAATCGCAGCCACCAGGGGGAAGCAGAGAGGTGATGAATAGAGAGGTGTTAAGAGGATGGAGGGATGAAGGTGACAGAAAGACAGGAACGATGGAAGGATTATAGAAACAGAGCAGAGGAGAAATGGAAGTAAAGACACCAAGAACAGACAGAAGTCTTATGAAATCTGGACCACACGTGCATCAGACTCACACGTGACTGCATGCTTGCACACATTCACACACAAATACAAGCCACACTTGCACGCAGATACGCGCACGGCTGGCTCCAACGCTGTACCACACTCTCCACATACAACACAATCCTGTCCACCGTCAGATCTCTCTGCCTCCCTCTCCAACATATGGCTCTGATTAGGAGGGAGGGAGAAGGAGTGAGAGTTAGAGAGAGAAAGAGGGGGGACAGAAAAGGGAGGGGGTGAAAGACTAGTATGAGTGAGTCAGTGGGTGAGAAACTATGAGAGAGGGCGAGAGACAGAAATACAGGGAGATGAAAGATGTGATTGAGACAGGAAAATGATGGTAAGTGGAGGGATAGACAGAGGCAGACAGATTTAAGACAGGCACATAGAGGGAGAAAAAGTTGAAGGAGGCGAGAGGAGGAAAAGCGAGAGTTTTTCTGTAGCAGAGTTTAGGGCTGCACACATGGAGCAGAACAACCTCAATGTTCTGCTGCTCTGAGGAATGACACAACTGGGACAGACATACATGGAGATGAACACACACACGCACACACACACACTACACATAGTTTCTTTAACTCCCTTACCCACTCCCTCCTATGTCCAGTGCTGTCTCCCACCCTCCCTCTCCTCTCTCTCCCATTCTCATTCGCACTTTCTCTCTCATCTAATTAACAGCATTCATTAATTAAGCCTCCATCTGACCGGTGTGTGAAAGAAGAAGAACACATGCTTTAATTAAACATTGCTGCACATGTGCTTACACATACATGCACACACACACACACACACTGTCGCTCATAGACTCACACAGAGCAACACATACCGACACACAAAGACACATGCAAATATGCCCCCACAGCTACATCCTCCCACACACTCACACATCGATTTGCACATAAAGACATACATATCACACACACACACACACACACACACACACACTCACACGTATAGTCTTGCACAATCACACACAAAACAAAGACACACATGCAAATATCCCTCTACTGTGCTCTGTGGGGGGCATTCTGACAAGGCTTAGATGCCAGCCAATCAAACGCTCCTACTATGATTCATTGTTTAAGCAAACACTCCTGGAATCCATCAGTCACCGTTCCAATATATTCACCGTCATACGTAGCGAATGTGTTTTGGTGCATTTTACTGTGAATGGCTCTGGCGCTTTGGAACACACAGTGGTGTAGTATTGTCTCTGTGAAAACAGCCAATAGTGTGCACTTCTCCCACATGATGATCTGTTGAATCTGTTTCACAAAGAGCAGCTCTCATATGAATGGTGTTGTCTGAAATTTCTGATCTTGCACATAAAAGTTTTCAGTGCTATTGTGTGTTTAGAGGAAAGGCAACAACAACACAACATGCCACAGAGTGTATGTGTGCACATGCCAGTGTGAAAGCAGAGACAAGAACCTGTCATTTTCCAGTTTAGGCAGTTGCCCTGTTGTGCATAGTCTGAGAGGAACAATCATTCTGTACATGGTAGCTGTACAGCATATCTGCTCTCTTCTCATCTATCTCACTGCCACAAAGGCTTGCAGACTCACTTGGCCTGCCAGCAGCAACCCTCAATGAGGAGCTAGACCCTATGTGTGTGTGTGAGTGTGGATGCGTTTGTGCACGCACACGTGTGTGTGTGTGTGTGTGTCTGCGAGTGTGCGCGTGTAGGAGTGTGTTTTCCTGGGTGTGTTTGTAAAAGCACTCACTGAGCTCTAACGGGTGTGCAGTTGTTGCTAAGAGACAGGCAGCAGCACCGAAACAGCATGGGGGGGTGGGTGGGGGTGTGTGGGGGGGTTGTAAGGGAGGGGGACATGGAGGGGAGAGGGAGAGAGAGAAAGAGAGAGAGAGAGAGAGAGAGAGAGGTAGTGAGAGAGAGGTGGTGAGGGGAGGAGGGGGGAGCTCCACAGAGAGGTTTAGACAGATAAGAAGAAAGGGGGGATAAAACAGAGAGAGGGTGAGAGAGAGAAAGTGTATGTGAGGCCAGGAGAGAAAGAGAGGTGGGGAGGGGGAAGTGGGTCAGGGGGTCCACAGAGACTGAGTGACACCGTGCAGAAACTCAGCTACCATCAGCCTCTCGTTCCTCCACACCACCTCAACCCTGGTGCAACCTTAACCTCAAACCTCCAGACGACATTGCACAACTTCTTCTACAAAAAAAAAAAAAATCCTGTGCCAAAAGAAATATGATAAAAAATAAATCAAAAGACTGTGAAGAAAAGTGTTCGACAACTTGATGGCTAACTGTTTTCAAGTCATCCATGAGATGTTTTCAGTGGCAAGTGTGTGAACTGTAAACACTGTGTGTAATAAATCAGCCACTTAATTGAATCAAATAACCATGAATTATAGTCATCTGTGTGTGGTGCAATGTAAGTAAAATAACAAGTTGTATAACCTTTAATTTTCTAAAAATTAGTTTTTTTATGTAGTAGAGTATTTTTATGCCTTTATGTGACGGCTGACAGCAGAGACATGACAAGAAACTATGAGAGAAAGAGATGAGTAACGACATGCAACAAAGGTCATGGCCAGATGTGAACCAGAGATGTTGCGGGTCCTGGTTACCTCAACCCCTAAGCCACCAGAGTGCCCTTGTAATCCTTAACTTTAAATGAAAATGTATTGCTGATGCATGTTGATATAATTTCACATCAGCTTGAGGGTAAAAGAAACAAACTGGAACAGCATCGCAGAACATGAGAACAACCTTCATTTCACATGAGCACAACCTAAACAGAACCTAGACATCTTAAAATGATGATGAAATTATCTTAAAATGAGTCTGACATGTTAAATTTATCCTCCTACTGTGGGAAAAAGTTTTCACTATTTACTCAATACTCAGCCAAACGGCAAAGTTTTAATTCAAGTCACTGAAAAAACAAGTTTTAAGGTCCTGCCTTGACCGCAGTGCATTTTAGCCCGACAGGCAGTAACACTGAACAGCTAAAATTCAAGCACATCCAAACCTTCCAATCAACAGGCCTGGGTGGTTTGAGAGCTTGGGGTGTGTGTAAGTGTGCCAAGGGGGCAAGGAGTGTTATACACACATATCACACTACTAGGGCCTATATGCCCTACACAGAAATTACCACCAAAGACCCTTCAGAACAGAGCCAAACTTTGGGCTTTGGTGGGCTGCTGCTTCATGCACACACACGTCAGTCAAACTGAGACAGTCCAACAAACACATCCCACCTCCACCCACACTCTCCTTCAATCTGACCTCTCCTCTCTTTCTCACCCACTCACATCCCACCCATCCTACTGCCAACCCCACCCCCCCCCACCCCCTCCAAAAAAAAAAAAAAACCCCACCACCACCTCCCCAGCTGCAGGAAATTCCTAATGATCCTCATCATCAGTGTGCGCACTGTATCTACTGCCAAGAGCAAGCATGTGCACGCACGCACACAACAAACACGCACACAAAGCATATAAATGAACAGAGACCAACACATAAACCATATGTGCGGACAAACAAAAAGGCAGACAGACGTTCAGACAGAGACAGAAATCTAACGTAAACAGACTTCAAACCAGATACAGTTGCGGCTCAGCCAAGGATGCACACAGGGGACCGGAGAAGTAGCTAGAAACACTAGACAACACAAAACCAGGACCCCCACCCCCCCCCCCCCACCCCCATCTGACTGTCTCACTATCTGACTGTCTCTCTCCTGTTGTTTCTGCAGAAACATACAGCACATGCTATAGTTATTTTAAGACAAGAAGGACTGTATTACCCCTTCCTCTTCCTCCTTTACCCCCCCCCTCCTCACTTCTCTTACTCACTGTTCCCTCTCTCATCTTTCTAGCACCCCCCCCCCCCCCCCCCCCCCCCCCCCCCCAGCCTCCCACCTCCCCTCCTCCCGCTCCCAGTCTCTCTCCCACAACACACGCACCCACTCCCCAACACCCCTCCCTCATCTTCAACTCAGCCCAACACTCTCTCTCTCTCTCTCTCCTGCAGGCAGTTTCATGGCGCTGCTGATGGCCGCCCCTCAGTCAGGTCATGTGACCAACCGCTTGGGAACAGCTAAGAGTGTGCACATGTGCACACACAAAAACACAAACAAGAGCACACAGGGATACGTCTGGAAACACATGCAAATACAGGAATATGAAACCAGCCACTTAGGTGCAAACGCAGAAACGCTCCTACTCACAGTTCATGCAGGTGCACGCACACACTGAGCTGACATGTACACACAAACAGAAGAGAGTGAGAGAAACACACAAGCAGACACACACACGCAGAGACACGCAAATGCGAGCAAAGATGCACGCTCACACTGACACTCCACGTAGTCACTCTGGCGAGAACTCACAGAGACACTTAAAAACCACACATACCAACACACATAAAAACAGTCACACACATCTACCTCACACACAGAGGACACACAAACCAGATGCTTGGACCCTGACACACAGTCAGACCTTGAGGCCAGTGTTTTGGAGAGGGGCCTCTGTGCTGCGGCCCTGACTTCCTGACTCCTCCTCCTCCCTCCATACTCCTGTTCCACAGTTGCTGTGGGAGACGCTGCTGCAGCGCCCGTTGCCAAGGAGAAGGCTGCTGGCTGTTTGAACAACAATGGCCGCCTTGTGAACATTCCAACTGTAGGTACTGACAGCTCATCAGCCACAGCCTCAACATACACACTGCTCAAAAAGCACGCACAGTCACACACATGCTGCTCACACTTGCACACCAACGCTACACCACTGTACCTCTCTGGTTCTTGGCCTCAAGCCTGAGCAAGGTAACACACTCAGACACAAACACAATCAGGCATGCACACACACACATCTGTGCACGCTCTAAGAAATTATGACTTCTGCTGAGAGGATAAGAAGCCCTTCCGTCCCTCTCTGTCTACCTGCATCTCTCCACCATCTCTCTCACTCACACACACACACACACACATACATACACTCAGTGCGCAGTGCATTCATCCATCTTCCCCCTTCTCCCCGACTACTCTCTGTCTTTTTCTCTTATCTCTTTCTCTCTCCTCCCCCTCCACAGCCTCCTGCTTTCACTCTCTCTTCACTCGCTCATCCCTGCCTCTCTCTCCCTCTCTGTCTCAGGAAGTGTGTGTTCTCACTCTCACGCGCACACACACACACACACACGCTCACACACGATCATCCACACATGTGGAGGACACACACACACACACACACAGAGCAAGAGACACACATATGCACACACACAATCTCTTTCTCTCCTGGAAGGTAGCAAATCTTTTCGTCCCTTGGGGGCATACACTTCCTCAGAGAAGGAGGGAAAAGGGAAAGAAGAAAGAGAACTAGAAACAAGGGTGGAACGGGCAAGAGAGGAAGAGGAGGAGGAGGAGGAGGAGGAGGAGAGAAGGAGAGGAAGGGAGGAGAGAGAGAGAGAGAGAAAAAAAGGAAGGGAAGAGGGTGAAAACTATATTCACGACGGGGATTTATAGACAGACCCCTTAGTGCTCTGATTATCTGTTCATATTGATGGGACGACATTGAAGCCACGCTGGTGAAACGTTGAGACGGCGCTGAAGCCAAATTGGGTATTGTTGGAGGGAGGGGGGGTGGGGGGGTTAGGTCGGGGGTGTTGAGGAGAATCACTAACAAGTCTCTGCTTATCCTCTGACTCACTGTTTTTAACACCCATACCCAGACACATGTATACGCACACGCCGCTAAAAACAAAGATAACTAAGTCTCCAACATGCTGACGCACGAGCATGAAGATACATAAAACATCAGACACACTGTGCATGTGTAAGTTGATCACTTATATATATGTTATTTTATTTCATTCATTTATTATTATCTATTTTATTCTATTGACTACATAGCGTTAGTCATATTATTTTTGTAATTGCGCTTTGGCAACACATGTCAAATGTCATGCAATAAAGCCTATTGAAATGTTAGTATGTTGATGTAGATGTGTGTGTGCGTGTGTGTGCGTAAACCTGCTTGTGTGTGTGGGAGACGGCGAGTACGAGTTGTGTGCCAGACACCGAGAGATGCTTTTGTGTGTGTGTGTGTGTGTGTATGTCTGTGTGTCTGCGTGTTTTCCCCATCTCTCGCTCCTCTTTAATAATTGAGCTGATTCTGTCCAGCTTGTTAGGGAGGTACACAAGAGTTTCACACTCTGTCTCTCTCTTTCTCATCCTCTCTATCGCATCCTCCTCATCCTTCCATCTTGCCGCTCTCCCTTCATTTATCACTCGTTTTCCTGACCCCTCCGTCCTCTCTCTCTCTTTCTCTCTCTCTATCTCTCTCTCTCTGTCCCTTCCCCCAGCTCTCCCTCTCCCTCTTTCTTCGCAAATCCCTCCTGTTCTTTGACCTCTCCCTCGCCTCTTGCAGTTTCACCCTCCTCCCCTCCCTTCTCCTCCAACTCGGTGCCCTCCATCATCCCTCTCCTCTTGCCTCCCTCCCTCCATCCTCCGGAGGTGAGAGGTCGAAGCTTCCTCTTCACTGTCAGACTCAAACCGGCTGCAACCAGCCCTGCAGGGGGGAGGGTGTGAGAGAGACGAGGAGAATGAGGAGGTAAGTGAGTAAGGACATGTAGGAAAGGAGGGAGAGAAGGGAACAGGGAGATAAGTGGAAGAAAAAGAAGCAGAGGAAGGGACAAGAGATAAGAAGAGGCAGAGAAACATGAAGGGGGGGGGTTAAAAGAGGGATGGAGGCGAGAAAAAAAGAGAAAAGGAGATGTCTTCTATTGAGTCAGTGCCTTTGGCGTGGAGGAGCCGTTTTATGAATGTATTGTGTGGGAGGTGACAGAATGGAGCATACAAACACTGCTTACACTAATGCTAAATGGTTGCTGTGTGTGTGGGTGCATGTGTGTGTGTGTGTGTGTGTGTGTGTGTGTGTGTGTGTGTGTGTGTGTGTGGGAGCTGAACCATGTTTACCTGCCTGTGGCGAAAGCTATTTCACTTCAGGTGATGATTAGATTAATAGGAGTCGTAAAAGACAGGACCCTTCACTCCAAGGACAAAGTAATGTCTAATTATTCAGTAGCCCGCTGAACAGTGTGAAATATTAAAAGTTGTAAAATATTCCGAAAATGTATTATCACTAAATATTAAAAAATAAGAGGTCTTATAGGATATAAAGTTGTTTTTTTTTAACAGGAGACAGTGGAAAGCATGCAGTATAATATAAGATCTCAGATTTAGAACAAGTATCTTCTGATAACATCAGAAGACAACTTTAAGCTCAATCCATCCAGATTCTGTGAATTGATGTGAATTGTGTATGTGAATCTCTGCCCTAGAATCAATTTCTTGTGTATTTTGGGATGCATTTCAAGTGCTGAGTAATAATGGCCTGACTCATTCACAACGCTGGTGTAAATTCCCTTTTTTTCCTGAATGGCAGTAATATATCTGTTGTGAAGAGTTCAAAGAGGAGTGCCAGAATGATCTTCAGATGACTTTAACAAAACATCTGTACCCAAAACAACAAAAAAAAAACTCTTTGTTGCATTTGACAAATCTTGCACACAGCTAGAATCCAGAATCACGAAATGAGATGCTTTGTAGTTGTAAGAAGAAGCCTGAGATTGTTTTTGGAGAATCAGCATTTGAACAAACTTGATCTCTGGTAGGGTATCGTTTCTGATTACTGGCGGCAATGTTTATGTGTGGTGGTCTGTAACATGATGTAAAAGATTAACGATAAGACCAAAAAGACCACATATAGCTTCTGACTCTGTCTTTCAAGCTAACTTAACGCTCCTCTAAACAAATATTAACCATTCAACAGGTTGCACCATCCTGAACATAACTCAAAACTTCCCAAAACACCAGAAAATCATTAGTAGTCATTAAAGAAATCACACTGCTCAGTGTTTTAGTGTCTATGTGTATTTGTGCATGTGTGTGTAAGCTCAAACATGAATATGTGTGTCCATTCTGTCTTCTCCATCTCCATGACGACCTCCATATCAAGAGGACGTCTGACTACGGCAACCTCACATGCTGATAGGCAGAGAGAGAAAACAGGTGATTGGTTGAGCTGTCGGCTGTCATATCAGCAGGGTATATCTTTGTGACACTGCAACACACACACACACACTCATGCACACACACACACACACACACACACACACACTCTGGCTTGTCTGTGCCATCAACCCACACGCCTACAAACTGCAGCAAGGCGCAAACAAAAGGTACTTCCACAGCACACACACACACACACACACACACACACACACACACACACATATACACACACACAGTTTGAAGTACACATGTGCATACATACACATGTGCGCACACGCACACGCGGAGCTTTGAGGCGAGATGTGGTGTGTTAGGTGCGCTGACCCTGCCAATGAGGACAGGAGGAACACCAACGGAGCTAAAAGGCCGTTGCTATGACAACTAGCCCCGCTCATACAGGTAGGAAGCACAATAGGCCTAAGCTGTTATATGTTCACATTCTCTCTGTTTGTCACACACACACACACACACACACACACACACACACACACACACACACACACATGCACCCACACAAGGCCATGCACTCAAGACAAGTCTGACAGACAGCGGCTGCATGCCAAGGTGAGGCCATTTCCTTTTCATTCCAGCATTCAGAAGGTTGAAATTATTCATTATGTCCAAGAGGACCCACCAATAAGAGAACTCACTCTTCAACCAGCAACTGAGAGAGTGAGAGACTGTGTGAGAGTGAGACAGACAGACAGACAGACAGACAGAGAGACAGACAGGCAGGCAGGCAGAGCATCACTCTGCATACTAACTGCACCTGCACTAGGGCAGCCTGTGCACGTCTCTGAGGGGCCCTTAAATAACGAACTGTCACTGCCCAGACACTGACATTGACTTCTCTCTCCCTCTCATCTTCTCTCCCTCTCCTCTCTTTCAGTTTCTTAGGCATTCTTTCTTCCTTTGTCCCCCCCCACCCCCCACCCTCCCACCCTCCCCTTCCTCCTCCTCCTCCTCCTCCTCCTCCTCACTAAACCACAGACAAGAGCTGATAATCACCACCATGAGCATGGTGCGTCTCTCCAGCTAAGCACATGCACCGGCCCTGTTGCCACTGCAGGATGTGCCGCTGCTGTGTCCTGCCTAAGTGGCCTGACAGCTGCCGGGATGGAAACCCCCGGAGCTGGACGGACGCTCACCAGGACTCTCAGTGTCTGCTGTTAATATGTAAAGCAAACATCTGTCCACATCATCAGACCCCCTGATATGTGCCACTGATATGTGAATTCATTATGAGAAAAGAGCCGTTAAAGTCAACCACAGAGGTACAGACTGTGGAGACAGCAGATAAACAAGATCTGTGTGTGTGTGTGTGTGTGTGTGTATGTGTGTGTGTGTGTGTGTCAGCAGCGTGACAGTACCAGAAGAGGTACTGTATACTGTTGCCCTGCCTACACTGTATGTAGGGGCTCTATACAGTGATAATGAGGTTAATTGATGAGAATATTGTCAATACTCAGAAAAACAGGTGTGGGTACACAGAGTTCATTGCGCACACATTCAATCACATTGCGTGTGTTTGCGTGTGTTTGCGTGTGTGTGTGTGTGTGTGTTTGAACATCATCACTTAAGATCTCACCACACACTGCATGCTCACAGAAAAGCCCTGATGACCCAGCAGCACGAGCAGTACGCATGCAGACCCTCCTCAGTTAACGGCACCGACGAGGTTAACATAAAAAAAAAACTCAAAAAGAAACGTAGCCAGAGGTGCGCAGCACAACTGGCTGAGCGGTCAGTAAGCAATTTTTTGGTGTTGTGTACACAAGACGCTGCACGCGCACTCACCAAGAAAGGGAAAGAGAGTCTGGGGGCTCGCGCTGCTGGAGCTGCTGCGGTGTCAACGCTGGCTGGCGGGGCTGGCGGCTCGCGCGGCTGTCAGCGGCGGTGCTTCGCTCCTCTCTTCGCCCGGGTCACGGAGCAGTTGCCTTGACGGCTTCAGCCGTCAGCGCGCAGCATTTCCCTCTCATCTGGGCTCCCCGAGTCGGAGGGAGATAGTCCTCCCACATTAATGTAAACGTTGTGTCCTCCTGCCGTCGCGCGCCACCGTCTCGTGCGGCCAACGGAAAAAACCGCTCCTCTGGCTCACATCAATATCTGCACCCACAAAGATGGGAAAGCAAAAAAACAAAAGGAGGAGAAATTTAAAAAATAAGGAGCAGAGACGTTTGTTCACAGTCTTCTCCTCAATTAAGGTGCTGACATAACTGCGCTCGAGCGCTGGGCTCTGGTTTTGGTGACAGGCACGGGACTCCCCAGTATGCGGGAGGCGAAAATCGACCGTGCGCCCGTGCGTCTCTGCCTCTGCAATTCCAGCTCTCTGTCTCTCGTGCGCCCCAGTCTCCGCTATGCCTCTCCAACGTGCCTGGTTGTCAAAACCATCCGGGCACCCGTAGCTGGCCTCACTTTACACCTCTGGAACTATGGGAACCGTAGTTTACCGAGGACAGAGAGAGGACCAGTGTGAATGAGGAAGACGGAGATTAGAGCGAGAGACACAGGCAGGGAGGGAGTGGGAGGACAGACAATAGTTGACAGGGATGCCCATTACACTAATAATATGATACGATTTTTTATGTTAAAATCTAAAGCTACAAATTATTAGGTCAAAATTCAGGCCTGTTCTAAGGCAAGTCTTTTCAAAATTTCTATTTAGGTTAATTTAATAAGTCAATATTGCTGGTGAGGGCAAATACTTTATCTACTCATTTTCTTAAGAGTAAATGGAAATGTCAGATGTTACAATACAATACAAAAATATTACATTTTGCTTGAATCACACAACAGATGAAGTAGAAATACTCCCTTCACAAGTGTCAGATGTTTACTTAAGTAAAATAAGAAGGAAACAATATGTAGATTGTGCATGTGTTTGTTTTTGTTATTATCTGTGAATAAACATACATGTTCAAATACACATGGATCAAGAGACTTGTCTTAACCAAAGATATCTGATCTTTATTACAATTACATGACAGGGGAATCTCAACATAAAGGTTACATTCTTGTCAAGAAAATACAATAAAAACACTATCTTTCCAGAGTCCACACTGACTTTCCTCCTTTATGTGTAACATTTCACCCTGCCCCTCCCAATGGATGAAAACTGTTAAACTGTTAAACTAAAACTGTTAACTAGATACACGAGTCTTTGTGATGCAGATATATCAGAGTTAAATTAAAACAACAAAAGAGAGAGTTCATTCAAAATTGTCATACAATTTATCAGACAAACAAAGACAATTCCTCACCATCTCTCTAACCGACTAACACAGAAAATGAAGGTACTTAAATCTAAAACAGCCCTTAATTTCACTAAATTAGGCACATATTGGTGGTTTGGACACAGATTTTGGATCAGTTCAACAGCCTTTTTTTTATTAAAAAACCCTGAAAAGGTTGAAAACTAGACATCTGTTCAGGTAATGTAGGAGCAGCCATCTTCTTCAATCTTACATAGATATTTGTGGAGTGTCTGAACATGATCTATTCAGACACTACACAGGTTCATGAGGTTCATTTTGACATTTTCCAACTGTTGTCTGACAACCTGTTGCGCCTGCGAGCCTTTCATATTTAACATATTTATCTCTTACTAAAGCGTTCTTCTCAGAAAAAGGAATCAAAGGACCTGAACATATATGGCAGCTGAATAGATCATGTACCAACTCGACTCCCCACACCCCAACACTACCATCTACATCTTCTTTCAGTTCCTTGTTGTCATGGTTACAGAGTAAAGCAACATTACTGCAAGGCCTGAGCAGCAGATCTCCGACTCTGCTCTTCAACATGGTTGACTGATCTGTCCCAGATGGGCTGCAGTGATCATGACCAAAAGGAGGAACCTGTCTTTAAACAATTAAACAAGGCAATCATATGTTTCTTAATATTTGTGTGCATGAGTGTGTGTCACAATGAAAGGCATGTACATGTACTACGACACGCCATTCAGTGTGTTCGTGCGTATGTTTCTATGTCTCTGTCTTTCTCCGTTTGTCCGGTTATCACTTCACATCTCTCCGGTGTGTGTGTGCGTGCGGTCACAGGTTTTCTCCAGGCTGGTACTGCGGCTCCGTGGCAGTGAAGTAATCCTCCAGGAAGGACTGCAGGTACTCGAAAGTGTGCCTCTCATCGGCCTCCCGCCTCCAGCACTGCACCATCAGTTCATGGAGTGAGGCGGGGCAGCCCGGGGCACAGGGCATTCGGTAGCCCCTCTCCACCTGCTCCAACACCTCACGGTTATTCATGCCTAAAGGGATGGAGAAGGGAGGGGAGAGGTTGAGGGTGGATCAGAGAAAGAGGGTTGGATTAAAAAGCAACACATATGATGGATATGGAGAGAATATAAAACGAGAAAGGATTTAAAAATGATAAAACTCCCAGAAATCATCAAAACAGTAGTGGTGGGAGTGACACAGTAACTCACAATGATGCCAAGATGACATATTACCACTATAAACATACTTTAAATACTGCAAGAAAATCATTCAAAAACATCTAAGCACATGTCACAATATGGCTGCAACTGGAGGAGAAAACAAACTTCCAACCTTGGCAAAATAATTTCAAAAATAGGAATCATCTTTAAATAACATTATGAACTGCTTTAGGGTTCAGAACATAATGAACATGTGTAATAAAGTGTAAAGAGTGAAGGCTCATCAGCACACAGAGCCACATGATGACGCAACATCATTCAACTATTAAACACCCGTAAACTGGCAACATGCCACAACATCTGTTTTAGGATTTAGGTGTTTATTTTATGTGCTTATTTTTAAGAGGTTTAATCTACCACACATCTGTTTTTATATTCCTTATCATGACATAGTTATTGTGGTTATTCTAACAATTTTTATTATGCTTCTGATCTTATGTGTTTTGTAAACTCTGTGAACTGTTTTATGTTGTGTGAGGCGCTGCTATCTTGACCAGGACAGTCCTGTAAAAGAGCTCATTAACCTCAGTAATTAAAGATCTCCTTTAAATGAATAAAATTATATTATAACATTATGAACAGGCAACAGTTCCACATTTAAAAAGTCTTAAAATGAAGGAATGATACAACTTGCACCTCAAATCTCTTCAGAATCGATGTCAGTGTATTGATGTTACACTATATTAAAATGAAAGTATTGTGATTTACTGCAGCATCAATTAACTCTTGAAACTACAGTAAAACCAGGAATGTTTGGGCGGGGAAACGGCATGATCTGTGTGCTAATTTGCACAGCAGGGTGGCATGTGCTTAAGACAAAGACTAAGAACTATTCTTCCCTCCTTCTCCATCTACTTTGAAGCACTGCTGCTATAAAGTCTCCAGTGGAGCTGCTCAGTGACCAACAGCGCTATGATGCTGTTTTTCTGTGTGAGAAAGTAAGTAAACTCTCTGACTCTCTGTTGTCATCTGCAACATTTTTTGATGTAGCTAGAAAATAAAATACCTAATCCTGGAGAAATGTTACTGCCAAAGATAATAAACCAGCTGCAACTAGATAAAGACATTTTGAACAGGCATGAATCATCCGGTACCTGGGTACGGCACACGTCCCTTAGTGATGAGCTCAGTTAGCAGGATGCCAAAGCTCCAGACATCTGACTTGATGGTAAAGCGTCCATATAGTGCAGCTTCTGGAGCCGTCCACTTGATGGGGAACTTCGCCCCTGAAACCATGGCAACACAGTGAAGATGCATAATCATATAATTAGGACAGGTTATGTATAAAAATATAGGCATGGAGGCAGAGACAGACAATCATCTCAGTGTACAAGCATGGCTCTCTGTCCGTGTCTCTCATACACACACACACACAAGTTACTATCACACCCCGTTACCTTGTCTGGCTGTGTACTCGTTGTCCTCAATGAGCCTAGCCAGGCCGAAGTCAGCGATCTTGCACACCAGATTGTCTCCAACAAGGATGTTGGCTGCTCGCAGGTCACGATGGATGTAGTTCATCCTCTCGATGTATGCCATTCCAGCTGCAATCTATAAACACAAAAAGAGCTGAAGGGAGTGCAAGTATGTGTGTCCTTCTAGTCTGTCAATTTGTGTCTCTATCTGTGTGTTTGTGTGTGTGTGTGTGTGTGTGTGTGTGTGTTAAACTGACCTGTGCAGCCATGTCTACCAGCTGAGGCAGTTTCAGACCCTGCCCCTCCCCATCTTTTAAGAAGTCCAGCAAACTTCCTGAAAAAGAAATCGATGACAGATCTCTTACATTTCCAGTAGTTAACACATACCTGTTGCCACATATCACACTATGTGTATCATGGCATGAAAAAAATACAGTATGTATTCAATTAAACACCTGCTAGGCTATAGATGCTTCTAAATTCATAAAGAGTGACACATTTAAGTAAATAATTGTAATTCCTTTTGCATGGACACATCTTAATTCCAACTTTTGTATCATTTGAATATTGAATTAATATTTTGCCTGCTTCCGGCCACCTCCACAGGGAGGCCCCATGTCTTAACTCTGGTCTTCCAATTTAAGAAAAGTCTCTCTGGTCACACCACCACTCTTCTGCCAAATTTCTTTTGCCTTTTTTCAAATTTTTCAAAATTAATAATTATTATCTCTGCCAAAAAGTTAATATGTTCATTAGTGTTTGTTTATCTTTTTCATGCTGAGCAGGATATCTCAAATTTGCTGACAGTTTTTAAATTGGTGGAAAAGTTACGCCACGGGGGCAACGAACAAGTGATTATTTCTTGGTACAGGTCCGGATCCAGGATGTATTTAAAGGATTTCTCAAATATATTCTGTTATTAAAATAACAAATCAGGAGGACAGCGCTGCCTTGGTAGAGATGTGCTCTCTCTCAATGATTTATAGTTTCATCAAACTACACTTCTCATTTAAAAAAAAGACACACTCTCTAGGTCCAATTTCAGAGGAGCTCTCTTTTCAGAGTCATTAAGGTCTCTATCTAACAGCAGCCATTCACACTGCACCTACAGTATGTCACAGGCGTGACAGTTTACACAGCCTGATACCTTGGCTCATGAACTCAGTGATAATGTAGATGGGCTCCTCAGACACAACAGCGTAAAGCTGCACCAGCTTGTCGTGGCGGAGTCTCTTCATGATCTGAGCCTCCTCCAGGAAGGCCTCAGGGGACATGGTTCCCGGCTTCAGAGTCTTCACTGCTACCTTGGTGGTGCCGTTCCACATGCCTGGCATACAGACAAGGGCAAGTTAATACACACACATATTACATGGACACAGACATATACATACTGTGCAAGCATACACACCTATTTTTCTGGCACACTAACAAGGGAATGTCTTTATACACAGTACATACAACATGGACACAAACACCCACACAGACACATATACTATAAATACAAAAAACAGAAAAACGAGGCACTATGTCCAGGCACAGGCAGAGGACTGTAATGAGCACACGCACACACATACACACGGTAAAAATCCTGATGCATGCAAATGATTGTTACTTTGGAGAGCATGCATGACATGAGACAGGGTGATGTTAGACGAGAGGGAGGGAGGGAGGTTTACTGGTCTTACATCAACACCAGCAGCACCTGAGTTACATGGATAGGCACAGAGCTCAGCTGGCTTCAGGGAGAAACTCTGTACGACTCAGAAACTCACACTGGGATTTAGTCAGGGAAATTGTACGACAACTTTGGCAATAAATTGGCATTAGGTGTAATTCTAAATATGCACATCCTAACATAACCTGACATAGATAAGGATAGTCAGCCACAGCCAGAGTACTATTAACAGTCTTTGCCACAGGACAGTAACGGACACTGCAGAGGACGATGCTGGACAGACAATTTTCCCTCTAAGCCCGCAGAGGGTGTCACAGGTCGGAGGTGTCAGTCTCACCCATCCACACGTCCCCGAAGCAGCCCTGCCCCAGCTTCCTTTGCATGGACAGCGTTTCCCTGGACACCTCCCAGGCGTCCCGCCCAAGGCCCATGGTGAGCGGGGTGGAGTTGGGGCAGGGCTTGGTCAGGTAATAACACAGCCCGTCATTAGTGCCTGTTAGGCGGGGGGAGGGAGGGAGGAGCAAAGGAGGGTGGAGATGTAGGAAAAGAGAAATGAAGAGGGAGGAGTGGGTGATGGAGTATGGGAGAAAAAAAGCGTAGTGATGGGTGGAAAGATGGAAGAAAGATGGGTTGGGGGGGGTGACAAAGAGATGAGGTGAGATGATGAAACATGCACATGCAAGAACAGGGGAGGAAGGGCACAGCTCTGCACACCTGGATGTAAAACACAACCTCTGTGTAATTTTTATCACATACAAGGATTTTTTTTTAAGGATTTGTTTCACGGCTGCATTATTTATTCAACACACATATTTTAAAAACTGGTCCAGACTACAGCTAACAACTACGTGTGTGTTGGCTAAGTTTATGTGGTCCAATCCACAGGTATTTTCGTTGCAGCTAAAGGCAGACACTCTGAACAACACAAACAGATAAACAGAGATTTATAGTGTATCTGTATGTGAGCACGCAGGTGTCTTTACACCAGAAATCCTTACTGATGTTCTTGTCAACTGAACACAGCCTGGACTCAGATATACTATACAGAATGTACCTTCTCCTGTTTTAATCCTTTTTTTATCCAGGTTTGCTCCCGCTGTCACCTTCCCCCCCTGCAACACAGTCCCAACAGTCCTACCCATCCAGACTTCTCCAAACTGGCCGTTGCCCAGTTTCTTAATCAGCTGGAGGGATTCACGAGGAATCTCCCACATATCCTTGGTCTTCACCGATAAATCAGCCAGCTTAGGCATGCCCCGCTTACAGCTGCCAATCAAACGGCAGCACAGTCCCGCTGCTCTCTCTGAGAGAGAGAGGAGAGACAAACAAGCAGGCAAAGGAAAAAAGGAATGAAACAAGAGAAAAAGAAAACAGAGAAAAAGCAGCAAATGCAGAGATTAAGAAAAAACAAGGCAGGTTGCTCATTTTGCAACTGACAAATAAACCAAAAACTGAAGCACAAAGACACAACGAAAATTCAGCAAAACACACTTTAAAACACACATTCTGAGAAGCAGTATCACATACAGATACAAAAAAAGCACTGATATGTAGTGGCAAAAAAGTCTTGTCAATCAAATGTGTCAAAATCTCTTTGGTTGCTTTTAATGACATCTGAAGTGCACATACTGCAGAGTGGTTGCTCTGCAGTATGTGCAGCACAAGCCACTAGAGGGCAGATTAACACTGAGAGAGAGCAGAGGAAGTGGAGGGTGTGAACCCTGTTTGTTTGACAAACTGTGAGCAAAGCTTGACAAGACACTAAAAGTCAAAGTATAAATTAAGAGGAGACAGAATGAGACTTAAATTCTCTCTTGCAGTTGAGCAGAGAACAACAATAAATCAAAACAAATTTAAGAAGAAGCTCAAACTTTGAAACAGCAAAATGAAACACAACTTCAAACAATTTCTTTACTCTGTAGAAGAAGAAAAGAGAGGACGAATCCATGTCCTTGCCCGTATGTTTACACGTTTTACCTGTGTAGTGCTCCACCAGCTGCTGCACGGTGTCAAACTGTGATCTCGTGGTGATGTAGTAGCCGCCATTGTCCAGTTTGCGGATCTTATAATGCTTGACGTGCTCTCCCTTGGTGTCGTCCCAGTCACGGATAGACAGAGAGTAAGCACCTGTAAAAAGAAGGGAGGGCAGGAGTGGAGGAAGAGTCATAGAGTGGGGGAGAGGCAAAAGTTAAAAAGAAAGTGCGTTTTGAGCAGTAAGCCTCTACTAAGTGTGTGTGCATGTACGCGCGTGTGTGTGGTCTCTTCACCTTTGGTGGTCTCGCTCTCTCGTATGAGGAAAGTTCCCCTCTGG
Organism: Thunnus thynnus; assembly: GCF_963924715.1. Taxonomy (NCBI): domain Eukaryota; kingdom Metazoa; phylum Chordata; class Actinopteri; order Scombriformes; family Scombridae; genus Thunnus; species Thunnus thynnus. The sequence continues at coordinate 18,013,152 of NC_089531.1, read as the reverse complement.
TTGCCATGGCCAAGCAGCTGTCTCTCCGCATCCTTCCTCCCCATCTTCCCAAAATACCACCTGTCACCATGACAACAACACCCGGGTCACCACAGCAACAGCACGTATAATGCGACCTCTGCCCTGAGACTACGTGTCAATCATTGATAAACTCTTTCAGTGTAAAAAAATGGACCAAATGTCTTTTAAAAAAAGCATACAAACTCTAACATGAGTGCTGGTGTTGTAACATAGCTTTCTCTGATGTGTGTGTGTGTGTGTGTGTGTGTTTGTGTGTGTGTTTGTGTGTGTTTGTGTGTGTGTGTGTGTGTGTGTGTGTGTGTGTGTGTGTGTGTGTGTTTGTGTGTGTGTTTGTGCACTCACTCCTCAGCTTGTATGGAGTCAACAGGAGCTACGTAGTTGGAGGGGATATAACCTGAATTGCCAGTGTCCAAAGACCGAGCCTCCCACCAGTCGCCCTCTCTGCAAAACACAAATAACATGCATGATGAAAATTTGCTTGTAGACACACTGTGAGTCACATATAGTGTGTTTTGGAACATCTGGGGTTAGTGGTGTAATGTTACAGTCAGCGCGCAGTTCAGTATGTTACACAACACTCGATCTCCCCTTAACAATACAAGGTTTAATGCTTTTACAATATTTTTTAAAAAGTTGGGGAGAAAACAAATTACAAGAGCACAAAATTCCTTAATAAGTGGATTTTCATCACTCATAATTGTTACTATGTACTCTGTTATTATGCACTTTAAACTTTCTTATTTTTAGGATTCTGGCTATTTATCTTGTTCTTTCTTGTGTGCTTTGTTGAGATGTGTGTTTGTGTATGTTCTGCTGCTGGTGGATGAATGAAGTTCTTCAAATTGAATTGAACAAAACTAAACTGAAAAATAAAAGATGTCTCGTCTAGATGAGCACATGTGTGAACTTGGTTGGGGTAAATGTAAGTCCAAACCCTTTGCCCAGACAGTTTAAGCTTGTCAACATCATCAGGCAGCAGATGAGACCACACAGCGTTAATGGATGACATTTAATTGCAGCCTCTGGCGTTTAATGTATGCATACAAAAATAATTACCTTTTGGGAGTCATTTAACACTGATAATACATACATTTTGTGATTCTTGGTGCATATTGTCACATTTCTGTATCAAAATTTACTATAAAAAGCTCTATCAGAGGCATTTTTCTCAAGAAATAGCATCAACCGTTTTCCACATAAATGCAACACATCTATAAACAGGTGGATTAAAATATAGCTATTTATACTCACGTATTGTTGATGATCTGAAATTTCTCTCCTTTCTGGAAAGTGAGGTCATCTTCTGTGCGAGCATCATAGTCATACAGAGCTATAAAGAGAGTGACTCCACCACCTGCATATGTGTTCGCAAAAACACACACACACGCACATAAAAGAAGAGAAAAAGAGGAATTATCAGTTTTCAGTATTACGCTTCAGTTCATATCACCGATCTTCAACAATCATCCATTTTAAATGGTTTAAAATGTTTTAATGGTTTAATACAATGACTCGAGTAGGCCAACTGAAGAAGAATGCTTCATGTCCAAAATATATATTCAATTCGACTTGAATCCTACATATATATGGGATTTTTTTTGTGTTTTTCACTTGTTTTGCCTACTTGGACTGAGGACTGTATGGGCATACACAGACTGTGCTTGATTGACATCCGCCTTATTCTCCAATTAGTTTTGTTGCATCTGTTAGGGTGGGGGAAGTTACATTTTTGTCGTTCTTCATGGTTCATGAAGTTTGGTGACCCCATGTAACTCCACCATAGTTCTGCCCAACTTAAACCTAATTAGCCAGAAAAAGTGTAATATCATGATAATGTCATACATATCCTGATATATTGAAACAACATTGCCCTTTTTTCTTATTTTAGTGACCACAGTTATACACATTTCAAGCTGCACTTAAGGTATATTGTAAAATTAATATAAGTAATAGGATAAGACCATTTTATTTGGATCCCTTGTACACACATGTAAGCACACACACACCCACAAAGAGAGAGAAAGTCCTACTTGTTATGCCTCCGGACCGCTGGTTTGTGCTGGGGTTGGGGAAGATGGTGCTGGATGAGAAACCCTTGTTGAAGTCTGGAATGGTCTGAGTGGGGTCGGGACAGTAACGGCCCTGATTCAAGCCTGCAGAAAACCCTACATCCAAGTTGCTAGGAGACAGATCTGTAACGTCTACTGCTGCTGTTGATGTTACTACTGCTTTGGCGGACTTCTTCTGCTTGCAACAGGCACACCCCATAATAACCTGCACAGAGACAGTGTCTGTGAAAAGGTACATGCCAAAACTTTTGCAATATATAAATGTAAAGTTTTTCTTCTCTCTGCCGCTACAATGGTGATTCAAGCCATGTGCACAGTTCATAAAAGCCTGTTTTTAATGTGTTTGTTTTTAGATAACAACAAAGGTTAGTTTGGAATAAAAATAAGAAGGAATATAAAAATAAAAAAAATAGAATAACAGTCTGTTTAAAGCAATTTAGTTTTCACATCCATAAAGTAGGGGGGCTAAAAAGAGACTTTAAAAAAAAATTGAAGCAGCAGAGGCCAAGGTGTCCTGACTTTGATTCCCTAGAATGAGTCCAAAAACAAAAATACCAGATCCGACATTTCCCATAATGCTAATTTTAAAACCCTCTTTCAAACTCTACACCCACAGTTTCTATTAAAAAAGCCCAAGCTTGAGACGTACAATTGACTTGATCAGGGTTATTTTTTCAAATTACTGAAAACTCCCTCCAGTGCCACACAAGAGTAGTACTCCTCATGACGGGTAAACTGAGCTTCATGTGTAAAATCGGTGGAGTGCCCCTTTAATTACAGCAATTACTTAACAACTTAATTAATTACAGACCTGAATCTTGTGGATTACCACAAGATTCAACATGAATAAATTGAGGTTCAATCTAATTCCTGCCTACGTGAGTGAAACCCGAGACTTCAAACAGAAGCTGTTAGAAAGTGAAAGCAATAGACATCAACCAGCATGCAGGAGGTCACTGTGGTGGAAAAAAATAGAGAGAACTATGAAGAGAGAAGTAACAAACTTTAAATAAAGAACTTAACTTCCCTGAAATGGGGGGAAGAGGCAGAAGAGCGAAAGGTGGGGGTGATTGGGGGGGGTTGGTAGAGATAAAGTCAGGAAGGTGGAGAACGCAGAAGGAGAAGTTAACTTTTTCCTCACCTGATGTCTTCCTCTGTCAGATCATCTGTCAATCACCATCGCCACTAGAAAAAAAAAAAAAAAAGGGGAAAGAGAGAGAAGAGGTGAGTGACAAGGGGTGGAATGAGAGAGCGGGGCAAGAGAGGATGAGTGGCAGAGAACCAGAGAGGGGAAAGGTGGTGAAGAATGTGAGAGAAAGGCTCAAGAGCAGTAAAGCGTGAATAAAGAGACGCGTGAAGGGAGACGCAAGGAGACAGAGTTAGAGAAAAAAAATGGAGACAGCTCGAGATAAGGAAAGACAGAGAGAGAGATGTGAGGTTAGCCACTTCCCTTTTTTGCATTTCAAGTGCAAGAGGGTACTCAGTTATTCTCTGGCCAACAGCTGTATGTGTGTGTGCGTGTGTAGGTTTGTGGTGAAATAGACCTTTTCATGTCATCATCACACAGGGGTAACTGACACAAAATGACAATGACTGAAAGGTGTTTGACAAAGATCAGTGTGTCGATGTGCACATCGACACTCGTGCGACTTCCAGTTTTGAGCGAACCGCATTGTTTCAATAGAATGTGTGTTGACAAAGCAAATGCTGGAGCCAAGGACATCAAGAGGAAATAACATACAGAGAAGACTGTAAAACATTTTAATTGTGTGCACAGACGCCTGCACGCGATCCATCAAGCTAATCGAGTTGATCCATCACCTTTTTTTGCAACCTTATTTCTTCATACAGGACAAAAAAGTCTCCTGCTGGGCGACATACTCGACAGCACTCTTGAGAGTAACAGTTAAACGCTCAGTTGCCAATTTATCAGGTGAACCGAGTTAAAACAAATTTATTCAGTAAATCATATCTTCATGAAGGTTGTAATTTTTAGTTTTTGTTGAAACCGTTTTTGAGATATGTTGATTCACCTGGAGCTGAAAGGATAAGCCAATTAATCAATGAGTCGTTCAACAGAAAAATAATTGGCAAAATATTTTGCTAATTGATTCATTGTATAAGTCATTTTTCAAGCATAACTGAAAGCTCCAGCAGCTCCAAAATTGTGAGGATTTGCTGCTTTTCTTTGTCTTATGTGATAGTACACTAAATACTGACACTTGGTCAGACAAAAAGTAATTTGATCAGGAAACTGTGAGGAGAAATTTCACTATTTTTATTTTATAGACCAAACAATTACTCAAAATTAATGGATAATTAAAATAATCTTGAGATGCGGAATTAGATTCAACTTTATTGTCATTTTGGAGGCTGTAGTTTCAAAATATTTAGTCTATCTTCATTGATAAAACTGGAGTAGACAAAATATTAGAAACACCTCTAATCATAATGCAATACAAGCCAACATCACCACCAACTACAGCCTCCGAAATAACCATGAAGTTGAATTAACGGCTCTCTAAAACAGTTTCAGCTCATGACGGTAGGATTCATTGTAGGCCTGCATTAGTTTTAGCTTGGTGTACCTAACAACTGAGTGTAGTTAGAGTGAGTGGCCCTGGGATTCAAACTGGCAACCTTTCAAGCTGACTAAACTCCAGCCTGCAGCCACCCCACCTACTGAGGAATGTGAGGGAAGTCACACACAGGAAGAACAATACAGGTTATGGCAGCGAGCGACAAAAAAACAAAGGTAATTCGCTTGCATTATGAAAAAAAAAAAAACAACCCAGAGCTCCCAATGAGCAGAGTCAAGTTTGTTCCATTCGAACCACAAATTCCCCGAAATTCCTCTCAAGCTTTAAAGCAACATAAGCTATAATGGGCCTCGTCCAGGAGAGTCTGTTGCTCACCCAGAGCAAAATATGCAAAAATGTAACGTGCGCAGAAGCTCGCACGCACGTACACACTCATTCACTATCAGGTCAGCCATCAGGAGAGCTACAGGAAGTGAGCACTGTTAGAGTTTCCTGTCCACCCCTCTGATGGCTCCCCCCTTTTCCTGGAAACTGAGGACAGAGTCCATCCACACACACACACACACACACACACACACACACACACACACACACGAACACATGCACAAAGCAGCTGCAGTGCCACAAACACTCCAACACACACGACTCTTCCTCTCTGTTGCTGTTTTTCTCCTCTCGTGTTCTCCCTCCTCCCTGCCAACACCCCTCCAACAATAACCTTTCATTTTCCCTCTATCCGCCCGTCCACCGCACCTGATCTGCTGCTTTTCTTTCCTCTCTGTGATAAACCTCAGAAAGGAGAAGTGACAGGGTGTGAAGAAGGCCTCTTTCCTTTCAACCTAATCTGTCATCTGCCCTTTTCTCTCATCTCTTCTTTCTCTCTGAGATTCCAAGATTGGCAGATGACCACAGACAGGATTGGCGCAATAACAAGGATATGTATTCAGAAACACACACACATACACACACACACACGTAGACAGGTACAGTCACTATTGCTCCATTGAGTTCCTGTTGACCAAACCTTTTCTCTCTAGCTCGCTTGTCTTCCTCTCCGCGCACAGAAACTGTAATACTACATAAATAACACTTAATAATTGTGTGGAAATTAGATGTTTACATAAGAAATTTTTAAAAAAACACATTTTAACATTTACGTCACTGGACAAAGGCTGCGCCGAGCAAGTATGCACAGCGAGATAAAAATAAAAGAATTACTGGTATACAACTTGTTACTTCACCACATGAATACTTATCACATCAGAGTAATTTAAGAACTGCGAGTTCCTCTTTGCCAGCTGAAACCAAGTAACGAAAATGAGATGCATATACACACACAAATGTAAAGCACTCAATATAGGACGACTTAAAACAGAAATTCCCCTTCTTTTAAATGTCATAAGTTTGAAATTATATCCTCTAGTGATATCTTTGCTAACATAAAGATAAAATGAATGGGCTTCTGGTGTTGCAGCTTATACACTGACTGTCACTTGTAACTGTATTGATTGATATATTTCCAATTGAAAAACCGTGCATGTGGTGCAACAATCCTAACAGAAAACAAAGACTTTATAAAGTATTTCCTGTTTGCTGTTTTCAAAACTGAACTTCTCTTCACAGACTGACTGTTGACCATCACTGCTGACTGAAATAATTTTAATACTCTGTGAAACAAACGCGACTTCCTCTGGTGGGCAGGAGTGTGGTGTTAGCTTGCGATAAGTCTGTCTGCAACAACAAGCCCCTTTTATAGAATAGAATAACACTTTGTGTTTATTAGACATTAGCTAAGCATTCGTGTTCATGTCTGCCAGTTTTTAAGATGAGGTTATTGTGTAAGGTTGGTTCGCCTAAATTTTTTTTAAAAATTTTGTTTTTATGCAAATAGTTTGGGTTTTGAAATATCCACCAACACAATACAATGGAGGTGAATTGAATTTTGTAATCAGCAGACGTTGCTGTCAGTAGTATTCACTCGAAATACTGTCTACTGAAGAAATAGTGCCTGCAAAAAGTCCAGAGTGACGTGGACACATTTTAAGACATCAAGTTTCCGCAAGTTTACTACACAACTAAGTTGGTGAAATGAATCTCTAACAGCTGTAACAATACATCACATATGACGCCAGTGCATGTTGCTGTTGAAATTCTTACATGTAATATTTTAATAGTTTAAGTACCATAAAAGAAATTCACTTGGCCTCCTTTGTGTTGAGCTGAAAGCAGAAATCTTAGAGACTAATGTGTTAAAATCTGGACAAATGAAACCAAAACTATCTGTGTGGTTTGGTTTTATGCTCTTTTGAGATTTGAGTGACCCTCTCTCTGAGAAAAACATATCACAGAAGAGTAAAATGAAGGATATTAGTACACAATATAAGGAAGCAAATAAATTCTGGCCTACAAAGCATCAGTTTAAATTCTGCGCACTCTTATAAAATCACAATAACATCACCCTCGTCGTCGTCACACTCACAAACACCCGAATCCAAGTGACACACCCTTTCCTGCACAGTGGACTGCAGATAAGCGCTCCCTGCGGGGGAATTCACCGCGAGAACACAAACACACACACACACACACACACACAAATATATGCACACGATTGTTCGGATCTGTTGAGTTTCTGTGCTTTTCACTCAAGATCTCCTCTCTCCTCTTTACTTCTCATCTCTTGTTTCTACAGCTCTTACCTTTCTTTTCTCACCCTTTGCACGCCTGTCTTTCTGCCTGACTCTGACTCTCACATTTTGCAGGAAGCCCCACAGGATGCAGAGTGTGAGTGGGGCAGGGATGATAGGACAATGGGAAGCAGGCTGTCACCAAACCCTCACACACATAGCATACACACTCGTAGAGCGCATAACACAGAAAGGAGAGGGATAGAAACTGGAGGGAAGGAGGAGGAGGGGGGGGGGGGATGGAAAAGTAAGGTGGCTCGGTCATCAGGACGTCCTGTTTCCACATGATGTCGTCATGTCCTCCAGATACAGACTGAGGAGGCTTTTAGGATTTCATACATCAACTTTTACATGAAGTGAGTTACTGAAGTTAAACACTTTCTAAAACATCAGGGGGGTTAAAGGACCAACAGGAAGCAGAGGTCAAGCTAAAAAAAATAGAAGGTGATAGAGTCATCTGACCATCCAACATCAGGCTTTTTAAGGTTGCTGCTCATCTTGGACGAACGTTCAACTGTCACAACCCTCAGCTGCTTGGTGGGAAAGCTGTGTGATGGTCCATTACTACCCCCCCCAACACACACACACACACACTAAAAACCCTAACCACGCCTCCTTCCTTCCTGCTTAGCCCCGAGGCTAAAGACAGGAACTGACCTCGTAAAGAAACAGGAAGTGATGAAGTCCGGCCTTGGACAGCCTAATCGCGTTTCCCCCCCCATCCGACCCTCAAAATTCCACGACTACTCCATCTTAACGCAGACACACGAGAATCCCATCCCTTGAAATGAGTGGTGAGACAAATTCTGACCACAGAGGATGGAGATGTCATTATGTAACCTCCACCTATAGACGATGATGACGGAGTGACCACCTAAATCAACTGGAGCCTGTTAGAGCCGCAGAAACACCTCAGACAGATGGACATGTTGAGGATACATGCAGCCCTGCCTTTTCCTCAAGGTGGCTTCCTGTAGGCGTGTTGCCAAATAAATCAAAGTCACATTAACTAAAGGAAAATGCTGCTTCTGACGCAAATATTTTACATAGTCTGATAGGTATGAACTTTTAATCCTATAGTGAAAAGTTTAATGTTTTTATTGATCTATCGCAGATTTGACAAATGTGCAGCGCACTTACAGACAAGAAAATTCACTTGATCCCACATCATCCAGTCAACTTTACCCACAGATCCTCCCAGATCCCACAGATCCAGATCCTACAAGTTACTGTTTGACCTTTTGACCCTTTTGATGAAACATCTGTTACTACGACTATACAACTAATAGGCCAAATCAATAACTAAAGGGTCTTTGACGTGAAGAAATCAACTTATGACTAGCTTCTCTGGTGATTTCTACTCTTTTTGTATTGCAATAGTGGCATTTCAATTTCCAAATATCATCATTTGTGGTCTCCCCTCCAGCAGTAAGGTGGAAGTATTAGTGGCCACACTTGATAAGCTACTTCTCAGAAGCGACCCAAACTTCCTTTTATTTACTGCTGAAACAGTGTACACTCCAAAATTACCCAATTGTCACACCGAAATCAACAGTTGTCACTGTTAAACCGGAAGAAAAAAAAGCTGAGGGCATTGAGGTGGTGGTGGGCTGCTAAAAAAATAGTCATGTAGGTCAGTTTGGTACTTTCAGTGTCTCTTTACCTACTCTGTTCAGTCTACAGTCGTCTTTTTCAGTCTCACAACAGAAACGTTACCTATGGGCTACTTCCTCCACACATACAGAAGAATAAAGAAGTTAATTTAACAGGCGATGTAAGAAAAATACTTTCCTATATTTCATGTATTATTCAAGAGATTCCCTCTATCAGCTGAGTAAGTCATCAGCTGTCCCACAAAAACAACAAACTAACCATCAATCTTGACTCATTTTAAATATTTAAATATTACATTTTTAGTTAGTATATTACAGAGCAGACGTACCGGGCATGAAATTCGTCGTTATCCCTGTCAGTGCCGGAGGTGTCAGAGGTGTCCGGTGGCTCGCGGGGTGCACGGAGAAAAACCGGCGCGCTGCTGGGCTGAGCAAATGAGAAGACGCGAGCGGAAGCCTTGGCGAATGGACGAGTGGCGCGCGCGCGCAGTGAGTCCACCCCAGAGAGCACGCGCACAAAGAAGACTTATTACATTTAATAGGTAATTTATCAGTTAATCTTAAATGCACACGCCCCGACTACGTCTCATTTCATTTCGTGCTGTTACAGACTATTTATGAGGAACGTGGCCACGTCAATTAATATCCTGTAATTTACAAGGACTGAATACTGCCCAACAATTTAGGAAACGAGAACATAACTTGAAATTTGTTTCTTTTAAAATTGCTATTATTTCACACACCAGGTCACACGAATAGCGTAGGTTGAAGTAACCAACTACATAAAAGTTAATGTTCTTACAGAAGCTTACACAAAAGCACATAAAAATAGGCCTCTTGACGTCAGCTTAGTGGCAAACAGTCTCAATGCAGCTGTAGCCTGCATACTGATGCGGTCTTGATGAGTTATCGTTGCCTGACTGAAGCGCAAGTGCAGGGTGAGATGTGACACATTCGCTCCCTGGTGTGAACTACAGGAAGACCGCCTGACATGTGTGACATCCGCGTATGAATTACCTTGAAGAAATAAGACACATACTGAGAGAAATTGTCTAATTTAAGTCCTCCGTGATGACATGTCACTTTTACTTCTCTTATCACATGAGTGAATTGCCACCTCATGCACTTTCAGCTGTGGAAGTAGGACACATGGATTGTTAACACTTCTCTTATTCACACTGACTAGAAGTGAACTGTAGTCTTTGTCTCCATCTTGTGGTGCGTCCATAAAACTCCTGCAGCAACACATCCAGAAGTTTGGGCTCATGTCCAGCTGTCTCGAGTTTCTTTGACTATATACATGTAAGAAACTCATCTCTCAAAATACATATAGTCCATATATAATCTCTTATGTAACGCTTCATGTTATAATACAAAAATGCAGGAGCTGATCAGATCATGACATCATCCACTAAACTGAGCCTTCAATACAACCCTAAAATATGAAGTATGTTCAGAGAAGCACACAACACCTTGTTTTAATTTTGATAACAAAGTAACCTTTTATTGTATATAAAAATACAAGTTATTTTGCCTTTTTTTGATTTCAGCCTCTGTGTGCTGCAAACCGAGAGAACTGAAGTGCGAGTAGTCATGTCATCGTCTGGTTGATAGATGTTGGCCTGATGAGCCATGTCAAATAAACAAGAACAATTCTGCAAAAGAAACACTTGAATCATGATGATTTAGTAATGCTGTGCCTTATTCCGCTTGTATAACTAGCATGTAGCACGTATATATGCTTTTGAGTGACAGAAACGTGTGCAAGATATTCAGAAAAAAAAAACAGTTGAGGCTCAAGTGGGGAAACAAAACCGGACAAATTTCAGTGCAAAATAAGTAATAAACTTTAAATATCCCTGTCGCAAAAAGCAGCATCAAAACATTAACACTGAAACATAAGATATGCATATACAAGCATTCACTGTAGTGTTTGTCTGTGTGTGTGTGTGTGTGTGTGTGTGTGTGTGTGAGAAAGATTGTCTATCCATGTTGTGATATGCATTGGGGCTGTGGTGCAACACAGCTGGCTCAGCATCTGCAAAAACACGTGACTGTGCGAATGTGTCATCTCATATAGTGTGTGATGGCTCGTAAGGTGTACAGAAGGGCTGCTTGTAGCCGGGCTTCCATCACTATTAGGTTTGCATGAACCTGCAGGAAAAAAAAAAGCAAAAAAAAAAAAAAAAAAAAGAGAGAACCGTGTCATTACTTTCAGGTTACTAGGTGACACACTTTCAAGTCCTGTCTGCAAGGCTTCCCTCTCTAATGACATTTAAAAATACAGGGAAAAAAAAGAGAGGACAAGCTGAAATGTCAAATGATTCATCTTGCGTTTGAGAAGGTAGCAAAGAGAGATTACATGCTTAAAATGTCAAACGATTCATTCATTGAGACTGAAGAGTCCGGGTCAGGTGAGTGTTTGAACTGGTTCATACCTTTTCAGAGTGTCTGAAGTGTCTCCAGAAGGTGTGGTATATGTGTCCTGTGGTCTGCTCAGGGTGACAGGCCATGGTTTTAACAAACACCTTCAAAGACCGCTCCAGCAACACATTCACACTTGCGTAGTCGTAATCGTCATATCTGCGTATGTCCAGTGGTAAAAAAAAAAACGTAAACGACACAAAACGTTAGTGACACAACAGAGACCAAACCCCATTTTAAATATTTAGTTTAGACACTGACCGTATCCCGTAGAGGCAGTGGATGTAGTTCCACAGGGCTTTTCTCAGCGTGTGAGTGTCCACACCTTCATGCATGGCCATCCTGTGGTAGGTTAGGTTGCTCACAACCTGCAATTTGACAGTTTAATCATTAATAATATGTCTATGCAAAGGTTAAGGTTTGATTTGGAAAGTGTTGGGGACATAAATTTGGCAGGAGGTCTGGAAAATAAAACAAAAATGAAAATCGTAGGACAGCGCATACACTTATGAGTGATGAAAGAAACTGGTTTAAAACGATGATGAAATCAGCTCATTCTTCTGTCTTTTCCCTGCCTGGCCTCGGCTTTCTCATTTTCTTTTTCTGTCTCTCTGATGTCTGTATTAAAGACAAAGTTGAATGAAAATGAAAAGGAACTCCTAATTTGCTATACAAGTTATGAAAATGAAGGGAACTTCTGATTTGCAATACAACACTAGATAATAAGTTAACTTACTGTTGACATAGATGCAAAGCAAGTGAGCTAACTCAGCCTTTTACTATATACAGTAGCTACTTACATTTACCAAGAAATAAGACCTCATGTGTCTTTTTCTTGACATCCATGATGCTAATTCAGACTGCTGAATTAAGAGGAAATATTGCAGGCAGTTCAATCAGAAAATAATTAATTGTAAGGTTAACTACAGTAACTCTGTAACCACTCAGATGGGATGTGAAACTGGGGAAGACAGAATAGCAAACTAGCAGCAAACTAAAAGAATTACTAATGTTCTTCCAATAAGTATGATGCCAACATGAGAAGAACAAGAACAGTTAATGTTAGCCGAGTTAAAAGTAAGAGCACAAAATCACCCCACAGCACACTCTGAAACATTTAGTTTGCTAGCTAACTATATTATCTGCTAGTGTTTGCTAAGTAAACAAGCTACTAGTATAACGTTAATATGCCTAACTATTGTTGTTGTTTGTACAGTACTAACCTTAGCAAGACTATTACATTTCCTGGTCTGTAGTGAGTTAGCCAGTCCAGGACAGATGTGTCTTTCATATCAATGAACAATCAACATGTTTAATTTGATACAGCTACCATGACGTTATGATCATAGAAAGCAAAGACAGCCTGGATTGTTGTGCTCTATCCTCGAACTCTTTGTCCTCGGACTAAACACACTGTGCTGTTTCTGATTCATCCAAAGCCAGCTGATGGAAATTATACTTGATTTAAACACATATGCAGCTAATATCAAATCAGTGGTGGGGATAATTTTAGGTAATCAGAAAAGTGGTAGGGACATATCCCCGTGGTCCCTACAATAAATTACGCCCATGTGCCTAATCAATCTGTTTTCTACTAGTAGATCAATTTATATTCTGCAATCAGACCAAGATGCGATGGAGTACTTTAATCAGGTGGTTGCCAGGACGCCCACTTCAAAACACAAGTGTTTTTCTCCACATTATAGAAAATTTTGTCATTTCTGTTTCCCAGTGTGTACTGCCGATCCCTTTGCTGGACTGTGTAGGATAGATAACTATGAATCTTCTATGACAGAGCTTCCCAACCTTTTTTCTCTCCTTTCTTGTGACCCCTTAATATGAAGAAATATCTACTTCTAACCCCTCTTGAGTTCTCTTGATTGAGGAGAGATTTTCTCTTCTCAGACTGTTTCTTATGAATCAGGCCCGAAAAGGTAAAACTGTCCAGTATTTCACGAGAAAAAAAAAAGCAAAGCTTACAGAAACATCTGAAAATTTGATGACATTTTCTGTAGCAGAATTGAGTCATCCAGTGACGCCTTGTGGGAACCTTGACCCACAGGTTGGGAACCACTGTTCTACAATCAAATCACCAATGGCTTGTTTTCCTGACACCAAGTAGTTTCACTGCAGGAGTTGTAATGAGCATGTAGGCCCACACCATCTCCTCCAGATCTCAGTTTCTTTGTGCATCACTCACTTAAACTCCCTGGAGCAGGCAGACCTGTCATGTTATCCACACATCAGTGTTGTACCAGCTTATTGGTGTTTATTAGTGTATTTATATTAGGTGAAAGGTGAGGGTACCTGGAATTTCTCATCCAGGAGCTGGCCCATGTCTGGCAGTAATCTGTTGACCAGAGAGTAGCCGTGGTCCTCCCATGAATAGTCCTGCACACATCAGACACCAACATTTACAAACACAGCTCTATGAAACTAAGCACAGACAATAAACAGGTACACTGTCAAAAGTATGAATAAATAAATTGGGAAGGCAAAACATAATCAACTTCAACACACAGAAATGTTCCAAAACTACCTGGGCTCTCATGGTGGTTGGTGACTGCTCTCCTCTGGGGGCAAAGTCCTCGTATGTGAACTCCGGATCCTCCACCAGACACAACACCAGGTCAGGTGGAGCGCCCCGCACCACCGCTAAACAAACACAACAAAGAGGAAGCGGTGAGTAAACAAAAGTGAGCTGAGTAAATGACAGATTGATGTGTGGATGAGCGGGCATGTTTGTACCTGTTGGTATGCTCTCACTCCTCTCCCTCTCAAAGCGAGTGACCATCTCTTCCTGTGTGCACTCCTCCTCCTGCTGCTGCAGCTCCACCATCCTCTGCATCAACACCTCCACCTCCATTGCACCGTCAACCAACTGGGGAAGAGAAGAAGAAAGTAGGACTTCAGGAACTGCATCAACAGTGCGAAACGAGCGGTTTCTTCCACTGTTACTAAACCGGTGTGACTGATGAAACACTACTGATGAAACAAATACCTCTCTGTCTCTGTCCTGCTGACATTTAAGTTCAGGCCTGTCATGGTGAAAAACGATCACTAGACTCACCTCTTGTCTGCCATCCTCATGAGCGGGACTGTGCGGGCTGTGAGGGAAGTGACTGGGTGAAGGAGGCTGGAAGGTATGACCTCCGACGTGGTCAGGTTCAGGATTTAAGCCGCAGCCCCAGACGAACGAGCAGAGAGAGTGAGCATGTGCCATCAGGACCACAGCGTGAATAAGTTCAGCCAATGACCAGCGAGGCTCTGCTCCAGGACACACTAGTTCCTACAGGACAGAATAAGTTTACCATTATTGCACCACCAAATACAGTGGTGAACAAAACAATATGAACCCCTGCCAATTTAGTGCAATATAATACGCCAAAACACAGAGGAGGGCCTCATAAAAGATTCTTATCACAAGGTCCACTTGATTGCATGCTCAAATCCAAACTTAGCTCACATGATAACAAGTAAACAATCTCCATTGGCAACTGAGCAAACTACATCTGCTGAGGAGGGCCAGGAAAATGTGGCTGAAAGCTTTGAAAAAACAAGCAAGTGGACCTTGTGATAAGAATTTTTGTCAAACAGCCAATTTAAAGTCTGGATTGTGGAGGACCGCTGGCATTACATACTGCATATTTTCATAAGTGAGAATATAAAGTACTGGACCATTATAAATTGCAAAACTCATGGAAAGCTTTTGTTTCTTTCCCTTACAAAATGCTACGAAGAGAGAGATTAAGAGTGTCTGAGTGGGCGTTGTGTCTGACCTGGATGTGCTGCTGTGTGATGAGCCAGGGTCTGTGCGCCAGCAGCTTGTTGAGTGTTTGCAGGCTGCGGAGTTTGGTGGGAGCATGCTCCAGGCCGTTCAGCCAACTCTCCTCCCCGCCAGCGTCCAGGAAACCTGCGCTGTGATGCTGCACCAGGTAGGAGCAGTGGTGTCGAGCTGCAGCCTGCGAAACACGAGGCAGAATCAAAGCTGAAGATTATGAGATGACGAAGACTCTCCATCATCCATTACAAACAAAGCTTGTGTACGTACTATTCTACACCTTCTTCTTCCTTATTTAAACCTGGCACCTACATTACCCACGATGCAACCTGACTCAATTTATGGACTGTACAGATTCTGGTTTGTTATGCTAGTAGCATATAATGTAGCCTGGAGTCACTAGCCTCAAGCAGAGATGTTGAGCGGGCTATAGAGGGCTGGTAGCTCCACACCCCCAGATTTTATTAGCCTATTTTTTTTGTAGTCCTCATTGTTCAACTTTTTTAATATATGCAGTAACACTCCCCAACACCTGTTCACACACTGATATGTAAAATCCCCTTTAGGACTAGTCCATGCTCATGAATGTCAAAGGCTCGAAAGTGAAAGCATCACAACTAAACTTCTCCACCAGTAGATGAGGTGAAAGTGTGATGTCTGTAATGTAGTGTGATGTCTTAATGAGTGATGAGAGTCATTTAATATTTATGGAGGGGACTTCAGCAGGTTTTCAGCAGACCTGTTAGTGGTTCAATACAGTGTAATGGCTGCATAATACATGTTAACTTTCTCTTAAGAACAAAATTATTTCATTTCTCATTCTCTTCATGTTTTTGTGTTCCTACAACATTGGCTTATCTTCTTTCCTGACAGTCAGAATTCACTTTTTTGAAATTACCTTTTTGTGCCATTGGAGTGTTTTTTAAATTGACCGACAACCCGACTGTGAAAATATATTTTTATACATACAACTAGTTCCTTAAATGATCTTATTGTTTCAAAAGAAAATTGGGTTTACCAGCAAACTTGACAAGAAAGACATGGAATGCCCAAATGAAAAAGACTAATAATAATAATTAATTATAAAAAATAATAATTATAATATTAATAATAATACTGAAGAATATTTGCTAGATTTATTTTAACTTTTCTAGACATGTAGAACAAATTTTAATCATTTGATATTGTAAGAATATGTCTCAAATCCCCCTCGTTTAGTGGATAGTCAGTCAGTGGTTTTCAGGCACTGATTCAACTTGGCACTGAAACACATGAGTCACACAACATGAGTCAGTGATCTGTGATATAATTCCAAGGTGGAGCACCATTATGAACATGAACGATCACATCAGAAACATCTGGCTGAATTTATGCTAGCTACGGTTTAACATGTATTGAAAAATAAAGAATAAACAATACAAACTGTAAACTGTAACATATGCGGCAACAAAATTAACGAGAGGTCTGATCAAGGGTAGTTAACGCTCAAGAGAAAAACAATAGTCATTATTACCAGCGCTTAGCAACTGGTATGCCTAAATCACACCTAACTCCATTAATTTTATTAGCTGCAGCTGTGCTCACCAGCTATGACACACTGAAAGAGTATGTTGGAGGTGTAAAGAAGCTGAAATGTAGTATTGTCACTTCAATTAAACTAAACATGGGGTTCTTTCCAATTAATGCATTATGCTTCCTCCACTCCCTCCACTCGGTTTGAATCTATTTATTTATGGTCACTACAGCTGATTTGACTGTAAAAGTGGCAGGATGAAAAGAATATTACTGCAATAAACTGTTCTACAAATACTAGCCGAGGGAGGAATAAAGACAATATGATTATATATGTGTGTGTGTGTAAGAAGAAACTAATCATAAATGGGTCAGGCAGAGAAAGTGAGAGGGGGTGTTTTTATTTTTGCCTCATTTGACACAATGGAATAAATTAAGATGCAAATAAAAGTGCAGCAAACACACGGTCACTTTAAAAAATGTTCCCATTAAGTTATCATGTGGGTTTTTATCAGAGAGAAATTACTTTTTTGATAATATGATTTAAACCGCAGTGACACTGCACATAATGCTAAAAAGTTTAACCAACCAATGGACTTGTTTATAGTTAAGGATAATAGACCTTTTTCACAGCAGACAGTGGACAAAGAAAAGGGGGGTCAGGAAAAAGGTCTATTTTAATGTGCATTGTTTTGTTTTTTTTATAAAACATGGTGACATATTATTTTGGATGGTGTAAATTTAAAAAAAATGATGTACTCAAAAGCTGTCTTTGTTATAATGATATCTTAATTTCAAAGTTCACTGGCCCTACTCATGTATTTAACGACTGTTTATTGCATTTAGTTGTAGTTTCCTGTTGTCTTGTGCTAGATTAGCTGTAACAGGACAACTAATCAACTAAAGTAAGTCAGCAAATCAGAGTTGCAGAGTCTTAAATCAAAATATTTCAGTCGGGGTCTTTATTTTCACAAATGTTCATTAGACCATAACTGAAGCTGCTGGTGTTGGATCTGAAAGGAGTTAATAATCATATATTGTGGTTTTCTTACCATGGCAGCAATATAATGTCTCCAGTGGTGGGGCAAAGGGCCGTCCAGCTCCAACAATGCATGCTGGGTCCTCAG
Source organism: Thunnus thynnus (assembly GCF_963924715.1). Classification (NCBI taxonomy): domain Eukaryota; kingdom Metazoa; phylum Chordata; class Actinopteri; order Scombriformes; family Scombridae; genus Thunnus; species Thunnus thynnus. The sequence continues at coordinate 17,995,381 of NC_089531.1, read as the reverse complement.
GAAGCAGCTGAGGTAAGCAGGGTGCAGCGCCATCACCATGGTGATGTGGTCCACACGACCCAATGAAAGAAAAGATTCAATCAGGATGTCCTGGTCCGTTCCTTCTTTCAACATCTAAAGAGGAAGACCAAGATAAAATACATGTTCAAATCTGACAACTGATTCCCCACAAACTACAGCCACATTCATCTCTTTTGATAATATGTACAATTTAATTCAGGACTTTAATTAACTTGAAAGTAAAATGTTTCTTTTAAAGCCAGAAACGAGCGGCTTTGTGAGGCAGAAAAGCTGATACAACACTCCTACTCGTTCCATTGGAAATCTTGGAGTGAGTCACATATTAAGTCAGCATTTTCAGTCATCAGCTTTGGCAACACATCTTTAGTGTTGCGCCTCTTGATGACATGAAGCAACAAGCACTGCAGTATTGCAGCAGCCAAACTGCTTATACAGCTACTTGGATTTAGAAACTTCCTTTTAACCATAAAAAATTCCATCAATAGAAGAGGGATGAATGTGTGTGAACGCACGATTTCCCTGATAAGGATAACAAGAATTCTGAGTCAAAGTGGAATAAAATTAAAAATAAGTACACTAACACTGAATTTGGTGATTGTTAGCAACCTTAACAGGTCTATTTATCTAAATTATATTTCTAAAGGAAGGTTATTCATAGTTACAGGCAGCAGAAATACACACACTGACTTGACTGTTTATCATGATGCCAGCTTGTGAGAAACCCAGTAAGATATTGGGATTAGAAATAAAGGACGACTGTATGTCACACTGATTATGAGATGGTTAACCAACATTGCATTCCTTGTGATCTCACATTACAACATTTACCAAAAGTGGAAAACAAAGCGGACAAGATGACACTTTTAACAGTTCATACTTTTCATAATTAAGCCACTATAATATCTGTAAATGAATAAACTGTTTTATTTAAGTCACACAGGGGTGCACCTGTGTGCTATGTAATGATAAAGGCCTTCAAACGGCCAAAATAACAATTTTAAAAAAGCCACAAACACACCTGTTTTGCGGGGATAAAGGCACTTGGGCCTGAGGCCAGAGCTCGCGGTACTTCAACTCCTTGTTCCTAGTGGTGATGAAGACACAGACAGTTAAAAGACATAAGTATACAGTAGTGAAAAATGCAAATCACAAAGTTCCCAAAATACATTGTCATCAGTTGCTTGTTTTGTCTGATCAACAGCCAAAAACGTAAAGATATTGAGTTCAGAAAAACTGGAGCTGGGACTTGAGGATATTTTTGCTTGAAAAAATGACTCTAGTTAATCAGTCGACAAAAAATAGTTGCAGATTATATTTCTGGGTCTATACATTACACCTTATCAAAATGTAAAAATGTTTTGAGCAAACAAACTGAACTAATGGGTTAGATTGTCACTGATTCAAACGTATGTTTTCCTTTTAAAAAACTTCAACCAGAATATTAACATGGAAGTACTAAAATAGAAAGAATATTTGAGCAGATCTGCAGCTGAGTTTCAACCCCCTTGAACTTGACGAGACCTATTTAGACCGCAGCAGCTGTATTGTATAACAAGAGAGACGTGTTTCATAACCTACAGTTCATACACTCTTCATATTAAAATCCTGCGTTTAAACTCACCGACATCATCGACAACCCGACAGCAGGTCACCACAAAATGAACGCTTGTTATTCTCAACAGATTAGTCTGACTTTTTATTTCCCGGAGCTACAGCAGGCAGTGTCAATGACGCGGGGGGTGTGTCTGGTGTGTTTTTCAGGGCACCGGGAGGGGGCGTGCCCGGCCCACTTGTTTGTGCACACCGCAGCTGAGTCTTGCATCACCTCCTGTAGATCAATGTCTGATGAAACAACCAGCAATCTTGATAGAAAATGATAATGAGCTGTAGCTACGCAGCTCCTGGATGACTATTAATCAATCATTCACCTAATCTTAGAGTTTCCTGATGCACTAAGAAGGAGAGCAATGCTCGTAAAAAAAAAAATAAGGCAAACTCCTGCCTATTAGTAGCAAATCTGCAGTTTTTCTGTGACTATTTTCCCCTGTGCATCCACCCCCCGTGTTCCTGCTGGTGCACAGACATTATAACCAGAGAGGACTGTAACCTTATAGTATGTCAACATTACCTGTGCAGTCCGCAGCAGCTCCGTTGCTCTCCCCCGCACCTCCTGCAGTGGACACGACCTGGAGAGCCGGAGCAGATGCAGAAGCGTTTGTTTGCTCAGCCGTGTCGAACCGGGCCGGTCCAGATCCAAGCCCACCAGGACCCCCTGGCTCAGCTCCTCCAGAGCCGCTGCCCGCTCCTCCTCGTCCCTGCTGCACAGCCGCGCTAAGCTTCTCAGGGCCGGGCCACCGTCACTCTCTGACTCGGACAGGTGGCGACGTGAGCGGCCAGAAGCGGACACTCGCCCCGGTGATTTATCTCCATTTGCCCGGCAAGTGAAGCCTGCAGTGGGACCACTGGCCATCTCTTGTCCTGTTACCGGAGCACCTTTAACGCACCTCGGATATGAGTTCACCGCCGCTAGTTAGCTGAAGTATTAACTGACCGCTAGCTACACCTAAACGTTAGTTTCCTTAACTGCCAAACACTTGAGATGTCCGCTGCCTGTCTTTAGCTTAGATAACTGCGCAATCATCAGCTCCACAAATCATTAACGCCGACGGACAACCTTCAAAGCTATCAGGTATTCCCCTTTTCATACCTGGCTACCTGTTAGCCTAGCTGCTGCTAGCAGATGCTGCAAACTGTTTAACAACGCATTTGACGGTGACTCGATAATAAAAAAAAAACTGTAAACCAATAATGAGTATTGAGACTGGACTCTCAGACTTGCGCACAACCTATTTTAAGTTTAAAATCTGCTTGTATGAAACGGCAAAACGCCTTTTTATCAGCTTCACAGTTCACTCGCCGGTTTCGTTCAGCTGTTCCGAGCTGAGCAGCTTTTTTTTCGCCTCTCAGGTGTGACGTCACAGTGACGTTTGCGAAACTTTCCACTAATGATCTGCACCACAGAAAGGATGCACTCATTACTTTCAATTTTAAATGTTTTTCCTACTATTTGTAGATAATGCTGGGTGCAAAAACCTTGCGCTGATTAACTAACTAACATTTCATCTTTATTTTTTTATTATATTATGAGGAATGTGCTGGTTTCTGCAGGCAAGCTGGCCTACACCTGCTAATTTTATAGGTTTCTGCACATAAATGCTTCCTTGTGTTATCAAATGTTACGCTAAAACACATTATAACGTCTGATATAAGCTTTCTAAAAATGTACAAGTTTATACAACCACACTTACATGGGACTGTAGCTATGTAAATAATATATTAATATGTGATAAAATGTCAAAACTGATGGCAAATGCCGATCACACTTACCAGAGCCTAAAGCAATGTCTTAAAATGGTTTAATCCGACAATAAGCCTAAAAAGCCTATAGGGATGCTGCAACGAGCAGAGTTTTGTCATTTCTACTTGAAAAATTACAAGCTAATTGATTTATCCTCTATGTAAGCCAACAAACTGAGGTCATTACTGTTTATTTTAGCATTACATTACTTCCGTGGCTGCACTCTGCAGGAGTTTTCCAAAAACCCAGAGATCCACACTAGACTACAGATCCAACTTTGATTTTGTCTTCATGACTGCCATCTGGGAAGAATATTAGTACTTCAAAGACTTTATGGAAAATTACAGTAAAGTTGTGCATATAAACATCTGCCATTGCACTCAACTCTGATATTGAATTAAACAGTTTTGCTGGGAACACATGTCAAGCCCTTGTGGTCCTCGGAGACCACATCTTGTAGCCACTGAGATAATATTCTGCATACTTTTTAAAGCTTATTTTTACTCAATTAAAAAAACAGTGCCAAACTAAGAAATAATGTGTGGCTATGTGTACATTTGTGTCAATAATGTTAATTTTGCATACAATAGTTGCACAATCTTATAATATGTACTTCCTGAATCACCTTTATTTAGGAAAATAAAAAACATCAATGGTGTACCCTTATTATCAGACATATATCTTACATTAATTTACCTTTATATATACCATATATAATATTAGATACCTTTGTGTGGGGGTAAGAGAAGAAAGTTGAAGCCTTCACATATGAGGGGAGAGAGAGGGAAACATGACAGTGACAGATTTAAAGAGAAACAAGTGAGGGGTTGATGTGCTTCTCCGTTTGACATGACGAGACACAGACTCTCTGCGGGGAGGGGGTTTGGGGAGATTCAACATTGTGTGCACACAGGCAGCAACAAAGAAAAACCTTTCAGTGTACCGTCACCGTTTCCCTATGAGGGAAGACTTTTATTAACAAACACACAGGCTGGCTATGGAGGATGACCTTCGGAGCGCACACACACACACACAAACACACACACACATACACACACACAAAGGCGTTGTCCCCATGGCAACCGGCGCTTCGTGTCCCAGGAGACCAAGGGTGGAAGAGGTAAGACCGAGAGAGGAGGAGGCAGAGGTGGTTCGGGTGAGCTCAGGCTACAAGCAGAGGTCAGGGTGCACACGCACACACAGGTTCCTCTTCAGTATTTTACAGGAAGTAAAAATTGTTTGTGTGTGTATGTAGGTGGGTGTGCATATGTAGAGGGAAGAGTGGGATGTGAGTCCTCAGACGATTTTGTTCTCCAGCAAAGCGATCCTCTTCGACATGCTCTCTAGTAAGATATTTGTTAAGGACAGAAACAATAAGACAGAAAATATGAAAAAGACATCAAAACATGATATTCTCAGACCGTTTCACCTCTTGTAAAGGATATATTTTTTTGTTAGTGCCTGTAGGGCATCTTCTACTTTCTTTTGGAACTTTACGAGGGAGTCGCATTCGCAAGGGTCCTCCTCTGTGGGAACAGAAAGCACAAGTTCAGCTATTGTTCATTTGTGTATACATAAAGAGTGATCATTGGGGTGTTTATGTTATAATGAGTGACCTTGACAGATGTTAATCTGCAGCTTCTTGGCAATCTGGTTCATTGTCTTGAAGTCAGCAGTGTAGAAGTAGTGCTCTCCAGTCGGCTCGGAGGCAATTTCTTTCAGCTCATCCTCCACTGCATTGCCCACTCCGACAGCATACATCTTGAAACCTGTAACATACAGAGTTCTCTGGTGTAAGTAGGTATTATATAAATCTACTTATACAACACCCGTGCATTAAGAGGTAATCTGTCTTATTCTCACCGTGCTCCTTGGCCTTCTTGGCGGCGTCTCCGATGTAGTCCTGGCTGCGTCCGTCTGTGAAGACAATGCCCACCTTGGTGACTCCAGGCCGGGCGCCCTGATTGGGGCTGAAGCTGCTGTCTGACAGATAGCGGAGGGCCTGGCCTGTCATAGTTCCCCTCTCCATATAGGCCATCTTCTTCACAGCATCCTTCAGGTCTTTTTTGTTGTTGAAGCGGCCCAAGGGGAACTCCTGCAGGAAGGAGATGGAAACATGACATGTATAACGGAAGGAAGGAAGCAAGTTGATTATTAGGTGACGATACATGTCAAACACACACATACCTGTCTGACTGAGCTGGAGTACTGCACCAGTCCAACATGAGCCTTGCTGTCAGAAACATCCAGCTTGTCGATGATCTGGTTGATCCACTTCTTAACCAGCTCAAAGTTCTCAGGACGCACGCTCTTAGATCCGTCGATCAGGAACACCACGTCTGTCGCTGAGTTGCTGCAAGCTGGTGATGTCGGATACACACATATACGCAACAGAGCGTATTACTCTGGTAGCACAGTGACCATGCTTGGATCAATACCTTTATACACACACACACACACACACATGCACTCACCACTGCAGCTGCGACCATCATCCATGAGGGTAAAGCCTTCTTTGCAGGCACACTTGTATGATCCGGGGCTGCTGATGCATACCTGCTCGCAGTCATGATCCCCAGTGACACACAGGTCCGACACTGTGTGTGTGTGTGCATGTGCATGCAGAACACACACGTACACACACACAGAGACAATATGTGTAGAGGCACACACACAAAGAGAGGGGGGGGTGGGTGGTTGGGGTTAGGAGGAGAGAATGAAACTATGTCAGTTTGAAAATGGGAAAATCTAGCATTGATTTTTAATGATCCACTGTGACCTGCCGCCTTCGCCACCGTCGACCTAAACAGTTTTTAGCATGTGTGGATGATGCATGCATCCAGTGGATCCTTAAAACAAACAGGTGGAAAAGATTGGAGTAGCCTTAAATGGACAAAATACGTTTTGTTTTCGCTTCTGCTTTTTAAATGTGACACACAGGCACATCCAATAACAATCCAACACTGCCAACATGCAGCTCTGCCCTTGGACGGAGCATCTGCAGCGAGATTGGCTGCTGCAAAGTGAGTGGCAGGCAGCAGTCAAAAGTGCTGCAGACTGGGAGCGCCGAAGGGCATCACTAATTAGACGTTTAATGATTGTCACTAATGGATCGGTAATTAAAGACAGATCAGTCTCGCCTCTCAGTTGTGTGAGAGTGACTGAGGAACAGGAGGGAATTTCATTCCAAAAGGTTGTTCCTGCCCTAATGCCCTCACACACTGGGAATTTTTTAATGAGTTTCAACAGCTGAATGAATCTTGTTGATGAAGAGCAGAGGACAAAGGGAGGGAACAATAAATTGGAATGAAAAGATAAAAGCCCTGACACCTTACCCTCAGTATAGGGGGGAGGGCAGCAGACAGCTCTCTCCGCAAGGATGAAGGCATGGATAATGATGATGACCCACCCTGAGAGTATTTCTTTTCAGCCATTACTGTCTATTTCTATCACTAACGACTGATCCTTATCTTCCGAAACTGTAAACAACGAATCCAGACAACATCCCTTATCTGTCCCTCTTCCTCTTCCCTCTCCTCCCATCTTACCACAGAAGGCCTCCTGGAACTTCTTGGTCAGCTTCTCGATGACGCTGTAGCTCTCCACATAGTCCACGTGATCATCCAGGGGGTCGCTGGCCATCTGTTTCAGGGTGCTCATGTCCACACGTCCAACACCGATGGCGAAAATCTCAATGCCGGCATCCCGAGCACGCAGAGCAATATCCTTCACGTTGTCCTGGGGACGCCCATCTGTCACAATGATGGCGACCTGTGATGGAACAGGTGCAAAATTAGATGCAAAATCATTATGGGATATGGTGAACTGCATGTGGAACTGCATGTGAAAAATGTGTGTCTGACCTTGCTGATATCAGGAGATTTGACGCGAGCACCCTCGCCCTCACTGAAGGCCACGTTTAGAGCAAACTGGATGGCCAGACCGGTCATTGTTCCGGTGGACAGGGGCTCGATCTTGGTCACAGCCTTAATCAGCCCGGCTTTGGTGCGGTGTGTTTTCAGAGACACCTACAGTTGAGTAATTGCAAGGTCAGTGATATATGAAACAGTTTGAGACATAACAAACACTTTGCACAAACCACGTGCCTCGTTCTTGACACGGCTGGCGTAGTTGACGACTCCCACACGTGTGGCGTTGGGTCCGACATCTAGACCCTCGATGACCTTGGCCAGGAAGACTTTGACCTGCTCAAACTCTGATGGGCGAACGCTCCGACTGCTGTCGATGATGAACACGATGTCTGTGGGTCGGGTTTTGCACAAACCTGCCGCTACACACGGAGGGCGAGAAAGGTGATTATTATGCAATCATTATCTTATAGCTTCCATAACAACTACTACAACATACATCCACAAAATTATGCGTAAATGGAGATGAAGAAACTAAGGTGATGAAGGAGGGAGAAGGGGGGGGGGGGGGGTTTGGGAGAAAGGAGGTAGTGAAAGGATAAGGGAGGGCAGAGGGGATGAAGGCTGGTGAGATATGTACGAGAAAAAGTGGGAGGAAACAGAAAAAACAGGATGCAAGGAGGCAACAGGGGCAGAGAGGGGGAAGGTTGAAGGAGAGATGGAGGAATGTTTGGCTAGAACGAGGAAATGTCAAATCAGAAGCCAACTGCTTTAAATACAGTAATGGCTTTAAAAAGGGGTACCTCTTAGATAACAATATTAATAAATTATTATTAGGATGAAAACTGAGCAAAATCGCTGTGGAAGCTCAGAAAAAGTACTTTTTTGTTGAAATTATGATGATATGGATGCACACATTTCTACTTAACAAGCTTTAACTGTTCAGTTGAAATCACATGATGGAGCTACATTATGTGTTCAGAAGACAGAAAACTGATTCTGCCACAGTGTCTGATAATAACAATAAATCTCTACAGGCTCGCAGCAGGTTTTCTGTGTGGGTCCATGTATTTGTGGCCTCGTTAAATTAATTGCCAGCTCCCTAAAAACCTCTAGTGTCTGTGAAACATCACTGATCTCCCTTCTCACCCTTCACCTCTCTCCCTCCCTCCAGTTTTTCCTCCCACCAGTTTCTCCAACTCACACACACGCACACACTTACGTAAGCCCAGAGCACCGGCTCCATCCTGAAACCGCCATCCAAACTGTGCATGCACAGTATTTTCAGCCAACCATTCAACCATCAGAAACAAGACAAAACTACATCTGTCTGTAATTTTAACCATCCAATCCAAACAAATCACTTATAATTCTTAAATTTCCAAAGACACTAAACACTGTGGATTTACGCTCTTTTGCAATTAACTAAATAATTACAGTATTGGAACAATTATTTTAACCAGCTCCATATGACACAGGTTTCAACTAAATAAAAACTGAACTTTTTCCATTCCCCTTCTTCAATATAACTACCTCCAGGAGTTTGTTTCACTCTCTGGTGCAAAAATTGCAAGTGCAACTTGATCAATCACCTGAACTCAGACCAGATGGATACAAGAATGAAGATGGATCTAACTACATAAATAGACCTCCTTCACAGCACCTCTGCCTCAGGCACCTGTTGAGATCAATTGAGCATCATAACAATGATGTCTACACTGAGGTTTTGTGTCTCAGAGTTTAAATGTTTTGAGTATAAGATGTCAGGTATCACACCATCAACAGCTTCTGAGTCCTCACCGGGGTTAACATCAACTTAAGGGGTTAAAGGTCATCATTCTTACCCATGGCAGCGGCTGTGCGGAGGTCCATGGTGGCTTGAGCTCCTATGAGGCCAAGCAGCAGCAGGAACAACGGCGGGGTAGGCGTCATGGTGACAGCGACAGAGGGGCGACAGCTAAACGCGGGGGTCCGAGCGTGTCCGCAGATGGTCCTAAGAGTGAGAAGCCAGAGGGGAGATGGAGCAGGGCGAAGGGAGTTCCAGGCAAGGGGCACGGCCACAAAGTGAGACTGAGTGACTCTGAGCTGCAGGTTATCAATGCAAGTGCTTCACACACACAGACAGCCCCCCTCTTTAGCTCGAATGTGTGTGTGTGTGTGTGTGTATGTATGTGTGTCTGTGGGGAAGAGAGGGAAATACCTGCCCTGGGAGGACCTAAAACGGTGGGCAGGGAAAGACAAACACACCTTGATATGGGTAGGGTGGACAGGTATGTGTATGTGTGTGTGTGTGTGTGTGTGTGTGTGTGTGTGTGTGTGTGTGTGTGTGTGTATAGTAAAATTCGTGTTGTGTGTGCGCTTGAGTTCCCTGAGTGTGTACAGTATGAGTGTGTCTGGCTGGGGGTACAGGAGCGGCTGGGGTTTGGTGCAGTGTGCGCACCAGCACAGCCGCCCCAGGTTGGATTTGGCCAAAGCTCAAATAAACACCAACATGAATTCCTCTTTTCTCCCCGTGTTCCCTCGTATAGCAAACACATTTATGGTGCGGAAGTGAAGGAGAACCACCTTACACAGCCTACAGTGTTCGTGCTAGTCTGCACGTTGGGATGTGTGTGTGTGTGTGTGTGCCTTTATAAGCATTTCTGTATAAATTGAAGTATACAAGCAAATGCCTCGTTTCTTAAGTTCAATTTAGTTCAATGCTCCTGAATTTCTGCATATTTTATGTGTTTTTAACACTTGTTTGCTCATTTTCTCATCCATTTCTCCTCTCATCCTTCCTTTCTCACATCTTTGAAGATTTATTAAGCTTCAGCCTGAATTTTATAATATTTTGAGGTCAGTTTTACCACAGAACAGATTACACAAACATACAAATCAAAAGGTAGAAATTCCCTAATTTGCAACCATATCAAAAAACTTCCACTTCAGCTTCCACTAGACTCTTCTTCCCGCCTATTTCTCCATCACTCTCCTCTCCGCTGTCAGGTAGGCAGCGGGCCCCCGTGAAGTAAACACAGTAGGAAAACACACTTTCATCAATAAGCTCACATACATTTCTTTAATCTCTCTATAGAGCCCACATACACACTAAACAGAGACCCCTCTTTTCCCCTTCGACATCCCACTCCACCCGACCCAACCCTGCATTCCTCTGCACCCTCCCATCCTCCTCCTCCTCCTCCTCACACACACCTCCATCCACACATATGACCTGAACAAGCCGCAATTGAGGAGTTAGTCTGGGAGGGGAAGAGGAGTATGGGGGCTCAGGCTGTACAGTAACAAGCCAGACAGATTTCCTACTGAACTGAACATGCTGCAAAATCAACAGAGAATGAGGCTGTGTGTGTGTGTGTGTGTTATGGTAGTGATGGGTTGGAGATGAAAGAGCAGAGATGTTATTCCTGGACAGCGTGTCATCTCTGGGAATAGGTTATTTGGCTTATAGGGAAGACATAACACACACACACATATTCACACAAACATATACAGTAGACACACACACATATATTCATGGGTTATGTAACAAGGTCTGCTTGGCAGGCAGGACAAACACAAACATAAGCAGGTAGCTGGATGTACCTTAACGGCATCCATCAGCATTTGTGAACTATTTCAGAGCTACGTGTAATTTATCATGTGTGTTTAAACATGAGTAGAGTTACACAGAAAACACACGTGGACTGTTGAGAAACGGATGGTAAAAAAAAAGGCCCGAAATGTGTCTTAAGTGATAAAAAATGATGATGTCTGACCAATTAAAATATTGACCTTTACAATTCACTGTATTCATCCAAAGTATTGCTGCAAATAACTGTTATTCACTTAATCTCTTGTCAGAAACTAGTTAGACATGTTTATTTTTGCCAGTGTCCCAGCTGATATCTTCAAACTGCTTGCTTTGGCCAGTTATTTGCTTGATTAGTCTAGAAAAATTTAGTTAAAATGCTAGTCAGAATTTCCCAGAGCCCAAACATGACGTCCAAAAATTACTAATTTTGTCCAATCAATAATAAATTTTCAAAGGTATCCAATTTACTGTCCTAGAAGAGCTGGAACCAGTGGATCTTTTGCCATTTTTACATTACATCACATTACACTTTACATGATTTTGATGGATAATATAGAACGAAAACGATTGATTGTTAAGTCTGTTGACAGTAAAGTTTAGATAATTAATGATTTAAGTCATCTCTGAATCAAAAATGCCCAAATTCACTGGTTCCAGCTTCGAAAATGTGATGATATGCTGCTTTTCTTAGTCTTCTAGGATAGTACATTGGATACTTTTGCAAATTAGTTGTTGACTGGAGAAAATTAGTAATTTTAGGACATCATCTTTGGGCTCTTGGAAATTCTGACTGGCATCTTCACTACATTTTATACACTTATCAAAAAAATAACTGGCATATTATTTTATAACAAAAATAATGCTTTATCACAGTCCCATATTAACAATCAAATTTGTTGATTTGACTGATTTAACCAGCACTCACTCCAAGGGCATGTTCATGTAATGATGCTCACAAATCACCATACCAAATTTAACAAAACCCAAAAGCTCTGTTATTTCCTTTTCTCTTTTTCTTTCCAGTAGCAAAATAGAAATCTAATATAAAGACAAAGCATATTTGCTTTTTTACTGAAAAAGAAAATGTTCCTGTAAGTCCTTCTTCACTGCCAACAGCCCGACCGGATCAGAGAGTTCAACCTACAGAATATTCATCACAATAGTACTGCCAGACCCATAGTGTAAATGAAAACATCTCAGCCACACTGCATATCATTGGGCATTTTTATACAAGACCACATTCAAATAACAGTGTTGTCAGTGGCTGTATTTACGATCAACAGTGAGGTGAGATATATTTTATCTTCCACTGTTTATCTTTGTTTTTATACAACATTTGAATAAGCAAATCTATTTTTTTTTATTGTTGTTTTCTCAAACCACCTTCCCTCATGTTCTCTCCTCTTCCAACTCCAACACAGGTCTATCTGTTGTATCTTTTCAAAACAAACTAAATATCAACACCCTGGTGTACTTTGAACCAGAGAGCCACAGGACTGGAGGATCTCCAAACCAGGTTTCAGCTTTGTTCCACTACTAACATTATTATTTTCAATCAGTTGTATCAATAAACCCTATCCAGTAATATCAATAAACTACTAACTAAACTTGACTTTATCCAAGCAGTGCATGGTTTTCAGTCAGTCAGTGTGTGTGTGTGTATGTGTGTGCGTGTGCGTTCGTACAGACACTGCGTTTGGAAAGACTGCGAGGATCTCGTGTTTGACCACATCCATAAATATTGAAACAAGTTCTCTTTCTTCCAATCTCAGAATACTGAGTAAATATTGACATGGTGGGATCGGGGTGGACTGAGCATCCCATACCTGTGCTCACACACACACACACACACACACACATACACACACTCTCATGCCCTCCAGCTGTGCTCTGAGCACTCTCTGTTCACACCAGGGAAGTCATGGAAAAATTAATTACAAACTTAAACCTACATGAAGCCCTCCTCAGTCACACATGCAGGCTCACTGGCACATAAATATGAGGAAATGTGAAACCATCCACACTGACACATTAATTATACAGAGACGGAGATACACAGACTGACAGGCTTCACCTATACGCTAAATAAAAAAAAGTTAAAGAGTTAAAAACCTGACTGCACAAAGTTTGAATAGAGCTCTCACACTTTGGGTTTCACTCCTGATATTAAGGTGTTGTGTGTGCTTCTTTATGCAAGAGAGAGTTTGAGAAATTTATGCACTGCAAATGAAGTTTGTGTGTGTGTGTATGTGTGTTTATGCAGCGCTCCTCCTGCCAACAGTAACAGCTCAGTAGCCAGTTAGCAGGAAGAGAGAGGTTCATTAAAAACCCAAATACAGCAGTTACATAACCAACAGTTCTGTTCGTCCCACAACCCCCTGCGCTACAAACACACTCCTCCTTCATCCCCGTCTTCTTCTCCCTCCCACGCCTACTGGCAGAGCCCACCCATCATCCTCTTCTCCTCCCATAGCAACAGCTCATTTCAGCTCACCTCCCTTGTTCCCAGACCATCACACTGCCTCACTCCTCCACCTCCCCCTCCCGCCCCCCCCTCCCTTTCTTTATCTTCTCCCCTGGTCCCTGCCACCTCCTCCTCGCTCTCATCAAACACTTCCTTCTCTTACTCCCACGTCATCCGAGCTTCACTTCAAACTTTACATACATACAGCAGGACTACGAACCAGGAATATTAACTAGAGTTAAAACGAGAAACTTTTTTGTTTTACTTTCACTACTGAGAGTTAAAGAAAGAGACACGCTGGTCCCAAATCACTTTTCTAGTCTCAGGAAAATGCCTTCAGCTCTTTGATAGGCAGAGTTTCATATAGGGATTTGGTTTCCACAAGCTCCTGCAACTGACTGGCATACTAAGAACAAACAGAGCGGAAAGTGCAGTAAGTGTGAGAACACAGCAGATGGCAACACAGATTAAGGATTTGGGGTGTAACAGTGATTGTCTGGGATACCTCTACCAGAAACATCAGTCTGTCCTTATTCTCCTCCAGTGGATTAGTGCCTGTCACATATCCTCCATGATGGAGGGATGTCAGACATATCACAGTGTTAAATAGATCCCAGCGTGCGGTCGACTCACACAAAGGAACAGCGCCTTCTAGTGGCCTAAAGACAGATCTGAAATAAGCCAGACAAGAAGCATTTCTCATTTAAATCATAATATTTGTTACCAAACCGCGAGGAAACATGAGAGTTGGCAATAGGGCTGAATTATAATTATATAATCACATGAAACTCTGTGTGAAGCCACTACCTCAGCGTTCCTAATCTGATCTGTATTGTTTTAATTAAATAAAAAAAACACAATGCAGGCCAAGTGAAGTTTCTGTTTAGTTTCATTTTGCCTGGTTACTCTGTGTCTATCAAGGCTTATTTGTGTGTTGGGAGGTGATCATACCTAAACCAAAACATACATGATTTGTGAACATGTATGCACATATTGATGGAGACGTCTCAGTTTTGTCTCAATGAAAATGGTCCGCGAAGTGAAAATGCTCGGGAAACCCCTGAATGAGGAAGTTAAATGCAGAAATAAAGATTAACAGAACAATGAGCATTTATTGCAGCCTTGTTAATGCAGCACAACCAAGCCTGCTGACATTAATATTTCTACTGAGAACTGGCAGACATGCTAATAGTTATACAAATAGAAAATATAGAAATATTCACACTTACACACAATATAGTTCAAACAAACATGCAGTCAAAAATGTATGGGGGAGAAGTCGCAGTGGAAGTGGCTGTGAATCTCTCTAGGGCTGTCGTACTCAATCTTGACACAAGGGGGCACTGGAGGGCTTTCTGGAGAGGCAAGGCTGACCTGAGATGGCAGCAGAGGCACCACCTTCGTTGGAGCGCTCTCCGCTCTGAGGCGAGAGGGCCGCAGGGTGGACACAGGTGGGAGGACGGTGGTGGTGCTGCTGGTGGTGTGTGTCAGGGTGTGTGAGGAGCGCTGGGGGTTTGCGTGTGTGGGCCCGTGGTCTCCCCGGGGGAAGAATGAAGGAGGGGGAGGTAAGGTGGTGGAGGAGGGTGGCTGGTGGTCTCGAGCTGCCCCCATGTTAGGGGGGTAATTTGAGGGGCACTGAGCACGCTGATGCATGGTTGGCTGACTGTACGTGTTACCCCACGGGTACGACTGGTACGCTGTAATGCCACCTGGACGGAAACACACAGATTCAAACAGAGATGTGACAACTGAGATAAAGACAACGTTCTTCTTATCATTCATCCATGAATGCCTACCTGACATACAAGCGTGTTCGTTCTCTTTTTTGTGGTCAACCCCCTCCCACCTTTTCTTTCTCATCCCTTATCTGTCATTGGTCCCCTACTCATCCATGAGCCCAGGCTATACTAGATCCTCTCCAAAGCATTTCCCACCTCACAGCTGTAATCCTGCTCCACCATTGTCCCCTCTCATATGTTTTCATATTTAAACACTTATTATTCTTTATTATTGGGGTGTCCTGGGTTGTTGCAGTGATCCTGATTTGATGCAGGCAAGGGACCTTTGTTGAAGGTCATCCCCCTCTCTCATCACGTTTCCTGTCCAGCTCTACCATAACTAGCAATAAATAAATAAGTAAACACTTAAATTAACATTTCAGTCGTCCAGAAATAAAAGTCCTGTTAATTGCTAACTACTAACTTGCAGAGTGAAGTCAACAGCAACTACTAAGGGGCGTTTCTATAAAAAAACTTTCAAATCACTGTAAAAAATGATGTTGCCCATGCAGATAATGGCAAGTCGCAACTTAAAATTACGAAAAGTAAAAACCAGATTATATATATATATGCACATTAATTCACTTTCAAATTCAGGGTAAATTCTGGATGAATTTGGCAATGGTGGTGCAGCATTTTGTTCCCAACTGCAGCTATGAAGCTTCTGAATGTGCTACATTTCAGATTTGCACTTTTCACTGGCTTCTTTAGAAATTTCTTAGAGCATTAAGATCTATTCAGTATACACCAAACTGGCAGAAAAAAACATGATTTTATAGAAACTAAGCTGACATATTTAAAACTGAGGGCCAAATCATAAACCTATTATTATTGTTAAATTATCCAGTAGACTTCTGTGTTTCTATGTTGAAGGACATTGAGGTTACCATTTAAAAGACATTCAAATTCAAATCTACACTGATTTAAAAAACACACACAGCTCCATCACTCTCCCTCTCATCCCAGTGACTCACCGTGGTGACCAGTGGACTGCAGCAGGATCTGTCCTGTGCTCTGGGACTGGAAGTAGGCGTGGCCTCCAGTAGAGTAGGTCACCACGCCGGTGGAGTTTCCTCCGGGGCCAAAGGTCAGGTAGGAGGTGGGGTTGGAATCTGGAGGGTTGGGAGTGAGGTAGGGAGACGGGGTGAGATAGGCCATGCGGGGCAGAGATGCCTGAGGTTGGTGCTGCGGCTGGCTGGTGGGGTAGGAGGTCTGGAGCTGGTAGGAGAGAGTGTTGTTCTGCTGGCTGGACGTCAGATAGTCGAGCTTCTCTCCAAAATCAAATAGAGAACTGAGGACAATACAGGGATTTAGTCACAAACGCATACATATACAGAGATACCTCAATGGTCATAATCTCTTAATCTGCTCAAATACTTCCACATACAGCATCTCTGATCCTGTGCATCTGTCTTTTTATTCATCTGTTCCCAAACTGACGCGTGGAGAGTCACTAAGACTGGGGGCACAGTGAGGGCTGAATATTTACTTTGGTGGAGAAGTTTGTGTAAATATCTAGAACTATCTTTATCCCTGAACGATGTACGGCGACAAATAAAGTCTTGGAACCACAGACATACATGCTGATTGATTATTTTCTACATCACTCGCATCAACTTGCTGTCATAGCAGCCCCCTCTTAAAGGGTCGGTTCACACAAATTACAAAAAACATTTTTTCACACTACTATCTGTCTTTATGATTTTTGGGGCCTCCAGTCTCCCCCACCCCCCCACAATACAATGGAGGAATTTAAAATTACATGTAATTAAAAAAGTCCCAATTACTCCAACATATTGTCAACCAATTCAAAAGGGACTCTTATTTTGGTAGAAAGTAGTTCCACTGAGAATATGTTTTTTGTAACTTTAAACAAACTGGCCCTTTTAGGTTTCTAACAGCTTCATTTTTTAGTGCTGAGATACATAGTTTTGTTGTCAACTAATTATAATTTTGTACAAAGCAATAACTAACTGAGATGCCTCCCTGCATGATTTCTTCAATTGTTTCACAGATCCAGCTGTAAGCGACTTCTCACCACCACAGGCGCAGTTTGTGCCATTATAATATCAGTATTTCACAGGTTCCCTTCTCAACTCTGCAGTTCCCTACTGTCGTCTTATCATCTCTTGTTCATCTATTCAAATCATCTTCTAGTATTCATGTCACAGTCGGCTGTGAGCTCTGCTGACCTAGTGTCAGTCTGAAGAGACTGCGTGTCCCGGTGGGCCAAGGAGGAGCCGCCCTCAAGAGCATCCAGGAAGAGAGGTGGAGTGTGGACCGGGGTGTTGGGGAGAGGTGGAGTGGGGTTGGCATTGTTGTAGGTCGTTGTGAAGAGGGGGAGGCTGGCTCTCCGCAGCGGGGGAGGACTGTGCATGGGGCGGGGGTGGTACTCTGCCAACCCCCCCTGAGATGAAAGCAGGTGCTGGCCCCCCTCTCTCACTCTGGATTGACCTTGGAGATAAAATACAGATTAAACGCTGAGATTAAAGAGATACTGCCGTTTGGTTTCTAGGGAATTTTACTATCTTGACATCCGTGCATCTCTTATCTTTTTTACGATGAGGGCTATTGGTTTTATCTCATGTGTGTTCTTATTGCCTGTGTTGTTACTCTGTGCTGTTTATTTGTTCATCTATTGTGGGACTGCAGTGCAGAGTCCAAAACAAACATTCACTGAGCAATGAGCCTGAACCAAAATCAACTCAATTCACGGATTTCTACGGAATCAGGATAGAGCTCCTCATGTAAATATGAAGATGCACCAAAGACTGATGGTTGGTCTGAAATCAAACTTAGCAACTATTTTGCTTTAACTGTGCAAGAGCAGAGATAATATTTAGGGGACCTTGGAGCCCTCGGTAGGGCCTCTCAGGAAGTAATTCCCCTTTGTAGGTGTTCAGACCAAAAGAAGCCCCACTTATAGCGGTTTATAATACTATGAAACTGAATTTTGTTCTTGCTATGATCGACAGGAGAAATACAGCTTGCATGGCACAAAATCTACCAGGAATGTGTGATTACACATATTTGTTTGGTCAATACAGCGACTTGTCTGATGATGCCACATTGTTCTTGGGCAAATATTGAGTTTTACATTTTTGCCAGATGACCCTGTTTTTTTCTCTGTTGTTGAAGCCCTCTGCGCTGGCATCGTGCTGTGCAGTGGACCTGTTTGAATGAATCTGAGGGGTGCGTTTAGTCTCACAGTGCTGTTGTTTTTTCCCTAAACAGCCGGCTACATCCACACTAATACGTTTTCTTTTTAAAATGCATAACTTTTGCTATGTTTACGCCTAGCATCCACACTACTGTAGCGTTTTTGAATCCCGTTTCAACCCCGTTTTAGATTGAAAACTCTGGGATTGCATTTTAATCTGGACAGGCGGAAATGAAGACTTTTGAAAACAATGATGCAAACAATGAAAACATGATTGGGTTTTATCAGTCACAACATGTCCTTCCCTGATTCGTCACAGCCCTATCATGTGACCCTTTTCCGGAAGAAAACAAACAACATCAGCCTTGACTTCCAGTGGTTAATTCAACATGGATAACAAATTACAGGCGTTGCTGACCTTGTTGTTTATGCTGGCAACTGTTATGGAGTTAAATTCTGCAATCTATAATCTACTACTGCCTACATGCGTAGGAGGCAGGCTATTATTCGAGCTATCTGTGACAATTCCCATGTCCAGCGGTCATGTGATACACGTTTTCAGGTGTGTTAGTATGGACGGATATTATTTTTGAAATTATGCTAAAACGTTCATGTGGACAGAGATAGTTTTTGTTTTAAAACACTGTTTTAAAATTAAAACGTGTTAGCGTGAACTTAGTCTTTGGCTGTGTACAAACAACAACAAAACAATGAGACAGTTCACCACAGCATTCACAGCCATTAGATGGCAATAGTACTATAGTATAGTACTATAAAAATGTTAAATTGTTAACAATAGGCTTCTGAGCAAAAATTATTAAACTCTCGGCTGTGGAGAAGGTGTCATTTCTCTGCCACTTGATCACATAGACATTAAACTAATTTAGTTTTATTTCAACATTTAGAAAATCCTCTAGTTTCACACAAGAAAATAATAAACGTATCATGACTCTGGTGTATGGCAGAGAAGTAGCATAATTCCTCAGAAACCAAACCCTCTTTAAATAATAATTACGGAGCACAAAAGCCTAACCTGCATTACAAGCAGTATGTTGGGAAATTGTGTGCATCAATGTGGATTTCAAAACCTGGGCTGTTGAGGCTTGCCAGGAGGCTGCCGTAGGAGGGCGGCGTGTGAGCGGACAGGGAGGGGAAAGAAGGTGCAGCAGGGGCGAGCTGGGGCAGCTTAGTGGCAAAGTGAGCAGAAAAAGAGGGAGCTCCTTTACTGAAAAGCAAGAACACAACTTTGGTTTAGATTTTATACAACAACCACTAAGGGCAGGTGATACATTGACCTCGAGTATTACACACCATATCAGGACATGAACAACAAACACACAGACTGAGTTTGCTGACCTGTTGGATGCCAGGTTGGGCAGTGTGGGGTTGATTTGATGTTGTGGGGG
Organism: Thunnus thynnus; assembly: GCF_963924715.1. Lineage (NCBI taxonomy): Eukaryota > Metazoa > Chordata > Actinopteri > Scombriformes > Scombridae > Thunnus > Thunnus thynnus. The sequence continues at coordinate 17,975,751 of NC_089531.1, read as the reverse complement.
GCTGACACTGCCTCCAGCCCTACTCTGCCTGTGTTCAACCTTGACTGTGGTGGAGCGCTCCACTTTCCTCCACTTTGCCCTGCGGTTCTGAAACCAGACCTGGGATACAGAAACATATCGAGGTAGACAGTAAAACAGAGATCAGGAGAGATGATGAAGGATTGTGATGGGGGAGTTGAGAAAAGCAAAAGGTAAGATTTTATTCACGCACAGTTTGCTAATAGTTTTTTTTTCTTCAAGGAAGTAGATCATCAAGTAATGCATCATAAGAGGATTTTGTCATAGGGTTAATGAGGAAGATAGCTGTCTAACCATAATCCTCTGAGGCGTAACACCAACTGACGCAGCGATGACTTTCCTCTTCTCTGCGTCAGGATAATGGTCCTCCTGGAACAGGGCCTCTAAGTGCTCTAACTGATCTGCACGCATACGCACATACACACACAAACACACAATGCAGGTCAAATATTTGCATAATACTCAAATCTGTGCACACCTGGACAAACAGACATGTCCCTCACCAGTACTGTAAAGTGTTCGTGCTTTCTTCTTCCGAGCAGGTGGCAGCAGGCAGCTGTCCACAGTCTCTAACCCGGATAGCAGAGGGAAGCTCAGGGCCTGGCCTCGGCCTCTGGTGCTGTAGCGGATGGAGCGCCGGGTGGAGTAGACCTGGGTTATCTCCATCTGCCGTGAACCAGTCAAACATTTCCTCAGCGCTCATCTCAGTCAAATTCAATATGTTAAATAATTTTAAATTTATTGTATTTCCCTGTTAAAAGGCCAAACATTGGTGTCAATCAAGTTTGTTTCGGGTGAACATAATTTGGAAAAAGGAGGATGTGAAAAAGTGAGGTAAAGACCAAAAGCTAAAAGGGACGTATGTTTTCCAAAACATCTCTGAGGCTTACAGAGAAGGGCACAGTTAAAGGATACATTCACTTTTTTTTGTATTAGTTTGCAAATGAACACTGACACAGGTTTTATTTGCTATAATATTTAGTACTGTGGCCTTAAAGAGATTCCTTCTTAAAGCAATTTCAGTGCAAATGATGAGGACAAAAATCCAGTTCAAACTTTATCTGAAATTAAAATGAGGCCTCAGCAGTCAGACAAATCAAGTTGATACCTTCCAAAATGACAGTCTTTTAAGTATGAAAATCCCTCTTTGTGTTACTATTCCTCCACTGCAGCTCAGCAGAGAAACAAAAGGAGTTAATTTTCTACTAAAAAGACTTAATCTCTGAATGATATCCATTTACTCAGACTGCTAAAACTTCATATTAGCTGTAAATAAACTTGGCAAGACAAGAGTTTGTCCCCCATCACAGGGAAGCATATCGGCCAGTAGGCCTATGAATAGGAGAAATTATTACAGCAACCAAAAACTGTTTAATTGTACATATGGACACCTGGCTATTGTTTTATGACAGACAAAAAAACTACACTTCAAATGTTTCAGCTCAAAGAGAGCAAAGCAACAATTTCTCTTTTTTGTCATCAAAGCAGATTCAGAATTTCAAGGAAAAGAAATTAATTTCCAGTCTAATGTATGTGTTCTCATATGTGACGCTGATGTGTTGATCTAAACTAATCATTGTTTTCTTTAAATAATGATGAATTATTGTGATAACTACTTTCTCAGTTAATTAGCTAATTGTTTGTTCAATAGAATGTAGAAGCTATTAAAAAATACCACAACTGCAATGGAAAACACAGTCCCAAATCAAAGTAATCAATTTACCATAATACCATAATGAAAAGCAGCAAATCTTACCATTTGAGAAGCCAAAACCATCAAATGTTTGTCAATTTTGTTTGAAAAATTACCAACAATTAATCAATAGCAATCAACAATTACTGTTCACCACCCCAAATCCAAAATAATGCAGTCACAGACCTACTTGAAGCAAAAGCTTTTTAGTGCGATTTTAAGGTTTAGATTTCCCTTCGTGGTTTCAAAGTCTTACTTTTATCTTGTGAAAACAATTATTGGAGGTACTGAGGCCTGAAATCATGGAAGCTGAAATCTCCTGCTGTTGCACAACCCATGATTTTATCAGTAGTTCAACAATTTGTGGTAAACAGTCTTACTGCAAAAAAATACAGATAACTGATAAATATCATGGTCTAGGCACAGTATGTCATTATGGAAATCAATGATTAAAATAATCACTTTTCCCCATTTCCCATTACATAGCCTAACAGTTAAATTAAACGAGTTGCCAGTTTGATGTTATCAAATTCATATTCATGCCTCCATTCTTCATACGTGGATAACAGTCATCCAGATTGGATTGTTGATGATTTGACACGAGTCTGGATTCTTTGGTTCTTCTAAGCTGTCTTAAAATTAATCTGGAACTGTTGTCATAGCAACAAGTCCTTGAACCCAAACCTGCTGAGGTGCAGCTTATTGACGGTTAGCTGCATCATGACCAAGACCTTTTAGGGTGAAGCCCAAACATGAATTCATTTTCAGACAGAAATGTCTCACTTTCTCACATGTTGATATAAGATTTTAGATGAGAACATGCAGGTTATTTATAAATCATTACGGTTTATTGGTGTGTGGTGTGTTATCAAAATTTAATTTCTATAATAAAGAGTTATCTATACTCATATGTGATACTTTAAGGATTTGAATGTGGTTAATATAATTTTTTGTGGAAAAACCACATCAGACACACATCATTGTTCCAACCACAGTATTTTTAAATATCTCAATACATGTCTGAAGGGGATCTTTAAGTTTTTGAAAGGTTTCATGTGTGAGATGAAAGTGTGGAAACAGTAGAAACATTATGGAGCACAACGTAGAACAAAATAACAGCAGGAACACACATAAAATTAGACATATGTCTACAATTACCCCAGTGCATGCTGGGAGGATTCCCAACACACCTACCTCATTTAACAGCAATCACATAAATGCCGATCATGGTTTCAACTCTACTCATTCTGCCTTATTAAAGATCCAGGATCAACAAATCAATCTTCAAACCGCCTTCAAAGAACTAAATTAGCTGGATGAGAATTGACAGGATTATTTTAGCCTGATAGCATCACGTTAGCCTGAATTAGTCATGCCACATTTGAAGAAAAGGGCCCAGAAAGCTATCTTCACAGTTGCATCATTAATATTGCAGAAAAGTGTAGGTGTGCATAATTTCATACCCATTAGACTGTAATTACTCATGACACATTAGTTATTATTAGAAACCTGGAGGTCTTCACTAGAACATGCAAAAGTGTCTGTTAGGCTGAGGAGACTAAACTTCATCTGCAGCCAAACATTATTCAAACTCATAGAACTTTATTTTAGGGCTGCAACTAACGATTATTTTCATTATTGATTAATCAGGTGATTATTTTCTTAATTAATAGGTTTTGTCCATAAAATGTGAGGAAATATGAAAAATACCTATTATAATTTCAAGTCAAAGGTGACGTCTGCATTGTGTAGAATTTAGTGGCATCTAGCAGAACGGACTTGGCAGATATGGAATATAATATTCATAAGTATGTTTTAATTGGTGTATAATCACCTGAAAATAGAAACTGTTTGTGTTTTCATTACCTTAGAATGAGAGTTTATATCTACATAGGGAGTGGGTCCTCTTCCATGGAGCCCGCCATATTGCACCGCCATGTTTCTACCGTAGCCCTGAATGGACAAACCAAACACTGGCTCTAGAGAGGGACTTTTGTGTTTTTTGCAAGTTCTGTGGCCACCATTGGTTCTCCTACACGCTTGAAAAGGAGGGGTTTAGGGGGAGGGGTATTCAGTTGGTTGCAATCTCTGACCTCACCGCTAGATGAAACTAAATCCTTCACACTGCACCTTTAAAGTCTTGTTTTGTCTGACTAACAGTCCAAAATCAAAAGATATTCTGTTTACTATCATGTATGACAAAGAAAAGCATTAAATCATCACAACTGAGGAGCTGAAACCAGCAAATCTTTGGTACTTTTGCTTAAAGTTATAATCTCAAAGATTTTCATTTACATAAATGTCTGTTAAGTCATTATCTATCACTGAATGAGGTAACACAATGGTGATGGTGCAACAGACTCGCTCTTCAGTTCGCTTGTGCTAGCGTGATGTCACACAGTGACACTGTTCAGATCTCTGGGAGTGAGGATGAGTGAGGTCAAAAACACAACTGCAACTACCACTTCACACCATATGGTGCTGCAAAGAGAACGAACTGGAGATCTCCGAGATTGCCACTTTTAATTAAGAAAAAATGACAAAAATGACTATCCGATTATCAAAATAGTTGCCAATTAATTTTCTGTCGATCCATTAACCAGCTAATCTAATCTCATTTGTCTTTGTTATAACTTTGTCTGTTACAGTTATTCACTTTTGTGTTGTTTTAATTTAACTTTTTAAATGTGCTCAATAAATAAATTTGACTTGACTAATTGTTGCAGCACAACTTACATCCTAAAAACACCCCACAGTTTCCAAAGATCTCAAATCTGTCGGGCAGAATTTAGTGAGAAATGTGTTTAAAATGAAGCAGCAGACAGGTGGAACATTTTCATTAGATCGGATGGTGCAGCCATAACAACATGGAGTCTTTGGTTGGAATATTTCCATTAATATGTGTGATCATGAAGCTCATATGAAGAGCTGCAAAAAGGTGACACAAAACATATATTACACCTCCAGACGATGTGGAATAAGATGATTTCCAAACATGAAGCTACTTAAGAGGAAGAAAGGGGAAAAGTGTGGAGTCATAAATGAAGCTCATCAAGTGTGATTAAGTGAACAAGTGAATGGTAAACCGTGACAGAGTCTGTTCTCACCTCGAGAGGCTGTGGGCCCTGCTGGGGGACACTGTGAGGTAGAAGAGGGGGGCTGTGAGGCCTTTTTGTCCCGCGGGGCTGAGGAGGTGCAGGTTGGATTGGGCCCGGGGGCTGTGAAGAGTACAGCAGAGGGATGGGAACTGGGGGGCAATACAGCCCTGTCCCACCGCAGCCCAGGTAGATCGGGTCGGACAGGTCACAGCTGTTCATCAGTCCAACGTGAGGCTCCGACAGAGCTGAGCTCTCCTCTGAGCTCATCGCCGACACTTCCTGTGTCTGACTCTTCTTTTCCTCCTCAAACCTGTCGCTCACATCTTTTAAACCTCTCTTGTTTCTCACTCGCTCTGTTTGCTTCTTACCTCGTCTTTTCCTACTCTTCTTCTGCTCATCTTTCTCTTCTGAACTCTGTGTTTCTTTATCCTCTTGCTTATCGGCGATTGTTTCATTGTTGTTCTCAATCGTGTTGTTTCCCATCTGCACCTCCTCCGCCTCCGGCCTACTCTCAGGCTTCACCTGCTCCTCCTCTTCTCCCTCTGTCGCTATCAGTTCCCTTTCTGACACAACAACTTTCTTTTCTTCCTCCGCCTCCCCCTCCTTCTCTTCTCGCTCTGTCTCCTCTCCTGCCTCTTCATCTTCACCCTGACTAAACACTTCCTCCTCTCCATCCCTCCTCCTCATCTGTGTCCTCCCTTGGTCGCTTTTTGCTTCCAAATCCTCCAGTTCCTCACACAGTAGGCTTGGACAGTCTGCAACAAAGTGTATTGAGAAGTTTTAGTTTTGTCCAGGTCGCTGTAGGCCCTCACCACTTCCCCTAAAGGTAAAATGTGGTCAGTTATGTTATTATCACTACTTAGCGAAACAAGACCTGGCTTTTGTAACCTGTATCAGAATTCTGCAGCAAGACTTTTAACAGGGACTAAAATAAAAACATTGCACATTGTATCTGTCCTCAAAACACTGCACTGGCTTCCAGTATGTACTGGAATTGACTTTAAGGATCTTTTGCTTGTCTATAAAGTTCTGACCATATATATATAGATATGTTTAAAAGTTATGACCCACTATCACTCTCTCCCACCTCTCAGGTCATCTGCCTCTGGTATTCTTGCTGCACTGATGGTCAATTCAAAATCCAAGATTTGAAGCTGCTTTTAGTTTTTATGTTTCTTGTTGCTGTAATAGGCTCACTGAGGACTTGAGATGTGCTCAGACTACTGTAGGGCTGCAACTAACAATTATTTTCATTAACAATTAATCGATTATTTTTTTAATTAATAAATTGGTCATTTGGTCTATAAAATATCGGAAAATGGTGAAAAGTGTCAACCATTGTTTCCCAAAGCCCAAGATGTCTCCCTTTGCCTCGCCCAACAGTCCATGACCCGAATATATTCAGTTTACTATCATAGAGGACTAAAGAAACCAGAAAATATTCACATTTAACAAGCTGGTACCGGAGAAGTTTGGCATTTTTTCTTTTAATAAAATTATGCAAAACGATTAATTGATTATCATAATAGCTAGGCAATACACTTTCTGTTGACTAACTGATTATTCGACTAAGCTGTAGCTCAGACTAATTTCTTTTGAAAGCTGCCTTTTCTTTATTCTGTTTCCTTTCAATGGTATGTATTACATTCTTTGTGATTGAATCATTTGGGTGTGTTCTCCCTTGAGTTTGTTGTGAATATCTATTACTATCATTTGTGCTATTTTCTATATTCTTCTAGCTTTTTTTCCTTCTCAAGCGGCCCAAAAAGCACATTTAGTTTTCCCCTGTGCATAAAACATTGTATTTAAATAAAGCTATTGTTGTTGTTAAAATACAGCTCACACATTTTGACGTAGAGTCTCTGGTAATCAGAAGCAGGAGAAATTAAAAATGTGTTTGTGTAAAGATTTTACTCAGTATCAAACGTGCTTGTGGTTCTTTTTTGTATCACGGCCCTTGACACACATTTCATAATGAGTCCCAGTTGATGTGTTGATTTCTTTCAAAGAATAAGTGAACATGTAGCATTTTAGATTAGGCCCTTCATGCACAGGTGTACACTCACCGGCCACTTTAGGTACACCTGTTCAACTCGTTGACTCGTTAACGCAAATATCTAATCAGCCAATCACGTGGCAGCAACTCAATGCATTTAGGCATTTAGACATGGTCAAGACGATCAGCTGAAGTTCAAACCAAGCATCAGAATGGGGAAGAAAGGTGATTTAAGTGACTTTGAACGTGGCATAGTTGTTGGTGCCAGACGGGAGTATTGCAGAAACTGCTGATCTACTGGGATTTTCATGCACAACCATCTCTAGGGTTTACAGAGAAAGGTCAGAAAAAGAGAAAATATCCAGTGAGCAGCAGTTCTCTGAGCGAAAATGCCTTGTTGATGGCAGAGGTCAGAGGAGAATGGCCAGACTGGTTCGAGCAGATAGAAAAGCAACATTAACTCAAATAACTACTTGTTACAGTCGAGGTGCACGGAAGAGCATCTCTGAATGCACAACACATCGAACCTCGAAACAGATGGGCCACAGCAGCAGAAGACCACACTGGGCGCCACTCCTGTCAGCTAAGAACAGGAAACTGAGGCTACAACTGGCACAGGCTCACCAAAGTTGGATAATAGAAGATTAGAAAAACGTTGCCTGGTCTGATGAGTCTCAATTTCTGCTGCAACATTCAGATGGTCGGGTCAGAATTTGGCATAAACAACATGAAAGCAGGGATCCATCCTGCCTGGTGATGGTGGTGTCATGGTGTGGTGGATATTTTCTTGGCACACTTTGGGCCTCTTAATACCAACTGAGCACCAGAATTTTAATCCTGGCAGTGTGGAGATTTTGATGGACAAATTGGTTAAATGAAAAGTCATTTCAGCTCTACATTGAACCAGTATTTAGACCATGTTGGGTATAAATGTAAGTAAAACATATACAGAAAATATAATTAGACATTAGGGCTGGGTGATCAATTGGAATTTTAGTTCCAATTTTGGTTTCCAATGATATGAAAACAAGATAAATCGAGATAAAATGATTATTGTGCGTCATTCTGTTTCGCAATGATGATCTCGTTCTGACTTGTGTTATTAATCCAACACATCCCATTCATTTACAGCAAACCAAATAAAAGCATACCAATGAAAGATGACATCATAATACATATCATGTATTAAATACACCTTTATAGTTATTATATATTATAATTATAAAAACTTGTTTGTTTTTCAGTTGAATTACATTTAAAGTTCAAGGAAATCCACTGTTAAGAAAAGAAAGAAAAGGTTTTTTTTTAAAAGTTCAATAAATGCATATTTCCAAAGAATATGTTTTAATTGTGTTAAATAATCGTGATCTCAATATTAACCAAAATGTTTGTGATTATGATTTTTGCCTTAATCAAGCAGCCCTATTAGACATTTAACATTAACACTTTTGGGTCAACATTTCCTGAGTGGTGGTTATACTTTGAGGGGGACCACTACCTTAGTAAACAGTATCTGGAGTCTTGGTTACGGCCCGTTCAGTACAGTTTTTATTTCATTACTTTCACTTTTAATGACTAAATTAAGGCCTTTGGAGGCTTTTAGTATTGATTATTTCAGCTGTAAAGTGTCACTGTTATAAAGACATAACTTGATAATGTTAGAAGAGTTACAGTATTTCTGTCATATTTCATGAGTCATCTGGTGACCTGCAGGTTGAATTAAACCTGATAAGCGTCATCCTCAGGAGGAGCTGCTGCCTGCAGTGACTTAATTAGTGTCCCAGCTGTGCAGCGCCTCGTGCCACCTCACCTGGCCGTTAATTAACTGAGGCCGACTAGCTGCAGCTAAAACTAGCCAACCTGTCCCCATGTACAAACACCGGGTCGTGAATGTTAATAACCGAGTTTTACATTCTTTAAGGGTCTCTGAGGAGCCCCGCAGCACAGGGAGCCGCACCTCACAGGAAAGATTATGAGCTTTAAAATAAAAAAAATTAAAAACTTTCAGAAGTCTTTCAAAGTTTACGAAATGACAGGAGTTCAGTGTAGACCATCTATGGCCGGCAAATTACCATTCATTGTTGATTCGCCAAAACAAGCCAATAAAACAATTACATGTCATCATGTTCTTACCAAAATCTGCCTCTAAATCACAATCTTCATCCATTCCGACTCTCACCGGCGTCAAAACCAACAAATTTTGCACTAATAATCAATTAAGCCACGCAGGGTCATGAGGCGAATTGCTCCTGAGGTTGATTGATTGATTAGCTCCCCTCTGCAGTGTGACGGAGAATTATCGCGTGAAGGGTAAAACTCAAACAGCCAATCAGTGAGCTGAACAGATTCAGATACATCAGGACTGACACGATTTATTGATTATCGTTTATACCCTCAATTTATATTATTTTGGGAAAATGTACTGTTTGGATTCTGACTCCTCTCTCTCTCGGTTAACCCTTAACTTTACCTGATTGATTTGTGCTATTTTGACCCAATTTGTTACTCATGTACCAAACTTGTCTGAGCTGATTATCTATGTCACACAATGATTTAATCTACACTTGGATCAACTAAGAAAAAAAGCTGTTAAAACAGCATTTGCATCCTGTTATGTTTATAAACACAAAAACACAAGTTATATTGTTGGTAACTTGCAGTAAACTTGTCATATTTTATTCAATAGTGTATCAGAGAAATAAGAGATAGAATATGAAGCAAGAGGAGCTTGTAATATGTATATTCATGGTACGTCTGTGATAGTCAGAGGTGAATCTAAATGATCTTTTCATAACTTCCACTCACTATTTTGAGTAATAATGATAATAATCCTGATGGGACTGATATGTGTATTATCTTTCTCATTTGTTATTTCTCATAAGACTGGGTATGTAAAGGGAACATTTATGTAGTCTATGATTAAAAACAACCATATTCCTGTAAATCTTATTATCATAATATTACGTTGAAGGTTATTAAAAGAATATTATAAAAGTGCTTTCATTGCATTATAATGTGTTTTGGGTTTTCAGGGATGACTGACTCAGCCTTTTAACACTGAGCTGCTGCAGTTTTTCAGGATTATTCTTTGCAATACTTAAAATAATATGCCCTAATATTTTAAAACATCAGAAAAGCAGGACTGTAAAGTAGAAATACTCAGATCATGAGTCCAAATCCCCTCAGTGTATCCCCATCGCCCTCAGAAAATGTTGACCTTCATATTTTATTTATTCAGTTAACTGCTGAATTTAATATTTGGTTTGTTGGAGACATTATTGTGCATTAAACAACCATAAAGTCCAAAACTTATTTCCATTATTGCCCCTGGTTCATCAACCTTTGCAAAGAGGGCAACATGTATACAATTAGGGCTTAAATGATTCATTGATTTAACAATTAGTTGATCAACAGCAACTATTTTGATAATTGAATGATCATTTGAGTCATTTTTCAAGCATTTTTCAAACATCTGCTTCATCCAGCTTCTCCAGGTTGAGGATTATCTGTTTTTCTCTGTTTTTTATATCATAAACTATAAACTGTATAATTGACTAACAATATTTTTGGGTTTTTCTGTTGCTCAGACTAAACAAGACATTCAAAGAAGTCACCTTGAACTCTGGGAAACCGTGATTTTTCACTATTTTCTGTCCCTTTACAGACCAAACAACTGATTGATTAATCTAGAAAACAGTGGGCAGATTAATCAATAATGATAATAATAATTTCTAGTTGCAGCCCTACATGCAATGCCTGGTATTAAGGAATATTATAAATTAGGGACTAAAAAGCTAGAAAACTGAATCATATGAAAAGACAAGACATTTTTTAGGGCATATTTTCAGTTATTTCTTGTACTCCAAATAGTCCAATTTAACATATTTAGTCTGCAAAATGCTGGAATGAGCCTATAAAATACAGACAAGTTTTTAATTGTACAATGAACATGTACAATGAACTCCTGCTCAAATTCCTATAAAATACACTGAAGCACTGAGGACATGACCTCAGTGTCCTCAATGGTAGCTACAACCATGTGAAGGAAATGATTGAAGGTGAATAATGTTTACATTGAGCTTCTTATTCTGTTCAGATGTTGGTCTGAAAAAGTCTTTAGTAAAATGAACTAAATATATAACAGCTCACTATCTATTATTCAGTTATATATATACTATAAATGGCTCCCAATCCTGAATGTTGCCTGCAGGTCTTCAGTCAGTTTATCTTAATTGCAGTTGTTCCTTTGTCACCCACCAGATGGGGTACTGGCTGGACCCCAGCCACTAAAACCTGCTTCTGTATACCTCCACTCTGCTTCTCCTCTGTTCCACCCCTCCCGAACAGATGACAGCTCACATACAATTTCCCCCATCAGCCTCAGTGTGAGGCGTATTATCCATATCAGCAGCCCCGCCATACAAGGCCAGGGACAGCTTGTTGTCTTCTCTGCACACTCCTCCACACAGGTGACCTTGGTCTCAATCAGTTTGATGCAAACTAAACACTCATTTAGAATAATTTCCTCTCCTGTGCGCTCACAAATCCCCACGGACAGTTTATCTAATCATTTCATGAGTACATTTTTATGTGATGACTCAAGAATAATAACATCTCTAGCTCTTTCTCCCTCGAGGGTCCACTGGGTTCAGCGAGTGTAAATAGGCTGGTAAGAGGCTGTGATCATACATTTACATGCACAGTAGCTCTGTCAGATATGGCGTTGAGGCGATCAGGGTTGCGTGTAATGTCACTCAGTCAGAAATGGTATGTAGGCCAAGCTAATGCTGGTGTGTGGAAAAAGCAGAGGGAGACTTCATGTCTACATGAAAGTTATTTTTCATGTGTGTTACTAAAATACATTTCCAATCTGAGCAGACCGTTTTATCCACCGTTTCATGTGTGCACTGCTGAGTCCGGAGAAAAAAAGCAGTGAACAAAACCCAGGCTTGGTGTTTGAGTTGAATCCAGCACCTGGGGGAGTTGAGTCATAATAATCCAGGGCAAGAATTTAAGGGGTCTGTTCTCCCAAATTACAAAAAAAAACATATATTCTCACTTTACTTCTAGTGGTGTCTAGTATGCAGATTGTTTTGGGAGCTTTTTAGCCTGTTATCTAAGAGATAACAGTCTCTGAGACACCAATACAATTGAGGCAAATGGTATTTAATTTGTGGTGCTCACTGCATTGAAAAACTTGAAAAATTACATTTGAATAATTCATAACAGCAGTGAGTCTTTTCAGCAACAATGTCCTGGTTACTCACTGTGAACATTTTTCATTGTACGGTACAAGTACAGCACATGCTACCTAGAAAAAACGTTGACAGTCTGTTCTGTGGATTATCTTGAATAACGGGGACACTATTTCTAGAAAAAGAGGTTTTTAAATTAATTGATCATTACTGTGAGCAGCATGAATGAGATACCATTCACTTCCATCATATTTGAGTGGAGGAAGAAATTTCAAGAGACAGATAAATAAGACAACTTCATAGCTGGGCAAATGAAGATAGACATCACTAGAGGTGAGGTGAGTGAGAAAACATGTATTTTTTTTTGCATTAATTTGGGTGAACAGATCCTTTAAGTGATTCAAATGACATTTATTTATGCAGATATGTGTTAATTAGTGTTGGAAAGAGAATTATTTATAACATCAAAGTACTGTTGCTTAAAGATCGCCTCCACACACGTTTTAAGACATAAAAATACCAATACGAATGCTAATAAATGAGATAAATGAGTCAAATATGTTTTTTCCCCCAAAAAACTTAGTCACATTGTTTCTCAATTTCAGATGAGAAATCATGTGATTAATTAGACCAAAACAAGTTAACTCAAGTCCTTCATGTATTATTGAGAGCAAATCGGACACCAACAGCATAAACTGACCATTTTTCACATTAAAAAAGACAAGAGAGGACAGATTTACCCAATCAGGTTTTTTTTAATTTGGAACAGAGTGGCAGATTAGTGACAGGGCGGTGGCGTGGAGGATCCGCCTCCTCTCGCTCACTCAGCCAATGACAGAAACTCAGCCTTAAAAAAATGCAAATGTATAAAAACAGGAATGGGAACAGCAAACATAGAGTAGTGTAAGCCTCCACTGGGCTTCACACACACACATGCGTACCTACACACACACTCACACGCACACACACGTACAAATTCACCCGTTCTCTGTCACACACACACACACACACACACACACACACACAGACACAAACGTCTTATTTGGCTACGCAGGCTTAGATGGGTACAAACACACATGTTTACATTTTGACAGTCACTTTAGAAAAGACAGTACGTGTTAAGATCATTCCTGCCTGTGAGAAAGTGGCGTGTCGTCTGTCCGTCTGTCCTGCGGCAGAGAGACAGACAGGCAGACGGTCAGACAGACAGACAGTGAAAAGACACAGTCAGTGTGTGTGAAAGCCACTGAGAGGGACCAGCTGCCCCCACATTCAGCAGTGAACAGACTAAACACACGCAGACACACACACACACACACACGTCGACAGGCTAGTCAGTGCACACAAGAGTCTGCTGTGAAATACCAAGGTGAAGCACTCACACTCACACACACACACACACACATACAAACACACAGGTGGCGGGTTTAGATGAGGTGTCAACACACACACACACACACAAACACACACATTCTCACACTGGCGAGGGGGGCAGGCGACGTACACACACAGGAGTGGAGGAGGTGTGTTACCTGTCTGTGGAAGAGCGTGAGAACTGCTGGAGTAGGTAAACACACTCTCGACCACAGTACATTCCAACTTTAACTCACCCCTCTTCTTCTCTCAAACACACACACACACACACAAACACACACACATGCACACACACAAGGGCATCCACACACACCCAGACTAGTATAGTTTTGACTCCCATGCATTTTTGATCTACAGTACTGAGTATAATAGAAGCTACTAGCCCAGTCGCACTGGTGTGGTTATTGTTACAATCTCTTAGATAGAAGCACAGCCCTCCTGTCTCCTCACACTCCCACTTCCCCAAACCGAATCCTAACCCCCGCCCCCTCCCCCCAAAAAATAGAGTCCGACAGCAGGTTGAAGTCGACCCCACAAACACTAATTTAATTTTCTTTTCATAACGAAAGCTGTAATAACAAAAGTTATGATGTTGACCGGATTAGGGCATGTGGGGTCGTGCAACGTCCTGCGCGGATTCACACTTTTTCGTTAAAGCCCCTCACGCTTCCCAGAGGCCCCTCCCATCCCGAACAGAGAGCCAAAGGTGGAAGAAAAAAGAAAGTGAGGCATGCAAAAGGTGGGTGGGTCGGTCGGTGGGTGTGGGGCGGGGGGGGAGGGATACCGGATGGCATAATGACTGGACACGTAGTTGTGCTTTTACACAAACAGAGCAAACTCTAAACCAAACCGGCAACTGATCGATAACTAATCAATAACATATTGAAACCGCTTGATCTCGCTCGTATCACAAGTGATGACTATCACGATGATGATGATGATGAAGATGATGATGACGATGGGTTTGATATGTCGACTTGAATGATATGATTTACAGTATAGCAAGTGTGTGTTTGTATTTAATTGCACAGAAAGTTACACGTCTGCACATGCGTGTGTGTGTGTAAGTGTGTGTGTGTGTGTGTGTGTGAGCGTGCATGTGTGTGTGTGTGTGTGTTGTTGACGAGAGCACAGCTCATCTAAAGTGATGACGGATGTGATGAATAAAAACTCTTCATGGTCATGCAGATGGTTAGTGATGCCAGAAAGGATACGCTGATATTTACATATAAACTTTTTTTTTTTTTAAACTGCTAAATACACATCCTCCCGTTTTAAGTATTATTATTATTACGGCATTATTATTATTATTATTTACCATCCAGCCCAAAACATTGATATATTATTGATTATTATTACTATCCGTAACTAGTCTTTGTACAGCTTAGAGGAGCAGACGGGCCGCCAGCTCGGCGTGAGCGCGAGCGCGCCCCAATACGACCAGCCAGCGTTTCCACAGCGGCTTCTCATTGTGAAACACGTCGAGGGTTGAGCATCGTTTTCTGGTTGGCCAAGCACAGAGAGAGAGGTCGGAGCCACCTTCAAACAGAGACAAGTGTGTGTGTGTGTGTGTGTGTGTGTAAGCATGTGTGTGTGTGTGTGTGTGACTTTTTGTGGCTGTATGCATGTGTGTTTCTTTGAGCACCAGAAGGCACAAAAGAGACCTTTCCCTCTCACCTTTGACCCTGGGCTCTGTGCGGCCAACCAGACGCTCTGTGTGTTTTCTGGGGGGGGGGCGAGGTGGGTGTGAGGGGCAGAGTCAAGCCCACCACTCTCTTTTTCTTTTGTGTTTCGCTCGGCTCGCTCCGCCCCTCTCCTCTCCTCCCCTCTCCTCTTTCTTTTAGCCTGTTCATTCGCTCCATAAAAACAGAAGAGGAACTTTTTGTGCTGGAAAACACAGGTTAAGAGCTTGTGTTTTGTTTTGTTTTGTTTTTTTACAAAATAATCATATCATTACATACAGAACAAGAGAATCTGTAGAATATTAATAACAACATTTACTTTAAAAACATCTTGTGTGTATGTGTTATTTTTTCAGAATATATTTGTTTTGTTTTTTTTTTCGTTTTTTTTTTTTGTCCTCTTTTTCGTTTTCATTGAAAAGAAAGTTCCAAGTCCGCAGAGAGAAAGGCGCTCTCAAGTGTTTTGGAGACGAGAGGAGAGAGGGATGAGGAGAGGCGAGCAGATGAGGGGGAAGAAGCGACGAGGAGGAAGAGGAGGAGTAGGAGGAGTAGTAGGAGGAGGAGGAGGACGGGGCTTAGAGTATCTTTCTCTCTTCTCGCTCTCGCTCTTTCTCTCTCCCTCGGTGTGCGGTGTCTCTCTGGCGTACGAGTGTTATGCGTAAAACTCCTCCTGCTTGTCTGGTTTCTGGTAGGTGACGGTGGCCTGTTTGGGTTCCTCCAGCGTGTAGCTGCCCTCGTCCTTCTTCTTCATCCTGTACACCAGCAGCATCACCAGGAAGGCGGCGAACAAGGCGCCCACCACGCCTCCCACTATCACCGCTGAAGGAAGACAGAAAGAAAGAGACGAGATCTTAAAAAAACTTCTCAGACCATGTCAGATATTTCAAGATTGTCGATTAAATCCTACAAACACAAATACACATAAACAAACACTAAGGAGCCACTGTTACATCCTGCAAGAAGACTAAAGCACTACAAACACACTGCCACTGAAAGCAGAGCAAAGCTACCACAGTATCACTATCACCTAACTGTTAAGTGAAGACTGATGAGCCCGATTGTGCCAACATATGTTCTGTGTTGCCAACAGCTTTGTGCTAAATCACAGCCCTGCCGTTCTACATCGTAGTTTAGGCTGATGGGGTTGGTGTAACCAATCTGCAGCAGCTGCATTTTTCCGCCTTCTTCTGTCCACATCACTAATGAACTCTGCTGCACGCGATAGATTAATGTGTGGTTATCAAATGGAAAAAAAAAAACTTTCCCTCATTAAACTAATTGGTATCGATGCCAAAACAGAGAACAGACTCTTTGTTATTTTCCAAAACACTTGAGAAACACTTTGTTTCCATTCATTGTGTGGGAGGTGTTTACTTTGTTTATGCCATTACTGCCAATATCAGAGTGCACAGGCTGAGATAACTGAAATAACTTTCTACCATGCATGGTCACTGCAAAAGTATTTACCTTTGTTGACTTTTCACACCATTTCTTGTGCTTAAATGTTATATAAATGACATTGTTTGGATTTTTCAGTTAGGATTTACATAAAACTGCATAAGTACACTTTGCTTGTTGCATGTTTTGAGTGTTTCTAATAAAAAAACGATGGGATAAACTACTTTTGAATCCTTCTAAATAATATCTGATCTTCATTACCATCATTAACTAAAGCAAAGAATTTCGGCCACGCTTAGATGACAATGTAGCTTTCCTCTAGTGCCATCATCAGATTAAAACGTGTCCATTACTTTAGATTATGACTAAATACCTGCAAAACTAATGACATTCCCCTCAGATTCAGCTGCGCTTTGTGCTAAGCACTAATTAGCAAATTAGCATATTAACAATCTAAACTAAGACGATGAACACAGTAAACATTATACCTGCTAAACATGAGCATGCTAACATTATTTACGTGAGCAAGTTAGCATTTAGCTCAAAGCACTGAGCCGCTAAACTCATGGTCTTGTTATAATATTCTCATGTTTACTGATATTAAATTTATGACCCACTCACCACAGTACCATGAAATATTGCTCAGATTTGGGGGGTGAAAGCCAGAACTGAGTTTTTAATGAAAAGTCATAGCCTATAATCTGTAGTACCATCTGGCTGGGGCAAAAATAAGGCTGATTGAAATGGGAATTTTATTTATCAAAACTAAAAAAATCAAGAGAATTTGAATTTGCACCTTAAAGGGGTATTCCACCAATTTTACACATGAGTTTCAGTTTACTGATACTAGTCAACCTGTGAAAATGTCATCCAGGTTATCTTGGTTTGGGCTCTGAGACTACTACTCCTTTTTTTGATGGAGAACTTGGATCTGGAACTGGATCAAGAAGTTAGAAAGAAATATTCTTTAACTAGGCAGGGAAGTCTAAGGAAAGATGCAACAGAGTTGCATTATGTGACTAAAAATCAGGATATTTCAGTCTATCGATTTTGATCATTCGTTTTTTTTAATGTGCTCCTTGCAAGCCTCACAATTTTGTGAAAGTGAAATATTAAATTGCTGGATTGCCCCTTTAATGCATTTAACTAACACTGTCATAATCTTCAATCATGACAATCAAAATCCAAAAGTCTTGAGTGTGAAAAGTCAACGGTGTTAAATACCTGCATGTACTTTAGCATGTTACTACCACAGACTGAAGTGACTATACATGTACAGTACTACATATGAATGTATGAGCCTGAAGTGTTTTTATAATTTGGTTCTATCACAGAGACAATCTAGTCTAAAGTCTGTTGCCTCCTGCTCTTTACCGATGACCAGGAAATCAGCGAAAACCACCGCCAGCAGTCCACCAATCAGAACAGCTAAAGGAGAGACAGAGAGCCAGTCAGGTCAGGCAAGTTGGCCGCTCCCTCACTTTCTACAACAGCTCTTTGGGATGAGGAGAGGGGTGCACTTGAAAAGAAATTGGATTTACCCCGAGGGAAAATGATGAGAAAAAGAGGGAAGAAAGGAGGGTTGGATAACCCAAGAAAAGGATTGCTTGTTCTCAAACAGGTCAAACGGGGCTAAGTAGCACATTCACTTATCGTGATGAATCCGCACTACGTGAACGCAGGGTGATGCCAGTTTATCTTAACAGCTCCCAGAAAGCAGGGAAAGAATACAGGAGGCAACGGGGAAATGCGATCTGTTGATCTAAGAGGTGATTACCAAATGGTTTGTTTGACAGAATAGCAGAATGATACAGAGACGGGATCAGACAGACACACAGTGAGACAGAGACTGAGCTGGATGACCAAACATAACAAAAACATATAGAAAACATAATCGATATTAACTTTATTGATAGATATGCCTACCTATCAAGACTTCTTTTCTCTCCAGAATGTTCTTCTGTGGCAGCTGAGCGGCAGAGCTTCCTGCATCCACTGTGTTGCCCATCAGATCAGGATCCACTGGCACCACACCTCGACCGAGATCGTTGCGGTGATCCTCACGGATCTCGAAATCTCCACTCGGTCCCACAGCGCCCAACTCGTTGTTACCCTCCTCTGCACGGACCTGAGACGGAGAGAGAAAAGTGAAGCTAACGGCAGGAAATTTACATTCGATGTAATCACATTTTGTTCCATGGAGTCGCTACACTGAAACGTATCCAGACCAACACAAACACAGAACTTTCCATGGCACATGTTCGCATCTGAAACAATGAGCCTCTGTATGCACTGATTGGTGGAAAGTTGCATATTGTCCAACACATATACACACTTCATAAAATCTGGCAGCTTAATTACAATGCGGAAAACCAGACAAATCTAGATGCATCATGTTTTAATACAGAGTTGCTGCAAATAAACAGAAGCTGGCTCTGGTCTGTAAATAATTAAGCTGTTAAAAGAGGCAGTCAGAAGTAGGCTATTGGACCTCAATACTTTACTGGTACCAACCGAAATGTGTCTATGAGTATTGAAAAAGATGGTACATAAATCTCTGGTCTGGCCTAATTTGTTGTTTGAGAACTTTCCCACTAAAAAAAAGTCTATATTTTATTTAGGCAACATTGTAATATGGCTGCTTATGATTAAACGACATTTAAAGACAATATTCTATATTTTTCTTATTATCACAAATCCAATGAAAAGACCAAAACCAACAATGTTTTGAAGCCACTAAGAAGTATTATCTGTGTATCCAAATCCTGATGTATCATATTCTTCTGTGCCGTGGAGCACTATTGTTGTCCAAAAATAATTAAAAACACATCAATAAGCCAAACTGTTGCACTGGCTGACGTTTCTTCATTATGATGAACGTGGGCACTGTAGCTTATTTTGAGTCAATCCCACATACGCCATCCTGCTGCTCTAAACACTCGCTGCTGTGCCAAATGTGTATTAATTTGTGGATGAAAATAGTCCCCATCAAGTGCACTACTTACTCCTCTTTGAGTATTTTCTGATAAAAAAAAACTACAGCTGTTTTAGGGAATTACAGAGCCTTTTTTTTAAAGATGAAACTACATATCTGAGGTCTGTTTTTAAATATTTATGCTTGTGGCTGTGTGTCACTGACCTGGTCTGAAAGCATTAGAGAGTACAGATTGACTGATGAACTGTTGGTTTGGTAAGTAAAATATATAATAAAGGGAGTCTTAAGACGTGTTTTGACAGAACACCAAGTGATTCATTTACTTGAACACAAACTCAATGGAAAGACACGAATGGGTGCGTATAGATAGTATTTGCTTTAGGCAGTGCAAACTGAGGCAATGACACGCCCATGCATGTGTGAATGAAAAATTCATGCTTATGAGTTTTATGAATCTACTTCATGAACACACAGAGTTGAGAGAGAAAGGAGAGACTAGAGGAAAATAACAGAAAGAGAACTTGAGCTCTAGTGAGTTTTAAGACCAGTTAGCGTGTTGCTAACTAGCTACAGCTAAAGAGTAAATATGGACAACATGACTCAGGCATCTTATCAGCACGACTAAAAATTCATTCAATTTCATTTCAATTTACCCATCCTTAATCAGAACCTGCTGTTGTCTGGTTAAAGGCATAGTTCACCATTTTCGGAAATGTGCTTATTCTTCTTTCTTTCTGAGAGTTGAGAAATTTGACTCCAACGTATCATTTAACCCTTAAATGATCAAAAACATAAAAACAATGTGTGCTTGCTTTTAAGGGGGACGTGGGGCAGCTCATGAGCATATTTCCCAAATTTTGAACTATCCCTTTAACTAACGTCATGAATCTCACCTGTGTTGTTGTGGGCTGCTGTGGGCGTGTGCTCCTCTCTGTTGGCACCGTCTGAGTGGCTGTTGTCATGGGAACCCTGGGCCTGGAGGTGACCCTGGTCTTGACAGGGGTGGTGGTGGTAGGTGCTGCCGTCGTGGGCTCTGGGGTGGCCTCTGCTGTGGTGGGCATGTCTTCCTCTGTGGTGGTTTCCATGTCGAAGCCGGGGTAAAAGGATGTGGGCTCAGGCGACAGGAAGACGTCCTCTTCTTCTTCTGTGGTGCTCAAGTCATCCGAACCAGCAGAGGGCACTGCGCTTTCCGCAGGGCTGATTGCTGGGTTGGTGGTCACCACAGGAACGGCAGCAGGGGACCTCGGGGCGGCGGTCGTCTGGGCGGCGGCGGCAGCTCTGATTCGCTCCAGCTCTCTCTCTCTTTCACGCTCTCTCTGCCTCTCTCTCTCTTTCTCTCGCTCTCTCTCTCTCTCACGTTCCCTCTCCCTCTCCCGCTCTCTCTCCATCTCTCGGACCCGCTCCCTCTCTCTTTCCCGCTCTCGCTCCCTCTCCAACTGCCTCTCCCTCTCCAACTCCCTCTGCCTCTCTCGCTCTTTCTCTGCCTCCCTCTCTCTCTCCCTCTCCAGCTCTCTCTCTCTCTCCCAGAATGCACCACTCTCTCCGTCGGCCTCGGTGGGCAGCGGGGTGGAGGTGGGGTCCGGGTTGGGGCTCGGCTCGGCCGCGGGTGAGGCGGACGGGGCGGGGCCAGTGGCCTGGGTGGTGGAGAAGAGGAGGGGCTCTTCTGTGGTGAAGGACATGGCCACTGATGTCGGCCTCATGCTGATCTCAGGAACTGGGAAGGAGAGGAGACGGATTCAAAATGACTTTTTAAAATCAGAGGAGTCAAAAAAATGAGTCAGTCATACCTCTCGCCCACACACTCACACTCATAGATACCAGTTAATTTACTCATTCACCGCTCACAATATGATAGACAGTCAACAGTTTACTCTGTAGTGCACTGGACACTTTCCAGGTACCTGGACTCTACTTTTATCATTCTATGTCAACACTAAATCAGCTATTTCTGGGGCATTTGATTGGATACTGTAAAGAGTCAGACAGGTAATGTGAGGGCAGAGAGTGGGAGAAGAAATACAACAAAGCTAAATGGGAAAAACTGAGCTTTTGGGGGGGGGGGGGGGGGGGGTGACGCAAGCCTGGTCAGTGTCAAAGGGGCACTCGCAGAGGCTGAGATATCCTGAAAAAATCCTACATTTCCTCTTATGCAGCTTAATAGCATATTTTTGTTAGACCCTCTCTGCCTGCTAAATGCACACGTTTGTCATGCAGACTTTCCGTTCTGGTCAAACAAAGATAACCCTGATGACATCACTATGAGGTCACACTGGTTAATTTATCACGCTTGACAAAGCTCGCTGCAGAACCGCAGAAGACATTAAGCAGCTGTTCTCACATGGCTGAATAGTACTGCCCTTGATAATGAACTGACACTAATGTGTAAAATCAGTGGAGTGCTCCTTTAAGAACTTTCTGTCCCTGTAATCACTCATTTCAAGTGTCAGTATAGCCGCTCACACAGCACAGATATGTTTATTTTAGCAAGACTTCATCATCACAACATAAAAAAAGTGATTTGATCGACATCTCGGTGCAGCAATAAGCCATAATTAAATAGCTGTTTTCTGCTTGTTTAGCTGTTTAACAACAGAAACAGAAAAATATGGAAATGAGAACAGCAAAAAAATGAGAGTTCAGCTGTATTAAATCAGCAGGAGAGGACAGAGCAGAGGTTTATAAGATGGAGAAGAAGAGATTTAACTGTTTGCCTTTTGTTTCGGTGTTTTAGTGTGGACTCAGTCTGAGGGAAGAGAAGAGAAGAAAGGAAAAGAAAGAAGAAAGAGATGACAGTGCTGAGCGATTCGTCTTCTTCTTAAATCTCATAATAGTATTATACCACCTTTCATTTTGTTATAGCAGTGCAGCTCCCCGGGTTGAAAGAGAAACAAATTGAATTTACGGGCACAAAGACATGAAGGCTGAGGATATCAGAATATGGACTTCAACAATGCAGCTTCTGTCAAACACATCAGACGCCACTAAAATGCCAAACTATGAAGCAGCAGCGGTGCAAAACGCACGTCCGTCTGTTGAAAATGAGCCCTTTCTTTTGGAAACAGACAGCTCCGTATCGTGGTTCGAGATAAAGCAATTTGCCAGGTTGCTGTTTCAACCACAGGGGGGGCCTCTGCTGCACTAGCCTGCTCTGAATTGTAATTTATTTGGAGTGGGCTCGCCACTAGCGCAGTGCCTGAACCGAGGGCAGCCCTCAATGAGTCATGCTTAATAAGGAGAGCCCTGCTGAAGCTTCAACAGCCAGATCAGAAAATCAGCCTAAATTACAACCAATGTGATTTACGTTAAGTAGGTAATTCCTACACACGACAGTCAGCCAGCTCACTCAAATGCGGACATACGCTCACATATAGGTGCACACAACTGTTGTTGTGCGTGTGATCGTCTAATCTGCACGGACCGTAATCTGATTAGAGTAAATAAGATCTGGCGGAATTGAGTCTGAGTTACTGTTTGTTTGCAGGGGTGTGTCTGTGTTTAAAGGTGTTTTTTTTTAAATGCATCTATATCAAAGATCTGTTGAGCCAAATGGCGTATTGTGTGACTGTGTGTGTGTGTGGCGTCCGTGCATGTGAGGCTGGTGAATAGAGCCACCATAACTGGAGGGCAGGAAGTGGGAAGGGGTGGGGGTGGGAGGGGGGTGGGTGGGATCTTCAGGGTCAGCAGATTGAAACCCAGCAGCTGTCGAGCTTTAAAGAACCAGGGCGTGAGTGTGCGCCCTCCAACACACACTGAAACACACACACACACACACACACACTTACAGCCAGATCCGGAGCCTGAGTAGAGGTCCTCATCGTCGTAGAACTCGTCTCTCGTCGAGCCTTCGTCATCGATAGACGGCGACCAAGTCTGTCCCTGCGTAAGAGACAGAGAGAGGGAGGTACAGATGACAGACATTAGAGTTATTCATCCGTTTGTCATTTCATTCGACAGAGAAACCACTTTGGCAGATTACATGCGCACACACACAGGCACGCACACCACTGTCTGAGAGGAGGCATTATGATGGACAGGGTAACATCTGTCTGTCTGTGACTCTATGGAGACGCATAGTTAATGAGTTGATCTAAAGCCGGGATTTTGGCTGCGAGGAACATCAAAGCCTTTAAGGAGAGAGAGATTTCATTTAGTTTTCTGCTGCGTGTCAATTACAAGTGATGCTCAGCCTGTAAAGCAGCACAACATAGAGAAGCTGTTAACTTTTGAACTCAGGCTGCAACTAACAATTATTTAAATGGATTCATCTGTGAATTGTTTTGTTTTTTATTAAACTGATGATGAATCATTTAGTCTGTAAAATGTTAGAAAATAGTGATATCATGGCCATTTCACATTCCCAAAAGTGATGTCTTTAAATTGCTTGTTCTGTCCGGCCAACAAGACAAAACGCAAATTCAGTTACACTGATATAAAACAGAGAAAAGCAGCAAATCCATTTAAGAAACGGAAACAAGAGAATGTCTATCAGTTAATCAGTTGTCAAATTGTCAATATCAACAAAACAATTAGGCCACTTAGTTCTTGTTTTAGGATTTAAGTGTTTTTCTATCGATAAAATATCAGAAAATAACAACATTAAGAGTCTGCAGCCATGCTAGCAGCTCTGTGAGGCTGTATTTAGACACAGGGGTGCTTTTAGCTAAATGCTAATGCCAGCATGCTAAAATGTGCACAATGACAATGCTAACATGCTAACAAAATGTACAGCATGTAAAACGTTGACCACATTCACCATCTTAAGTTTTGTACAGTAGCATGCTAATATTTGCTAAACTGCACTAAACACAAAGTGCAGCTGAGGCTGATATGAATGTCACTAGTTTTGCAGGTATTTAGTCATTAAAAAAGTATTGTGCAAATTGAAAAAACATGGTGGCGTCAGTCTGCGGCTCAGTACTACATTCCTAGCATGTCTTAAATGCCCATCACAGTTTCCGAGAGCACAAGATGACATCTTAAAATGTCTTGTTTTGTCCAACCAACAGTCCAAAACCCAAAATGTTCAGTTTACAAGGACACAAAACAGAGCAAATCCACACATTTGAGAAGCTGAACTTATATGATTAATGTCTTGTTGTCGGTAAATCGTTTCAGAACTATGTTGAGTTGGCTTTGAGTGGGAGAACATCACATCTCTTTTGAGTAACTTCTGCTGTACATTTGAATTTTACAGCTGCACTCTGAGGGTCTGTAAAATGCCTGTTAATGTCTCTCATGGGTCATTTCCCAACATCCTCTCTGATCATCATTCCACTTTAATCCAGGTCTACTTCATGTACGTCTGTGAGGGGAAAGCGTGAGCTTGCCCGGCGACCTCTGTCAGGGTCAGGTAAGAGAGATTAGTGTGCGATCGGTCAGGAGTTGAACCTGTGAAGTGAATGACCTCAGCCTCCGGTCATTTTAAGGCTGATCCTTCCTCTCTCTTCATTCATCTCCCTCTCTCTTTTTCACTTGACCTCAATCCAACATCCCTGCGATGTTTCAACATACACTTTAGCACTCAGAGGCTTTTCCCATCACACAGGGTCAACTAATACTGCTATCAAATGCCTGCACTTAAGAGACACCACCTGTACTGCAGTGCATAGATACATTTCTAAATAGAGTATGCATCACTGAATGGTTTAAGATAGCTTTCAAACAATGAGCTAAAATGTCATTGTGCTTGTAGATTGCATTTATTTCATTTATAATGCAGGCACTCACAATATATTTAGATATATCTAAACTAAAGCACATTTTTGCCACTCAAAATACATCCACACTTACAAATAATGCACATTTTGAAACACACCGTGTCTTGATTAATTTCATCCAATATGTCAAATGTTTTTTCTGCTGCTGTTATGTCATTGGTGGATGTAATTTAGTGCATTAACTCATACACTTAAATGGAAAATGGACTGTACTTGTATAGTGCCTTTACGCTACAAATCACATTCACCCATTCACACACATTCATACACTGAATGGGTACAGGGGCTATCATGCAAGGTCCCAACCTGCCCATCAGAAGAATCTAACTATTCACACACATTCATACACTGAGGGCACAGCCATCAGGAGCGATTTGGGGTTAAGTATCTTGCCCAAGGACACATTGGCATGTGGACTGGAGGAGCCAAGAATCGAACCGCCAATCTTCCAATTAATGGATGACCCACTCTACCTCCTGAAAGCTGCCCAACTACAGTTGTGAGGTACTTGATCTTCACTTGAGTATTTCTATTTTATTTTACTTTATACTTCTACTCCACTGCATTTAGGAGGGGGGTATTGTGTTTTTCATTCCAAAATGCTGCTTGCACATTACAGCGCCAGTAATAACTCATTGCTCATTATTATAATATACAGTATTATCACATTCTGAATGGGACAATTCTACATAATAAGTACTTTTAATTACAATATTTCAAAGCTGCATTAATTGTTTTTTGGCTGCTTAAGGGAAGCAGTGCAAGCTGTACAGCACTGACATATTGTCACCTTATAAATTTCATATGTCAAACTAGTTAGAAAATATTTGCTTATAAAGTAGACATGGAGCAACGTTAGCATTAGGAGTTGTGCATCTGGTGATCTGATGAATTTAAGTCTATTATTCACTCTCCTTTTAGCTCTGTTTTTCTCTCCACCAACTCCTGAGAAAAATATCTGGCACTTCAGCAGCCAAATGCTTCACTATGTTCACCAGCTACATGCTAATTTTGTCTGTCTGCTGTTTGGTGCCTGGACAAGGAGCGTACACTATGTTTATCGGAGCTTTTCAGTTAAAAAGAGCTTCCTGTTGCTGCCGGATACAACGCTGATAAAGTTTCAGGCCGTAAAATCAAAACAACAAGCTGGAAGATTCTAAAGTGCTGCATAGCTTTGAGGAGAACAGTAGAGTTGGGGTGGTAATTTCTGTGGGTTCATCACTAGGAAATAGTACAGCGTAGATCACAGCAGCTTAATACTTCTGTACTTTCACTTGTAATCAGGCATTTACACAGAGTGCTATTGCTACTTCTACATAAGCATCCGAAGTTTTCACGCACCACTGCATTTTATATATTTTGTACCTATGCAGCTCAGTGCATACTAAGCAGTACAATGTTCCGCTGCCAAAATCAAACCCCCAAAAATCAAAGGGTTCAGTTTTGCTCCAGGTGTTGGAAAACAGTTGGTCCACCGCTAAAAATGTGACCAAAGCAAACTTATCTCCTCAGAAATCTAAAGCCCATCCGGAGGGCCTGCAGAGTGCTCTCCTTGCTAGCCTGTGTGATGCTAATTGTGCACACACGAAACAGAAGCTCCTCCCCGGCTCCAGACAGAGGAAACCTGATGCCTTTAAAAGCCAATAAAAGCATAATGGAATCTAGAAACCCGAGCATCTCAGTCCATCACATCTCAGCATGAGGTAGAGCTGAAACGCTATATGTACCTCCTGAAATGAAATTGACTTGAAGTTGTTTGGAGCCTCGACAGGCTGAGGATATAGGCTTCACAAAGTGGATGGCTGAGAGTGTGTGCTTCACGCTTTTGAGTGTTAAGTGTGTGAGAGAGAGAGCGTGTGTGTGTGTGTGTGTGTGTGTGTGTGTGTGTGTGAGAAGGCCTGGTGATCTCAAACCCTGAAAGTGCCGAAAAGTACTGAAAAGACATCTCAGCGCGAGCATGGTGCGAATGTGTGTGTTTGTGTGTGTATGTGTGCTGTATTCCAAGGGTTTTACAATGAAGGCCGTTGCTATGGGCAACCTTTGCCTTTCACAGAAATTCCCATCTCCAAGGGAGCGGCTACCAGACACACACACACACACACACACACACAGTCTCTCACACACACGAGGGCTGTAACTACATAAGCAAAGGTGTTATGTAACGTCAAATAAACAACCTCAAAAACAACATCAAAACTGTCTAGCCCCCCCGCCCCCTCCTCCTATCAGTCCCTCCCTCTCTGCCTCTCTTCGTCTCGCCCCCTGGATCCACAAACTCTGTGCCAGTGTATCCCCGTCCTCGCCCCATTTTCCTTTCATCTTAAACTCCCATTTCTTATCTCAAGGCTAGCCCCCTAAATTCAGCGTGACTCCAAAACACACACACACACACACACTTTTAAATAAACACACACCCAACCCCCAAGGCGGCTCCAGAGCCCACCCAGGGGCCCCTTTTACAAGTCCCCTATACACACATTTAATACACAACAACGTCCGGGACACACTGTAGCTGCGGAAGATCGTCTGCTGTTTGTCTATTTTCAGTTTTGGAAGTGGTGTGTGAGTTCAAATGTGCATCATCTATGTTTATCCTAACCTTTAACAGTCATATGTAATCACCCTCTGTGCCTCAACATGTTAGATTTATGAGCCGATATTATAAGTGTGAATTCACAGTATGGCGGGCAGCAGTGCGTCACTATATTTAATTACAGCGTGTGTGTGTGTGTGTGTGTGTGTCTCTCAATGGGTATAATCACAGGTTTTGTTTGTGGTGCGTGTGTGTATGCACACAAATGCCCCAGCAACCCTGCCTGTTTGGGTGGGTGTGTGTGTTTTATGTGATTTTGGCGGAATCGAATAGGGCCAGCTCTGCATTTTGCCTCCGTTTCAGGAGCTATAAACAGCTGTACTTTCTGCCTGCGCCACATAGCTAACTAACCACAGCGAGACGCAACGAGCTCTCCACCACCGCACACATAACCCGGGGCCAAAATCATCTGTATGTTGCCCTCAATTTCCCTCCACCACTGCATTTTGTTCCCATTCGTTATAAATGGAAACTGTAAGATGACAGCCATATTCCGCTGTAGCTGTGGGAGTGAATGCAATCCTGGTTTTTGGCAATGTATGAAGCCCTGCCATTGTAAGACAAGCGATGCCAGTTGGAGTCTTTTTAAAACAATCTGGGACCGTGGAGGATATAATTATGTATACTTGTGTAAGAAGAGAAGGGGAAAACATCAAATTGAGGGACAAAAAACACAGGAGCGGACAAATATAGTGGTGGTTGTTTTGGGGGTAAGTGTCATGTTCTGACAAAGCAAGCACAGGTGCGTCCTCTGAGGGACGTTATAACATTTCCAGTGACTCAGGTAGACACCTGATCTAAAGCTGACATCAGGTTTTGCATTAAACATCTGATCCTATACACTCTGCTCGCCGCTATGTGAGAGTGTGGACGTGTGTGTATCGGCTTTTATAGATACGGAGCCCAGATTTTACACCTGACCCGACAACGCTGAGGATTCACAGATATTAATATTCCACAGAAGCTGATTTGTTCAAGATTTTCATTTGGGATCAGAGTGGTGGGAAAAAAAACTGCAAGATGATTAATGTGTGATATTAAAGTGGCAATACTGCAGCGACCTGACGATGACAAGGTGTGTTTGTGAAGGTTATCTGACAATTACCAGCATGTATGTGAGGGAAACAGATCATGATGTGTGTGTTTTGTCCGCAGGAACAATGGGTGTGTGCAGCTCAGCTAATGCTACAGTGCAGGAAGCCAGATAACAATGGGAGGCAGAGGTAGTTATAGAGACACATTAATTCTCTCTCACACACACACGCGCGCGCGCAGTGCTGGTGGAAGATTAGCTGAGATGTGTGTGACGCAAAGATGATTTCTTTTTTTTTTTTTGTTGATTTTCCGGCTGGTCCAGCTCAGTTCAGAGGAGATCCCCTTCAGGCTAGCTGGGCAGATAGAGAGCTTCATTGTGATTGACTTCAAATGCATTCCTCAGTAACCCGAGTGGCTGCTGCTGCTGCTGCTGCTGCACAATGCCTGGCACACACACACACACACCCATGCATACACACGCACAAACATTATGAATCTCCCGATACAGTAGACGCAATGCTGCTCTGCTATAGAGAAATAATC
Organism: Thunnus thynnus; assembly: GCF_963924715.1. Lineage (NCBI taxonomy): Eukaryota > Metazoa > Chordata > Actinopteri > Scombriformes > Scombridae > Thunnus > Thunnus thynnus. Next base: position 17,946,474 of record NC_089531.1, on the reverse strand, counting down.
ACTAATTGTGCTTTTTAATATGTGAGATTTTATCTAGAGCGAATGTTCTCGGCTGCTGCGGCATCTCTGAGCTCTCAAACTGCGAAGAATAATTTGAATACTGGCACCATCTGTGATTCCCACTCCGCTATCTGTCCCTCCGTTTACTGAGGCAGCAAACAGAGGGACAGATAGAGGAGTTGAGGGAGAAGCAGAGCCTGAAATACAGTTAAAGATACTGAGGTCATGTCCACAGTATTGTTTTTTTTCATTTAGGAATGCAATAAAACAACTTGTCTTCTTCTCAAATGATCTGGAGGCATTACAGCATCCTAAAATGCATCTTCAATGAAATTACCAATCAATCTTATGTATCTAAACTTCAGCACACCACAGTCCGACCGATGCAGAGATTTAACCTCCATATGGTTCCGGTGGCTCCTGACCTTTTTGGTCCGTAGGCCCTAAAAATGACGCAGCGTCTGCTGGTGTCACAGGTTGTATCTGTCTATAAGCTGTGAGCAGTTTCACCAAAGACAGATTTTCCCTCAGATTGTTTTATTTTAATAAAGGTTAGTGACCAGGAAAGTTAAAACTATCTGGTATATCACAAAAAAAGAAAAGACTGAAGAAAAGTCAGAAAGAATGAAACCATATTATGTATTTTTCTGGTTGCTGGTGGACATAAGCAGCTTTATATATGTCACATGTTCAATATTCCATCCAATCATATGTTGATGACATGTCTCTGTAATGTTAGGCAGTCTATAGAAACATCTGGCATACATACACCGCCATTGAGCTCTGCCTTCAGCAATTAAACTCCTTCTACCTGCTAAGCTTTCTCCTGTATATTAGCTTTTAGGTGTATGTGAATCATATGGGGCCAGAACAGCAACAGTTCAATTCTGGCATCAAAAACAAAACCTGAACTGAAAAAGGAAACATTGGCGTTGAAACACTATTGGAAAAACTTGTATTGGCACTGAAACAAGTTCCACTGAAAAGTAAAATACATGCATTAAAAAAATTACAATCATACGATCTTACTCTTATTTTATTTGGATATTTTTTGCATCATGATTTTTTCTTCATGTCTGTCTTATTTCAGTGACAATTTTTTTAAGGTTTTTTTCAGTGTCACTGTTTTTCATTTTCAACTTTCTGTCACTGTCTTGGCGTAGAGAGGAGGGCTCTTGCTGGGCATACATTACCCAGTATGCCTTGTGGTCCGACAATGATGTCCAAGGGCGATGGCATCACGGCAGAGATTTTGAGCCATACTGTTGTAATTTTTGCTGTAGGACTGTTAATATGTCACTTTATTAAGATTTAACAGGAGAGAAAGTGACCATGCAGATTCCCAAAATGTAGTCAGCTTATCCAAATAACGTCTTGTAGAAGACTGTAATTTTTTTTAATGCCCTTTTTTCAGTGCCAGTACAACTTTTTCTCAATACAAGTGTTTCAATGCCAATGTTTCCTTTTTCAGTTCAGGTCTTGTTTTCAATGCCAAATTTTATTTTTGATGCCAAAATTTAACCGTCTCTGTTCTGGCCCCAAAAAATTGTAAATGTTGCTTTTAACACGTGTTCATTTCATTAATGGTGTGTGTTTCAGGCTCTGTTCATGGACTGCGTGTGTCAAGCTTGCTCAGATACACATCTCCAAACTGAATGTGTATTATTTGTTGCAATGAACGGTTGAAACCTCGACGTGGGTGTCCCGACTGAACTATAGTGCTGGTTTTCATATGAATACGGCATGATAGTTCTGGCTAAAACACAATAATCATCTGGCAGATATTCGAGAGCCAGAATGAAGTAAAATGATCTTTATGGACCACATTTCTATCCTCCCTGCTGTTTAATGCACCGTAGGCGGAGTGCTCACGCCTCGTAAAGCGGCTGCTGATTCACGGTCGTCTCTGTGTCTGCTCCTCTCCGGAGCCGTCTGACCCACGCTGATAAGAGTCGGAGAGATAGAGCCACGCTGTTCGCTGACAGAAGCGGACTGTTGATAACTCACCTGGAGACGGTTAGAACGATTGGTGCATACACTCCAACTACTTTGTGCGCCTGCAGGAAAAGCTGCAGCCTGTTTACTGTTTGTATTGTTCCACACCCATATTTCTTTCCGGCGTGGATCCCTGACCCTGTCAGAAGTGACCTCTAATCTCCTTCCATCTTTTGCTTTTCCGCCTCACGTCTCACTCTCCGGCCCGCTCTTCCTCTCTTACCAGCTGGGCAGGTTGGATGTCCGCCAACCTGAACGCTAACACACTTACAATCAGACAAGGAGATGTGAGAGAGAGATAGAGGACAGGCAGTGTGTGTGTGTGAGTGTGTGTGTGTGTGTGTGAGTGAGTGAGTAGGTTACCAGGTGATGGCCTGGTTAAGACACCTGCCACCTTCAGCAGAGATTAGCACAGAAAGCCTCTGCACAATCACACTGCTCACACACTCGGTGACACCTTCTAACACACACACACACGCACACACACACACTGACGGTCGAATGTCGAGACAGTATCTTGTAGCGGTGACGTCAGGCGGCGCTACTGTGAACCTAAAAACACCTAACACCTGCATGCAACAGCCAAGGGGGTCAAAGTAATCCTGTCTCAGTCTAACTAGGTGTTATAACAGCCTAAAATATACTCCAGATTATGAACAAAACAGGCCGCTGGGCACAGACACGCAGAAGGCCTCCTCTTCTCACGACAGCACCCCCTCACGTCGTTGGCGGTTGTTTTGCATGTTAATTTTAACTCAAGAGTTCTGTTGTTGGTTGAAACTATTTTGTCGACGCTTAAGGATGAAGAGACTCTGACTAAATCCTCTCCAACGCATGCAAAACTATGTATTACAACAAACCATCAAAGAAAAAGAAGGATGATTCTGCTGTCAAATACATTTAAACTGCTTTACTAAGTTTAACGTAGGCTTACTGTAAGTGTGCAGCTGTATTAGGAGAAAATGAAGAAAAGTACAATGAATATTTATATCAGATTAAACACAGGAGATTGGGATGTCCCCACATTTAACTGAACTTACCAATGAACCACTTTAAAACTTCGCCCTGATAGGCCTTTTCAGTAATGCATCCACTTTGTTATATTGCTTAACTGGGCCCCTAAATCAAACCTTCTCCTCCCAGCTTGCTGTTTACACTCCGACTCTCAAGTATGACACAATAAATGATGCCCTGCCTTATGTCAAAACCCTCATCTTGTGGCCTGCAGCCATCAAAATGATTTCCTGACTATATTACAACACATTTATTGTAATATCTGTGATGAGCATCTCCTCCTGTGAAATAATCATTTCAGCTGCCAGGCTGCTTTTTTGGCAGCGAGCCAAGTTAAAATAGCTCTAATTTTTTTGTAATTTTAAGTTAAATTATCACTTAGTGTCAAGAGATTCTTAACATTAACAGCTGCAGCGGGAGGTCATGAGCAGTCATCACTCGTGTGTTTGGGAGAAGGAACCCGCTGAGCAATTTTACACTGATTAGCTGTTTAAAAGATGGGAAGTGTTTCTGGATGTCTTGGATAAAATCAGACTACACGAGGATTAAGAGAAAAAGTGTGTCAGGTGCCAATATTTCCCACTAATCTGGGGCTTTTACAACAAAAATAAAGTTTGACATTCATAGCTGCTCTTGTTATTTTTAAATATGTAATAGTCTAAAACTGCTATTCAGCGCCAAAAAAGATTCTTGTGGACATGATGCTGCATGTAGCACTGAGTGGGAAGGTAAAAAACGCTGATTTAGTCCCCAGCCAAACACATTCTGATCTTTTCCGGCATGTTTGTCTCATTTTTTCACACACGAGTGCTCCCTGTGACCAATGAATGTGAATCACTGAGTGAAAACTGTAAACATGTCCGTGTACAACAGCCAGGAAATGAGTGAAACACTTTTTCCCCCGCCCCTATTTTTAGTCCTTTCTGCCGATCAGATTCCAGATAGCGCTGCTGTGGCTGATCCAAATCACAGCCACATTGGCTGTATTAATTCCCCTCTACAAAACCTGTGGGAGGATGGCATTACATTGGCTCTAGTTTGTTATTCCAGCTCGCTCGGGCCCTAAAGCTTCTCAGAGCTGCACTGAAACCACAGCTGAAAAGCATCCAAGCACTAATATTATCTTTCTACACTGAGTTATAAGGACAAAGATGATCTAAGTGATGAATGCCCTTATGGAAAGTCATGCATTTGCTAAATATGGTATGTGGTACAGTGAATGGGCTTGGTCAGAGAGCTGCAGGGATAGAACTGGTGCACAGTGGAGAAAAATCAGGCTTCTGGATCACTGAAAGGTAATTTTAATCCATCTTCATGAATACAGACTTTCAATATTCATCTCATGTAAGAGACACAAAGCCATAGACCCAAAATTAAATCCATTTATGGCAATATTTGGTGTAGGCTGCCTCCCCTCTTTCATACAATGGATTGTAATGTTCAGAGTGTTCAAATTGAGGTTCGTGTTTAAATGGATCATTTAAATAAATGTATTTATGTATCTATGTATGTGTAAGCAGACATTTTGACCTCTTCCTATTCAGACAACCTATACATTCTACTTTTATACACTTCTATGTTTTTACAGACACTTCAACTGCTTTCACCCGTTACATTAACAATGTGGCAACTGAACTGATTTTTACTTTTCAACTGACACTTCAACTACTTTCAGATCTCACACTTCAACTGACATTTTGACTGCTTACACTTGAACTGTCTTCAGTATTTCCATGCGAACTAAAATTTCAACTATTTTTACTACTTTACTGCTTTTATATCTTTATTTTAAACTGATGTGTCAACTGCTGTTTTCTCTTACTCTTCAAAGGTAAATTCTAGTTTATTTCAACCTGATGTATTTCCAATCGTAGCTCTATGGGTCACGCTAACTTTGCTCTCGCCGGCTCCATTATAGCGATTCATGGAAATGAGGAATCGCTCAAAGAGATGTACAACTTTCCAAATAAACATGATTTCTACACTAATCATTTTAAACATTTGTCTTTGAGTCAGAACAAAATAAACACAGAAACTAGCCGCCCGTGGCAGCCATTACGGCTAACTGCGTAGGGATCTATATCCTGAACAAATGCAGGCTTACTGAATCACCCTGCATATTCATCTATTTGTTTACATTTATGAGGTTGACTTTCACCGTGGTTACTCTATTCTAAGGAAGCTCAAAAAAAATAAGTGCAATGAGGGATTATCCCACGTACTATTATGAGGACAATAATAATAATAATAACATGAGGTCAATTCACTGTGACAGCCAATCGTATTTGTTCCAACAGAGGGGACACAGAGAGAAGCTCAATCGAATGGAGGAAAAGGAAAAACGAAGAACGGAGGCAGAACGACAACAACATTTCTCCTTTCAATCCCTACACTTCGACTGACACTTCATACCCTTTCAGCTCTCAGCTTTTCACCTTTGAATGATAAAAAAAACTTCTTCAGCTCTCCTACTGTTCAGTTTACTGTACACCTGCTTTCAGTGCTATACTTTTGAGCCGGGACTAATTTCTCCATTGAACTGACAACTTCAGCTCAACTTATCAACTATACTAAGACGGACATTTCAACTCCTTTCAGCACTCAAACTTCAATTTAATCACTCAGACTTACTGTAAACTGACACTTCAACTTCATTCAGTACTGACATTTAAACTGAAACTTCTTCCAGCCCTTCATTTTATCAGCTATTTCAACTAATCAGTAGTTGTGTTTGAAATGCTGCTTTAACTGTTGCTGTGTTTCTGCAAAATCACATTTTTTGAATCAATCTTGCATTAAACTATGTATTTTTAATATAAAGGGCCTATTGCAAGGGCTAATACTTAAATACTTATGTTAATATATATTTTTCTCTGTTGTTGTTGTATGCACTGTTACGGGGAGGATACATTAATAAATAAAATGTTTTTAAAAATCAATGCAATATTCTGTTTCGTGTTTGAAGTGAGAGCGTGATCAGCTGGTCAGCGCTGAAAGAGCAGCGACTCGGGCCCTCGGAGGCAGAGTGTGTTTAACCTGTAACGTCTCGGCGCCTGCGACAAAACGAGCAGCTGACACTGGAGCCGCAGACTCAGTGGGGGTCACATGACTGTGTATGTGTAGCGACACATCAGCTGGCTCGAAACCGTGTAATGGACTGGAGCTGTGAGACCTCTACACACAGACACACACACACACACTAATGCAGAGATCAGCTCATCGCTCGGTGGAGTATAGAGGAAGCGGTATGATAGGAGGAGGGGCGATACAGACAGCGACAGAGAGGCAGAGAGATGTATATCTGTATGTAGGACCCAGCTGTTACACTAATCTGACAATCCAATAGGATTAAAGACCACATCTCAAGGCTACTTCACACACACACACACATAAAGAAACACACAGAGACACACACACGCACACGAGGCCCCTCTGCGTGGAATCCTCCTCTATTATAAATGACCTTATGAAACATGCATCTCTGAGTGAGTGAGTGAGTGTGTGTCACTATCCTGCTGCCAGAAATGCCTTGAGAGTCTGGCACAACTGCCGCTCCCACACTCCACAATATGCCGTGCATGTGTGTGCTTATGAGGGTGTGTGTGTGTGTGTGTGTGTGTGTGTGTGTATTAGAAGTTTTGTCCATGGTGTTTAGGGAGTGCCAGTGTGTGTGTGTGTGTGTGTGTGTGTGTGTGTGTGCGTGCGCTGGTGAGTGTATTGATGTTTGGTTGGTGAAACGTCGCAGTGAGTAGTGAATACTGCTGCTTGGCTGGTCAATGACTGCGTTTTTGTCGCTGCCTCTATGAAGTGCTGGAGAGAGGAGAAGGCTGAATGCGGATTTATATGTGTGTGTGTGTGTGTGTGTGTGTGCATGTATGTGTGTGTGATTATAGCCTGGCTCAATGGGCCTATTTCTGTAGGGCCAGTGGGAGGGCGTGGCGCCTGTGGCTGGAACTTTTCTCGTGTTTCTAAGGAACTTTTCAAAAGGGCTCAGAAATGTGGCTGCGTGTGAGAGAGAGAGAGCGCCCCGCGGACCATGATGCCTTTGTGTAGCCGAGAGAGAGGGGCACTCAGTGTACACTCAGAAACGGTAATCAATGGTCTCTTCTCAGCCCCAAAATCGAAAAAACCTTGACACATACACACTTACACGAGAAAAATGCTCGCAGACGACGATGATGAGAATCACATTTCTGCCCATATGCGGTGATGTGAATCACAAGGCATCGTCTGCGTGTGTGTTCACATAATTACAGCTTGTGCAATCAGGCTAATGACAGTCATGCGACTTTACAGACCCCGAGGAAGAAACAACAAGGGGAAGGAGAAAAATCAATGAATAAAAGGCAGAATTTTAGAGAGGAAGAGGTACAAGTGGAGAATACTTGAGAGGGGGGAAAAAAAAAAGATAGGCAGGCATGATGGGATGGATGGACCCAAAGGCGAGGCGGTGGGGTGTAGAGGGTGGGGGGGGGGCGGAGGACAGGGTGGAGAAGGAGAGAAGAGTGTTTTTGTCTTTGATGCAGGGGAGAAAAATCCAATCAGCCCTGTGTAATTCAATCTGGAATGGAAAGATGCACCTTTGCAAGTGTGAGCGTGTGTGCGAGAGGGCATGATGCGTATTATCATCATGCCATACCTCTCTTTTTCCCCTCAAACACACACACACACACACACACACACACACACACAGAGAGAGAGAGAGAGAGAGAGAGGAGGTAAACAAACTGCTGCTCCAGGGGCATCCCGAGCAGCTGACCTTGCTACGCTCTCTTGGCTCCTTCCCATTGGTTGACTGACTTTGGCAAAATGGCACCCAACCGCAACCCTTGGAGCAGTTTTCAGGTCGCTCCAGAAGCCAATGACTGCAGGCCAAGGGACTGTCAGCGCAGCCAGATAGTTGATTGATTTTTCATGTATCATAACAGCCCTTGATATCGAACACTAATTACGCAGATTGTGAGATCTGGCGGCGGACTGAACTGGAGATAAAGCGAGAGCAGCATTCAGTCTCCGTCTTAATGGGCTGCACAGACTGAATGCTTGTGACCTAATCAGATATTTATCATGAGATACTGATTAACTCTAACAAATCAATGTCAGAAGACTTCAGTGAATCATGAGTCAACATGAGAAACTACTGAGGGACATTAGACATTTTCTTTCTCCTGACTGTTTCAATAAATGACTCATGTGTTGCCTCAAAGGAAATGCAGATGTCCATTTTTTTTATTTTTAATTATCTGATATAACAGAATTTAACAGATCCTCTATTGACCCTTTATTTCTACCTATCTATGACATAGCAGTCTTCTCGAAAATGACCACAATGACCAAAAAGAGAAATGTATAATCTATCAATTCAGATATTATACGATCAAATTCATGCAACTTCTTATAGTACTAACAGTCCCTGATGTTTTTACAAGGTGAAAGTAACCTGCAGGCAGAATAGTGGGTGGTAAAAGGTTAAAAAGATAGAAAAGACACCAAATTAGACTCTTCTTTGTTTTATTCCTGTAAATACTCAAATGAAATAACCCAGGAAGGGAATATCACTCCTTATAATTCAAAGAGTCCACCTAAGGGTCACATTTTAAAGGAAAACTTCAACATTTTGGAACATTTTGCTTTCTTGGCAAACAACAGCCGGGTGTAGTGACCATGTACGGTGTCTCAAAGTCTTGTCGTTGCAGTGCGGTTGCCAGGTTTGGTACCATAGCGACTGTACAGGGAGCAACACCAAAACCTGGACCTCACCAATAGTATGTGGCAAAGTTTGCTTTAGCTTGAGTTTCTGCATAGAACCACTGAGTGGAGAGATAAAGTGTAATCAAAAAATAACTCCAACACCCTTAAAACCACATATTGTAATTTCTATAATTCTGTTTATACGGGTTAAACAAACAAGATACATAATGTAAATATGAGCTTTAGTGGTGCTGGTAGGCATATTTCTCTCGCTTTTACCCTGCTTCCATCTTTATGCTAAGCTAGGCTAACACATATTCTGACTCCAGCTCCGTAACTGATGCAAAAAAACACCTGCAAATAGGCATATTTCCCCCCAAAACGTTCAACTATCCCTTTAAAGAGCTGTAAGCTAAACGGATCAGGAAACACCGCTACATGGATTATTAAGCAACGTTATCAACGTATTCTCTGGGTAGACGTAAGGAAGCAGATAATGAGGATTAATGGGCAAAATGTGCAGAACAGATTAGATATTATTCTTATAGGAGTTTTCCTGTTACTACTCAGACAGCGTGATCATCCTCCTGCCTCTCGCAGCTCAAAAAATAAATATTATTCAGCTTCAGGTGAGAGCGCTCATCCCGGGTTGTTCTTTAGCGGCACAGTTAAAGATAGCCTCATCTCTCCGCAGGCTACATTTCTCACTGACTAATTAATTAAGAGGTATATTTAAGTGACTAATGGCTCGAGAATGATTGTCTAACAGAGATTAGTGCTCAGTATAACAATTGGTGATCATTAATTTGTTGGTAGTGGAGGTTTTCGTTTAATCAAAGTGTGATTGTGGAGCTCGGGAAAGTGGTCGTTGTCGGTGTAAACGAGTGGAAATGTGTAACCGGAGGACAGGGAAATATATGGGTTATGATACGATCTTGCTCTTACAGCCCTCCTCTCTCTTCTGTCTCTGTGTAATCCTGTCCAGGTTGTTCTCTCCATTCAATCCGTCTCAGCTGTCCTAAGCTCTTTACAGGCCTGCGTTAACCACCACCGTCTCTCTCTCTCTCTCTCTATGTGCTGCTGCTACCAATCCATCCATCTCCCTTTCATTTTCTCTTTTTTTCCCCCTCGTCAGCTCCTTTGCTCTTTTATCATTTCGCTCTACCTAAAGCCAGTCCCCTCCCTGTTCATTTCTCCTTCTATTTTCTGATGAGCTCTTCATATCCTTTTACCACCGTCGCATATTAACAAATTCTGTTCTCTGTCTGTCCTTCCTTCCTTTTCCTCTCCGTGTCTGCAGCATTTTGTTCTTTTCTCCAATCTACTTTTTTTTTTCTCCCATCCTCAGCCGCCACCCCTCCTTTTATATCACTTTTGTCTGCGATTGCCTCTGACCTCATTCCCCCTTTCATTCTCTTCAAATCTCCTCTCCTTCCATCTCCAACACAATATCTAATCACTTTCAAACCTGTCGCCACACCTTTCTGCTTTGTCCAATTTTACCACCAAAAGTACCAACATGCTGTTGAGATACAATTTATGTTGAGAAATAACTAAACCAAACTACTCTGTATCACAATAGGGCTGGATACTGAACCATAATACTTGTTTAATAAGTATTTTGGGGGCGTTTTAAGCCTTTATTTGATAGTGGGCAGTAAGATATGACAGGATATGAAGGGAATGACGTGCAAAAAAGGTCTCTGGCTAGAATCGAAGTGGGGAAGTTGCAATCATAGTATAGCATATACTTTTCCCCAACCAACAGAAACAAGTCAGTAGCAATAAGCAGTAGTATCAAGTATCAAGAGTATCAACGCTGCAAGAACATGAGAACAAGTTTTTTTCATCTTTTTTTATCTTGTTAATCATTTTGAAACGATCAAACCTCAAAACTTCTTCCGTACTGACCGAACTGCGTGAATTGAGTTTTGAAAACTGTAAAATACTGAAAGTTGGCATCAAATGTCTGATCAGTTTCATAGTCATGTTTACTTATTATTTAATCAGATAATTACTGATTTATAATTTTGACGATTTTAGAGTGAATTTTATTTGGACAAAGCCCTTGTATGATATTTAACACTGGAAAACAAAAGGTTCAGTAGAAAAAAAATGTTTTATGGCTATATATGTACAGTATATATACATATATCTGATTAAGGTATCAGATAAAAGTATTGTTTTAGAGTTGGTTCTGTCATATCTGCACTAGTATCAAAGAATGTGAAATTATAAGCAGCCAGAGTCGCCATCAGTGACAGTTAAAGCAAACTAGAGTAACTATTTTGATCAATGATTTGTGGTTTAAGTCGGTTTTCACACCGAGGATGTTCTGGTTGTCAACTGTTCGTCAGACAAAGCACGACATTGATAAATGAGTTGATTAATTGAAAAAACAGTCATCAGTTTAATTGATTATGAAAATACTCATTAGTCGCAGCCCTAAAGCAAACTATTAATCAACTACTGCAATTTGTCAAAACACATAAAGAGTGTCAGAAGAAGTCCTGCCTCTCCTGTGTCAGCACCTCCTCCTCCTCCTGCTGCGTATCATGTTTCAGCGTTGTGTGACCTGTCAATCTGTCGCGTGTATCTGCCTCAGTCATATCATGTCCTGTGAGACAGATACCCCACTCAGTCCGACAATTATCATGTCACACACACACACACACGGCTACATAAACAAAACACTCGAGGACACACTCTGAGAAACGCACACGGAGTCGGTGTCAGTCATCCTTTCAGACCTGGGTCTCTGCTGGCTAAGATTAGGGCTAATCCACAACTGTTGGAATGAAAGATTAAGAATGAATCACCTGCTGCCGCAAACGTGTGTTTGTGTGTGTGTGTTTGTGTGTGTGTGCGCGCGCATGGAGGCGTTTAGAGAAAGGCCCTATGGGAAAGAGAACCTGCTGCAACCCCTGAGCAATATTACAGAATCCCAACCCTCCCAAACACACACACACACACACACACACACACACACACACACACACACACACACACACACACACACACTTTTTCACTCTTCCACATACACACACACAGCTCATTAGCTTCAGTTACTTGTTGAAACTGCAAATGCCTTTGAAAGAGCCCTTTAAAGTACTGGGGTTCAAAGGTTTACTTGAGAGGGTCCACACACACACACACACATATACACACACACACACACACACACACACACACACACACACACACACAGCGGGTTTCAGTGTCTGTATTTAATTGGATCGATGTTCTTCCCTCATGGCTTGCCAATAATTGAGGGGACGTGAGTAACATGTGGGAAGCCTTTTGTTACTAAGTTCCGGTTTATTAAGACAGCCAGAGTAAACGAGGAGCTCTGCAGCGCCGGCGGAGGAGGAGGAGGAGGAGGAGGACGAAGACGAGGGCTGGTGGGTGGATGGGTGGATGTGGGGGTGTAGAGATGGATGGATGGATGGAGAGAGGAAAAAACGTTGCAGCAATGAGCTCCTGACCTCGTTCACTCCTCTGTCGGGACGTCGGCTAAATAATTCAAACACACACGTACACAGTCACATGCCTTTCGCACACAGTATTTCTCGCTCTCGTTCGCACAAGCAGCCGCCCTGTGCTCTGTCTTCACCTCCTCTGCCTCTGTTTCGCATGTAAACATACGCGCACATGTCAAAACACACACCTATATAAAACCTCCCCTTTGAGCAGCTCTCAGGAAGCTCTCTGGACTTGAAGCTTGAAGGCCGGATCTATAAATACTACACTTCCTGTGTCCATTCTATAACCCCGTGACCAATTAAGCACACACACACACACATATACACACACATCAGTATGCAAACAAGTAGATCTCTGTCACACACACACACACACACACACACACACACACACACACACAATGAAGCTCTGAGTGTTAATGTTAATGAAATTGATTAAATATTAGCATCAAAAACCTTTTTTATCTTGATAAAAACAACACAGATAAGACTAAATTAATCTCTAAAAAAAATGAAAGCAGTGATTAATTCTTCATCTCCCTTGATGAAAAACATGCAAAAAAAAAAAAAAGATGTAGATATCTGTAAATTAAAAGTGACAAAATCTCTCTGTTATCAAAGAAAAAGATGAAGATCGTTTGAAAATAGAAACTGTAACTCCTGACAGATTAAAGACAAGACAAAATGAAGCAATGACAAATTGGGTGTTTACGGTATATCCGATCTCGCATGTTAAATCTAACCGTAAGCGTATCTTTTTCATTGTATTTTTCTCCTTCGGGTGCTGACCGGAGCAACCGTCAACACTCAATAAGACGTGAATCCTGTTGATCCTGTTCAAATGACTGTATCACCGCACTATCAGCCGTTCAGATTTTCTGGCAGATATAAAACTCTTCTGTTTAAATTTGGCCTGACGTTCCCATTGTACTCCATCTTTATGTCTTCCTGCACGGCCTTCAAGATGTTCCCCTGAGAAGACGAACTCCCCTGCTTCCACTGGGTCTTCATTTACGAGCACTCTACCGCTATTACGGGCAAACAAACTTACCGGGCTTTGAAGGGCCGTAGTGGCCATTTTCTTGTCTCTACCAATGACAAGCAGCCAAGGAAACAGGTTCCTTGCACAGAAAATGGAAAGCAGAAGAGATTTGATGTCATTTGTGGCCAACAGGAGTTTAATATACAACGTTGTTCCAAAGATTTATCCTTTGCTGTTTTTGCTATGCTGCAGGAAGACAGCATTGGGGATTATACACACTGTTTTTGTGGCTAAATCAATACAAAGGTCAGTCTAAAATTCAAATGAGGGCAGCAATTAATGATTATTTTCATTGATTACAGTAATAAAGGTTTTTTTGATGAATTGCTTAATCGTTATATATCCACAATCAATCGAATCCTAAATGTGTACATTTTTTCCACTATGCAGTGCCTTCAAAAATTTCACAGTGGAGCGAAAAAGTAGTAAAACTACCCGATGCAATGTGTCACATTTTATAGTGCTGGAAAAATGACTGCCGTGTGATTCTACATCTGTCAGTGATGCAAAACAAGCATGATTATTAAGTGTCCAAATCTCAATTTACTGCTCAATTTAATGCTAATGTCCATTATACAGGGAGCAGTGAATGAGCAAGGAATGAGAGAGGGGTTTCAGACATGGCCTTAGTCTACAAAATGTAAAAAACAGTTTAAAAAAAATATACCGAAATGGATCCAAAAAGATATAAAACTAAGAAAACAGTAACTCCTCAAATTTGAGAAGTTGGAACTAGTGAATGTTTGTCTGATAAATTAGTTAAACGATTAATCAATCAGTCAAAATTGTTGCAGGTTAATTTTCTTTGAAAAAACAATAAAAAGTCAAGGTCCCCTTACTAGCTTTTTCTGGATCGTTATTCAGGGGACCAAGTTTGCTAAGTTGTCATGGAGATTGTATCTGTTGACATGCAGGCTCAGCAACTGCTTTGGATCAAAATCAATAATAAGTACCAAGATGGACGAAGACCGTGTTGAAAGCTCCAGAAAAAGCTAGAAACCGGGACCTCAACTTGGGAATGTGTTTGTCAAACTTCTGTCTCCAGAGACGAAAAATTTGCAAATGTAAAGTAGCTGCAATAATTCCAATTAGACAAACAAACAGGCCAACAGATGGAGCGGGAGATGGAGGGAGGCGTGTGCTGGAGGTCAGATGGAGGCCAGACTCTGAGCGATGACACGCAGGGTCCAGTCGGGAGTGTGAAGGCCGGCTTTATCGCAGCCTCAGCCCGCTCTTATCAGCCGCCTGCCAGGAGCTTCACATTCCAGCAGTCCCATCGGACTGCGCTGAGTTTCAGCTCCGCGTGACCCCGCCCATCCGGCCCCTTCATTAACATAATTACCCCGTTGTCCCGGAAACACGTCAGACAGGGATGCAGGGACACACATACTCTCTTTCTAACAAACGCACACACTAATAATATGAGTGAAAAATGATAATAGCAGAGTTAATATTCTGGTGGAAGGCATCTGTGATTTGCACTCTGTCAAACACACACACACACACACACACACACACACACACACACACACACACACAGGTTTGTTAGTGGGAAGGAGGCGCCCTGTTTCTGGGGTTTTTATTTATAGCGAAAGCTCAAACACACAGAGATCCCAGAATGCTTTGTGGTTTTTGAGCCGGCACTGCGTTTATGCTCTCTAATTTAAAGTCCTGCAATAGCACAAACACACACAAACACACACACACACACACACACGACTGTAAAAGTGAGACACAACTGCGGCTCTATTTTTTAATTTATTGTAGTGGAACAGATGGGCAAGAGAAGAGAAGAGGAGTGGGAGGATGAAGAGGAGGAGGAGAAAAAAAAAGGCAGAGACGGGGTGGAGAAGAATAAAGGAAGAAAAAACAAAGATTGAATGAAAAAAAAAGGAAAAGAGTTTAGTCAGAAAATAAAGAATGAGATATGAAAAGCTGTGAATGAGAGAAGCAACAGAAGGGAAAAAAAAACAAAAAAAACACGAGCCGAAACAGAATGAAAGAGAGGAAGAGAGAAGGGAGAGGAGAGGAGAGGAGAGGAGAGGGGCGATAAAGCCGTGACAGCGGCAGCCGTGCAGGTTGTCATGGCGACGGCCGTGGAGAGCAGGTAGAGCACGGTCTCCTGGGAATGAGCAGTGTGTGTGCCTCCCTCCCCCACCCTCTCTCTCTCTCTCTCTCTCTCGCTCTCGACATCCCTCCATCCTGGCTCCGTTACCATCCCTTCATCTCCATCTTTCTGGCCTCGCTCCATCCCCTTGCTGTCATCCAGCCCTCGTTTTCCCCTCCCTCCTTCCTCCCATCCAATCCATCGCTCCGTCTCCATGTCCCGAGATCCCCCATCTTCTCCCTTCTTTCTTTTTCCCCCCTCGTCTCACCCTCTTTTTCTTTCCACTCCTGGTCCCTTCCTGGACTCTACCGCCTCTTTTTCTCGTCCTCTTTTGATCTTTCTCTCTTTCTCTCTCATCTAGCATCCCCATCTAACCATCACCTTCACTCCTTTTTCCATCCTCCATCCTCCTTCTTCCCTCTTTCTCATTATCTTGTGGTCCTATAAACCTCCCCTTTTTTTTTTCCATTCTTCTCCTCTCCCTCCCTCCTCTTGTCTCTATATTCATCTAACCTCCCTCCCCAGAGAATATGTATGTGAGTATGTCTGCGCAGTGCTGCCCAATTACTGCAAGGGGAGACCTTGTGTGTGTGTGTGTGTATGTGTGTGTGTGTGTGTGTGTTTAGTATCTACTCGTGCTGTGTTTCGAGCCTGTTTTGACCTACCTAAAAACACCTCCAGCATTCCCCGTCTCCCTCTGACTCACTGAATCAACAAAACTGCTGCACACCACGACTATTCTCGAAAACGCAGCCGGTGCGGCATATGTGTGTAAAGATAATCAGGACGTTAATGTTAATGTGCATCGGTGCATATGCGTGAGCCAGCATGTCCGCACTTGTGTGTGTGTGTGTGTGTGTTGCTGGTCATGATGAGAGCAGCCAAAGTTTCCAGCTGGATGAATTCAGGCTATAACTGCATTCTTTCTCATACGTGGGATGACTTGATCACAACATTCCTTGGGGAAAGTTTCGTGTTTCACAACGTTGTGTTGGAGCCAAGTGATTGAAGAAAACAGGTACTTTCTACGCCGTGACTGGCAGCGTGAACAGAGATTTTACAGTGATTAGACGGAGCTCAGCCAGGGTGCAAGTAAATAACATGTATTTATGTGGTATTAGAGCGATTATATCGGCATTTAGCGCCAAATAACAAAAAAGGGAGGATAGTAATGGACACAAGAGCAACAAAATATAATTAAAAACAACGCAATAATGTTGAAAAAAGCAAAACACCAGTTAAAAGAAGTGAGGGAATAAATAAAAGAAGCTTTTTTTTATATGTAAAGTTTTGGACAAAGTGAAATATTTAAAGCTAATTGGATGTTCTAATGGTGAGAGTTTAGAAAGTTTAGGGGCAAAGACAGCAAACGTTCGGGTCTCCATTTTAATCCGAGCTCTGGGAACATCCCGTTGACACTTTAAATGTGCTCAGGAGGCTTCAGTGTGTAGTGCCTGATGGGTAATAACTGAAACTTTACGCTGAATTTTAAACTCCACTGGCAGCCACAAAAGCGAGACTGAACTGGAGTAATGTGCTGCCTGCACTCCTGGAGAACAGGCTGCAGCATTTTTAACCAATTGTAGACGAATGAATTACAATAACGTAGTCCTGAAGAGAGAAATGTGTGGATTAATCCTTTTTTTTTTTAAAATACTCTCCACCGGGGACGGAGGGGTTAATGTTGCCATCACTTTTCAAAACTTATTTTTGTCTCTTACACTTTAAGTTTCAGTTTGATTCCCTCGCTGGAACCTTTCAGAGACTGTTCAGCTGTCAAAATCCATATGAGAGAAGAGAGGAGGTGCAGAAAAAGTCGATATTTATATGTGTCGCCTTCATTTTGTCACCGTGAGCTCACAGAAATAAAACTTTATGAGCACCAGCGAAAGCTTTGTTGATGTTTCTGGCTCTCAGGCTACAGGCTGAACTATACACTCTTGATAGTCTACACAAACACAACTCAGACGCTCAGGCACGGGAAAAAAAAAAAGACGCGTGTCAAATATTTTGTTGAGTTTTCCGCTAGATTTGAATAGCGAGCGTGTATATCTCAAGAAACTGCTTGTTTTCTGTCATTGTTGGTTGAAAAAACTCGACTTCTGAAAGCAAAAATTTGATTAGACAAAGAAT